>NW_026734288.1:5812842-6453507 GCF_949786415.1 Peromyscus eremicus
CTTTCTTGATGGTTTCTTTTCTTATTTCTCTCATGTTGTTCTCATCATGCTGTTCTCTCTCATTGCGCTATCCTATCATTTTTTTTTTTTTTACAGTTTATATATTCCAACAAACTCTTTCAGGGAATAAAAGTCACAAAAAAATCTTGCATTCATAGATAAAGACATGGCTAAAAACAGAGACATCCTGACAACTCTCATAAAATACATCAAAGTAGCCTCTCATTAGCAATCAAGGGGCCTTGTGTAAGCTTCTGATTATTCAAGAATATGTGTAGCCTCTCACAGCTTGGGCTACAATTTACACAAGTCATTTGTTGTCCACTACAGAATCTCTCTGAGCCACCATTGCCCCAGGATATCTTGCAGGCAGGACGAGTGTGGTTCTAAGGTTTTGTGGCTGGCATGTTGTGCCATTTCTAACACTTGGAGCCTTATGTGATTACAGAAGAGGGCTGATTCAGCCTCTGTGTTCTTGATTACTAGGAGTCCTCACTGAGACCACCCTTATAGGTTCCAGAAAGTTTGCATTGCACTATTTCCATGA
Source organism: Peromyscus eremicus (assembly GCF_949786415.1). Lineage (NCBI taxonomy): Eukaryota > Metazoa > Chordata > Mammalia > Rodentia > Cricetidae > Peromyscus > Peromyscus eremicus. The sequence goes on from NW_026734288.1 coordinate 5,813,390, forward strand.
TCCCTGCTAAAATCATCCCTATTCCAGCCATCTCCCCTTGCCTTCTCCACCTCTTTCTCTTTCTTACTCACCTTCCCCTTCCTGTTTCCATTCCTACCTGATTTCAGTGGACCCACAAAACTATTCTATTTCCTTTTCTCATGAAGATCCATGCATCTCTCTCAGAGCCATTTTTGTTATTTAACCTCTCTGCATCCATGGATTACAATGTGATTAATTGTGTTCACAGTGATTGTACTTTACTTAACTGCTAATTTCCACTTATAAGTGAGTACATACTATGATTGCCAATGTGTTTCTGAGTTGCCTCACTCAAGATAATAAAGAACTCAACAAACAAACTAGGCAACAAGAACCCAAATAATGCCATTATGATTAGGAGTACCTCTAAACAGAATTCTCAGTAGAGGAATCTAAAGTGACTGAGAAACACTTGAAGAAATGTTCAAGATCCTTAGTCTTCAGGGAAAAACATATTGAAACTTCTTTGAGATTTCATCTTACACCTGTCAGAATGGTTAAGATCAATAACACAAGTGACAACTAACACTGGCAAAGACATGGAGCAATGAGATTCATTACTATTGCAAGTGCAAACTTGTACAGCCATTGTGGAAATTAATATGCAATCCTCAGAAAATTTGGTATCAATCTACCTCAAGACCCAGCTATAATACTCTTGGGCATATATGTAAATGATAATTTTTCATCCTACCACAAGGATATTTGCTGAACTATGTTCACAGTGGCTTTATTTGTAAAAGTCAGAAGCTGTTATATGTCTGTGAAAGATTGTATTGATTAATGATTGATGTGGGAAGGATCCTCCACCAAGAGGCAATATCCCTAAAAAAGTTGTGCTGGGCTAGAAAAGAGAGCTAACTGATCAAGACATGATTACTAGGCAAGAGAGAAAGCCAGGAAACAATCTTTTCCCATGGGTTTCATCTTAAATGTTACCTTGAGATTCTTTCCTAAGCCCCCAAAATGATGGAGTGTGATCTGACACAATCAGCCAAATAAAAACATTCATTGCCTAAGATGTTTTGGTAAGAAAATTTAATCACAGCTGGCTAAAAAAAAGTTAGAACCACAAAGAAACACAAAAGGTGAATTTTTTGCAAGGTAGAACCTGGGAATGTTGTCTTTTGGAAGAATGTGGAAGACATCAGGACTTTAGGTGGCAAAAATCATAAAAACTTCTACACAGACCTTAACTGACTGTTTTTTTGTAGAACCAGGAAGATGGGAGAGAATATTAAGAGTAATTGCAGAGAATGAAGATTGAGATCATAGAATTTTAGTCAGAAATAGACTGCATAAAATTTAACCTAGAGGTCATTTGTGTGATAATTTCACTCCAAAATCTTATTCTACCTATAACCTGGAAATTTAGTGTTAGGTTTAGGGTTATGGCCAAATTAAAAATCATTGACTGGTTTCTAAAGTGGAATTTTGAATCTGTTGGATGGTTATTACTGATGACTCATTATGGTCTCTAGTGGAAAAAAGGGGGGGGGGCAGAAATAAATGAAAATGAAATGGTAGATTCAGAGGGCACTCAAGTGTTGAAATAGGCAGGAATTTTCTAGGAGTTTAATCACCATTATAGAGGAGGCCCTTGCCATGTAATGGAAGCCTAGCAAAGTGTCCAAAGTATGAAACTCCATCCAGTTAAGCATTCAATATGTGGAAAGAGTAAGCAAAGTGATTCCTAGTCCCAGAAAGCATCTTCATACAAAAACTTCTGCACCTGTCATCCAAGCACGTTAGTGTCCATCCCAATTAAAAAGTCAAACTTGACAGGATTCCCCATCATGTATTGGTCCTGGAAACAAGAAAGAATCAAAATTTATAGTCATAAATTCTTAGTCTGTGGTTGCAGTTTAGCACCGCTGCAGGCATTTATGTTTGGCAGAGGCAGAAATCCTGTGAGAGCACAGTGAGAGTTCACTGCATGATGCTGTGAGGATTGAAGGTGGTGGTAGTTGTTTTGGGTTTTTGTTGTTGTTGGTTTACTCTTTATTCTTTTGGTGAGTCAGCCACCAACTCTCAAATACATCACACACAAAAGGAGGTTTATTCTTTCTTATAAGTGCATGGCCTTAGTTGCCTTGTTTATAGTCAGTTTTTCTTAACATAAATTATTCCTTCTATCTTTTGCCTCTGTGCTTTTATCTTTCTCTATTCTGTATATCTTTCTTTACTTCTTATTCCAGGGCATGCTGTGTAGTTGGGTGACTGGCCACTGGTGTCCTCTCATTTTTTTGCTCCTTCATTTTTTCCTCTCAGATCTCTCCTCCCATTTATTCTCTCTGCCTTTCAGCCCTGTTTATCCTTTTCCGTCAAGCTATTGGCCGTTCAACTCTTTATCAGACCAATCAGGTATTTTTAGACAGGCACAGTACCACAGAGTTAAACAAATGCAACATCAAATAATGCCACACATATTTGCATTGTTAAAACAATTGTACCACAACATAGATAAATATAACCCATCTTAAAATAATTTTCTTCAACAGACTGGGTTGCAATTGGTGACCACAAGATGTGAGATAACTAAGCCATGAGACATCTTTGATGGAGAGATAGTTGCACAGAGAGAGTGGAAGTAACCAAAGAGAGAGAGAGAGAGAGAGAGAGAGAGAGAGAGAGAGAGAGAGATGACAAGTTGAAGGGATAAGGCCATCTGACCCCTTTGAAACTGATGCCCTATTCATCTAACACAGAGATAAAGGATTTGTTGTTTGTCCTGTTGTGCTTTAGTCTTGACTTAGTCCAGTTTTTTCCCTCAATGTCTCCATTTCTCTGTGTTGGAATGTGATGGTATTATGTGCCATTGTATGTTGGAAAGATGTAACTCATTTTCTGATTTTATAAGATGTCACTGTCAAGAGATCATCTTGAGTGTTAAAAGAGACTTTAGACATTTTAACCATATAGGGGCTGTTGTAGACTATGAGGATCAATAATGTGACTAAATGCATTTTCTTCATTTCTGACCATGAGCCTACCATTACTTTGGTCAAATATAGTTGATTGGATAAAAAACCTCCTAGATGTGGTGATGTATTTCAATATGTCTCTCTTTTTCATGAATTGTCATTGCTTGTGAAACTTTTTGTAGGAGCAGACTTTCTGGATGAAATTCCTCACTGGTGGTATGATATGCATCTCTATAATCTCAACCCCTTTCCTGTACGTTGTGTCTACTGTGTTTTGGTTGAAAATAATCAGACTTATTTCTTTTTATGTTGTCATGCCTTCATCATCATTATAGACTCTATCTCTATATCACAAGATTACAGTAGAAGCAATTGCTGTTCAGTGCTATGGCAGTTTGGTAGCCTGCTGGTTTATTTTTTTGTTTGTTTGTTTTTGAAGACAAGTATTGTCTGTGTAGTTCTAGCCATCCTGAAAGAACTTCTGCATACTATGCTGGCCTTGAACTCAGAGATTCCCTGACATTGGCTCCCAAGTTTTGGGATTAAAAGTAAACCAACATTCTTGGCTTTTTTTTTTTTTTTTTTTTTTTTTTTTTTTTTTTTTTTTAGTTTTTCGAGACAGGGTTTCTCTGTGTAGCTTTGTGCTTTTCCTGGATCTCACTCTGTAGACCAGGCTGGCCTCGAACTCACAAAGGTCCTCCTGCCTCTGCCTCCCGAGTGCTAGGATTAAGGGCATATGCCACTACAGCCAGGCTGGCTTTATTATTATTATTATTATTATTATTATTATTATTATTATTATTATTACTATTGAGTGATTGGCCTGAGATATATGTTTTTGTATACGTGAAGCATGTGCTGTTGTACTAAGCTTCATCCATATCTTGAATTTTAAAATTTGGCAGTGTGCTTCATTCTGTTACTCAGAATAGCATATATTCATGATACTAACACTGTCTGAGCCTTCTGAGCTATTGAGTTACAAGTTCATGACCTTCTTCCTGTCTAGTGTTTTTGTTTTAAATGAATATAAGTATTTTACCTGTATGCATGAATATGCACCATAAGGGTGCCTGGTCTGTACAGTGATCAATGACAGTCTCACAAACCCTGAACTAGGAATAATGGATAGTTGTGATAACCCATGTAAATACTGTCAATTTAGCCAAACTCTATGTAAGACTAGCAAGAGCTCTTTACTACTGTGTCATCTCTTCTGCCCTATGTTGATTTTTTTACCATCAATATTTACATTGCTAATGTTTTCATTTGTCCATTTTGTAATTGTTACAGCATGTAGTAGCTTTTAGTAAAATCTTATTGATGGTAGTTTGAATTGGGGGCACTTCAGATTTCTGGAAGGTGAATACAGAACTGGAGTGAATGTATAACTCTTTGTAGGAACTTCAGTAAAAGCCTCTGAATTCTTTCTATCTTGTTTTTTATTTGACTGATTTTTTACATGGGAGACAGGGTCTTACTTAATATGTACTTCTGGCTGTCCTGGACCTAATTGCATAGACTAAGCTTATATTCAATTCAGAAGCAGATACACCTAGGGTTAAAGGGGTGAGCCAACACACCCAGTTTGTCCATCTTATTTTTCTTTTTTGGAGTTAGTAATTATTCACACAATTTCTCTCATGTGTACTCTGTATTGTTTATCTGTTTACTTGTCTCTATGTTTGTTAACAGACATTTCTCTTGCAACATGATATCTCTTCCAAAGGTACAGAAATGAAAAAGGTGAATCTCTTATTCAGTTTTTTCTAAAGTGCCTTGATTACATTATAGTGCCTATGTTGTGGAGTAAGACTAAGGAGCACAAGAATTATATGAATATACTGTCAAATAAGTATACATTTACAATGTTTTCAGTATCATACTTTCCATTGTATGCATGCATGGATATTTTAGAATGCAGTTACCTATAATGATGTGCATGTTGACTTCACTTGGGAAGAATGGACTTTGCTGAATCCTTCCCAGAAGAATCTGTACAAAGATGTGATGTTGGAGATCTACAGGAATCTCACTATTATAGGTAAGACAGCATTTTTTTTCACACTTTAAAATAAAGGGACAATTGTTCTTTGGTTTTGGGTGCTCTTCTGTAATTTGATTGAGAAAGAAGAATGAGGTGAATAAATCATGCATGGTTGTAAGGTACACTGAAGATAGGAACTTAAATTTTGCACAGTTATCAATAATAAATCTTTTCTGGTATTATATTTCAGGATACAAGTGGGAAGACCATAATATTAAAGAACATTGTCAAAGTTCTAGACAACGTGAAAGGTGATTTCCTTGAGCAAGCTGATACAAGTGTGCCTCTGAAGAAATTAGATTGTGTCCTGGAAGATTTTTTATTTTTTTATTATTTTGAGACAGGGTTTTTCTGTGTAGTTTTGGAGCCTATTCTGGAACTCACTCTGTAGAACAGGCTAGCCTTGAACTCACAGAGATACACCTGCTTCTGCCTTCCACGTGCTAGGATTAAAGGCATATGTCAACACCACCAGGCAAACACAGAAAGTTGTAAACAAAAGCAACAGTGTAAATAAGCACTGTTTGAAGTACATTATTGATTATTAAATTCTCACAAAATCATATAAATCAATTTCAGGTAATTGAATTGCATTTGCAAGGCATTTTTTTAAATAAAAAAGACAAGGAAACAATGCCTTAACAGATATCACCATTTGAATCATAGCACCATAAGGGCTTTGATATAGAAATTTCAGTCCATTTATTTCATACCACTCATATTACATAATTTCTACATGTTGAAGTGTTGATAAGTATATCTTCAAAATCTTCTAATAAGCAAATAGTCCATAGTAAAGATATTGTACTTGTTGTGATAGTGCTAAGTTTAGTAAGCAGAGTTGTTAGAATCAAGATTCAAAAGGTAATTTTTTTGTTTGTTTGTTTGTTTTGTTTTTGTTTTTTTGGTTTTTTGAGACAGGGTTTCCCTGTGTAGCTTTGTGCCTTTCCTGGAACTCACTCTGTAGCCCAGGCTTGTCTTGAACTCACAGAGATCCACCTGTCTCTGCCTCTCAAGTGCTGGAATTAAAGGTATGTGCCACCACTGCCACCACTGCCTGGCAAGGGTTAATTGTTATAGAGAATCCTTAATTCCTATACCACAAGTCTATGAGGACAGAAAGGCAAACTGTGTATTCAATGTAAAACCTTTTTTATTAGTTATTCTTCTATTACTAGGTATAACATATGTCACTCTGAATACAAGCCATATGAGAAAAAGGATGAGAAAGACATAACATACCTCTCTCGTCAGAACAATTAGAAGTTTTATAGCAGTCTCCACATTGAATATACTTGTTAAGTTTGATTCAAGTATAAAAGTAATTAGTTTTCTAGCTTTATTGTTAATAAATCAATAAACTCATGTGACAGGAAAGACCTATGAGTAACAGACTGTGTAAATATTACATGAGATTTAAGACAGTGATAAAAATTTAAGTTCTGATTACAGTTGGACCAAATTGTAAACTTAATTCAAACATACAAGGAGTCAACAGTGTGTTGAATGGTCTAAAGCTTTTACATGTACTAATTATCCTTGCAGGAATGAAAGAAGCCAAATTACAGAGAAATCTTCTGTGTATTCTCGATGTGGTGAAATTATTGCATGTCAAAATAACCTTCAAAAGCATAAAAGATCACACACTGGAGTGAAATCTTTTGTATGTAATCAATGTGGTAAAGGCTTTGTATGTTACAATCATCTTCAAATGCATGAAACAATACATACTGGAGTGAAACCCCATGAATGTAACTAGTGTTCCAAAGCCCATGCTCATCACATTACTCTTCAAATACATAAAAGAACTCATACTGGAAAGAAATCCTATGAATGTAGTCAATGTGGTAAAGCCTTTTAATGTCACAATCATCTTCAAATACATAAAAGAACTCATACTGGAGAGAAACCATATGAATGTAATCAGTGTGGTAAAGCCTTTGCACAACACCATCATCTTCAAATGCATAGAAGAACACACACTGGAGAGAAACTGTATGAATGTAATCAGTGTGGTAAGGCCTTTGCACAACAGGGTACTCTTCAAAGGCATAAAAGAACACATACTGGAGAGAAACCCTATGAATGTAATGAGTGTGGTAAGGCCTTTGCACAACACAATACTCTTCAAAGGCATAAAAGAACACATACTGGAGAGAAACCCTTTCAATGTAGTCAGTGTAGTAGAGCCTTTATATGTCACAGTAATCTTCAGAAGCATCAAAGAACACATACTGGAGAGAAACCTTATTAATGTAATCAGTGTGGTAAAGCATTTGCCGGACCTAGTAATCTAAAAATTCATAGAAGAACACATACTGGAGAGAAACCGTATGAATGTAATGAGTGTGGTAAGGCCTTTGCACAACACAGTACTCTTCAAATGCATAAGAGAACACATACTGGAGTGAAACCATATAAATGTAATCAATGTGGAAAAGCCTTTGCACGTCATGGTTGTCTTCAAATGCATAGAAGAACACATACTGGAGAGAAGCCATATGAATGTAATCAATGTGGAAAAGCCTTTACACGTAATATTTATCTTCAAATGCATCAAAGAAAACATACTGGAGAGAAACCATATGAATGTAATTAGTCTGGTAAAGCCTTTGAAAGTATCAGGAATCTTCAAAATCATGAGAAAATATCATATTGCAGAGAAATCCCATAAATGTAGTCAGAGTGGTTAAGGTTTTGTTTTACATGTGAGTAAAACTTTGTGTCTAAACAATCACTTAAATCCTTTGCATATTACAATAGTCTTTGACTACCTGAATGTAGTAGAACAGGCCCATAGTGTTGAGGAAATTGGCTCAAAGCAGTTGCCAAGGCATGCACATAGTGCTGTGGGAAGTTCTGTATGGCAAATGTGTTGCTAATTAGTCAATAAATAAAACACTGATTGGCCATTGGCTAGGCAGGAAGTGTAGGCGGGACAAGAAGGAGAATAAAGCTGGGAAGTGGAAGGCTGAGTCAGAGAGACACTGCCAGCCGCCATGATGACAAACAGCATGAGAAGATACCGGTAAGCCACGAGCCATGTGGCAAGGTATAGATTAATGGAAATGGATTAATTTAAGCTATAAGAACAGTTAGCAAGAAGCCTGCCACGGCCATACAGTTTGTAAACAATATAAGTCTCTGTGTTTACTTGGTTGGGTCTGAGGCTGTGGGACTGGCAGGTGATAGAGATTTGTCCTGATTGTGGGCCAGGCAGGAAAACTCAAGCTACAACATAGTGTACTTCCTTATGAGACCACTGGGAGTCTGCCTGAGAGCCTAGCAACTGGTGCTGTCAGGGTACCTGATTATGCTGCATCTGCATGAGGGCCTAGCAACAGACACTGTTAGAATTCCTGATAATGTCACCAGATTGGGACACAGTCTGAGTGCTGGGAGGAGGGTATATAAGGCCTTCCCCATCATTGAATAATCAATTCTGCTGTTTGCCTTCAACCAAGCCATGTTGTCTGTGTTGTTGACACCACGTTTTCTTACTCCCTCCCCTGAGGGAGCCATTGGTACCCAGCAACACCTGAAAGAGTTACCAAGGGCTTATTATAAAGTATTTGAAAAAATCTTTAGCCAACCCTCTTATCAATTTTATAAGAGTATTCTAGGGAAAAACTGACAGTGTCAACAATCTGTTCAAGCATAATCATGGCCACTTTTATATTATTTACAAGAGCAAACTGATGGAAACAATGAATTTATGAATTTACGAAGCCCTATGTGTAGAGTAAAGGGTCAACCAAGAAATACACCTGGACCCTGAAACCAGAGCTAGTGAAAGACACACACTTTGGTCCTGAAACTGGAGCCAAAGAAACACACAATGATTCTGAAAACAGAGTCAAAGGAACACCCTAAATCAAGAGCTAGTGAAAAGAAAAAAAAACTCCCTGACTCTGAAATCCGGCCTAAATGGTGAATAGGGACCTGAAACCAGAGCCAATGAAACACACTCTACCCTTGACCAACTGAGCACAAAGCCAACCAATCTCTGAGCTCAAAATCACCCAATCCCTGAGTACAATATCCAGCCAATCTCTGAGCTTGTACAAGCTCAGGTACTGAAATCTGACCAATTCCTACCTTGAAAATCCTTCCCACAGAAAAACTCTGCCTCTAAGAAGCTTTGTATAAGCCCTGTGCTTTTTTCAGTTGGCAGCTCTCTTTTTCCACCCTTACAGAGGCAGACACACTTCTGGATTCCTCCTTTCAAAGTAAATTGATTGAATGAGTTCTGTGTGAACACCTTTCACTGGAGCAGATCAGAAACTCACTACTAGATTGGAGCATAGATGCAACAGATACCTCTGCTGGCAAGTTCTCTTAAAGGACCAGAGCAGATGTAACAACCTTTTCATCAGTGAATGCTACATTTCTGCAGCAGTTTTCCCCTTTAATTGAGTGAAGTCGAGAAGTAACAATTTGGGCTGGAGCTGAAAAGAAATGAACATCTCCCCTGGGAAACTCTCTAGTAAAGCAGAGCAGAGAAGCATTTGACAGGTCTGCTGAGAAACTCTCTTAGGGGAGTGGAACAGGGCAACCATGGACATCTCCACTGGGAAACTCTCAGCAGAATAGAGCAGAGTCCAGCTGCAATGGCTTTTTTTGGAGAAAAGCAAAATTATTAAATCCTGTAGGGAGACCATTCCCCATTGGAATACAGCTTTAGGTATATATAGCCTGACTTCCCAATTGTCAGGGAACTTTTTTTCTCACAGCTGTAGGTATCTAGGATACCTTTCCTTCACAGCTGTCAGTATAACCTGATTCTGAAAGTCAATAAACCTTTCTCTTCAGAGCTTTAACACTTAAAGTATAAATTTAAATGATAATGTAACCCTGTTAGACTTTATACTTAAATTGCATAAAAATGAGTAATTCAGGTATAAAACTTATTAGGTTTGTATTAGTTACTTTTCTGTTGTGATATAATGTCTAGGTCAGTTTATAAGTGAATTTAATATGGCCCTTCATTCCAGAGTGATAGAGAATTACCATGAAAGTGGCATGGCAACAAATTTCAGACGTGGCAGCTAAAATAGGAAGCTAAGAACTCACATCCTTAAGATTTAGTATGAAGCAGAGAGGGAACTGGAAATGGTGTGTGGATGTGAATTCTAACAGCCTACCCCTAGTGAGATATTTCTTCCAGCAGGGCAGCATCTCCTATATATTCCCAAATGAAATCACCATCTTACGAGGATTGATTTCCCAAACTTTATGCTTAAATGGTTATTTTTTGTTACATGAACCAATTTATGGTGAAGAAAAACTCTGTATGTAAGCCATTAAAAGCCTCAACACTTGTTATAGGAATTAATGCTTACAGAAGAAAAACCTTCATCAAATTTGGTTGTTTAAAAATTTGTTTTAATTGTAATTATGTGATGTCACTGTGTGTCTGTGGGGATATGTGAATGTGCATGCTGGATCCTGAGATGTTAAACCCTTGGATCTTGTAGCAGGAATTATAAAAAGTTGTCAAAAATCAGACCTTGGTCCAGGGAATGAACATTTCTCAACTGCCCAGACATGTTTCTAGTGCTGTAAGTATTTTAAAGCCTATTTATATAGTTTTGAAGTCTGGAAATGGGAAGAAACTCATACAAAGGAAAAACCCTATGCAAGTAAACAATTTGGTAAAGACTTTAGACATCATAGTTGTCTTCAGCTTCAAGAGAAAAAAATCACATTTCATTTATTTTTCATTGTACCCTTGAAGGAAGTAAATTACTTATTACATTCACTCAAGATTGATGGTGAAGATCACTGCATTATGGTTTATATTTTGAAACATTTAAGGTAGACAATAACGTGTCTTCTATGTATGGCAAATACATTTAGTGAAGTTTATTTTGTAGTTTTTATAGTCCTTCTGTGGCTTTTGTTTATCTTCTATTGTGTTTTTAGTTAGTGACAGGTATTTTCTGCCACGATGTATAGAATGGGATCCCCATCACCTAAGTAGTCCATTGTTTATTTAAATATCAGGCAGTGTGTGGTCATACTTTTCAAGCAAGGGTGTTTATGAAGGGGTGATGGGTTTTTGTTCCAGGTTTTGTTTTTCATATATACCTTTGAGATTTTGTGGTTTATTATTCATTCTGGCATGGATGTCAGTAATAATTCAAGGATTCATTTGAACTCATGATCCTCATGTGTCTTTTTCAGAATGCAAATCTAAGGGTAGATGTTGTACTCCCAATGTGTACTGTTTTTTCAAAACAATTTAACAATGTTAATGTTGAAATGCTTAATAGAAGAGAATATAAAAAAAATTAAATGCCTCATTAATAAAATAATAAACTATTAGGGTTCAGTCTCTAATATTTCCTTCCCAGGGTCTCCAGAAGAATTGCTACCATCAGCTAGAACAATCTGAGGAAAAAAAAACTCTTAAGTACACCAAGCTCTTTTCTCCATTCACTTTATACCTCTGTGACAAAATTCTGGCAGTTTTCTCACAGAACCAGTCCACAACCTCACCAGCAGCCACTCTTTTACAATACAATGCAAACACTTTAAAGTCCACATAAGAGCAGTGATAGCTTCATTTGTACCCAAAAGGGGCATGAATAAAGGAGATGGGGTCACATATGGCCTAGAATAAGTCAGAAAGGGAATTTATTTGCACAAAATATATCTTTATTAGTGGTTAGGTGACACCTTATGAGTTTATTATAAATGAGCTCAAACTACAATCTAGCAAGTGGTTAGGTAAGAGCACCTATGAGGCACTAAAGTAAAACTGCCTTTATTTTTCTATGTCTCCATTTTCTAGCAGGGCAGGAGAAGAGTAATTGATAACAGCATAGCATGCATCACGTCTTGAAGCACCTGGTATGAAGAAAAACCTTTTGTTCTAAGTAAGTTGCCCTAAGGTGCCACTTGGGGTGTGAGAGAAAGGGAGAACTGAGCTTAATTTGTACAATAAGTATTATGCAGTAAAGATGTAAGAGTAAAAAGACACTTGCTCCCATGCATCATCATTCAGATATTTACATTAATTACATTAATTCCAAACAGCAGAATATATCAGCATCAATGAACTAAGACCATTTACTAAAACTACTAGGGTGATTTTGTTTGAATTTTAGTAGATTAACAAAGTGAATTACACTGTTTCTCATCTTTAAGACACTTCCATACCCGAAACAGTGATGTGTCCTTTTTCTTTTTAAAAATTTTAATGATTTATTTTATTTTCATTTTTTTATTTATTTCCCATACTGAGAACAGATTCTTCTCCTGAACTCATACTTCCTCTCACTTCCTCCCATCTACCCCACTCCCCACTCATTCCTTCTCCATCTCCATTCAGAAAGGGGCAGGCCTCCTATGGGCTTGAACCAAGCATGGAACATCAAGTAAGACAAAATCAACAGCCTTCTCTTGCACCAAGGCTGGACAAGTAATACAGCATAGACAAGAAGTTACCAAATGCCAGCTAAGCACCAGGCACAGATCCCAATCCCACTGCTAGGAGCCTTCCAAACAGATGGAGGTACACAACTTTCACACATATGCAAAGGGTCTAGGATGGTTCCATGCAGGCTCTCTAACTGTTGGTTTAGAGTCTATGAGTTCCCACAAGCTAAGTTCAACTGTCTCTGATGCCCTAGCTTGTACAATACACCTCCTTTTCTTCAGCTACATATTTACTGATACTTGATGTATTACTTTTCATTTTTATGTTTCTTTTTTTCTGTTCTGAAGGAGTTGGTTGAAAAATATTTGTTCTTTAACAAGACATACTTTTTTTAAAGGACTTCCATAAAATAAACTTTGAGTATACTTCACCATTCCACTACCAAAAATGTTGCATGAAGGTAATTTTTTTTGAGTAAAACCAAAATTTATTATAAGCCATGGTCATCCTAGGGTCCTCCATGCTATATATATATAGCCTCCATGGTTCTGTGGGCTGTAGTCTGAACTTTATTTTATATCTAGAATCCACTTATGAGTGAGTACATACCATGTTTGTCTTTCTGAATTTGGGTTACCTCACTAAGGATAATTTTTTCTAGTTCCATCAATTTGCCTGCAAATTGCATGATGGTAATTTATGTCCCTATGGGAAAAGAAATTATCTCTGTTATTTATAAATTTTTCCACAGAAAAAGATTTAAAAATGTGATATAGATAATGGAATTACACAGCATTAAAGAAAATCAAAATTGTGAAAGTTGTAGGAGAATCATCACAATTGAAAATAATTTTGTTAAAAAGCATGACTGTTTTACAAAAAAACTGAATAACTTTTGACGATCCCATATGGATATTTTACTTTCATTTACATATGCATATCAATGTGTGGGACGATATTGGTATACGTCATGAAATTAGAAAATGTTCTGTCAAATGGAAAGAAGAATTCTCAAGTAAGTGATTGGAAAGAAAATGGAACAGGAACACATAATGTACTAAGGATTTAGAAGGAATTTGAAAGTATCACAGGCTCCTGAACAAAAAGAAGAGGGAGGCATTGAAACAATGATAATCGAAACATACACAATATAAAAAAATGTCATTATTAAACACTTGGCAATAGAGGCTAGCTATAAGGAAATAGTAGAGAATGAAAAAATAGAGGTAACCAGAGAAGACTCATGGGCATCAGATATAGAGAATGCTTAAAAATTAAAAAGAAGGGGAAATGATATAAGGTGCCAGATGAAAAATTAAGTCAAGATGTCCTCAGCATGGAGGGAAAGAACAATTAAGATACATGAGGTGTCTTACTATTTTTGTAATTTGGATAATGGTAATTGTAACAATATGTTCATACAGAAATGGAGAGGTTAGTAATTTGGAGTGTTAGGGACAACAGTGTTAGTGTGTATCAAGGCTAGGAATAATTAAAAAAGCAAAGAGTGAATAGACTCATTCATAAGTGGAATGGGAAATGTAGTGAATAAATTTAGACAGGAGCATATTACAGATCACTATAACCCAAGTAAATGCCAGGTGGGGTGGCAAGCCTGTAATTCAAGCCTTGCAGGGAGAATCACGGATACCCACAGAACATATTGAAAGATAGAAAGACTAGCTATCTTGACAAGTTGTGGGTTTATCTTGCCTCAGTTAATAAGATGAACAATCAAGAATGTTTCCTATAAACCATATGTACACATCCATGCACACATTTTCACTCATACAACCTCATAGATGTTCAAAGTAGAAGACTGGAACTAGAAAATAGGACCCAAACAAAAGAGCCAAATTATGCAGAAAAGAGTGTTTATTAATTGGAGCACTCTAGTCTCATTATGGCTCAGCATTTTTGAAAGTAACTCAAAATCCAGAGTTTCTACACATCAAATTTTTTAGGAGAAATTTATTTTAATATACTCATGTCAAATAAAAATAATTAAAATACTGAATGCACAAGATTCCGGTATTTGATCCCTATGTCAATCCAGCATGCATTTGTGAAACACGGTAGCACAGAAGTTTGGAGCAGGTAGCTCAGCTCAGTCTATGAATCAAGACTCCCCGTCTGAAATACTAATTCTCAGAAGGTGACTTTAAGAACACAATGACCATGCAAGAAGCTCTAATAATCCAAAGTATTCTCATTGCTGAGGTTTTTGTGTGTTCCCTACTCCCTGGAGTATTTTTGCTTGTTTATTTAGAGACAGAATCGTTCTGTATTTCGCTATACCCTGCAACGTGTGATGTACATAAATTTGGCCTCAAATTGACAGATATCCTTCTTCCAGTGCCACTTGTTGGGAGGATTAATGTCATAAATCACCACACCCTGACTCAATGCTGAGTAGTTATTATGGCCAATGGCATGCAAAGATACTATTTAATCAGTAAACCACATGGACATGGAAATAGAATGTTATGCTTAGTAGACAACTGTGATGAACATATCCATAGAGCCACTTGTAAAAGTAGATGGCAACATAACAGCCCTTCGTGTTTAAGAAACAGAACATTCCCGTGTACTTGAAGTAGAAATGTAAGTTTTACAGAATGTTTCCCAGTGTCCTCAATGTGCCAAGTTCCACAGAGCTCTTATTCACAGAATGTATGTCTGTCTCAGAAAAGCCTGCATGACAACCACATAATTTTTAAGAAATAGCACATTCTAGCTTTCATGAAATGGAAGCCTGCTGTTTAGGAGATTTCCTTTGGTAGGAACTGTGCCAAGTGTCAGAATGCTCTTACGTGCTTTATATGATTCTTCTTCAGACACTTTGCAACAGAGATTTATTAATTTCACAATGAATAATGAAAACTGAGAACTCTGTTTTGTCTCTTAAACTTACTAGTTTTCACTAAATTGCTGTTCATAAATCATTATAACATTGTCAAATTTCAGAATATGCCTGAAAAATATTCACAGTCTTTTTTTCTGTAGCAGATGCATACCCAAGATCAGGTTTATAGAAGCAACTCGAAAGAAGAAATTTTAAATGAGTCCTGAAATTGTTGTCAGTGTACTAGAACTAGAACTACAGCAATTCTGAAATATATAGTTTGGTTATGGTAAGTACAGAAAAGATTCAATAAAATCACCAAATTTGAAGTGGCATACCCCACATTGCTCCAGTAAATGGGAACAATATGAGAAGTCCGTTAACTACTTATCAACTCTTAAAGATCATTGCAGAATTTACACTAGGGAGAAACTATACAGATATAAAGAATATTGCAAGTATGATCCCTCAAGCTCAAAAGTTATATTACTTCAGAAAATTTGTAAATAGTAAAAAATGTGACAATCACTTTCCCAGGGTTTAAACAGAGAAAATATTCTTTAAATTAGAATGACTTGACTAGAGTATATTAAACCATGTTCATATCTTCACTGATGTCAAAGAAAATAAATCAAGAAGCCATATGTATAAATGAAATTTAGAACCATTTTACCAAGAAATATAGCTGATATTCACTGAGCAGCTTCTTGGTTAAAAAAAAACTGCATAGGTAATAAAATTTCATATAGATTGATTTTATACAGAAATTATTTTTTATTATGGTGCTAAATTTGTACCAAAATTAACTAAAGCAAAAATGAGTAAAATGTAAGGACTTAAACTCAGGTAGTACTAGTTTATAACTATCAGTAAGATCGGATATTAGTGTTTGTGTTACATTGTACATGAAGATTATTATGTTCACAATATTTACAATTATAACTAAGTATATTATAGAAAATTTTAACTTAATTATTTTCTTAATTAAATTCTGGATACATATATTAATGGTTTGTTCTCAGTAAATGCTGAATTGGAATGATAAGTGTTCATTTAATGGTAGAAATGTGTCATTAACATTATTGGCTCTTTGGATCATAATACAAACTAAAATGTGTTTATTTCATACTACATTACTTGATGTAAATTCTAACATACAAATTAGTAAATGTGTATATGAGGAGCAGAAGAAGTTTGGAATTTGTGAAAAACTGAATGAGTGTTGCCCCGCCTGCAGGGCTTCAACGGGTTCTCGACCACCCTAAGGATGGAATGATAGGGACAGGAGATACAAGGAAACACACCAAGTCTGGATTCTGATCAAGGTGCAACTTTATTTTTCTCCAAGAGGGTTTATATAGTTTCTGCAGGGTGGGGGGAGCAAGAAGCTGTCATCTGCATAAGGTGGGACAAGCTAAGGATGTTTGTATAGGATGTTTACAGGGTGAAAGGGTCAAGGGCTCTGCCTCAATGTCCTGTTGCTAGGCAACCTGACTGTAAGATGATCTAGTTCCCTGTCTTATGGGGGTCTGTATTTTTCCACTAACTAGAGATTCTGTCCTTGTCCCTGACAGAGTGTCATTTGTGTACAGGGAAACTTCCATGTCAGAGACCACACACTCAGATAAATGGGAAACTTGTAAAACCAACCATTTCTGGCACAGCAGAATGAGAACCTCCTGTCCTGCATGTAAATATTGGTAGTATTCAGAAAATATTCACCCCCAGTCTTCTCGAATAATAGTTTAAGACTCCGCAGTGATCCCCTACTGTCCTTCCTGACATGATTCCAACCTGACTTCTTACTCACCTGGATAGAATGACCCCTCTGCCTGTAGGTATTATGCCTGAAACATTGTTCATTTTTTGGTAATAAATAGGCAGAAATGCCTGAGATGTTGTTTTTTCCATCAGAGGGCAGGGTTCACCTAATTACAGCTATTTTGTGTGTTCCTTTTTCATTTCAATGAATTTTTTTCCTATGACATCATCAGCCAACTTTAATATCACCACTGGAGAGGCACAGACAGGTCAATCCTTGTCAGTTTGAGGCCATCTTGGTCTAAAGAGTGAGTTCAAGGACAGCCAAGTTGGTTACACAGAAAAACGCTGCCTTCAAAAATAAAAAGATAAAATAATATTAATTATACGACATAAGTAATTATAGTAAACTAGGTCATGGGAGACAATGGGAAATGTCACTGAAGGCATTAATGAGGCATGGATTGTCCTTATGCTTTTTGCCTCAAATACATAGTTTTTTTTTGACAGATGAAATACTTTCATCTGCATCTGTTCCACAGATTTTGTCTGTCATTCTCAATTAAAGCATCAAAGATGTTTTAATCAGTCATTAAAGAGAGACAGAATGTGTGTGTGTCCTTAAGGATCCTTGAAAGTTCTGAATAACAGCTGTGCTGAGCCTCCATTTGAAATGGCTAGCTGACTCTGCTGTTTGTAGGAGCTTAATTCAATCATATTCCCACCTACTAAATACCTTCATGATGCTAGTTTGAATGCATGAAAGGGGAACCTTTAGTTTGGTCTGCCTCTAAGAATCAATAGTACTCTGTATCTTTGCTCTGCTATAGAACATAGAATAAGGTTTTTGATCCTTGCCTTCCAGTCTCTATGTGTGGTAGCAAGCTCAGGGTGCTGTCGGTGTTTGAAATCTGAAATATTACCAGGAAGGTGAAGTTTTAAAATAAAGTTTTCTGAGAGAATCCACATGGAAGGGAAGAGAGAGATGACATAGTCTCAGGTAAAATTATAAACAGAGATAAGGTATGATGACTGTTGTTACAGAAATGCTTCATTTGCAGTACTTCCTAATGTTTAATTTATCCTTTAGTTTTTACAAGGGATTTTTCTTTTTTTTTAAGTGGTTGGGAGAGTAAATACTTTTGAGTGCACATGACCTATGTGAATTACCCACTTTTCAGTTTCTCACCATTTTAGTTTTTTCTGGATAAATTCTCTCAATTAATTCATAATATAGATTTTTTGATATTACACACAAACATAGATACTCACCTCCTATTTAGAATGTAAATTGAGTCATTTCAATCACTGAGGAGGGAGACATGTTATATGATCCTTCCTCCCAGAGATCAATTGTGCATTATGTAAAAGTCAAAGAAAGAGGCATGAAGAAACAAGATGAAATGTCTGCATTGCAAAAAATAATGTTTTTTTTTTTAAAGATTTATTTATTTATTATGCATACAGTATTCTGCCTGCATGTGTCCCTGCAGGACAGAAGAGGGCACCAGATCTCATTACAGGTGATTGTGAGCCACCATGTGGTTGCTGGGAATTGAACTCAGGACCTCTAGGAGAGCAGTAGGTGCTCTTAACCACTGAGCCATCTCTCTAGCCCCTGAAAAAATAATGTTTAAAATAGAATTTCTATAAAGACATACCGTATCATATACTAAGTTGAAGTATTTAAATGTGATACAAACTTCCAATTGGAATTTGTCAGCCATAAGTGGTGTGAAATTATCCTAACAGAAGTTTTTTGTTCTTTTTACTCTTCTGGTTTTTTTAAAAATACATTTAAAGAGTCTATTGCATTGTTCATCTTTGTTAGCTACTAACATTCTAGTGAACCTGCAGTGCCCTTCAGTTGTGCTGACACCTACTACCAATCTCTCCATAGGGGCTGAGGCTAATTTTCTTGCCCTGGCTGAGCAGTTCACATTTGCCTTTATCACTTAGAGTTCACTGTTTTCTCTTTAGAAGTAGTAACAGCTTTGAGGAAATTTACAGATGGATATGCAAATTTAATCAGGATTAATGTGGAAACTGGAGTTTCTCTTCAGGTATCATCTTTACTCATTTGTGACACAGGAGAAAATTTCCAACATTCTGTATCTGCACTCAAGCTGTTAAAGGCAGAGATGCTGAAGCAGGCCCAAGTTGTATTCCTTTACATTTGTGTTGCTTACTCATGCATGAAATGTGCCTTTGCTAGATCAAAGCCCATCTAAGATGAGAAACAACCTTTTTGAAGACATAACTTCTAAACTTTGCTAAAGAGATCCACCTCCTAGAGAAAGGCATTCAAATAAATGAGCTTATGGGGTAAGTGGGAACACACCTCACTCAAAAGGAAGTAAGCCATGCCTTTAACTGGCCCTTTCATTTTATACATTGTGGAAATCTACCCACAAAGACAAGGCAGTGCCACTCATGTAGGTCATGTCCATTCCAACTGGGTTTTATACAAGTACATACATATAGTTAAGAATGATTCTAGGATTGGGAGGGGGAACCTGCAGGGACAGGAGGAGGGAAGAGTTGGATCTTTGATTGGTATGTAAAATAAAAAAAACTAATAAAAACAATATTTCTATTGTGGTTGGTTTATATATGTGCCTAGAGTCATTATCCTTCCGCATATTTTCTGAACTCTCCTACTCTCCCATCACCCATAAGACATGTAAACATTACAAACCTTAAAATTATATTATGTTATCACTAAGTACTTGTTGATCACAGGGTTGGTTTCAATATCTTTATCTTTATGTGAAGTACCATGTTTCAAACTGCTTCTGGGCAAGAAGCAGTTGAAAACAGCAGGTGATATCTGAAAATCCAGATTTTTTTTATTACAAAATCAATTTGCAGTTTCCTAAGGGGTTTAGTAATATTAGATGTTCACTCGATTCTGGATATGACTGTGGAGCATCAATCTCTCCTTTAAGCTCCTATGCGCTGGTTTGTACCTAGAGTTTCCCTGCCTGGCCCACAGTCAGGATAAATCTCCCTCACCTGCAAGTTCCACAGCTTCTCTGACACAACCAAGTAAACACAGAGACTAATATTGCTTAAAACTGTATGGCCATGGCAGGCTTCTTGCTAACTGTTCTTACAGCTTAAATTAATCCATTTCTATTAATTTATACCTTGCCATGTGGCTTGTGGCTTACTGGCACCTTCACATGCTGTTTCTCATCGTGGCAGCTGGCATTGTCTCTCTGACTCAGCCTTCCACTTCCCAGCTTTATTTTCCTCCTTATCCCACCTATATTTCCTGCCTGGCCACTGGACAATCGGTGATTTATTTATTGACCAATCAGCAACATACTTGACATACAGACCATCCCACAGCACTTCCCCTTTTCTTTTCTTTCTTTTTTTTTCAAAAAGGAAGGTTTTAACCTTAACAAAGTAAAATTACATATAATTTGGGAATTTGGGCATAGCTTCTCTTACTACTTCGTGCTGGAGGTGGGCACTGTATCTTATCGGGACACATAGAAAATTTTAGGATTATGAAATAGTCCATGAGGCTGTATTGTCTGAGCCAGTTGCCTTCAAACCATTCTGGATGTTGGATCATCTGGGCCATGGTGTCATCGGAGACCTTTCAGGGGATCTTGGCTGGTCAAACCTCATGTATCTTAATCTGGAACACATCCATAGCCTCTTGCTTTCTATGGAAACAAAAGCAGAGCCTCCTTTTCAAAGCAACACATCTTTACATCCAAATTTTGAAGTCAAGCTATCTTTAAAATATACATATTGGTTTAACTCAACATCTTTTACGATCAAATGTTTTTCTGCAGTTAAAAATCTCAAAGACAACGCAATCCAGATTGTCTGTGTAATATTCATCTTTACGTGGCTTATTTTTTACATTAATTTACTGTCTCTTTAAAGATTTTATTTTTTAAAACTATGTATTTGTTTACATAACTGTATATATCACCTTTTTTGTCTCTTTCAAGCCTATGTATATTTTACACACATTGCAAACTATTACATCTGAATCTGTCTTATTGTGAATCTATTGCTTTAAACTGCAGCAGTTGTGGCTGCTGGCTCCACCCACCACAGCTTCCCAACATAGCAGTGGTACGTTTACAGCCAGCTCTGAGAGCTATCATGGGTCTACGTTTTTATCCAAGCAGCGTGTATCCCAGAAACCTCTTTTTTTGTTTTGTACTAGCAAAGGCTAAATCCACCACACAGCTTAATGTGCCATTTGCAGAGGCCTCTTCCTGCCATACTGCAGGTTGAGCGTGCATGCTAGGAACCCACCAGTAGTTCAAATCAGCAGGCTGCCGCTCATTTGATAGACAATTAGGAAGCTGTTTTTAGCTCCATTTTAGATTCTTTTCTCAGGTTTTAGGTGGAAAAATTGCCAACTCGTTGGGTGCCATTTGTAGCTAGAGTTTTCCTGCCTGGCCCACAGTCAGGACAAATCTCTCTCACTGGCCAGTCCCCACAGCTGCTCAGACCCAACCAAGTAAACACAGAGACTTATATTGCTTACAAACTGTATGGCCGTGGCAGGCTTCTTACTAACTGTTCTTATATCTTAAATTTATCTATTTCTATATATCTATACCTTGCCACGTGGCTCATGGCTTACCAGCATCTTCACATGCCGTTTGTCATGGTGGTGGCTGGCAGTGTCTCTGACTCAGTCTTCCATGTCCCAGAATTCTTCTCCTCCTTGTCCCGCCTATACTTCTTCCTGCCTGACTACTGGCTGTGGTGGTATTGTGTTCCCCAAAATATTGTATACCTTAATAAACTTATCTGGGGTCAGAGAACAGAAAAACCACAAGATACTTAGGCTAGAAAATGTTGGCACATGCCTTTAATCCTAGCATTCCAGAGACAGAAATTCCTCTGGATCTCTGTGAGTTCAAAGCCGCATTGGAAACAGCCAGGCATGGTGACTCACGCCTTTAATCCCAGAAAGCAGCCTTTAATCCCAGGGAGTGGTGGTAGAAAGCAGAAAGGTTTATAAGGTGTGAGGATCAGAAACTAGAAGCATTTGCCTGGTTAAGCATTTGGCTGGTTAAGCATTCAGAACTTCTAGCAGCAGTTCAGCTGAGATCCATTGGGATGAGGACACAGAAGCTTCCAGTCTGAGGAAACAAGGCCAACTGAGAAGTTGGTCAGGTGAGGTTATCTTTGGTTTGTTCTGTCTCTCTGACCTTCCAGTGTTCACCCCATTATCTGGCTCAGGTTTGATTTTATTAATAAGAACTATTAAGATTCCTGCTACAACTGGCCAATCAGTGTTTTTTTACTAACCAATCAGAGCAACACATTTGCCATACATAACATCCTACAGCATATGCCAAAAGTTTCAACATAGAAATCACAATGCAGTGATCTCCACCATCACTCCTGACAGAACATGTTAGGTAATTTACTTCCTTCAAGACTATGATAAAAAAAAATGAAACATATTTTTTCCTTGAATTTGCAGACAACTCTGATATCTAAAGTATTTACCAAATTATTTACATGAATAGGGTTTTTCTCTTGTATTATTTTATCCCCTTTTCCTGCCTTCAAAATGATACAGGCTTTAAAATACAGCACTAGAGTCATGCCTAGGCAGTTAAGAAATGTTCATTCCCAGGACCAAGGTCTGATTTTTAAAACTTCCTATAATTCCTGCTACAAGATAAAAGAGTCTAACATTCTCAGGAACCAGAATGCACAATCACACATGAACACAAACACACAGTGACATCACATAATTACAAGTAAAATAATTCTTTAAACAAACAATTTTTCATAAAGGTTTCTCTCTCTCTTTTTTTTTTTTTTTTTGGTTTTTCGAAGCAGGGTTTCTCTGTGTAGCTTTGCGCCTTTCCTGGATCTCGCTCTTGTAGACCAGGCTGGCCTTGAACACACAGAGATCCACCTGGCTCTGCCTCCCAAGTGCTGGGATTAAAGGCGTGTGCCACCACCACCCGGCAGGTTTCTCTCTTGTAAGCGTTAATTCCTGAAACAGGTGTTAAGGCATCTAAAGGCTTGCAGGCTTCTTCTTCTTCATGAATTGGTTTATGTAACAGAAAAAAAAAGCACGTAACCATCAAGTCAGAAACATCAGTTCTACTAATTTGGTGGTATCATTTGGGAATATTTAGGAATTGCTGCCGTGCTGGAGGTAATATGCCACTGGGTTAGGATTTGAGAAATTACATCCACACACCATTTCCGGTTCCTACCCTATGCTACATGCTGCAAGTTAAAGATGTGAATTTTTAACTTTATGCTTTAGCTACCATGTCTGAACACTTGTTGCAAAGCCACTTTCATGTTGATACTGTATTCCTCTAGAACCAAGGTCCAAATTAAGCTCCATTATGAGTTGACTTACACTTTGTATCACAACAACAGAAATGGAACTCATACAAATCCATAAAGTTTACACCTGAAATAATTATTTCATGCAATTTAATAGAAGTACAAAATCTAAAAGGGTTTCATTATTATTTAAATTTATAGTGCAAGTTTTATAGCTCTAGAGAAAAAGGTAATGTGACTATCAGAAGTCAGGCTACACCTACAGCTGTGAAAGGAAGATATCCTAGATACCTACAGCTCTGAAGAGATAGGTTTCCTGACTATTAGGAAGTCAGGCTATAACAGACGCTGTGTTTCAGTGGTGAATTGTCTCCCCACAGAAAATTGTAATCCTGCTCTTCTCCAAAATGGAACCCTTACAGCTGGGCTCTGAGCCATTGTTCAAAGAGAACTTCCAAGCAGATATGTCCATTGCTGCTATGCTCCACCGTCTGAGGGAGTTTTTCATAAGAGCTTTCAAATGCATCTCTGCTCTGTTCTGCTCTATTAGGGAGTTTTCAGCAGAGATGTCCATTTCTTCTCAGATCCAGCCCAAATTTTTACTTTTATGTTTCATTCAAGTAAGGGGGAAATTGCTGCAGAAATATGCCATTTCTCTGGTCAAATCCAATAGTGAGTTTCTGACCTTCTTCCTTGAAAGTTTTCCACCCAAACACATTCAAGAGATTTATTTGAGAACAAGGAATCCAGGAGAGAGGCTGCCACTTCCAGGGTGGAAAAAGGCAACTGCCAACTGAACAGGCATCAGGCTTGAACAAACTCAAAGATGGGCTAGATTGTAAGCTATGGAATTGGTTGGTTTCAATCTCAGAGATTGGTTAGTTTTGTTTTTAGTTGGTCAATGGTAGAGTGTGTTTCTTTGGCTCTGATTTCAGTTCCAAAGTGTGTTGTGTACACTTGCTCCTTTAAATATTTAAAGTCTGGCTTCAGGATCAGAGTGTCTTTTGGTGGCTTGCCCTTTTACTCTGTACATAAGCCTTCATGAAATAAAAAAAAATTTTACATGAGTTTGCTAGTACAAACAATATAGAAACATACATCATAATGCTTGAACAGTTTGTTGATGCTATTCATATTTTTTATAGGATACATACTCTTCTGTAACTGATTGTGTATTGGATAAAGATCTTATGAAGTACTTTATAATAAGATACCCTCAGTATCTTTCTCAGAGTCAAAGCTTATTAAAACATGGAAAGGTTTTAAAACCTTGACTGCACAAAAAAGTTTTACTCTTGAAAAATGTGCAAAACTTATGACACTGACTATATTTATGGAGTTTCTCTACAGTATCATTTTTTTCTCATGATTTTGAAGGTTACTGATACATGTAAAGGCTTTACAAAACTGATTATATTCATTGGTTTTCTCTCCAGTATGTGTTCTTTTATGATGTTGAAGACTTGTGTGACATCCAAAGACTTTACCACACTGAGTACATTTATAGGGTTTCTCTCCAATATGTGTTCTTTTAGGCATTTGAAAATCATTGTCATGTACAAAGGCTTTACTACACTGATAACATTCATAGGGTTTCTCTCCAGTATGTGCTCTTTTATGAATTTGAAGAACTTTGTCATGTGTAAAGGCTTTCCCACACTGATTACATTCATAGCGTTTCCCTCCAGTATGTGTTCTTTTAGGCATTTGAAAATCATTGTGATGTACAAAGGCTTTACCACACTGATTACATTCATAGGGTATCTTTCCAGTATGTGTTCTTTCATGCAAGTGAAAAGTACTGAGGCATGTAAAGGCTTTACCACACTGATTATATTCATAGGGTTTGCCTCCAGTATGTGTTCTTTTAGGCATTTGAAGATGACTATGCTGTGCAAAGGCTTTACCACACTGATTACATTCATAGAGTATCTCTCCATTATGTATTCTTTTGTGCAAGTGAAGAGTACTGAGGCATGTAAAGGCTTTACCACACTGATTACATTCATAGGGTGTCTTTCCAGTATGTGTTCTTTCATGCAAGTGAAAAGTACTGAGGCATGTAAAGGCTTTACCACACTGATTATATTCATAGGGTTTGCCTCCAGTATGTGTTCTTTTAGGCATTTGAAGATGACTATGCTGTGTAAAGGCTTTACCACACTGATTACATTCATAGGGTGTCTCTCCATTATGTATTCTTTTGTACAAGTGAAGAGTACTGAGGCATGTAAAGGCTTTACCACACTGATTACATTCATAGGGTTTCTCTCCAGTATGTATTCTTTTATGCACTTGAAGAATTGTGTGATATTCAAAGGCTTTACCACACTGACTACATTCATAGGATTTCTCTCGTGTATGTGTTCTTTTATGCATTTGAAGAGTATTGCAGTATGTAAAGGCTTTACCACACTGATTACATTCATAGGTTTTCTCTTCAGTATGTGTTCTTTTATTCATTTGAAGAGTACTGGGCTGTGTAAATGCTTTACCACACTGAATGCATTCGTAGGGTTTCTCTCAGGTATGTGTTCTTTTATGCATTTAAAGAGTATTGTGACATATAAAGGCTTTACCACATTGCTTACATTCATAGGGTTTCTCTGAAGTAACTTCTATTTTATGCTTTTGAAGAGTACTGGGATATTCAAAGGCTTTAACACATTGAGTATTTACAGAAGATTTTTTTCTCCAGTCTGATTTATTCCATGTCTGCAAGAATAACTGCCCATGTTAAAAGATTACCCATTCAATACACTGTTAAATCTTTATATCTGTGTAAGTTTATTGATGTATTAATAATGAAACTAGAGTGATAATTACTTGTTTACTTGAAGCAAATTTAACACGTATCCTCAACATGTGGACTGCTACATATCTTCTAATTGTTCTGAGACAGGGATATGTGATATATATCCATATCCCTATGCTGATATGTGTTGTATCCAGAGTGACACATGTTATACCCTGTAAAGTAAGAATAAAAATCAAAGTTTTCCACGACTTCCTGAAACCATAGACTTGTAGTATAAGGATTAAGATTTTGCCACAACAATGCTCATTGACTCTTGATTCTAACTGCTCCTCTCACTAAACAGTACAGTCACAACAAGTATATGAGTAATGCTAGCATTGCTATGGGCTATTTTTGTATTAGGACATTTCAGAGTTATATTTATTTCCTCTTCAATATGTATACATTTTGTAGTATGAATGTTATGAAACAAATGGATTGACAGTACTACAGCATAGTTTTTTGGGCTATGTTTCAAGTGGTGATATCTCAAAAGGCATTATTCCTGTGATTTTTTTTCTTAAAAGAATGATATGCAAATACAATTATGAAGTTGAAATAAGTGTTTTTGTGAGAATTTAATAATTATCAATGCAGTATAAACTGTCCTTATTTACACATTTAATTTTGCTTAAAACTTGCAGAACACATTACAATGTTTTCACAAGTATATTTGTATCCTCTTTCATGTGATAATTACCTTTCATTGTCTTCTAGAACTTTGACAATGTTCTTCAACATTATGATCTTCCCAAATGCATCCTAAAATATAGTACAAGAAAATGTATGTTTATTATTGAAAATTGTGTAAAATTTTAATTACTATCTCCAGTGTAATTTAGAAACATGCCTGATTAATTCACCTCAGTCTTCTTTCTCAATAAAATTATGGAATAGCATCAATTACCAAGGATCGGTTGTCCTTATTTTAAAGCATGAAGGAAAATTTAGTCTTACCTATAGTAGTGAGGTTCCTATAGGTCTCCAGCATTACATATTTGTAGAGATTCTTCTGGGAAGGAATCAGCAAAGTCCACTCTTCCCAAGTGAAATTGACATGGATATCATCCTAGGAAACTGCATTCTAAAGTATCCCATATATGGGTGCAACAGAAAGCATGATATTTACAACATTGTAAATGTATACTTTGTGGCCCTGTAGTCATATAATCTTGGTGTTCCCTATACTTATTTTATGGCATAAACATTATAATGTAATCATCAATTCATTTTAGAATGAAAATGAAGTAGAGATTTCACCTCTGTCATTTCTATACTCTTTGAATAACATATCAATTTGCCAGAAACATGCCTATTAACAAACATACAGAGACAAGTAAACAGATCAACAGTACAGAGTACACATGAGAGAAATTGAATGCACAATCACTAACTACAAAAAGAAAAAGAAAATGGACAAATTGGGTATATTGTCTCAGGCCTTTAACCTCAGAACTCAAAAGACTGAGGCAGGTATATCTGCCTCTGAGATAAATGACAGCCAAGTCTATGCAATCAGGTCCAGGAAAGCCAGAAGTACATAGTAAGATCCTATATCCCATACAAACAAACAAACAAAAAATAAAGATAGAAAGAACTCAGAGGTCTTTACTGAAGTCTCTACAGAGAGTTATGCATTCACTCTAGTTCTATATTCAAACTGTAACATCAATAAGATTTTATTAAAGAAATTGTGTTTTTAAACAATTACAAATGGAAAGATGAAAATATTACAAATGTAAATGTTGATTATAAATAATAAATACAGGGCAGGAAAGATGACTCAGTAGCAAAAGGCTTTTGTTGGTCATGCATATAAGTGGACTCAATTGCAAGTACCTAAGTGGGGGAACACAGATATCCATTATTCCAAGATCAGGGTTTCTTTCTTTTTTTTTTTTTGGTTTTTTGAGACAGGGTTTCTCTGTGTAGCTTTGTGCCTTTCCTGGAACTTACTTGGTAGCCCAGGCTGGCCTCAAACTCACAGAGATTCGCCTGCCTTTGCCTCCTGAGTGCTAGGAAATGAGGGTTTCTAAGAGCATCATTTTTCACTGTGAAAAACAGGGACCTACATGATGCATATCCATGCATACAGGGAAAAAATTCATACTCATGAAAAATTTAAAACACATACCATGCAGCAAGAAGGTCATGTATCTGCAATCCATTGACTGAGAATGTTCAGGCATTATTAGTGACATGAGTACATTCTATCCTGAGAAAACCAATGATACTCTCAGCCAAAACTTTAAATTTCAAAATATGGGTGAAGCTCAGTACAACAGCATATGCTTGATATGTATGAAAACCTACATTCAACTCCCATTGCTTATTAACATAAAAAAAATCCACAAATGTTGGTCCACTATTATTCCCAGGACTTGGGATCCAGAGTCAATGGGATCTCCGAGTCCAAGGCCAGCCTGATGTAAAGGGGTGTACTTTCAGAACAGCCAGGGCTATACAGACAAACCTCGTCATAAAAAAAAAACAAAGAAAATAATTAAAACAACAGGCTACCAAACTGCCTTAGCAATAAACACCATTTGCTTCTACTGTATCTATGTGAATTAGAGATAGAGTCTACAATGCTGGTGAAATCATGACAGAAAAAGCAGGAAGCTGGCAAATTAGTTTCAACCAAAAAACTGTAGACTCAAAAAGCAGGAATAGATAGAGGCTGTAGAGACTCATATCACAACCACAATGAGGAATTTCATCAGGAATTGTTCCTGCTTCTAAATGTTTTACAAACAACGTGAAGAAAGTAACCAAGGAGAGACACATCTTCAAATACATCATCCTTTATAGGATGTTTTTTATTCAATCAATTATACTCTGACCCAGGTCACTATAGGCTCATGGTCATCCATGAAGAAAATGCATTTAGTCACCTCAGTGATCTTCATTGTATGCAACAGCCCTTGTACTGTTAAAATGTCCAAAGACTCTTTTTACACTCAAGTGAATTTCTTCAGAGTTACATCTGGTAAAATCAGAAAAAAAAAACAAATTTAAATCTGCCTAACATACAATGTCACAGTACACCATTCACATTCTAAAAGAGAAAAATGGAGACACAACACAGTGAGGAATTATTGGAACAAGGCAAGACTGAAGCACAGCAGGACAAATATCAAATCCCTTTATCTCTGTCTCAGATGCATGTGGCTTCAGTTTTAAAGGGCTTAGTTGGCCATATCCCTGAAACTTCTCATACATCTCTCTCCTTGGTTATTTCAAATCCCTATATTCTGAAAATGCTCCATGGAAGATGTCTCATAGCTTAGGTGTCTCAACACCTTGTGGTTTTTAAAGGCAACTTAGGCTGTTGTACCATATGATTTTAAGATGTGTTATATTTGTTTATGCTGTGGAACTTTTGCTTTAATGATTCAAATATTTGTTGCATTCTTTTCAGATGCATTTATTTAACTCTGTGAAACTGTGATACTTTCATAGGCTATCTAAAATACTTGATTGATCTAAAAAGACCTGAATGTCCAATAGCTTGCCAAGAGAGGATAGGCAGAAAAAATAAATGGAAGGAGAAATCTAGGAGGAAAAAAGGAAGGAAATTCAAGAAGAGAAGAGGACACCAGAGGCCAGCCATGCAGCTGCACAGCAAGCCAATGAATAAGAGGTAATGAAAGGTATACAGAATAGAGGAAGATAAGAGACCAGAGGCAACAGGTAGATGGGGTAATTTAAGTTAAGAAAGGCTGCTTAAGCTGGGATGTGGTGGAGCCCACCTTTAATCCTAGCACACAGGAGGCAGAGGTATTCAGATCTTTGTGAGTTTGAGGCCAGCCTTGTGTTCAGAGCAAGATGCAGAAAAGGCACAAAGCTACACAGAGAAACCCTGTCTTGAAAAACCCAAAGTAAGAAAAGAAAAGAAAAAAAAGAAAAGGTAATTAGAAACAAGCAAAGGCCAGACATTTATAAGAAAAAATAAGCCTCCGTGTGTTATTTATTTGAGAACTGGGTGGCAGACCCCTTAAAGAGTAAAGAGGGAAAAAAGCTATCAACAACACTAGGCTTCATTCTCATAGTTTCATGCAGTGAGTACCCACAGTGCCCTCATTGGGTTTCTGCCTCTGTCAACATAGATGCCTGCAACAAATGCTGAACTGTAACCACAGACTAAGAATTCATGACCCTACATTTATATTCATTCTTCTTTCCAGGACAGCACATGAAGGGGCATCCTGCAAAGTTTGATTTCTTAATTGGGGTGGACACTAACATGATTGAACCACAGATACAGCCAATTTTGTATTAAGTTGCTTCCTGAGAGTAGGAATCACTTGACTTACTGCTTCCACAAATTGTACATTTAGCAGAATGGAGTCTTACCCTTAGGGCACTTTGCTAGGCTTCCATTCCATAGCAAGCATTTTCTTTATAATTGTGATAAACTCTTTGAAATTTCCTGCCTGTTTCTGAAAGACTCCCACCAAAGGCCCAGACACAGTTCCCCCAAAACCTAGAAGAGCTGAGGGAAGAGATATTTTAAAATAAACAGAACTGAGTCAGTTCCCCCTTGCTAGAGAGGGTGAAGTCAGGTGTTTTCAAAAGAACAAATTCAGGATGTCTGGTGGTGACTGATTAACCATTACATGCCCCTCTCCGGAGATAACATGACCAGACCCTGGTTATGGATTGTAAAACTCCTGACAGGGCAAATAGATATGCTGAAATAAGACAAACTCCAAGCCTAAGAAAAACTGGATGAATCAAGGATGGACCCATACTAATCCCCTTCCCTCTAAGAAATTTTATGTCTATAAAAACTAACTTACCCAAGAAAGAGTAACTCCTCCCTGCCTCACTGCACTGCGGCCAGAGAGTGCTTGAGATGAGTTCCCTGTCATGACTTGTAACAGAAATAAACCTTGCTTTTGCATTCTGGTATGCTCGTCCTTGGTGGTCTCTCTGGGCGCCACACTCTGGGCACAACATTTCCCAGTTAAATGCCATCTGAATCTACCTATTCATTTTCATTTATTTCTGCCCTATTTGTTATCTTTTCACTCTAGACCTGAATGAGTCTTCAGTAATAACCATCTAACAAATTCGATATTCCTTTTAAAGAACTAGCCTTTTTTTTTTTTAAATTCTGTCTTGCTAAAGTTCCAGAACATAGGCAGAATAAGAAAAATTGTGGAGCCAAAATATCACCCAAATAACCTCTAACTTACTTTCTTTGGACTGCATCTGTTTCCGTCATTACTGTCATTATTCTTAACATTCCTATCTTCCTGGTCTTAAAAGAACAGCCAATTAAGTTCTATGAACAACTTTCTTTGGTTTTTGCCACCTAAATTCTTCATATCATCCACAATTTTCCAAAAGACAATATCGAAAGTTCTATTTAGGAACAACACCACTTTTGTTGTTCCAGTTTTTTTTCTATGTTGCTTTTATCCTGCTGTGATTAAATTTTCTGACAAGAAATATCTCAGGCAATTAATGCGTTTATTTGGCTGATTGTGTCAGATTACACTCCATCACCTTGGGAGATTAGGACAGAAACTCTTGCTAACAATTAAAGGAATAACCCATGGGCCAAGATTGTTTCTGGACTTCTTTCTTGCCTAGTCACTCTCTCATACTCACACAGCTTCCTTTTCCAGCCAAGGCCTCCTTTCTTTAGGATATTGCCACCCTCAATTGAGGAACCTTCCCACATCAGTCATCAATCAACACAATCTATCAAAGACAAAGCAGTTTCTGGCTATGATGAATAAAGCCACTATGAACATATTTGAGCAAGTACTTTTGTGGTTATATGGTGGGGCATCATTCAGATAAATGCTCAAGAGTAGTATAGCTGAATCTTGTAGAAAATGACTCTCAATTTTCTGAGGATTGCATATTGATTTCCACAGTAGTTATACAAATTTGCACTTTCAACAGCAATGAATCCCCTTGTCCCATGTCCTTGCTAGCATTATCTGTCACTTGTGTTACTGTTTTTAACAATTCTAAAAGGTGTAAGATGAGAACTCAAAGTAGTATTGATATGTATTTCCCTGATGGCTACGAATGTTGCACATTTCTTCAAGTGTTTCTCAGCCACTTTAGATTCACTACTGAGAATACTTTTTAGAGGTGTATCCCATTTATACTTGGATTATTTGGTTTGTTGTATAGTTTCTTGCTTTCTTTACTATCCTCAGTCAGGCAAGCTAGAATCACATACACAAACATGGTATACTCACTTATAAGTGGGTATTAGCAGTTAAGTAAGATATAATCACAATAATCATAGTTAATGACAGTACAATCCATAGATGCAGAGAGGCTAAATAACAACAATGGCCTTAGGCAGGATGTGCAGCTATCCCTTGAAAGAGAAAGTAGAATGCATATTTTGGGGTGCACTGGAGGCTAGTAGAGATGGGAACAGTCAGAATCAAGTGAGTAAGAAAGGGACAGAGGGGGAGAAGAAGGTAGGGAGAGATAACTGGAATACAGGAGCTTTTCGAAGGGGCCATGAAAACAATGCATTACAAATATCCTGGAATCTATGAGGGTGACCCTAGTGAGGACTGCAAATAATTAAGAATATGGAGGCTGAATCAGGCATCTTCTATAACCACATAAGGCTTCCAGTGATGGAACTGGAACACCAAGCCAGCCACTAAATATTCAACTGACACTTGCCCTGCCTACAAGGTATGCTGAGTCAAGGCTGGCTGGTCATCAGCACATAAAATTTCCACACTCCCTACATCCCCAGTCAGTCTTGTCTGTCTTCATGAACGACACATCAATTAGTAAACTCTTTGGAATTATGAAATCACTCCTCCTGCAGCAATCAGGTCCTTTTTCATAATGGTGCATCCAACAGCTGTTTGCCTTCCCTGTTTCCCCCAGCAGCGTACACAATAAACTATTACCTCTATTCTGGTCTAAAGACAGAAAATATTCTTCACATGCAAATCCTTTTCCTTTTACTGCAATAGATATTCAATTGCATGACTCAGATAGATAGTTTGAAAATCTGAGATAATACAATCATTCAATTTAAGATTTTGCAGGTGTGATAAAGAGGACAGCAATGTCACTGCCCTGGAGAGCAACAGACTGGGACCAAGGCCACTTGTGTCAATAAAAGAAAACTTGTGTCAGAAACATTTTTTAACAGGATTAAAATGCAGGTGTCCTAGAATTAATATGCCTTCCCAGGGAGAAATCACTTCACACACTTAAGAGATTAATAAGGAAAAATATCTTTAATGATAGGATGCATCCATCTCCACCTAAGGCACACAGAGGATACAGCCTAGAAAAGATTTTTGCATTCAACATATGTTATTATCTTTGTGACTTTTAGATTCAGGATCCAGATTACACTTTAAGCAATATAAAAAGGGACAGAAGATTGCAAGTCTACCCACTTAGACAGATGGGAGACTTACACAGCAAGAATGTTTCCAAAATTATTTCTTAAATACCCCAGTGAAACAGCAGGAGCTTCTTCAGTGACAGGGTTCAGAGGAGAAGTTCACAAGGAATGAGAAAGAGAGGAGAAGTATAAGGTAGAAAAGATAAAAGCTGGGGTGGGGAGGTCTTGCACAATCTATGTGCCATGTCAACTAAGCTTCTTAAGAAGAATAGCAACATGTAAACTACAACCAGGGGGGAAAGGGAAGGAAATGGACAACTTCTATGAAGTCAGCTCAAACTATCACACAATGGGACAGATTCAGGTTCTGAAGCAATTCCACCACAAAGGCCCTGTCCCAGGCCATTACCAGCTCTCCAAAGGATATTCCTGGTTTTAGGTAAGGAGCTCTGTTTTGATTTCAATACATCAGGCCCTAAGGTAAAGCTCCCAAGGCTTAGGTCCCAGGCTTTAACTGCCTTCCCAAGAATTTTCCTCCTCCATTCCTGAGGGTGTAAATGAGATCCTTGCTTGATCAGACAACTCTGTAACACAATAGTGTTTTACTTTTCTTCCTTCTTTTTTATTAAGAGAGGTTTTCACTGTGTAGCTTTGGAGCTTGTCCTGGAACTCACTCTGTAGACCAGACTGACCTCAAACTCACAGAGATCACCCTGCCTCTGCCTCCCAAGTGAGTGATGGGATCAAAGGTGTGCACCACCACAGCCCTGCTAGTGTTTCACTTTTCAAATAGTTGTCACCTGGTGTCATATTGCCCATCTGGCAGAACTCTGCTTTCCTTAAGAAGAACACTAGAACTTTAAGGCATGGCAGGACTTAAGGTTTTTTGTGACCCTGTAATGCCTCAATGAGCAGCTTGTTAGATATTTTTTGATATAGGGTTAGGCCTAGTGCCTGGTTGTAAACCAGGCGTGGCTCCTTTGTAATGGTTTGGAGCCAAACATCTGGACAATCAAGTGAACAAATGTGCATTCTACTGTCCTAATCTCTAACAGGCCTGGCTACAGTACACTTATTTTTTGGGGTTTTTTTT
This sequence comes from Peromyscus eremicus, assembly GCF_949786415.1. Classification (NCBI taxonomy): domain Eukaryota; kingdom Metazoa; phylum Chordata; class Mammalia; order Rodentia; family Cricetidae; genus Peromyscus; species Peromyscus eremicus. The sequence continues at coordinate 5,847,919 of NW_026734288.1, forward strand.
GAGGCAGTCCTCCCTTAACTAAATTCTATTTTGTGAAACATACTATCCCCTAAGAATTAGTAAATCTGTTATATCACCAATTCTACCCTTCTACATCACACCTTAGTAGTGGAGTGATACCCAACACATAAGATGCCTTTTACAACCTCCACAAAAGTAAGTGTAAATGGATCTTAAACGTGAAAAGTAAATGCAAAGTGCTAAACCTCTACAAGGTACTGGAGAAACACTGCTATTATAAAAACCCCACTCCATCTCAGCTCAGGGCTCTCTGCTCTCACTGTTGTGTGGGACAGACAGATCAAGCCTCTGAGCTTGAAAATAAAGGCTCTTTACTTTTACATACTGGATTCAGTCTCCTTGTTGGTCTTTAGGGGATTCCTGTGAGCTGAGCATAACACTTTTAATGGTAGCACCAAAAGCATGATGAAGTTGACTACAAAGATGTTTCTACAAACATCTCCCTGCCCCCCCCCATGCTGTGTACAGATTCAGCCAACAGAGCAAAGTTATTGAGAGTCCTATCCTGGGACAGGAAGTTTCAAGGACCACATGGGACATCTCTGGCTGCAAGTTCCCACCCATATCTGGGGAGGCCCCACCACACTGTCTCCTGCACCTCATCATCTGCCCCACCCCATCTGGGGACAGCAACACCTCACTCACAATATTGTTGTTTTCAGCTTGTCCATGCTCTCTGCTGAGCTCCCTGCAGGAGCACTCACAGCAGACCACAGGAAACCACTGGCGGGTTCTCCTTTTCAAAGTCAAGCCCAAAGCTTTCTGACTGACAAGTCACCTGGAGGGACTGATTGTCTAGCGAGGCCTGAGTGACAAGAGCACCACTGATAGGGTTACACTATGCTTAAAAACACAGCACAGTGGTTCTTAAGCCTGCCTTCCACAGAAGGCATTTTCTAAATCAGCAAATTTCTGCATTTCAATAGCACTTGTCCCGGGCGGGCTCCAATACAAACCCTGCAATCTTATTGTACTCCATAGGCACATTCTCTTCTTCCTTCTGGAGACAATGTGGCTAGCTAGTGTGCACAGCCCACTGCACTGTGTGGTGTGGGGTGATTCACTGTCACACAGGTGGAAGGGTTTCCAGAATATTAACAACTGAAAAGAGATTTAGAGACAAAAAAGGAGATGTTTGTAACATGAATTGTTACAGAGTCTTATTAATAAAAACCTGGAGCCAGATATTGGGGTAAAAACTGAAAGATCAGAGAAGCAGAGCAAGCCACAGCCAACCTCACCTCACAAACTCTTCAGCTGATCCTGTTTCCTCAGACTGAAAGCCTTTGAGGCCTCACTTCTGAAGATCTCAATTGGAGGGCTTAAAAAGCCTCTATTTCCTGATCCTCACCCCTTATATACCTTTCTGCATCCTGCCATTAATTACTAGGATTAAAGGTGTGTGTCCTTCCTAAGCAAAGACATGAGATCTCAAGTGCTGGGATTAAAGCTGTGTGCCACCACACCTGACTCTCTTCCCAGTGTGGCTTTGAACTCATAGAGATCCAAATGGATCTCTACCTTCCAAGTGATAGGATTAAAGGCATGTGTGCCACCACAGTCTGATCTCTATGTCTAAATAGAGGATGTTTCTGTCCTCTGATAGCCAGATGTGTTTTGTTTCTTGGAGCACGAATAAAATATCACACAGATGTGTATTCTGTGACTTCTTATTGAGGTGAACTAGAAGAACTAGTTCACAAACAGATTAGGAACTAGACCACAAACATGATAATAGATCTTTCTCCCATCAGAAAGCTGGATGGGCACATCCCTAGGGTTACAATGTGATTACAGAACACAGCAGAGTGGTTCCTGGCCTGTTGTTCTACCCCTGACCCAGGCCTTTTCCAGATCTGCAGAGATTTGCATTTCACTAGAACTTGCCCCTGGATTCAATAACAGATGCTTTTATCTTCCTGCACTCCATAGGCACTTTCCCTTCTTCCTCATGGAGACAAAGTGGATAGCTTGTACAGTCCATTGCACAATGTGGAGTGGAGTGATTCCCTTCTTCTCCAGGAGGAGTGTCCAGAATATTAACAATTAAATAGATTTTTGTATACAACAGATGGTGTTTGTTCTGTGGTTTCACACTGAGGAGAGGTGAACTGAAGGTACTTTTAATGTTGACACAGGGACTTCAGAAAACCAAGAGAGAAAAGCAGAAACCAGATCATAAACAAGATGATCAGTCCTTCTCCCACCACAAGGCTGGATGATGGCTCCATTGCTTTAGGAGTTTCCTTATGAAATTCAATCTCTTGGCAATTTAATAGCAAGAAGTGAAGTCTTCACAATAAGTCGAATACTTAGAGAAATGGAGCAAGGAAGAACGCAGCTATGAACAGTATTTTTAACTAGAACAATTTCCACAGCAGACAGGTGAAAAACATCAAAACACAGCAGTACTACTCAAGGGATATTTTTACCTCAAAGTAATGCAGGAACAAACATAAATTATAAAAATGATGGAAAGACATGCCTCTGGCATGTTTATATTGCAGTACAAGGTCTTACCTGAAAGTCAAGGAAATGGCACCATGAAAGTAGATTGCTTTGGAGACTATGCTACCTGTCAGTCTTGACCTTTGATCTAAAAGATAGCTGTACCAATGTGACAGTTCACACAAGTACAAAAGATGGGGAACACAAATACACAAAACTTCAAGAAAATGTCATCTATCAGCATTGTGGTCACTGCTCTTAATTGGATGACTCTGCTGAGCTATGTTCAGCTCAGAACAAGGCTGCTTTTGCCTCTGGAGTCTGGCTCTGAAGAAGGCCACAGCTCTTTCCATGATGGACACAAAGGAGTTCATTTTCACTATCTCTGGCTGCTGTCTGTCTCAGGCCTGTGACACCACTGAAGAGAAATCCATTCTTTAATCTTTACTGTTTTTAACTTTACTTAGGTGGGAGTTTTGCCTACATGTCTCTCTGCACACTAAAGAGTCCAGAAGACGGCAGGAGATGACCAGGACTGGAGCTAGAGCAAATGCTTAGCTACTATATGGGTTCTAGGAATAGAACTTAGGTATTCGGTAACAACCCCCAATGCTACCAATTGCTGAGCCATCTCTTGAGCCCTTCTTTTTAATTAAAATGTATCACTATAATTTTACTTAAAAGATATTACACCACTTTCTCCTTTTTTCTCTTCACTCCATCCCTTCTCAAATACTTCCATTCCAACTTCTTCCTTGAAAACTATGTGTGAAAAAGTATGCTGATATACATGAAGACAGTCTTCTAAGTCTGTTTTTTGGAAATTTTATGTACATGGTTGTGGGGATGAGAGCCTTAAGGAATTATACATTAGTGACACAGAAAAATACTCAAGCTTGTATGTCAAAGATCACTATTAAAAGTGTTTCAAGTAGGAGGCCTGGTAGATGTCCATGAATTCATAATCTGGGTTCTGTTCATCTTGTGCAGCAAACTGGGTGGTGGAGTAGTCTCATTTCTATTAAGTGGATAAAATAATCAGGCCCAAAGTAAATTTGGTGGAAAATATTCACTTGACTCAAAATTTTATTATACATCCCTACCAAAGAAAATGTTACCGTTTATGGTCCCCAGAATCTCATGTTAATCATAACATTAGACATTTCCCATAGTCTTTAAAAATTCCAACATTTAAAGAGTCTACAGTTTCCTAAAGTTATATTCTGTAGAAAAAAATGAGTAATAGCCTAGTTCACTGTTTTCACAAAGGGAAGAATAGCATCCTGCATCTCATTGTGCAAATTCTGAGACTCTTAATGGTATTCTGGGATCTCATGGACTAGACAAGCTCCATGTTTCAGGCTTTGCCATCCTTAGCACACACAGCTTTCCTACAGTGCTGATACTATTGCATACTTGCACCTCTCCATGGTTATCCTATGGTTCTAGAATCTACCATAGCTTCAGGTTCCTGCTGTAAGCAGTGTTTTCTCAAGCCCTTTCTGCAGGTATTTAAAATCTGTGACATAGTGATCAGATCTCCATGAACCCTTCAATCTCAGATTGGCAGTCAAGACACCAAGGAAGAAGAATCTCAGCAAACGCCCAAACATCTGGGCTCTACCCAGATTGCAAACAAGGGTAGTCTCTATTTCTTCAATCTACTGTATGTTGATTCTACTATTAACCTGATTACACTCTATCCATAGTCTGGAGTCAGAGAATGATAAATGTTGGTTCTTATTGCATAATCCAGTACCAAGAAAATGGAATGGAATGGTGCTATCACTTCTGGAAGAGAGAAAAGACCTCTCCTATCAATGTACTTTACATACAAGACAATCTCTCATAAGCACACCCCAGAGAATAACATGATCTAGATAATCCTTCCCACGTGTGCCTGGAGGAGTGTCCCTTAGCTGATTCTAAATCTTATCAAGTTGAAATTCAATATTAACCATCTCACAAAATTAATAAAATTTACTGTGTAGACAGAAAAATTTCTTTTTTTAGTGATATGTCAAATATGAATGAGCCATGTTTGAGGCCAAAGCATGTAAAACCTTTTGAGCATGGACTTACACCTTTCCCAGATATAAGCAGCAATTGTCTCAAGATTGCAGGACCAAATTATGAATCTCATGTAGAGTAAGGCACAGTGTAGAACTCTTCTGATCCACACTTTTACCTCATTAACACAGAGTCCCATCCAAGCATCCTCAGGAACTGACCTATGATCTTGTTACCAAAGAAAAAAAGAGAGAAACAGACAGACAGACAGAAAGACACTGAGAAGAGAGACACACACACACAGAGAGACTCCCTAAGAACTCATGGATGGATCTTACAAAGTCACCAAACGTGTAAGATGGCTTCCTATCAATTAAGTGGGGCTCTCCCTCATAAGGCTACACTTTCCCAAACTTCTTTCTACTAATAATCTGTAAAATTCCATAATAAAAATTTCTTTTTACCCAGGTATCATCACGTGTGATAGAGGCTGGTGGACATCTTCAAATTCCAGGCCTAGCATATCTACTACATAGAGCGTTCCAGGCCAGACAAGGTTAGAATGTGAGTCTCAAAAGACTCAATCCAAAATTCTCTGCTTCATAAACTTGAGGGCTGTGAAAATGGTTTAACACATAAAGTGCTCACCTTGTAACTATCACTTTACTTCTGCATTAAAGACAGTTTCAAGAGTGCATGCGTGTAATCCAGTGTTTTAAGGCAAGAGAAAAGGCTGAAAGGAGAAATCCTGCAAGCCGATTGACATGTGATAGCAAATTACTGACCCTGTCTCAAACATGCTAAAGGGAAAGGACCGCCATCCAAAATTGTTCTCTGACTCTTACACCCAAACCGTGACATATATGCACACATAAATGAGCACATACATACAAATAATCATAAGTACATAAATAATAAAGTTGTAATCAGAGGATGTGGCACACATATTTTATTCCAATACTTGGATGGTAAAGGCAGGCAGAGTTCTGGGACTTTGGGGCCAATGTTGCCTACATTCTGAGTTCAGGGACAATTAGAGATATATAGAGAAAACCTGTCTTAAAATAAAATTCCAACTCTGATTTGTATTGACTCATCCTGGAAATGTTTTACAAAATGCACTGAAGTGTTCCAGCTTATCTGCTGCAGTGGTCTCATAACACTGGACAATAACTCTTAAAGTCATTTTAGGTGTCCACCACTAGTCTCTGATAAATCATTCTCAGAAATGAATAGAGCTGAGTATGGTAGCAGAGCCAGGTAGATAGATCTCTTTGAATTTGGCCTATACAGTGCACACACACACACATACACACACACACATACACACACACACACACACACACACACACACACACATAGTTGAATATAATTTTGCTTTGTTGTTTGAGACAAGATCTCATTAGAAAGTTCCAGCTAGCCTAAAAATCACTCTGTACAGCTTAATGAATAATATATATTGAAAATATTGAATATATAAAACAAATATAAAATAATATACATTGAATATATAAGATAAATTTGCCAGGCCATGATGGTGCATACCTTTAATCCCAGCACTCAGAAGGCAGAGGCCAGCAGATCTCTGTGAGTTTGAGGACAGCCTGGTCTACAGAGTGAATTCCAGGATAGCCAGGACTGTTTCAATGAAAAACCCTCTCGAGCCGGGCGGTGGTGGCGCATGCCTTTAATCCCAGCACTCGGGAGGCAGAGCTAGGCGGATCTCTGTGAGTTCGAGGCCAGCCTGGTCTCCAAAGCGAGTTCCAGGAAAGGCACAAAGCTACACAGAGAAACCCTGTCTCGAAAAACCAAAAAAAAAAAAAAAAAAAAAAAAAGAAAGAAAAGAAAAGAAAAACCCTCTCACAAAACAAAACAAAACAAATAAACAAAAAAAATTCCAGTAAACATTTCATTCTATACCATGGGCTCATTATTCAAAACATGACAGATTTCTGTACAAGAGAGAGCTTCCAAACAATTGTCTAACTCTGACTCATCTAACCAAAATCTATAGGAACAGCAGCAACTTATAATTTCAACAAGCTCTGTAATTCTGATAATAACCTAAATAACTAAATTTTTAAATAGAAAATAGCAAATGGCACAAAGCAACAGTTATAAGTTTCTTTGCCTTATGACATTTCCAGTTTTACCAACTAGCTCACCAATGAGGATCATTATGCTGTCTCAGGAACTTCCAAGACTCTAGCAGTATCTGAAGTCTCAGAAGGCAATGGTGGCTCCCTGAAAAGCTCTGGGAAGAAGCTGGGCACCAAGAAATATTTGGAAAGAATTTGCACTCAAAGAAGTGTCTAGAGAGTGGCTGAGAGACTGAGAAATCAGAAGACATGCTGGTGGCAGGAAGACTCTTAGAAAGTGTAGGTGGATTCCTGGCTCACATTTCCTGCATCAGGTTCTCGCCTCTATGATCATGTTCCATCATCCTGCTACTTCTAACAATAAGAGCAGCAGTACTGTGACCTCCACATCTCTGAATTTCATCATCAGCCTTGTTTGACTCCTTGTCTAGGGGCTGGGGGTTTGCAGAGACTAGTTCCAGGGCTGCAAATAATCAGGCCAGATGACACTCCATGAACACCTCCTTCAGCTCCATAGATAACTGAGAGAGGCAAGAATAGAGCTGGGTTGGTGCACAGGGTCTGTGAGCTTTTGCAGCCCCACCTTCCTGCCTCCCTGGGCCAAGCCCACAAATCACCTCCTAAACATACCTTCTCCCTGAGGCAAACCCAACAGAAATTCCTGACTTCTTTCCTCACAAGCACAGCAATCTCCAGATGCACCCCCAGGCAAGTCCCTCACAGACACGCCCAAACACAACATGCTCACAGACATTTTCCCTCCCTGGAAATGCCCTTCCAGACATTATTCTTAGCCTTACTCAGAGGATTTGGGACTCCTGTGGTGACATCAGTTTGGGGGAAAGAGTCAGAATGGGGAGTGATTGGCAGCTAAAATGAAGAGCTGCTCTAAGATCAAGGACAGTGGAGACAGCAAGGAAGCCTATCCACTGCAAACCACAGGGCCCTGGAGGAGGAGACCTGGACCTCTAGAGCAGGAAGCTGGGAAGCCAAAGCCACAGCTAGCATGGAAGACTGACCCTAAGATCTGCAAAAAGATCTCAGGTAGAGAAGCAAACATGGCCAGTACACATACTAACATAGAAGGTCTAGGGAGATCTAATGAGACACTCTTTCTAGAAAAAGTACTGGAGGAACCTAATGACTATTGAGAGGGAAAATGGTTTTTCCCAGATGTCAGCATCCTAGTTAGTTATCCTAAACAAAGTGTTCTGCCCTGAAATCATATAAATATAGAAATATCAAATGGACCCAGTAGTTCATATTTATTTATGAGCATAGATATATAAATAACAAAAGAGAAACAACCAATTTGAAATGGAGTAAGTGGAGGCATGTAGCAGATTTTCTTTTGTGCCAGGATCCAGCTCCAAATTCATGACACAGAGACTTCTTTTCAGTTGTGAATGCTTCCTGACACATGGATTATGGCACAAGATGTGGAGTCTGCCCTTTCTACCCATCCAACATCATGCACACACAAGAAAGCTCAGAAGAGCAGAAACTCCTTTTGTCCCCTGGAACTAAACTTTACAGAATCACACTACTGTGGCTGGTAGTAGCAGAAACCTAGAGCATTCTAACCATATATTGCTGAAAAACAATCCCCGTCAGCATCTTTCTACCAATTTCTAAACTATTTGAAACATCTGGAGACAACCTATAAGTGGAATGCAATATTCAAACTTACAGAAATTAGACCTTCAATTTTCCAAACTGTCTTCCAACTGCACACCAAAAGCATGCCCATGTGTGCACACTGGGCAGTGACACTACAAGCATCATATCATCTCATGCCAGGACTGTAGAGTCTCTCCCTACCCAAGAAATCCACACACAGTGAGGCTCAGAGAACAAGTGCCACTGCCCAGGTCCCACATGAGCCAACAGAACCACAGTCTGACACATGGTTGATCCAAATCCCAACAGAAATGACAGCTCAGCAGATGCATTGAACACTCTACACTCACCATGGCATATCTTGGGGTCATCTTTACAACACACAACAGCAGAAGCAGAGGAGAATCCTGGAAAAAACATGCAAGCCACCTTCCATTAGTTCTACTAATTGCTAAGCCTTCCCAGAGTTCCTCATTGGCTAGGGCCACCCAGCTAGGCCTACCCTGCCAGGCTTCACAATATTAACAGCTCCCCTACTGGGTGAGCACAGATTAAATTACTCAGAGAACAAAAAACCTTCCCTGATCCTTCCACACTGTGGTCAGACAGGATCCTATTCCAGGAAATTTGTAGTTCAGTAAAATCCTCCATTCTCTCAGAGCACTTCCTGTTCCTCTTCTAAAGGTCCTATTTGTACACATTCTATACACAGTAAATGTTCAGAGTAGACAGCCCTGTATTTCATAGCTGCAACCAAACACAAGTCTCATTCAAACCATATCTGTTATTAAACAAAACGAGACCATGAATTAAAACACAGTGGTCTATGGGAGGGATTGGAGGTAGGAAATAATATAGAGGAAGTAATGTAATTATAATTCCAAAAAATTCTGTTAAAAAGTTGAAGCAGGCTTTATGGCCATGTGCTACAGAGACAAGGGATTTGTATTAGAGCAAACCAAGTACTAACATTATTTCTCTCTGGGTATACATCTTTTTTTTGTTTGTTTGTTTTGTTTTTTGAGATAGGGTTTCTCTGTGTAGCTTTATGCCTTTCCTAGAACTCGCTTGGTAGACCAGGCTGGCCTTGAACTCACAGAGATCCACCTGCCTCTGCCTCCCGAGTGCTGGGATTAAAGGCGTGTGCCACCACCGCCCAGCATGGGTATACATCTTAAACTTGGAAGACACATTAATATTAGACAGGCTCATACCATTTTATCCACATCTACTACTTACAGTCATTTGGTTTCACGAAAATTGAGTTGGTTATCCAGATTATAGACAGCCTGTTCTATAGACTCAAGAAATGGCCAATCAAAACCTTTATTGATCATCTAACATTGATTACCTCACTACTCATTGCTAATGTCAACTACTGTCAAAGCAGGATAGCTTTCACCCTCTTTCTTGCCCATCCCTCTATCAGCTATGGCTACATCTGCTTTACAGTTGGTCAGTGAGCTCAGTTCTTACACAGGTCCCACTTCATTTGTAAATTCACAATAAAATATAGAGAAGTTGAAGGATATTCATTCATTGGTCTACTTTTCTCTCTCACAGACCAGTCAAGGACCAACCTGGAAAGAGTTTCAGGATTTTTTTTCAGCACTGGGCAGCAGAGGCAAGAGTAGGTGTTCAAAACAATTCTTAATTATATAGTTTGAGACAAGCCTGAGCTACAAGGGAAACTGATCTGTGGTTCTAAACCTACCTAATACTGTGACTCTTTAATACAGTTCCTCACGATGTGATGACCCCTCTTCTAAAAAATTATTTTCACTGCTAATTCATAACTATATTTTTGCTATGGTTAGGAATTATAATATAAATATCTATCTGTGTTTTCCAATGGCCTTAGGCCAGTTGTGTGATAGAGTCATTTGATGTCCCAAAGGGAGCCATGATCCCCAATGTGGAGAATCACTGCTCTAACTAATAAAAATATATAGATAAATAAATAAATAGCATTATTAAAAAGTGGAATGAGATTCTGTAACTGGAAAATATTAAACAGTAAAAATTATAGTAATACATTTAAAGAAAATAAATTTTAAAAATGATAACAACAATTAATGTTTTATAATGATAAAAATGATTAGAATTACACTTAGATATACAGCTGTTTAAATGGGGTTGGTAATACCTTGATAGAGAGAATACCATTAATAAGACTCTGTATGTCTTTGTCCCATGTGAAATGTTAGCCTCTGATTATTGTGAGCTAACACATGGAGTTACAGCCAGTGGCCTATGTTTCAAACCACTGAGTTAACTTAATTGTGTCAACCAGGATTGCACATATCTACATAGGAGTGTTCTCTAATTGGAAAGTGATACATAGTAATTCAGCCTATTCTCACAAATCAGTATACCCACCAATTCTGTCTGCCTTCATTCACAAGGAAGAAATTAATACATATAGGAAAATTACAGAGAAAGTCAATCACCATGCCCCTCTTTGTAATGGAGACCCCTGCAGCTCACTGTCTTCAGCTTCAGTCTGTGATCTAGCTGTTGTCTAGTCTGTCTCCCCCTGCAGTGTACATAATACATTGTTCCTCTTCTTTTAGTCTGGAGGGAGAAGCCATGCTCCACACACAAATCCTTTCTCTGTTCTGCATTGGACAGTCCACTATGTGACTCAAACTGGTAATTTTAGAATTCGGTGGTGATGTAGATGTATAATCCAAGATTTAGTCTGGTTAGTCAGGATAACAAGGGAAATGCCCTGTGGGGTGACAGACAGGGTGCAAGTCCACATCAAGAAACATCAGATCATGGCACAAAATTGCTTTTCAAAAAGACTAGAAATGCTCCTGTTCTAGAATTAATATACCTTTGCTGCACACCAAGATTTAATGTTGGTTGTGACCTTGTACTGATCTCTAGAGCAGAATTTAGAGGCTTGTTTATTAATGGAGGGATGGTCCTTTCTGCTGGTTGTATATCAGGGTTGTCTCTTTTGTTATGGGAATGTAGCTGGATAATTCTGGGGAACAAATATTTACATCTTATTATACTAATTTCCAACAGGCATGGTTAACATACTGATAGAAACTCCCAACATGCCCCCAGGGGCATGGCCATGCATGCCTGGCAGGACTCTTAGTCACTTCCGCCTAGTCCTTTGTGGGTCAAATGTCCTGCCTGACCCATGACCCCATGGCCACATGCTTGTGTAAAGCACACAGGACAACCATGTGATCTATGTGCATTCGTGGAATAGCCACATGGGCCTGTGTGCACAGGCGTGACCCAGCCTTTATAAGCCAGCACATGTTTTCCCAGCCACCTTCACACAAGTGTGTAGCTAGAGTTTTCCTGCCTGGCCCACAGACACTATGACCCATCCAAGTAAACACAGAGACTTATATTGCTTACAAACTGTATGGCCGTGGCAGGCTTCTTGCTAACTGTTCTTATATCTTAAATTAATCCATTTCCATAAATCTATAACTTGCCACATGGCTCGTGGCTTACTGGCATCTTCACATGCGGCTTGTCATGGTGGCAGCTGGCAGTGTCTCCCTCACCCAGCTTCCTGTTCTCTCAATTCTCCTCTCTGTTAGTCCTGCCTATACTTCCTGCCTGGCCACTGGCCAATCAGTGATTTATTTATTGACCAATCAGCAACACATGTGACATACAGACCATCCCACAGCACAAGTGTCTGCCCCGGCCAGCGGGGTGTCAACGGGGGTGACCCACCTGTGGGAGAGAATGAGAGTAATGGGGGAGACACGAGACAACGACAGCAAGACAGTGTGTTCTGATCAAGCTGCAAATTTTATTCTCCTCAGCAAGGCTTATATAGCATGGGAGGCGGAGGGAAGGAGGGAAGGGGTGCACGACGTGCAGTACGTGCAGGTGAAGGGGGACATGCAGGTGAAGGGGGACGTTCAGGTGAAGGGCTACATGCAAGTCGTGCAAGTCGTGAGGCTGCTAGGTGGTAAGGTCCACTGGTCAGGGCCCATTGTTCTGTTGCTATGCTACCTGACCTGCCTGACCTGTTCTTTATCTTTGGTTTAGGGTAGGGGCTTGTTCTCTGGCCTAGCTAGTACTTTTCCATGGTCCATGTTTGGTCTCTGACAAGTGTCTTTCCACACACCTGTTCACATCTATCCCTTTCTCCTCATCTTAATAAAACGCTTGTTAGTGGATTCTGTCATGTTTCCTGACTTTTCCTCGCAGGGTAAGAGCGCCAAAGAAAACCCACACATACCTCTTATCTTTGCGGTATTTGGGATGCATTCCTCCCTTACCTAAATTCTACTTTGTGAATTGATGTCTGCTAAGAACTGGTAACACCTTATAACATAAATTCTATTACCATCAATTCTATTTTTTCCACATCACATTTTAGCAGTGGAGTGCTACTTTACACTGGAGATACTGTTTATGAGCTCCACAGAATTAATTCCAGATGGACCCTAAACCTAAATGTGAAAAAATCTCAAAGTGCAGTACCTCTGGAAGATAAAGATGATGTGAGATGACAGTTATTTGAGTCTGGCAAATCTTTGTTCCACGGCGGCAACATAAGCACTAAAGGCACAAGCATTTCACAGCAATGTTAACAACAAGCTTATTTACAGCTCAGTCCCTCTCCCAATGCTCTGCACAGATGCAGTCTGTGGAATGAAGATACACAAAGGCTGCCAGCAGGCCAAGGAATTGCAAAGACATTGCATGATCACACAGAGAAAAACCATGAAGGGCCATGCAAGAACAGGTGGAACTCTATATCCAGCCATTGACTCCCATCCAGCAAGGGGAAGGCTCACCAAACTGGCTCCCATGACTCAAGCGTCCACTCCTCCCAGTCTGGGGACAGCAGCCCCTCACTCACCATGTTGTGGTTTTCTAGCTTGCACAAGCTCTCAGCTCAGCTTTCTGCAGCAGCAATCACAGCACAGCACACCACACAACATCACTGGCACCAGCTCCTCTTCAAGTCAAGACTGAAGCTAGTGACCAGAAGGACCCTGCACAATTTCTGACTGGCAGGTTGCCTGGAGGGCCTGATTGGCTAGTGAGGCCTGACTGACAAGAGCAGCTCCTATAGGGTTATACTGTGCCATAAGCACAGCTCAATGGTTCCTGACCCTGTCTTCCACCCCAGACAAAGACCTTTTCTGAAACAAGAGTTATTTACATTCCAATAGCACCTCCCCTGGCTCCAATAGCAGAACTTGCTCTCTTCCTGCCCTCCACAGGCACTTCTCCTTCTTCCTTCTGGGCACAATGTGGCTAGCTAGCTCATACAGGCCACTATACTATGTGGGGTGGAGTGGTTCCCTGTTACACAGGTCGAAGGGTACCAGGAATATTAGTAAATGAAGAAAAATTTAAGCACATACACAAAAATGTTTGTTAGGTGACTTCACACTGAGGTCAGGTGGGTTGAATGTACTTTTTATGTGCTTGTCACAGGGACTTCAGACAACCAGGAAAGAAAATCAGGAAGTATATCACAAATAAGACAAAAGATCTTTTTCCCATGAGAAAGCTGGATGATGAGTCCATTGCTTAAGGATTTTTATTCCTGAAATTCAGAGCAAACTGTTGGCAAAATAAATAATAGTAGTGAGTAGTCTTCATGGAAAGTTGTATACTTAGAGAATAATGGAGCTAAGAAGAATGCATTTATGAGCACCATTGTTAGCCAGCACATCTTTCTCTGTGAGGTGAAAAAAAAGCACAATTGTATCATTCAAGTTTCTCTACATGATCTGGACTGGTAGACTGAATCTCTCCATGTATGTAGAAAGTTTATTTTAACAGAACATCTTACAAGCTGTGGTCCAGGTATTCCAACAGAGGCTCCTACCAATGGAAATTTGAAAACCTCAGTAGGTGTTAGTTCATGAGGCTAAATATTTTAGCTGGACCTCAGTATACACCAAAATACCAAGGAAATATCAAGGAAATATGTTCTAATGCTGGTAAAGTTATGAACTTGATAGCCAGTGCTATGGTAAGGAAGAAGAGAGAGAGAGAGAGAGAGAGAGAGAGAGAGAGAGAGAGAGCTCTCCTTCACTATACTTTATACGTGCAGGCTGCCACAAGAGGTGCAATCCAGATTAAATATGGATTTTAAATTTCATTTATTTATATAATTATTTTTGGTGTTTTCAAGACAGGGTTTACCTTTGTAGCCCAGGAACTCATTCTGTAGACCAGGCCAGAGACAATCTCAGGAAGATCCAACTGTTTCTACCTCCTGGGTGCTTGAGTTAAATGTGTATACAGTCACCAAGGTACTGAATGTGGATATCACCTTAAATAACCAAGATTAAAAATGGACCTTTAATTTCAAAACAAAACAAAAATCTCTCACAAGCATACCCAACTTTTTGGGTTTTAGTTAATTCCAGAAGTAGTCAGTGTGACTAAAAACAATAGCCATCACAACAGCCAAGAAAGAGGAAATGAGAAAATTTTCTTACCTGCAAGAGGCAGGGAAATCATGCTTTTCCTAAACTAGGGAACATGTTAATTTTACTTAGAAAGTCTGGACATGTTCATATAGAATTCTACCTATTCCTAAACAAGTGAGTAAACAAATCCACTTCTGAATGCAATCACAAAGTAAAAGCCAAGATATTTAGGGGTATTCTTACTGCAATGTCATGCAGAAACATACATAAATTATAAAAATAATGGAAAAAAATTCCTCAGGCATCTCATACCACAAGGTCTTACCTGAAAATCACTAAGTGAAACAATGAAAAATTATTGCATTAAAGCCTATGCAATCTTTCAATCTTGATGTTCAGTCTAAAAGATAACTACCAACGCCACAATTCTCACAGACACAAAAGATAGAGAACACAAATGCAGAAAACTTCAAGGAAAAGTCACTTAACTGTACTGTATACTCTGGTCCTAGATGAATGGTTATGATGAGTTCTATTAACGTCAAAACAAGGCTGCTTTTGCCTCTGAACAGACTGGCTCAGGAGAAGGTCACCACTTCTTTCATGTAAGAACACAGGGTTGTTATTTTAACTAGCCCTGGCTGCTGTCAGTCTCAGCGCTGTGACATCACTCTAGAAAATTCTGTTCTTCTCTATTTCTAACTTAAAAAAAAATTATATAGGTGTTTTCCATGCATGTGCCAATGAACAGTACTTAAACATAAAAAAGGAAGGCAGAAGATCCCTGGGATTGGAGTTACAGCAAATTCTTAACTATCATGTGAATTCTAGAAAATGAACCTGGGTCCTCTGTAACAACAGCAAGTACTCTGAAGGACTGAACCATCTAGCCTCTACTCTTAATTAAAATTTATATCCATAAATTTTGAACTAAAGGAAATTACATCCCTTTGCCCTTTTATCTCTTTTTTTCACTCCCATCCCAAATCCCTTCTAAATTCTTTCTTGCTAAGTGTGGGTGAATCAGTATGCTGAAATACATGAATACAACCTGCTACATCCATTGTTGGTTGTACATATATGGATAATTGGCTGACCAAGTTGTATTGGACAAATAATTAGGGAGTTTTTCCCTGCCTCATTCTCTCAAATGAAGGAGACTTCTACTTTTTAATCAGCACCAGGGCCAGGTGGTGGTGGTGCATGTCTTTATTCCCAGCACTGGGGAGGCAAAGCCAGGTGGATCTCTGTGAGTTTGAGGCCAGCCTAGTCTACAGAGCAAGATCCCCCCCCTTTTTTTTTTTTTTTTGGTTTTTCAAGACAGGGTTTCTCTGTGTAGCTTTGCGCCTTTCCTGGAGCTTGCTCTGTAGACCAGTAGATACCTTACAATAGTGCAAAAAAGAAAGACAAAAATATGTTGTATATTTAATTTCAAATATTAATGGAATGTCTGAGTAATTACAATACAATTCATGTAGAAAACAAAGACAAAATAAGTGTGTGTAGATTTCTATGTTGTCAATGTAACTTCCAGGGTATTTTCCATGAATTTCCCCTATGGTAACCATCAATATATGTTAAATTGCCACCAAAAACAATGATGTTAAAGGATGGAATTCAGTGTTTTTCTCTAAAATCTTAAGGTATTAGATGATTCTTTGGAGCTCACATATTGTAAAAAATTCCACCTGGTTCTCCTCATTTTTCTTTCTTCTTTCTTTCTTTCTTTCTTTCTTTCTTTCTTTCTTTCTTTCTTTCTTTCTTTCTTTCTTTCTGATTTTTCAAGACAGGATTTCTTTATGTTGCTTTTGGACCCTGTCCTGGAACTCAGTTTGTAGACCAGGCTGGCTTCAAACACACAGGGACTCACCAGCCTCTGCCTCCTGAATGCTGGGATTAAAGGCATGTGCCACCACCACCCATCTCCTCATTTTTCACCCATAATTACTTAACAGTTTTTCTAGGTGAATTAATGTCATTATGAAAATAAATTTGTGAAATGTTTTAATCACTGCAAAGTTGCAGAATCTCAATATTATAAATTGTATCATGGTAACAAATGAAAATGTCAGTGGAGACTTTAGAGGGAAATGCATTGCCTTTATGCTTCTTGGACACAACTATATTTTTTTACGCAATTGAAGAATTACTTTCATCTGAGATATCCCACAGATACTGTGTGTTATCTTCCATGGAAGCCTCATTTTGCTTTAATCAACCACCTAAGAGTAAGAAAATGTGAGATTCGTTAATGCTTCTCAATGTCAGCTGTGCTCAGCATTAATTTGAAATGCCCATGTGATTCTGCTATCTCTAGCAAGTCAATTTAACCATGCTGCCAGGTCTGTACTAAAGTCATTCATGCTGGCCAAACAGTCTACCTACATGAATGCATGAAAGTAGAAAGCTGAGTTTTGTCTGCTTCTGGGAGCTCATGTTTTTAACATCACTGCTCCAATAAAGTATAGAGAGTGAGGTTTTTGATCCTCCTTCCAGTCTCTTTGTGTGGTAGAAAGTATACAAGGGTTTTCTTGCTTTGAAACCCCAAATATTATCAGAAAGGTGAAATTTTGAGATAAAGTTTCCTGAGAGGATTCAGATGGAAGGGAAAAAAGAGATGGCTTTTTCTCAGGTAAATGTGTGTATGGAGGTGAGATTTGTTGCCTGTTCTCCTACAAATGCTTCTTATGTGGTGATCCCAAACACTTACATTATCTCAAAGTTTTTACAAGGCTCTTTTTTTCTATTTCTGATGTGGTTGTCAAGGTAAAGTTTTTTTTTTGAATGCATGTCATATGAGTGTGTGCTGCGTTCCACTGTTTTCCTACTTTATTTTTCAAAATAAATTCTCTGCACTAATGCATAGTATAAAAATTGATATACAAAAATACATGCATAACCATGTCTTAAGAAAATGGAATTGAGTCATCTCATACAAATGAGAAAGAAACTATGATCCATGATCTTTTTACTCAGGTATCTATTTGCTCAGTATAGACTGTTGAAGAAAGAGGCACTATGAAAAAGCATGGAATGTCTTTCTGTCAATGGATAATGTTTAAATTATTATTTCTATGAAAGACATACTGTGTTATATACTAGGTTGAGGTATTTAAATGTAATACAAACTTCCAAATGGAATTTGCCAGTCATAAAGTGATATGAAATTATCTTATCAGGCAAGTTTTCTTCTGCTTATTGTTCTGTTTTGTGGCTGGATTCAGAGAGTCTATTCCATTGTTTCTCTTTGCTATCTATTAACCCTATGGTGAACTTGCAATGCCCTTCTGTTTTGCTGACACATGCTAACAATCACACACCTGAGAGCTGATGCAATATTACATCCTATGGTTATAGAGTACATTTTTGGACAAATGAACTAATGGAGAATTTGTAGGCAAATTATATTTATATTCATGCTGATTTCACAAACAATAAGTCTCAACAAGGAAATTTTAGGTGGTAGGAGTTGAAGTGTCTTCATTAATGACCAACAATATTAACCTGGGTGCAAGGATGCCATTATTTAGATACAGTGTTTGCAAGTGAATCCAAAAGAAGGTTTTTCACTATTTAAACTTAAGTGAGAATCTAATCATTTGTTTTTCTGTAAAACTGAAAAATAGTGGAATTTTAGAATGAAACATGGAAACTAAAGGGAATGCCTCATTGGAGACACTGTTGAGGTATCAATTTTCTACTGTGCCTTGGTTGTAGGCAAGTGCATTTCTTAAGCCAGGGTGAGAAATACATTAAGTTGAGGCTACGGCTCACATTCCATGCACTATTTCAAATACAGGTGTCTGTTATATTTTAATGATGTCAAGAAAATGGAATGTGAGGAAGGGGTCACTACAATTTCTTACAATTGTGCTCAGACTCAATTTAAAATGTCTGTGCACAATAAAAAAGCAGGGTGGTGAGGCCACATACCCAGGTTGTAGAAATTGCCATGATCTGCTTTAATAACAGACCCTCTCAATGTAGAAAAGGAGAACCTAAGTTTTGATCTCTCTGTAAAACTTCATGGTCTCTGCATCTCTGTTTGAGGACATTTTTTTTTACCTACTTTCTGGTCTCTGAGTGTGATAGCAGGGAATACAGCTGCTGCTACCTTTGCATACAGAATAGTATCAGAAAAATGAAACTTTAAGGTAAACTTCCTGGCAAAGCAGTCGTGGCACATACCTTTAATCCCAGCACTCTAGAGGCAGAGGCAGGTGGATCTCTGTGAATTCCAGGCCAGCCTGGGCTACAGAGTGAGTTCCAGGAAAGCCTCCAAAACCACACAGAGAAACTCTGCCTCGATTAACCAAAAAATTAAATAAAATAAAATAAAAAAATAAAAAGATAAACTTCCTGACAGGATCCATAGGAAAGGGGAAGAACAGATGGCATGTTCTCAGATAAATGCTTAAACAAGGATGGGACAGATTGACATTCCACACATAAGTGCTTCATTTGCAGAGCTCTCAAAAACTCTTACAAAAACTATATTTTTATATTTTCTTATATTTTTGAAATAAATTCTTTATTATCACTGTCATTTCTGTTCTACATCCTGATTTTAATTCTTTCCTGACTCTTTTATTTCCCAATATGACTTTTCTACATGACTTCATGATCTGAAGTATTTATAAATTTTCTGATATTAGAGATGAATATTGAAACTCAATTCATACTGAAGACAACTTCAGATGTTATCACTGAGAAAAGGCACATATTTCATGAAATGTTTAAATGTTGGGCACTTTGATCTCATGAAAGTGTCACAACATCCTCCCTCTTAATGTATAACATTTGAAAATTGAAGATTGATTACTGATAATATAGGGATTTATTTAGTTAAATACTCTTTTGTGTGGCAAATAAGGACTCAAACCAACATAACAAAGAAAATTTGATTTTTCACTTCAGAGTCCATTGAGTTTCAAGGATGTGACCATCAGTTTCTCCAAGGAGGAATGGGAATGCCTGGACACATCTCAGAGGGATTTATACAAAGAGGTCATGTTGGATAACTACAGCAACCTGGTTTCTGTAGGTGAGAATAAATTCTTTCATGATTGCAGCTTAGTACTAGGAATGTCTAGCAACTTGTATTAGTATTTAAAATGTTTTCTATCAATGAATTCCAATTATTTCTACATTTTGGTGAGTGTAATAGTGACTGAAATTTTTCATATTTTAAATTTTAAATGGCCTTTTAATTTAGCCTAATAGTTCCTTAAATCCAAGTATTTGCAGTCAGTCAGTCAGTCACAATAATTTGTGAATACAGTTTGATTCCAACAGTTCTGTTTTTGTACCGGGTAAATAAAGGAAAGTTGAATGTCTACAAAATGAACATTAAGTTTTCTAAAAAGTCTACAGAAACTCTCAAGTTTATACTAAAAAGACTCCACTTATGAGTCTTTGTTTATGTAATTTCATATCCACTGAGTATATGCATGTGTTAGATGTCAACACTTTTCCACATCATGTTAAGTAATTTTCATATCTCTCTTCTAATTCACAGGCCTTTCTGTATCAAAACCAGAGCTAGTCACCTGTCTTGAACAGAACAAAGAACCCTGGATCATGTACATAGGGGAAGTAGAAGGTAGAGACTCAGGTAAGTTGGAAGGAAACTGGTTCATTTGTCAAGTACAATTAAGAAACAAAAAATTACTTCATTTGCATTAGCCTAGTTCCTAACTAGAAGCGATGCCTGAGAATTTCATTTAGAATTGTGTACTAGGATCAAGCACACAGAGAATTTTACATGATTCTCCCTTATTTATTCAGAATAGTGAGTAGATAAAATTTAGAATGCCAGTAGTAATTTGACAATGTTTGTGGTGCTTTATTTTGTTTTCCAATAAATGCCTGGGATTTTTCCTATATTACAGTGATTCTCATGTTTTTCTGTATTTTTTAAAAATTTTTACAATATTTCTGGATCAATTTATTGTTATTTCTTTTACCTCTTGCATACCATCCCTTTACCACACTCACCTAATGTCCTGATTCCCACATCCCATCTCATTCTCTCTATCAAAGAAGTTACTGAAAATATATTAAAAAATTGAGGAAAATTTCTGCTGGCCAACAATTTCTGAACACAAGGCTTTGAATATGATTGATATACCCTGGTGTTACTCAATTAAAAAAATGGTTTTCTGACTCCTAGAAGCTAAGGACTGCACATGTTCTTGTCAAAAAATTGTGACTATTGTTCTACTTTCGACTTTACAAGCTGAGATTTTGTCTGTCTTGAGTTTCTGTGGGTTTTGGCCTTGCTGTCATGGACTTGGTGATTATATTGCCATTATTCTTATACTATTTGTAAACTTCTTCCCTAGAATCATTTACCATTTTTTGTCTTTATGTTCTCTCTGCATCCATTTATTCATATGTGCCTGAACCCTGATGCAAGGATTAAGATAAAGGAATGCCAGGTAGGAATTAGTTCTCCAAAATCTTCACATTAAGTTTCTTAAGTGAAGGATGAGTGATGCACAAATCTAATGATATAAAAATATAGCATTATTTGTTGTCACATGATTTCAAGTTTGGGTATTGGGTACACCATCACATAGTAAAGACATTAAATTGTTTTTAGATATACACAAGTTTTAACAAGATTCTACAGAAGTACAGTTGTCTATGTTTCTTCAAAAGATTTCTCCAGTGTTCCAGAGAGATAAAAATACTTTCCTGCAAATCTGAATTGCAGAGTTCAATCACCAGGACAAAGACAGTGGAATGAGGTTTCTCAAAACTACCATCCAATCATATACATGCCCATATACATAGAGTCAATAAATATATAAATAAAATTTTAAGATTATCAAGAACAGGCCTATAATCATAGTAACTCCTCTTTTTATTTGCTCTTCTACACTACTCTATCATCACTTTAATGACTTTATACTGTTTTAATTTCTCCTTTTTTTAACAGTGATGTTTTTAATTATCCCTTCTGTTGAAAATCCCAACATCCCATTTGGCCCATACTAGCTAACTAAAAACTCTGGAAAACATAGAGACTAAAATCTTAAAAGCTAGCATCCATAAATTTGAGAAAGTATGCAGTATTTGTCTTTCTGGGTTAAGTTAATTAGTATAATTCTTCTCAGTTCCATCCATTTACCTACAATATGTATAATATCAAAAACAAATGAGTGAATTTCTTAGCATAGAACCTAACAAAAATAAATCAAATGACATAAATAATTTATTATGTTGCATATTCTAAAGTTGAACAGAAAGAACAATAAAAAAATTCAACTTAAGAAAGCCAAATGAATACAGGAAAGAATCCCTCCAGATAATTAGAGAAAAACTGACACCAATACATTTGCAATTATAGGACAAAATGGAAAATTTCCATTTCAAGAACACTTGAAAATAATTGTCTACTAGGATCAAGGTGGCTTCATCAAAGGTATGTTAATAAGAATCAACTTAATTAATCAATACATGTAATACATTAGAAGAACAGTCTATGAGAGCCCAAATGATCTCTTCATTAAATTCAGAAAAGGCTTTTGACAAACTACCACTTCATTATAAAATTCAACAGTAGGAGGAACACATCTACATATCATAGAATATGTTTATTGCAAGTAATTACCAACATAAACATTTTAAGTGGAGAACGCTCAAAACAGTTCTTCTGCAAATGGGAAAATAAAGGATTCCCACTCTCTCCATACCTGTTATATATTATGCTTGAGGACTTATGTGTCAGTCTAAGATGATATGATATTCAAGGGCATACAGGTAGGAAAAGAAATGTCATAGAATCCACATTACACATAATATGTATTTTATGCCAGAAAATTTGAATCAAGATTCTTATGCTTGGTGCTAAGGTTACTGCTAGTCTCTCTTTCACCTATTGTACTGACTTTCCTTCCATTATAACTGAAAATTTTTCCCAAATTTTTGTTTCCCAATTCATAGTGTCCCTCTATCTCAAATCTCTAATCAAAGAATTATAGACATCTATTGAATGCTGTGACAAGGAGAATTGCTATCTGCCATAGGGTTATCCCTGTTAGTGCTTGTCTAATGCAAACTGGTGAAACCTGAAATGATATAATCATTAACAATAAAGCTGGACTAACATTCTGAAGTTATATATTTTGTATGTATACTTGAAAAATTATTTACATAAATATATAACAGTAACAATTATCAACTGGAGGTTATATTAGTGATTTGAAGATATGGGAAGATTTGGAGGAAAAGTGGCAGGGATAATGTTAAAATGAAATTATGTAATTATATTTAAAATAATTTACACTTAAAAAGAATTTTTGAATTTCACATGTAAACTTTGAGTTATGATATTTTACTTTGAAATACAATTCTACCTTTCAGTCAACTTTGAAAATATAAATTTTATTCAGTAGGCCTTTTATCAATGTGGTGCTTTTGGGGGGACAGAGTTTCTCTGTGTAACTGCCCTGGCTGTCCAGAACTTGCTCTGTTCCAGGCCGGCCAGGAACTCACAGAGATTTGCCTGCCTCTGCCCCCAGAATTCTGAGATTAAAGCCTCTGTGTCCTGAGTGCTGAGACTAAAGGCATGTGTCACCACTGTCCAGCTTGCTTTTTTGGGTTTTTGAATAGAAACTTATTAGAGATCTAAGACCTTGCAAAATACAGATTGTAATGCACTCTGGCCACCATTCATAGTCTGCATTCAAGTCAGTGAAGAACACTTTAAGAAAATGTCAGACTGTGATTCACAACCTAGGGCCATCTGGGATGTTTCTATCAGTTAGTTACACTGGGACAGGACATAGTGAGTGCAAGATCAAGGTCTGCTTTGGTGACAACTAGTTTTACAGGGGAGAAACCCATCCATCTTAATGTTGCAAAGGGCAACTTGGCCTAATTGACTTTTTTGGCATGTTTTTTTTATTGCCTGGTCATATAATTTACTTTTCTCACCTTTCCTCTTTTTTGAGACAGGGTCTGTAACCACGTAGCCCTGGATAGCCAGGAACTGAATATGTAGATCAGGATGGCCTAGTAACCATAGAGAATCACCTGCCTCTGCCTTTCAAATGCTGAGATGAAAGGCAAGTTTTTTTTATCAATTTAAGATATTCTTAGGCAGCTGAAAAATTGAAAGACCTATAGATAGACTGAGTGTCACTCTATTGGAGAAAAGTTATGTTGTGTCTCAGCATGTTAAATGTCAGTTCACTTGTTCACATGTAAAATAGTGGTTTGGTTTAATTCAATCTTTGATTATTTTTAAATATAACAAAATTAATTCTTATAAGATTAAATCTATCATGTTGGAGTTTTACAAGACAAAAAAACAACAGAACAAAAAAGTCAAAGAACAGGCATAATAATCAAAGATCAACTCATTGTCATGCTCAATAATCCCATAAAACCATTAAATCAGAAGTCATAATTTTTACACAAAAAATTTGAACGAACCTGTGCAGTCCCTGTGTTTGTTGCTTCATTCTCTCTGAGTTCATATGAAATCCCCCCATGTTAATTTAGAGGGCCTTGTTTTCTTGATATTTTCCATCCCTGTGCCTCTTATACTATCTCCACCTCCTCTTCTGCAGGGTTGCCTGAGCAATGGAGGGGAGGTATTCGATAGAAAGATCTCATTTAGAGTTGAGTGTTCAAGGTCTCTGACTCACTGTAGAATTTCTGGCAGTATGTTTATATATTTTTGTATATTCTTTAGGAGAAACCTTCCCTGATAACATGTAAACAACACAATGACCTATGAGTATTGCAGAATGTCATGAGGAGTCATTTTATTGCTACATTTTTCTTTCTTTAGATAAGCAGTATATTGTTTTATCCTAATCCCATGGGCTTTCTAGTATCAAGTTTATGGTCATCTAAGAAATGTCAGGTATGGTATCCATCTAGGGAAATGGCCTTAATTCAAATCAATTATTGGTTACTTGCTCCATCAATCTTTGTTCCACCTTTGTCCTACCTTATCTTACTGGCAGAATACCAGTGAAGAAAATGGCTGTTTGGGCTGAGTTGGCATATGTTTCTGTTGAAAATGCAGAAATTGTTCTTCTATCAAAGAAAATAGAGGTTTAGTGCTCTCTGTAGGCACTAGGCCTATGTCTCAGTTTTCAATGATTTATATCATTATTGTCTTCAGTAATTAAACTTTATTTTCAGTTCACAGAGAGGAAGGGGTAAAACTGGCATATGCCAGGCATGTTTGGGTATATACTTTGGTCTACTTCGCTATCATTCAATTGTTTGGAACACAATTTTTATACTGAAATCTGTTTTAGATCATAAAAGAGAGAGATTTTGGACTCTGCTTCCCCTATTATTTAGCAATATTTTTTGATATCTTTCATGTATACTTCTGGAAGTTCCCACTGAATTTTGTTTCAATACTAAACCTCAAATGACATTAATTTTATCTGTCTCAACCTGTACTCCTGCCTAGGACCCCATCTCTATTCACCCTGTGCTATCTATTCATACTTGTTTATTCTATTTCCCTTCCTAAAGAAGATATATCTGTTTCATTCCTCTTGTACTTCTACAGATTGTAGCTTTGTTATCATTGTCTTCATGGCTCTTATCCACTAATAAGTGGACCATGAGTGAGTAGAGTCAATAGCAAAATGTCTGATAAAAGTATGGGGATGAGATTGGGACATAGGACATGGGGACATGGATGCAGAATTGATAATGTGCAACTAGTGTCTTTGATTCTCTGGTAAGAATGGCCTCTGTTTGAAGAGAATTACTGCTATAGTTTCAAGTAGGAACAAAGCAATGAGTTATGAGATGATAATTTGGATGCGGAAATCTGTGTGATACTTTTTAGATTAGTGCAGGAGAGAAGAAATGTCTTCAGAGGTTGTTGTGTTTTCTTCCAGATCTGGGGATGAGTCTTGGGGGATAGATTTAGAAGAGCAGAGTAAAAGGTGAAAATCAGCAATTTGCCTCCCTGCTTCCCTTCCCAGTTGGGTTCCTGGGTCTTTGTTTCTGCTGGATTTGGAGTGTGGACAATACAATCAGGAATAGAAGGAAGGTTCATTGGTGGGTTGTGAGATACTCTGACATAGGGAAGGATGCGGCTGCTGGAGTTCTGCTACAGAGCTTGGTCTGAATCTGTTACATTGGAGTTAAAGAGCCATTGTGAGAGGTGAAGTCCTGGAGTTTACTTCTTACCTGGCAGGAGGGCCTCTGGAGTTCCAGGGAATTCCTGCCAGAGTTGGGTGCTGAGATCAAGAAAGGTTGTGAAAAAATGGTGTTAGAATTGGAAGATGTGTTTTAACCATTGGAGATAAAATCACAGGCAGCAGGGAACCTGCAGCAGGCCATTTTATCAGAGCTGAAGATGGGACTGTGGGATTGGATTAAGAAAAGAAAAAGTTGAGGTGAAGTTCTGAAGTTAGTATATCTGCTGTTCTGGCTGGAGTTGCCTGTCAGTCTTAAATACTCTTTCTTGTCTCTTGTGTTCTATTGATGTGCATGTTATGAATCATTTCATAACTTCTAATTCATAAAAAAATTCCCTTCTCCTTCTATTATAGCAGACAGTTTTGCTTACTACTGTAGTCAGTATAGGCCCTTATTCTCCTTAGAATTGCACTGTCCCTGGCTCTTTTGGTTAGTACCTTCTCCTCTGAAATCAGCTATTATTCTAATGGGCTTTCCTTTCCATGAGACATTCAATTCCCTTCTTCATATTTTATTTTATTTTTTTATAATTTATTTAATTTTATTTTATGTGCATTGGTGTGAAGGTGTCAGATCTTCTGAAACTTGAGTTACAGACAGCTGTGACCTGTCATTTGGGTGCTGGGAATGGAACCTTGCTACTCTGGAAAAGTAGCCAGTATTCTTAACCACTGTGCCATCTCTCAAGCCCCCCATCTTCATATTTTAATGCACTTGTTTTGTTTTGTATATTAACCAGTGCTTTCTGTGTGTTATTTCTTTTTATATTTTTGCCTATTTGGTGTTGTACAAATATGTATGTGTCTGCTTCTGATATGCAATTAAATTACTCTTCTTGTTTTTCTTGAGTTTGATATTATATTTGCTATTTTTCTGTCTTACTTATAAAGCTTTATCTTGACTTTTCTAATTATTTTCCTGTTACAACTTCACTTTAGACTGAGTTCTCATCAATAAATCTATACTTTTTGGAATTTTTTTGAAACTGGACTGTCTTCATTTATGTCTTTGTGTTTCTTACATCACTCAGGTTTTTTAGGTTCTTCTCATTAATTTTATTGGGCTGTTTGTCTAATTTAAGCACTTTGACTACTTTAATAGTGTTTATGATAGTCCTTCCACCTTCTGTATCATGGCAATTATGGATTGAAGAATACTTCTATGAGAATGATTGACTTTGGGAGTGGTGGTAAAATGCTGGCTTTATTCTTTATATTCTATGTGTGATTTTCTATTATTTTGATTAAACACCATTACCAGAAAAATGTATAAAACTAAAAGTTTCATTAGGCTTAAGGTACCATGAGAATAAGACACCATTATGCCATGGGGTGAAGTCAAAAGGCAGTAAATGTGGCAGAAAGAACAGATAACATTGAAATGTCAAATTTCAAGGAAGCACCTGAAAGGAAGCTAAAGATAGTTTGTTTGTCTTATACTTCAAGGTCCTAACTCACTTCCACATTTTATTCATTAAGCCCATACTGTGAGTCAAATAATGTGGCTACATGAAAACAAACTTGTCAAGTGTGTGACCTTTAGGAACATTGTTATTCAAACTAGCATATGTAGTGATCACATTCTCTGATCTTGTGATCAAAATTAGTCCTGTGAACTATTTTGTAATTTCTGTCTTCTATGCACAAAGAAGACTTACCGGACCACAATAAGTACATGGAAGCTTATTGTGTAGGTTAGATATAGCATTGGTGGTGGGGTGACAAGTAGGCACAGGGGATGAGCAAAATTGCAAGAATGGCATCCCATTGTAAGGGTGAATGTAGGAGTATTCTGGACAGAGATAATCAGTCTAGATATGGGCACATAGGGTAGAATATAGATTAGAATCTGGGATTTGTGAGGGTATGTGGATGAGGGGATATTGTGGAACCACCAATCTGAGAACAAGAATAAAATGTATGTCACCAGACTGGGATCAAAAGTGCTGATGATATGCATAAAGGAGAATTGGAAAGTATTCTATGCTCCCTTGTTAGGGACAGAAGAAAGCCAGGGTCCTTCATAATGTTTTAAGAGTTAGCAGTACAGGTTGCAGTTTCTATCTTTATCATGTGTTCAGGAAATGACACAGAGTTTATTACTTATGCATTTGTTGTATGTGGATGAGAGGACATGTTTGGCATGGACCTACTTGCTCACTCTTATGTAGGACAGTAATAATTCAGAGTGGATGGCAGCCATGATTGATCAGGTTCTGGTGTATGCCTACAGAAGGGATCAGGGGCATTCTGTCTTTGTGGTAAACAATGAGGGGGGGTGCAAAACAGGTTGTTCTGTTAAGTAAAAAGGAAAGAAGTGGATGTTCCCAAGGAGGAGTAGAGTCGACAAAAAAAACTATGATTTCTTGGACGATGATTGTGTCAGCAAAAATAATCATAGCAGGGAATACAAGAGACATGTTTCCAATTTACATGGCAAGTGGGAGAGCTTCATTTTTTCCCCAAAATTATTGTATAAGTTTGCCTGTTACATGTCTTCATGAATACCAAACATTCCATGAATGACACTCATTTTTTATAAGCACATTTAGTTCCTACAGCCAAACTTAGAAAATTTCCTACTACACAGCATTGATAGGTTCCACAAACTGTGTCATTTTATGCATTATATTCTCATATTGTTTTCAAATCATTTTACAAATCAAGAGTTTGTTTGTTTTAATTTTTCCAGATGTGTCATATTACCAGACTCAGGAGGTTTTTCTACAGAAGTACAAACAAGATTCTTTACAGGAACAAAAAGCAGGCTTAGGTGAAAATTGTGGTCTTGACTTGTTACATACAAGGAAATTCTGGAATTATCATGGTGACAACAGAGACTCTGAATTATGTTTCAATGAGAATTATGTTTTTGAAAAAGATACCAAAGGTATTAGTTATGAAAAACATCAAGAACTCCTAGTGTGCCCAAGGAGAGCACACTCTGTGTCAGGTACAAGTTCAGAACCAAATGATTATATGGAAAAATATTCACACCAACCATGGACACCTGGCTATTCTCTACATGGGTATGTGAAAACTTCACAAAGGGACACACGATGTAATAGTTCAAATTTTTTGCAATATTTTTCAAGTGTGGTGGGATTAAATGGTAATCAAAAAGTCCCTGAAGAAAGGAATGTTTTAAGCACAGAAAAATATTTAAATCATCAGCAGTATGCTATTTCCTCTACTCAAAATTTGGCAGAGTTTCCTGAACAATTACTTCCACTATGTGTAAAATTCTACAGTTTAGAACAACATAAATATTTTAAGAAAAAAATGTGGCATAATATGTACCATAGGGAAAGTACTTGTCAAAATTCCTATATATTTAGTGATGTTAATAATGACCTTGCTAAGTTTTCTTTGCTAAATAATTACCAGAATAGTCAATTTGAAATACCTTTTAATGGCAAGGACTCATGGACTTACTCTACTGATGACATAATTCCTAAAAATTCTCAGATAAATACTTGCTTGACAGTTAATCATTCTGAAAACCATGCACATCCAAAGATTTTTGATAAGTACTCAAATACTTCTTTGCACCAACATGACCATATCAAAGAGAAGCATTGGACAAACAATCAAAAAGACCAAATTCTTTATGAATTCTCAAACTGCACTCAGTATAATGGAATTAATACTCAAGATATTTATGAGAGACAAACAGGTGATGCATGTATGAAGGTCACAATTGAATCCTCAAATCTAGAGATGGATAATATAAAGCAAACTGGAACAAAATTTTGCCAAGTTAAAGACTGTAATGAATTCTTTGATTTTAATTCAAATATAACTCAAAACGTTTCAAGTCACACTGCAGAAGAGAAACCATACAGATGTAATGCCTGTGGAAAGTCCTATAACAAATTCTCATACCTTCATATTCATCACAGAATCCATATTAGAGAGGAACCTTATATATGTGATGAATGGGGAAAGTCCTTCGTCCAGTCCTCCACTCTTCAATGTCACAAGAGAATCCATACTGAAGAAAAGCCTTATAAATATGTTCAATGTGGAAAGTGCTTTAGGAATGGCTCATCTCTTTGTGCTCATCAGAGAATCCATACTGGAGAGAAACCTTATAAATGTGATGAATGTGGAAAATCCTTTGTCCAGTCCTCCAATCTTCAATGTCACAAGAGAATCCATACTGGTGAAAAGCCTTATAAATGTGATGAATGTGGAAAATCTTTTGTCCAGTCCTCCAATCTTCAATATCACAAGAAAATCCATACTGGAGAAAAGCCTTATAAATGTGATGAATGTGGAAAGTGCTTTAGGGATGGCTCATCTCTTCATGTTCATCAGAGAATCCATACTGGAGAGAAACCTTATAAGTGTGATGAATGTGGAAAGTTCTTTGTCCAATCCTCTAAACTTCAACGTCATAGGAGAATCCATACTGGAGAGAAATCTTATAAATGTACTGAATGTGGAAAATGCTTTAGAGATATCTCATCTCTTCATGTTCATCAGAGAATCCATACTGGAGAGAAACCTTATAAATGTGACGAATGTGGAAAATCCTTTGTCCAGTCCTCCAATCTTCAATGTCACAAGAGAATCCATACTGGAGAAAAGCCTTATAAATGTGATGAATGTGGAAAATCCTTTGTCCAGTCCTCCAATCTTCAATATCACAAGAAAATCCATACTGGAGAAAAGCCTTATAAATGTGACGAATGTGGAAAGTGCTTTAGGGATGGCTCATCTCTTCATGTTCATCAGAGAATCCATACTGGAGAGAAACCTTATAAGTGTGATGAATGTGGAAAGTGCTTTAGGGACGGCTCATCTCTTTGTGCTCATCAGAGAATCCATACTGGGGAGAAACCTTATAAATGTGATGGATGTGGAAAATCCTTTGTCCAGTCCTCCACTCTTCAATGTCACAAGAGAATCCATACTGGAGAAAAGCCTTATAAATGTAATGAATGTGGAAAGTGCTTTAAGGATGGCTCATCTCTTTGTGCTCATCAGAGAATCCATACTGGGGAGAAACCTTATAAATGTGATGAATCTGGAAAGTCCTTTGTATAGTCTTCCAAACGTCAATGTCATAGGAGAATCCATACTGGAGAGAAACCTTATAAATGTGATGAATGTGGAAAGTACTTTAGGCATGGCTCTTCTCTTCATGTTCATCATAGCATCCTTACTAGAGGTAAACCACAGAAAAACTAAAAATGCATCAAGTTGTCTACCCATTGCCCTTCAGTTAAAGATCATCACTGAACTCGTATCTGAGTCAAGCCTTATAAATTTAAAGAATGTGAACATTCATTTACCACATCCTCAACACTTCTTTATCTTTTCTAACCCATAATGGAGAGAAACATTACAAGTATGAAGACTGTAGAAAATGAAGACATCAGAAAATTCATTAGAAAGAAATTTGAAAAAAATTCAATAATAATTATCAATTCTATTTCAGTATCATATATTTCTGCAATAAAATTTCCTTCTGAATTTGTGGAATAAACAAATCTTTGATCAATATTTATTCCTTAGACAGTATCACAAACATCACTTTAGTAAGCCCTATACTTGATGTGAATTTGGAAGTGTTTATTCAGAAGTAGGTCTTATAATTACTAAATGTTTATTGAAAAATTAGCTATGCATATTGCTTTATGAAAACATTTATTCTCATTATTTACAGTGAGTTCCTGTTTGAAAACACTAAAGCAATAGCAATGTGAAACAGAAGAATTCTTGCTAATAGATGATTAATGACTGCAATACAAAGTCCAAGTAGCTACATAATTATTTTATGCAATTTCTTGAAGATGATATTGACTTACATGTGATTATTATATTCTATGCCATTATTATATTCCCAATATTTTAAGTTTTAAAGAGTGTATTTTAATGATTGTTTTTACCTCATATTAATTTCCTGTTTTTATGAGTACAAATAAATGTATTATACCTTTTGTTTATTTATATTTTCCTTGACAAGTTGAATCTTCATTTTAAAAAAATGATGGCACTATGAAGATTAGCTATTTCAGAAATGGCAATTCTAATAAAAACACATCATTAAAATTTAAACTGGGTTCTATAGAAAACTATAAGAGTGAAAATAAGCATATGCAAAAACAATATTATAAGTCCAAGGGAAGGAGAGAAAGGATTGTTTTAAGTAAATTATGTCTCTATTTTCACAGTGAGATAAGATAATGCTTGATCCCCTTGATTCCTACAATTCTTCTTCCCTCTCTTCTTGCTCATAGGAACTCACAGAGTTTTAACTATCAACCAGGGAGCCTTCAAGTGACCAAACTTAGCCCTCTAGTATATGTAACATGTTTGTAGTTTGTCTATTTGTGGAAGTAATAACAATGGGAGCAGGTCTGTCTCTAATGCTTTAGTTGACTCTTTAGAGCCCATTCCTCTTACTGGATTGCTTTGCCTAATGTAATTTCAAGGGGAGGGTCTTAGTATTAGAGCTAATTGATAGGTCATTCTTTGCTGATATGCATTGGAGGCTGCCCCCTTTCTTAACAGAGACAGAGGGGCACTGGATTGGGGTGTGGAGTGGAATTTGGGAAGGAATTGGAGAAAATGAGGGAGGGGAAAATAAGTTCGGGATATAAAATAATTAATAAATTATTAAATTTGTAGAAGAATAACAGTACAAACACACAAACAAAAAAATTTTTTTTTGTACATTGACTACTGATGAGTCTCAGTGTAGGATAGTCATTCTTAAATTTCCTAATGCTGTGAAATTTTAATATAGTATTAGATATCTTAGTGACCTTAAACTATAACATTATTTTCATTGCTCTTTAATAAGCATAATTTTGTTCATGTTATAAATTGTAATGTACATATCTGATATTGCTGATGGTCTTTCAAGACCCCTGGTAAAGGTTCATTGCACCCACCAAAGGGACCATGACCCACAGGTTGAGAACTGAGGCTGTATAATTTCTGTAAACTGATTATGTAGAGAGAAATGCAAACAAGCAAAAATAAAGAAGATGTAACTTATTCTTCAAATATTGTCAAGTGAAATTCAAGGTAGATACCTGATAACCTAGTATCTTTGAACAAATGAGCCATTCAAATAATACTCTTTCTAGCAGCCCTGGACATAAGTGCAGGTATATCCACTGGAAGAGCAGGACTGATTATACCCCTAGATATTTACTTCAGCTTTCCTCATAATTCATCCAAGATTTCAAACGAGCAGCTCAGACCATTCTTACTCTTCAGGAACTGATAAACTCACTGGCCATTGTAGTATTACAAATTCAGAGAGGATTAGATTTATTAAACAGCAGAAAGAGGTGGTCTTTGTCTGTTTCTTGTGGAAGAGTGTTGCTTTTATGTCAAACAATCAGGGATAATGAAAGATAAGATCCAACAGCACCAGATGAATCTTCAAACAAAAAACAGCTTGATGCCCCCAGACAGTGGAACACTAATAGTCAAATATGGAAATGGATTCTGCCTTTCTTATCACCTCTTTTCTTCTTTTTCCTAGCCATACTAATTGAACCCTGCCTCATAAACATCTTGGTTAGATTTCTTCAACAACAGATAAAAATATTTCTAACCAAACTCTGAGCCACTTAATATTACAGGATGACCGCTCCCTATTGACAAAGCCAGATCTGCTGAACCTGTTTACAACCTGTGAAGGAAGATCAAGATTTTTCCAAGAACCTCGATGCCCCAAATCAGTAGGAAACAGTTTAATGATAACCCCCACCTTTCCAGCCCCTAGCTGCTTATTTACACTTTCCAACTCCTAATTCCTTATTACCCTCTCCAAATCCCAACTGCTTATTACCCTTTGCAACCCCCAGTGGTTTATTTCTAAACAAAAAATGGGGAATGTAGGGGATAAAAGCTAGCTAAAGAAACCCACTTTGACCCTGGAGCCCAGAACAAGGAAAAGATGGCTCAGATAAAGCTCGTGAAAGAAACACAGTTTGGATAAAATCAGAGCCATCTCTGACCCTGGTAAACTGACTGGTGAAACCAACCAATCACAGAGTAAAACAGTAGAATCCTGGCCATAAAGCTCATTACCAGGAAAAGAATTACATCCTATGTTTGAGATCTGAACCAGAGAATTGAACACTTCATCTCCAAACACAGAACTGAGAATATATGTCCTGACTCTGAATCTGGTGCCAAAATAACACTCTTGGTTCCTAGAATCAGAGTCAGTGAAAGAAATGAGCCCTGGTCTTAGAGGTAGTATCAAAAAGCCAAGAAAGGATAATGAAATAAACACAGTTTGGCCCTGAAATTGGGGCCATCTCTGTCCCTAGCCCACAAAACTGGCTAATCCCTGTGCAGAAAAAACAAACAAAGAAACAACTAACCCATCATGGGTTGACTCTGCCCCCAGGACATCCTTTGTAACCATCCTGCCTGGTCAGTTGTGAGCTGTTCTCTCTACCCTGGTAGAGGCAGCTACTCTCCTGTATTCATCCTTCCCAAATAAATCATGTTCTCAAAAGAGTTTTGGGTGTGAAGAACTTCATTCACTGATGCACAGAAGAACCTTACTGAGATATCCCATTGTAGCTAGAGTTTTCCTGCCTGGCCCAAAGTCAGGACAAATTTCTCTCACCTGCCAGTCCCACAGCCACTCAGACCCGACCAAGTAAACACAGAGACTTATATTGGTTACAAATTGTATGGCCGTGGCAGGCTTCTTGCTAACTTTTCTTACAGCTTAAATTAATCCATTTCTATAAATCTATACCTTGCCATGTGGCTTGTGGCTTACCGGCATCTTCACATTCTGTTTGTCATCATGGTGGCTGGCAGTGTCTCTCTCTTAGCCTTCCACTTCTCAGCTTTATTCTCCTTCTTGTCCCACCTATACTTCCTGACTGGCCACTGGCCAATCAGTGATTTATTTATTGACTAATCAGCAAAACATTTGCCATACAGAACATCTCACAGCATCCCATAGTAGATTGAGCAAGGGGGAGCTGAACTGAAGACCCTTGCTCAGATGTCTGTCAATGGACAGAGCAAGAGAGAGCTTAAAAGTAACACTTTTCTCCTGAGATGGAGGAGATGGCTAAAATTTTGCAATTTCTTAGGCAGGAGAAGCAGAACTTTGCTAGGAAGCCCCCTTAAGTGAGGGCTGAGCAGAAACTCAGCTGTAGTGGCTCTCCATGAGAGGAGCAGGATTGCTCTATCCTGCATTGAGATCATCTCCCATCATACCATGTATAGCCTGACTTTCCTGAACAGTCAGGATACATTTTGATGCTCAAGTAGTTCCAGGCCTGCCTTTTCTAAGAAATGAGAAAAAACATCCCTCCAGGGCTGAACTATCTCCTTTCAGTTCCAACCATCAGAGCTGTGCTAAACAGCTCCAGATGTCTAGGACACCTTCAGGGCAGACCTATTGTTCTGAGCAGGTTGAGGTGTACAGGATACCTTGCCCTCCAGAGCTGAACTGTCTCCTTTCAGTTCCAGATGTCAGAGTTGTCCTAAGCAGCTCAAGGTATTTTCTGACTCTCAAGTAGTCAGTATACCTTTCCTCAGAGTTGCGAAAATCTGGGACCAACCCCAGAGTTGTTGCAACTAATTTACTTACAAATACATTTTAATGATGTTAATTTTAAAATATTCAATAGAGAATATGAAAATCATTAAATACTTCATGTATGTATCCAAAGAAACACTTTCATCTATCTGGAAGAGATGCAATAATTTAAGCGAGTCAGTAATCAGCTGTATATTTCACAATAAAATTAGTGTGCTATGAATATGTATACATTATTTAAAGTTCCATGCATATTCATGTCCTCATCTGTTATGCATTTGGCACTTCATCCCAAAATATTGTCTTCTAAGGGAATAATCCAGAGATGCTAGATAATGTAATAGCAGTGAGATATATTTTGTGTGGTCTATTTTGTCCAACTTCATATGGTGATCAACATAACATTACAGACTTGCACAAGAAATACATTTCCAACACAGCTGTCTCCTTGATGCTCAAATAGAATTAGTTGTAATATTAAATCAATAAAATAGCGTCTTTTCAGATAGTAAACATATGTTCATTGAAAGATTATGCAAAGTAGGGGAAATTGAATGATAAATCCTATTTGTAAATGAAAATGATATATTGGCATCTCTTTTGTTTTTCTTTTTATTGCATGTTAAATTATTTAGTTTACTCTGAGGACCAAACATTTGTTCATAGCACTTTCTCAGACCAACAAGTGAATGTGAAAGAATAGCTTGAATATAAGTAATTAGTCATTGATACTTATGAATTCATGATTTTATTTGGGCTTAGATTTGCATGGCTGTAATTCCAGCATTTGGGAGAGGGTAGCATTCCACTTTCTCTTAGTTTGAAGTCAGCTTGGTCCATATAGTGAGTTCCAGGACACCCAGGGATATGTAGAGATACCCTATCTCCAAAAACTCCAAAAATGAATAGAGATATCAAATTATGGAAGTTATCTTAAAATAATCTGACTAGACTCTGACCTGTTTCAACCAACACTTTAGTTATCTTTACTCATGTTAATGGAACTTTGTTAACAATGAAAATATGACACAATATGGAGAGTCTTTTTACAGAGGTATAGAAAGTCAATGAATCCTTTGAAAATCATCTGGGGACTTTCATCACATTTAAATGAGAGAAGACAAAAGGAGGAATGGGGCATTTTCATCTTTTGTATTTTATTGATGTTTTTGGAAACTTGAGAGTTTTCTCAATATTACTATTTTTAGGTACCACAGTTTGGTTCATAGCATCTACCTCAAATGGCTCAGAACTACTTGTATATGCAGATCTAATAGATCTGATGCATTCTTCTGGCCTGCTAGAGCACCAGATATGCAAAGGGTAAAATGAAAGATATTTATATGTATCCCTTTAAAAAATGTTTTCTTCATGTATATGTTATTTTTAAAAAAGGATTAAATTTAATTTAGTCATATAAGTTTAGCCAGTGTACTTATCAGTTGAATGCCAGGTAACAGTGGAGGTCACAAGAGTGTCTCATTACCAGTGTCAATAGTTACAGACATTTGTGAGCTGTCTCTTGATAGTTGGGAATCAAAATCAGGCCACTGAGGATGAGCAGTAAATACTCAAAAGTGTTGATCAAACTATTTATCCACATGAACATTTCATTACAGCAGTAAAATGTGAATGGATGATCCTTAATTCATCTTTACCTCAGCCCTGATGATACAGAAGAGATACAAGCTGATAGCATCATTAACCCATGTAGATTGCATACTTAAATATGTTTTCAAGCCTAAATATCCATAAAATGAGGGAAGAGAACAAAATGATCAGGAATGAAATTGACAATACAAATCTCTATAAAGTAGCTGACCACTTGACCAAAGCCACAAGACTGAGTTTATTGCCAGTGTCATAAATGAACAGCAATGCAAGCAGACAAGGGTATATGTCATATGTACTCTTGCTGGATTTTATACCTCCTATACAGAGAAAAAAAGAACTTGGAGGTACAAATACTGATTTGTCTGAAGGAGGTCATAGTCTGCTTTCCTGATTTCCACAAAACTTTCAGTTAGGAACCTTTTCTTGTTGTGACATCCAGGTTGTCAGGAGATCCTGAGATTTAAACAGAAGTCACTCTATGAGTGGGACACTCAGGCATTTACAAAGAGCTGTGAAGTATGGAGGGATTGATCAGGAGGGACCTCTGTGTGTAAAAGCCAAAAGATCAAATGCTCAGAGAGCAATGCTTGGTGTAAACCTGAGGACAAGTTGGTAACTACTTTGCCCGGGTTATCTACTAACTTCTTATGCATTAACCATATCCAGGTCTTCTACTTTTTCATTTTTTGGCAACTACTTGTACCTGTCAATGACAATAACCTGCTCTCCCCACTTTGGATCTCTCCTTAGACCTTAAAGTGCCTCACTCTCCAAGCTGACCTCCCTCTAATCTGCCTGCATGGCAGAAATAAGCATATTCTGAAGTCATTTATATCACTTTATTTGACTGGCAGCTAGTGAGACAGCGGACCCCATGAACCTGTAATTTCCCTGGGAATCTCATTGTGGGAGAAGACTGAGTCCTCAGGATGAAAATGTCTCTAGAAACATTTACTCCTTTTCTGACCACATGGCTGGAGAGACAGGACCTGAAATTGGGGGGAGGTTTTAGAGATGGGAAAATTCATTTTATGACTTCATTAAACTACTCATTTTTGTTTATCTTTTGACTTCTACCTAAACCTTTTAAGACCTGAAGAATGGATTAGGTACCTTACATATTCATAACCAAATTAATATAACTGAATTAACATCATGTTTTCATTGTTTATTAGTAATGAGCTTTTTTCCCCTTTTGATTCATTTCTTTTTTTCTTTCTTCCTTTCTTTCTTTTTGTTTTAAAGTGTAATATTAGTAAATATCGTTGTCTGACCTGGGACTCATTGTATGGATTAAACTGTCCTAGGACACCAGAGAGATCTGCCCACCTTGCTTCCAGAGTGACTGTATTATAACTGGGCACATCACAAACAGATAACTTAGTTTGCATAAATGGCTTAGTAAGGATGAATGTCTGAGCCAGGTATCAAGGGTACAGGGTCTGGCCCTTACTACAGTAACAGAAGATGGCTCCCATAAAATTGATTTCTCTTACTTTCAAGTCTACTGTCTTCCAACTATGACCAATATTGTTTTACTTTATCATTGATTCTGTTATAACTCATCAAGGGAGTAGGAGAGGGTTCTGTCTATATTCTTCAGATGAAACCCACATTCAAAGAAATATTTGATTTTGTATATGATTAAGTGTAACTGCTCATCTCACTCATCCTGTTATTCTAATGCCTCACTAAGTAAGTTTGAAGCCTCCTAGGTGAGAAATAATGTCTCAGATCTGTAATCATGGTATTTAGATAATAGAGAGTTTTCAGGATTTCAAAGGCATCCAAGGTGAACATGGTCAATTGAGTATGGTGTGAAGCCCATAGAACCAAGGAGACTGTGCATGGTTCAAGGCTGTGTCTTTAGTCTTTTCTGAAGTTCTAGAGCTACAGGACCATAGCTCCAGCACGTGTCTGCTGAGGTATTGATAACCCAGGTTTCCTGTTCCTGGTAATGTTTCCTGACTACTGCAGTCTAGATCACTTTGGGGTAGATTTCTGATGCTCATTAAAAAGTAGAATACTCCTGTAAGAGACAGAATTAGCCTTGGGTAAGGATAAGCTCCCTAACTGCTTATCTAATGCTGTGTGTTCAGCACTTTAACCAACACACAACCAACAGAAATGGACTCATCAGGTTTTACTCATATATCTGTGCATACTTAATTTGTGAATGCTTAACAAGGAAGAAACTGGGGAAGAATTTGTTAAAGATCGGAGAGAGAAAAAAGAAAGGGGAAATATTATAATACATTTTAGTAAAATTTATGAAAATAAATTTTAAATTAAAAAGCAGCTAGTGAGATGGCTAAGAAGTTAAGAACACTGGGTGCTTTTACAGAGGACAGAGGTTCCATTCCCAGAATCCACCTGGTAAATAACTAACTTTTGTAACATCAGGTTCACAGGATCTGATGCCCTCTTTTAACCTCTGTAAGTATTGCACAAAGACATTTGCAGGTAAACAGCCATATTCAGAAACTGAAAATAAAGCTTAAAAACATAAAAAAAACCATACAATTCTTGCTGGGCATTGGTGGTGCATGCCTTTAATTCCAGCACTCAGGAGGTAGAGGCAGGTAGATCTCTGTGAGTTCGAGGCCCATCTGGGCAATAAGCTTGTTCCAGGAAAGGTATAAAGCTACACAGAGAAATCCTGTCTTGAAAAATATTACATATATATATATGTGTGTGTGTGTGCTGTGTGTGTGTGTGTGTGTGTATAATCTAACAGTGATGTTACAGCCCTGAGACAGAGAGCAGACTAGGCTAGTTAAAACAAACTCCTTTCCATCTTGCTTGGAAACAACTGTGTGCTTCCTCTGAGGCAGCATGCGTAGAACAAAGTGCAGCCTTATTCTGAGGTTTGCATAGCTCAGTAGGACAGTTCATCTAAAAACATCATCCACAGTACTGATAATTGACTTTTCCTTGAAGTTTTTTTGTATTTGTGTTCTCTGCCCTTTGTATTTGTGAGAATTAGAGACAATGTTACATCTTTTTAATGTATTGATTCTTATTTTAAATAAAGATTATAATTTATGATCTACAACATAGATATTTCTCTGTATATCTTCATCTGCCTAAGTAGCTACACTTTCAGTCTTCTGATCCAATTCAGATTGTTCAAAATATGGATTGGGGTCAGGTTCTAAAAGAGATATAAGGATGATATCATATATAGAATGCAAAATCTGTTCTAGTCTGGCTCTTCTTGTAGCATTAGCCAGAGATGGATGAACACTGTAACTAAATAGAGGTTTGTTGATTAATAATTTAATATATGGAGTGATTTATTTCTTGGAAGACATTAATTACAGAACAGCTGTACGTGCAGTCATTAAGAAAATGTTTCTGAGACAAGCTCTCCTTTTGTTAATTATGGTGACCTTGATCCCAGTCTATTGCTTCTCAGGGCAATGACCTTACTATCCTCTTGATTAAATAAACTAAATGCTTAAAAGGCTCTACCACCAGTGAGGTTTAAAATTACCCATTTGAGTCATGTAGTCAACAGTCTATTGCAGTAACTGGTAAAAGATTTACATGTGAAGCACGGCTTCTGCCTTCAGAACAGAATAGGAAGACTAATTTGTGTATACACTACAGGTTGAAAGAAAATAGGCAAAGCCGGGTGGTGGTGGCGCACGCCTTTAATCCCAGCACTCGGGAGGCAGAGCCAGGCGGATCTCTGTGAGTTCGAGGCCAGCCTGGTCTCCAAAGCGAGTTCCAGGAAAGGCGCAAAGCTACACAGAGAAACCCTGTCTCGAAAAACCAAAAAAAAAAAAAAAAAAAAAAAAAAAAGAAAGAAGATAGGCAATTAACTGCTGGAGTTGTCATTATGAAATAGGACCTGATTGTGGCAGGATTACTGATTTGTATTTTCTCGTCATATATTATTTCATATCATGTGAATGAAGGCAGTCCAGATTAGTGGGCATACAATTTGGAAAGGTTCTTTTGAGCCAATGAATACTGAATTTCTCACTAGTGGGCTCTCCTTTGCAGATATATTTAATCCTGTTTTGCACTGTTAAGTCAGCTCAAAGAGTTGAGACACAGGTCATTGACTGTAGATGTGTGAGCTTTGTCACGTGACAAAGCTCAGTAAGTATCATAAAACAGTTGTTTTTAATATCAGTCCTCTACCAGGAAATGACCTGCTCCTAATCAAACTCAGGACAGCTATGTGTTTTTCAATTATATATATATATATATATATATATATATATATATATATATATATATATATATATATATATATATATTTGGTTTTTCGAGACAGGGTTTCTCTGTGTAGCCTTGCACCTTTCCTGGAACTCACTTGGTAGTCCAGGCTGGCCTCGAACTCACAGAGATCCGCCTGGCTCTGCCTCCTGAGTGCTGGGATTAAAGGTGTGCGCCACCACTGCCCAGCTATATTTATATTTTTTAAATGTCAATTATTAGTTTCACTTTTTAAATTTTATTTTCTTTAATTGTATCACTCCTCTAATCTCTTGTTTGTCTTATTCTATGTATTTCCCAGTCATTAAGGATTTCTTTGCATTTTTCTAGATGTTGATTATTTTTCTTTAGAGCACTTTCTTCTTTAACTCAGAATTTTCTCACACAATGTAATTGAGAATTGCTTTGATCATTTAATCCTGACTGTGCTGTTGAGGGCTAGGAAGACAGTCCTACCACTCCTTCAATTTTGGGTCTTGCCTGGTCAGCAAGAAAGAAAAATAGATCAGTAGAGAGTATCTTGCAAACTCTCTGGCATTTTGTGGGAACTTACAAGTGAAGAGGGAACTGTGCAATAATTGAGTTCACAGGCCACCTTTAATCAGGATTAGACACAGTAAAAAAAAAAGATGAGCAATAAATTTGGTGAAACCCTTCCTGCTGTGACAGTAGATGACATTAGTAATGAATACTGAAGTAATCAATGTCAGATGATCAATAAATGTCCTGACTGCCCAAGACCAAGCAAGCAAGAATCTAGATAAAGAACATGAAATCAAATAAATGTTATTATCTCCAATTGAACCAAAATAGAAAATATGAATATAATGGTGTAATTCTGACTAAAAAGACTGTTATTAAGATGTTTAGCTTGAGAGAAAAGCTATGAGTAGTCCTTGTTGTACTCTAATACAAATCTCTAGTCTCTGGAGCACATGGCTATAAAGTCTGTTTAATTTTTTAACATAATTTGGGGGATTACCATTCCATCATCTTCACCAACTACTTTCTGCCTCTAAGCACAAATGTGTCAGGCATTTTAGGCTGGAACTTTCCTGCTCAGTGAGAAGGCAAGAGGAACAGGGCAAAGTTTTAGTTCATTCCAGGGTTTTAAATGTGAAGGAGCATTGCAGAGTTGCTTGTGTAAGAATGGGAACTCATTTTCCACATATTACAACCAGTGATGTTCACATTGAAGAAAGGGAGGGATGTGAGGGAGCCATAAAGTTTTCCAGTTTTCTCTGTAGTTTAGGTTTCCAATGTACAATCAATTAATCAATTATCAGTGATCAATAAATGCCCTGAGTGATCATTTCTTGTACTCCACTGACTAGGTCCCTTGTTCAGGAGATTGACATATCCCCACTGAAATGTTAGTTCTATACCCAGAAAAAGATTCTATTCTCCTGATCAAGGACTCTTTTAACAGACCTTCATTACTACTTTTAACTTTCCTCCTTCCTAAGGCATGTAGAATAACTCATCATCAGAGAACAGAGTTCCCAAAACATTTTTGGCATCTTTGGCTTTTGTGAAGGATGAAATCCTCAGAATCCCAGTGACACTTCTGGCTATTAGTTAAGAAAGCAACTTCTTACTTTTCTTTGGGGTTTCTTTTTACCCTAAATTGTCTAGTTGATTTTTACCTCCAGTTCTTATGAGACCTCCCTCTGAAGGTTTAAGCCTAACTGCCATTATGGGATGAGGCAGTGACTGATCTGTTTTCTCCCAAACGAATTTGAATGATCAGGTAGAAGTATTGGGATACCCTTCCAGAGGGCCACTTGTTAAGACCAGATTCTCAATAGGAGACAGAAAAGGAATTTCT
Organism: Peromyscus eremicus; assembly: GCF_949786415.1. NCBI lineage: Eukaryota > Metazoa > Chordata > Mammalia > Rodentia > Cricetidae > Peromyscus > Peromyscus eremicus. The sequence goes on from NW_026734288.1 coordinate 5,890,902, forward strand.
TTACTGCTGTCTCAGAAAGGCCTCTAACATGCTCGTCAAAAGGCCATTACAGGGTCACAACTGACATTGAGTCCTGGTGTGCCATGAACATTTTATAAGTATACAACAGGTGAATTACCAGCCTTTTTGAAAAGGAGTTTTTCATCAAAGGCTCCTATTCTGATAAAGGTGGTTTTGAACCCTGTCTGTAGCCCCACAGGGCATTGCCCTTCTTATCCTCCTGATTAATTAACCTAAATTCTCAGATTACAGGCCTGCAACAGAGCAGAGTTCTAAAATTTCCAGTTTGAGTCATATAGTGGGCTGTCCATTACAGTAACAGCAAAAAGATTTGTGTGTGCAGCATGACTTCTCCTTCAGATCAGAAAAGTAGGAACAGTGTACTGTGCACACTACAGGGATAAACAAACTAGAAAATACCTAACTCAGAGGGTAATAATTAAGGCAGTGAACTTCTGGGGTCTCCTTTACAAAGAAGGACTCATGGTGCATGGTGAGTGACTTTCTCTGTAATTTTCCTATATGTATTAATTCTCTCCATGTAAGTGAAGAGAGAAAGAATTGATGGGTGTACAGTTTAGGGAGGATAGCTTGAACTATAATGTATTCAGTTTACAATTAGAGAACTCTCCTATGCAAATATTAGCAATCATAATTGACATAGTTATGTCAGCTGAGAGTATAAAATCAATATCCAACATTCCAGAGCAGCAGAAATTAAATACAAGTTTTATTGTATTTATTGATAGAAAAAAATTGGGGCATAATTAGGGGTTTGAAAAAAATCTATATTATATTCTATAAAATTTCAAGTATTAGCAAAACAAAGATATTTATGCAAAAGTTGTAGCAGTCTAAGATCAATATCCTGTATAAAATATAGAGTAAATTATGCAGTGATTTTTGACTTGACACAGATATCCATAAAATTATCCTGGCATAAGTCTTCACATTTTAAATTATTGTTTCTTTCATATCTTGTCAAATTAATCCTATGTCACATTAATACATGATGATTGTATAATTTTGTTTGAATCATTGCTTATATGTGTAGATTGTTTCCTAAGGAAATTTTGTAAACATAAATTTTATTTCTTGGTAAAATATTTCTAAAATCACACCAAGCATTTTTTGTTGAATTTGTTTCTTTCATGAATTTTCTGACATGTTGTAAGTTTTTAGCTTCTTGTAAAAAATGTTTTTTTAAAAATTCTGTACATGTGTTAAGTTTCTTCCCATTAGTGATACTCTGTTAGGCTTGAATATTCGAGGACTCCATACACTTGCCACATTCTTCATATTGTATGAGTTCTCTCCAATATGAATTATGTGATGATCTTCAGATTTAAAAACCTAGATGAGGTTTTCCCACATGCTTTGTTTTTGTAAGCTTCCTCCAATGCATGGTTTTAGTAAGTTTTTGCAGAGATGATCTGTGGGAAAAGGGTATAATACATAACACATTCATTAAAATTTTAAGGATTCTGCCTTCAATGGATCTTTAGTGGTCTTGAGCATGTGAATCATGGGCAAAGGACTTGTTACAATAAGTATATTTTTAACTTTCTTCTCTATTTTGGATTCTTTGATGGACTTTAAGTGTTGAGGCCCTGATAAAGTACTTGCCACATTCTTCACATCACATTTCCTTCTGTGTAGAGTTTGGGATGTCTTTGTAGATGTGAGATCTGCCTAAAGAACTTTTCACATTTCTTGCAGCTCTAAGATTTTACTCGTGAATGTATTTTTTGAGTCATATGAAAACTTGAGCTCTGAATGAAGTACTTTCCACAGTCTAAACATTTTTAAGGTTTCTCTCCAGGGTGTATTCTTTGATGAACATGAAGATTTGAGCTCAGAGTAAAGGTCTTGCCACAATTTGAACATTTGTATGGTTTTTCTCCAGTGCGTATTCTTTGATGAACTTTAAGTTTTGAGCCTACAATAAAGGACTTTCCACATACACTACATTTGTAAGGTTTCACCTCAGTGTGTATTCTTTGATGTACTTTAAGTTTTGAGCAATTGGTAAGGTACTTTCTACAATCTAAACATATGTAAGGTTTCTCTCCAGTGTGTATTCTTCAATGAACATGAAGTTTTGACCTCTGAGTATAGGACTTGCCACAATCTGAACATTTATAAGGTTTATTTCCCATGTGAATTTTTTGATGAACTTTAAGGACTGAGCTCTGAGTAAAGGACTTGCCACATTCTAAACATTTGTATGGTCTTTCTCCAGTGTGTATTCTTTGAGGAACTTTAAGTTTTGAGCCTAAAATAAAGGACTTTCCACATACATTACATTTGTAAGGTTTTTCTCCAGTGTGTATTCTTTGATGCACTTTAAGGTTAGAGCCTACAATAAAGGACTTTCCACAAACATTACAATTGTAAGGCTTCACCCCAGTGTACAATCTTTGATGAACTTTTAATGTTGAGCATCTGATAAAGTACTTTCCACATTCTTTACATTTGTTAGGCTTCAATCCAGTATGTATTCTTTTATGAATTTCAAGTGTTGAGCTCTTAGTAAATGATTGTCACATATACTACAATTGCAAAGTTTATCTCCAGTGTGGACTCTCTGATGAGCTTGAAAATTTGAGGGCCTTGTTAAATGACTTGCCACATTCTTTATATCTGTAAGTTTTCTCTACAGTATGTATACTCTGATGAACATGAAGTGTTGAACTCTGAGTAAAGACTTGCCAAATGCTTCACATATGAAAGATTTTTCTTCTGAATCAATTCTCTGAGGAAGATGAAGAGAAAACCCATAGGCAAAGGACTTGCCACACTCTGTATATTTGAAAGCATTCTTTTCAGTGTGGATTTTACAATGAGCTATATATTTTGATTCATGGGAATGGAACCTGTCATGCTGTGGACATTTGTATTATTCTTTTGTCAAATGGATTTTATGATGCTCCTCAAGTACTGATAATGTGGAAAACAACTTTCCACATATTTTACATTTGCACATTTTTTTCTCCAATATGAACCACATTAATTCTGAAAAGGTCTGAGCATCTCCTGGAACTCCTCCCAAATTTCTTATGATTATGTCCAACACTGAATCATGGATTCCCCTCAAATTTTGATGGGTGGGTGAAATAATGTCTACATGCTTTGAATGTTGGTTGTTTCTCTTCAGTGTGTCTTGAGTCACTTTGAATATTTGAATGGAAATTGCAGGATCTGAATGGAAATGATGAAGAGTGAGCTTTCTGAGGAGAAGCTGGAACTTCTTCATCTATATTGTCAGGAATGTCAGTGATGGGTACTACAAAAAGATCACTTCCATCAGCACATGACTCACATTTTTCATTGTCAGATCTATATATGTAGAATTCCCTTATGTGTAATTCACCAAGGCTATTACTTTCAAACTGTCCTGATATTTCTCTTTGATAAGTATCCTGGGTACACTCTTTTGGAAATGACTCCTGAATGGGATAATGAAACAGAGCTGCAAGAAATGAAAGGCAATCATCATCTAACTGTGTAGAATTAGACAATAACAATATAGAAAATTTTTTATAAAATGATACCAATATGAGGTAAGCAGCAAAAAGATTACAAAAAAGTCATCAGTACTTAATCAGGAATTAATATCCACATATGATGAACATGGAGAAGGCCAGTTGATGAACTTATATTTTATAATATGTAAAATTTGAAAAGGTCTTCTTTAAGCATGTAATGTAACCAACAACTGTAAATATAATTGTTAGAATACAAAATGAAACTATTAGCCATTATTAAAAATATTCTGTTTATTTGGAAATTGTTTTATTAATTTAAATCAAAATATCCTTTCCAAACAGATAAATGATAAAGTGATAGTAATAAAAACTACCATATAAAGATTTTGTGTGATTAATGATTTAATACATGTTAATATGTAGTTACTCAAGAAGAGTAATTATTGAAAAGAAAAGAATAAAATGATCATGAAAAAACTATGCCTATCAGGTCCACAGAGCTTTATGTACATGAGGAGAGAAAGTTTCAAAATCTCCACAATTACATTGGTAATTCTATACGTCTTTCAAATTTTCAGATGCCTAAGAATATCTTTTTTTTTTTTGAGCTGATGATCGAACCAAGGGCCTTGCGCTTGCTAGGCAAGCACTCTACCACTGGGCTAAATCCCCAACCCCTAAGAATATCTTAAATTGATAAAAGACTGGCCTTTCATCTCAACATTTGGAAGGCAGAGGCAGAGGCAGAGGTAGGTGATTCTTTATGGTTATGTGGCCGTCCTGATCTACATATTCAGTTCCTGGCCAACCAAGGTTACATAATTACAGACCTTGTCTCAAAAAAGAGAAAAGGTGAGAAAAGTAAATTATATGTCCACGGAATAAAAAATGCCAATTGAGTCAATTAAGCAAAGTTGCCTGGGCAACATTAAGATGGATGGATTTCTCCACTGTCAAACTAATTGTCAGCCAAGCAAACCTTGATCTTAGCCTCAGTATGTCCTGTCCTAGTGTAACTAACTGATAGAAACATCCCAGATGGCCCTTCAATGTGAATCACAGGCAACAAATCTCATCTTCATACACACATTTACCTGAGAAAAAGCCATCTCTTTTTTCCCTTCCATCTGGATCCTCTCAGGAAACTTTATCTCAAAATTTCACCTTTCTGATAATATTTGGGGTTTCAAAGCAAGAAAACCCTCTATACTTTCTACCACACTAAGAGACTGGAAGGAGGATCAAAAACCTCACTCTTTATACTTTATTAGAGCAGTGATGTAGAAAATCATGAGCTCCCAGAAGCAGACAAAACTCAACGTTCTACTTCCATGCATTCTGGTAGGTTGACTGTGTGGCCAGAATGAATGACTTTAGTACAGACCTGGCAACATGATAAAATTGACTTGCTAGAGCTAGGAGAATCAGGTGGGCATTTCAAATTGATGCTGAGCACAGCTGACATCCAGAAGCATTAATGAATCTCACATTTTCTTACTCTGTGGTGGTTGATTAAAGCAAAATGAGGCTTCCATGGAGGATAACACAAAGTATCTGTGGGGTATCTCAGATGAAAGTAATTCTTCAACTGGGTAAAAAAATATAGTTGTGTCCAAGAAGCATAAAGGCAATGCAGTTTCCTCTAAAGTTTCCACTGACATTTCCATTTGTTACCATGATACAATTTATAATATTAAGATTCTGCAACTTTGCAGTGATTAAAACATTTCACAAATTTATTTTCATAATGACATTAATTCACCCAGGAACACTGTTAAGTAATTATGGGTAAAAAATTAGGAGACGGGCGGTGGTGTCACATGCCTTTAATCCGAGCATTTAGGAGGCAGAGCCTGGTGAATCCCTGTGTGTTTTAATCAGCCTGGGCTACAAACTGAGTTCCAGGACAGGGTCCAAAAGCAACATAAAGAAATCTTTTCTTGAAAAATCAAAAAAAAAAGAAAGAAAGAAAGAAAGAAAGAAAGAAAGAAAGAAGAAAGAAAAATGAGGAGAACCAGGGGGAATTTTTTACAATATGTGAGCTCCAAAGAATCATCTAATACCTTAAGATTTTAGTAAAAAACACTGAATTATATCCTTTAACATCATTGTTTTTGGTGGTGATTTAACATATATCAATGGTTACAAAAGGGGAAATTCATGGAAAATACCCTGGAAGTTACACTGACAACATAGAAATCTGCACACACTTATTTTGTCTTTGTTTTCTACATGAATTGCATTGTAATTTCTCAGACATTCCATTAATATTTGAAATTAAATAGACAATTTTTTTTGTCTTTTTTTGCACTAAGGTAAGGTATCTACTGGTCTACAGAGCGAGCTCCAGGAAAGGCGCAAAGCTACACAGAGAAACCCTGTCTCAAACAACCAAAAAAAAAAGGATCTTGCTCTGTAGACTAGGCTAGCCTCAAACTCACAGAGATCCACCTGGCTTTGCCTCCCCAGTGCTGGGATTAAAGACATGCACCACCACCACCCAGCCCTGGTGCTGATTAAAAAGTAGAATTCTCCTTCATTTGAGAGAATGAGGCAGGGAAAACTCCCTAATTATTTGTCCAGTACAACTTGGTCAGCCAATTATCCATATATGTACAACCAACAATGGATGCAGCTGGTTGTATTCATGTACTTCAGCGTACTGATTCACCCACACTTAGCAAGAAAGAATTTAGAAGAGATTTGGAATGGGAGTGAAAAAAGAGATAAAAGGGGGAAGGGATGTAATATCCTTTAGTTCAAAATTTATGGATATAAATTTTAATTAAAAAGAGGGGATAGATGGTTCAGTACTTCAGAGTACTTGCTGTTGTTACAGAGGACACAGGTTCATTTTCTACAACTCACATGATAGTTAACAATTTGCTGTAACTCCAATCCCAGGGACCTTCTGCCTTCCTTTGTTATACTTTAGTACTGTTCATTGGCACATGCATGGAAAACACCTATATTTTTTTTTAAGTTAGAAACAGGGAAGAACAGAATTTTCTACAGTGATGTCACAGTGCTTAGACTGACAGCAACCAGGGCTAGTTAAAATGACATCCCTGTGTTCTTACATGAAAGAAGTGGTGACCTTCCCCTGAGTCAGTCTGTTCAGAGGCAAAAGCAGCCTTGTTTTGACTTTAATAGAACTCATCATAACCATTCATCTAGGACCAGAGTATACAGTACAGTTAAGTGACTTTTCCTTAAAGTTTTCTGCATTTGTGTTCTCTATCTTTTGTGCCTGTGAGAATTGTGTCATTGGTAGTTAACTTTTAGATTGAACATCAAGATTGACAGATTGCATAGGCTTTAATGCAATAATTTTTCATTGTTTCACTTAGTGATTTTCAGGTAAGGCCTTGCGGTATGAGATGCCTGAGGAATTTCTTTCCATTATTTTTTATAATTTATGTATGTTTCTGCATGACATTGCAGTAAGAATACCCCTAAATATCTTGGCTTTTACTTTGTGATCATGTTCAGAAGTGGACTTGTTTACTCACTTGTTTAGGAATAGGGAGTATTCTATATGAACATATCCAGACTTTCTAAAGAAAATTAACATATTCCCTAGTTTTGGAAAAGCATGATTTCCCTGCCTCTTGGAGGTAAAAAAATATTCTCATTTCTTCTTTCTTGGCTGTTGTGATGGCTATTCTTTTTAGTCACACTGACTACTTCTGGAATTAACTAAAACCCAAAGAGTTGGGTATGCTTGTGAGAGATTTTTGATTTGTTTTGAATTTAAAGGTCCATTTTTAATCTTGGTTATTTAAGGTGATATCCACATTCAGCACCTTGGTGACTGTATACACCTTTAACTCAAGCACCCAGGAGGTAGAAGCAGTTGGATTTTTCTGAGATTGTTTCTGGCCTGGTACACAGAATGAGTTCCTGGGCTATAAAGATAAACCCTGTCTTGAAAACATCAAAAATAAATATATAAATAAATGAAAATTAAATTCCATATTTAATCTGGATTGCACCTCTTGTGGCAGCCTGCACATATAAAGTATAGTGAAGGAGAACTCTCTCTCTCTCTCTCTCTCTCTCTCTCTCTCTCTCTCTCTCTCTCTTCCTCTTTGCTTCCTTACCATAGCACCGGCTACCAAGTTCATACCTTTACCAGCATTAGAAAATATTTCCTTGGGATTTTGGTGTATACTGAGGTCCATCTGAAATATTTAGCCTCATGAACTAACAACTACTGAGGTCTTCAAATTTCCATTGGTAGGAGCCTCTGTTAGAATACCTGGACCACAGCTTGTAGGATGTTCTGTTAAAATAAACTTTCTACATACATGGAGAGTTTCAGTCTACCAGTCCAGATCATGCAGAGAAACTTGAATGATACAGTTGTGCTTTTTTTTCACCTTCTCACAGAGAAAGATGTGCTGGCTAACAATGGTGCTCATAAATGCATTCTTCTTAGCTCCATTTTTCTCTAAGTATACAAATTTTCATGAAGACTACTCATTATTATTATTATTTATTTTGCCAACAGTTTGCTCTGAATTTCAGGAATAAAAATCCTTTAGCAATGGACTCATCATCCAGATTTCTCGTGGGAGAAAGACCTTTTACCTTATTTGTGATCTACTTCCTGATTTTCTTTCCTGGTTGTCTGAAGTCCCTGTGACAAGCAGATAAAAAGTGCATTCAACCCACTTGACCTCAGTATGAAGTCACCTAACAAACATTTTTGTGTGTGTGCTTAAATTTCTCTTCATTTACTAATATTCAGGTACCCTTCGACCTGTGTAACATGGAACCACTCCACCCCACATAGTATAGTGGCCTCTATGAGCTAGCTAGCCACATTGTGCCCAGAAGAAAGAAGGGGAAGTGCCTGTGGAGGACAGGAAGAGAGCAGGGTTTGCTATTAGAGCCAGGGGAGGTGCCATTGGAATGTAAATATCTCTTGTTTCAGAAAAAGTCTTTGTCTAGGGTGGAAGACAGGGTCAGGAACTATTGAGCTGTGCTTATGGCACAGTATAACCCTATAGGAGCTGCTCTTGTCATTCTCACCTCACTAGCCAATCAGGCCCTCCAGGCAACCTGCCAGTCAGAAATTGTGCAGGGTCCTTCTGGTCACTGAAGTCTTGACTTGAAGAGGAGCTGGTGCCAGTAGTGTTGAGTGGTGTGCTGTGATTGCTGCTACAGAAAGCTGAGCTGAGAGCTTGTGCAAGCTAGAAAACCACAACATGGTGAGTGAGGGGCTGCTGTCTCCAGACTGGGAGGAGTGGACAGTTGAGTCATGGGAGCCATTTTGGTGAGTCTTCCCCTTGCTGGATGGGAGTCAATGGCAGGATGTAGAGTTCCACCTGTTCTTGCATGGCCCTTCATGGTTTTTCTCTGTTTGATCATGCAATGTCTTTGTAATTCCTGGGCCTGCTGGCAGCCTTTGTGTATCTTCACTCCACAGACTGAATCTGTGCAGAGCGTTGGGAGTGGGACTGGGCTGTAAATAAGCTTGTTGTTGACATTGCTGTGAAATGCCTGTGCCTTTAGTGCTTATGTTGCTGCCATGGAACAAAGATTTGCCAAACTCAGATAACTGTCATCCTGTATCATCTTTATCTTCCAGAGGTACTGCACTTTGAGCTTTTTTTACATTTAGGTTTAGGGTCCATCTGGAATTAATTCCATGGAGCTCATAAACAGTATCTCCAGTGTAAAGTAGCACTCCACTGCTAAAATGTGACATGGAAAAATAGAATTGATGGTAATAGAATTTATGGTATAAGGTGTTACCCGTTCTTAGCAGACATCAACTCACAAAGTAGAATTTAGGTAAGGGAGGAATGTATCCCAAATACCCCAAAGATAAGAAGTATGTGTTGGTTTTATTTTGGCACTCTTACCCTGCAAGGAAAAGTCAGGAAACATGACAGAATCCACTAAAAAGAGTTTTATTAAGATGAGGAGAAAGGGATAGATGTGAACAGGCCTGTGGAAAGACACTAGTGTGAAGGTGGCTGGGAAAACATGGTGCTGGCTTATAAAGGCCGGGTCACACCTGTGCACACAGGCACATGTGGCTATTCCACGAATGCACGTAGATCACATGGTTGTCCTGCGTGCTTTACACAAGCACGTGGCCATGGGGTCATGGGTCAGGCAGGACATTTGACCCAGAAAGGACTAGGCGGAAGTGACTAAGAGTCCTGCCAGGCATGCATGGCCATGCCCCTGGGGGTATGTTGGGAGTTTCTATCAGTATGTTAACCATGTTTGTTGGAGATTAGTATAAGATGTAAATATTTGTTCCCCAGAATTATTCAGCTACATTCCCATAACAAAAGAGACAACCCTGATATACAACCAGCAGAAAGGACCATCCCTCCATTAATAAACAAGCCTCTAAATTCTGCTGTAGAGATCAGTACAAGGTCACAACCAACATTAAATCTTGGTGTGCAGCAAAGGTATATTAATTCTAGAACAGGAGCATTTCTAGTCTTTTTGAAAAGCAATTTTGTGCCATCGTCTGATGTTTCTTGATGTGGACTTGCACCCTGTCTGTCATCCCACAGGGCATTTCCCTTGTTATCCTGACTAACCAGACTAAATCTTGGATTATACATCTACATCACCACCGAATTCTAAAATTACCAGTTTGAGTCACATAGTGGACTGTCCAATGCAGAACAGAGAAAGGATTTGTGTGTGGAGCATGGCTTCTCCCTCCAGACTAAAAGAAGAGGAACAATGTATTATGTACACTGCAGGGGGAGACAGACTAGACAACAGCTAGATCACAGACTGAAGCTGAAGGCAGTGAGCTGCAGGGGTCTCCATTACAAAGAGGGGCATGGTGAGTGACTTTCTCTGTAATTTTCCTATATGTATTAATTTCTTCCTTGTGAATGAAGGCAGACAGATTGGTGGGTGTACTGATTTGGGAGAATAGGCTAAATTACTATGTATTCAGTTTCCAATTAGAGAACACTCCTATGTAGATATGTGCAATCCTGGTTGACACAATTAAGTTAACTCAGTGGTTTGAAACATAGGCCACTGGCTGTAACTCTATGTGTTAGCTCACAATAATCAGAGGCTAACATTTCACATGGGACAAAGACATACAGAGTCTTATTAATGGTATTCTCTCTATCAAGGTATTACCAACTCCATTTCAACAGCTGTATATCTAAGTGTAATTCTAATCATTTTTATCATTATAAAACATTAATTGTTGTTATCATTTTTAAAATTTATTTTCTTTAAATGTATTACTATAATTTTTACTGTTTAATATTTTCCAGTTACAGAATCTCATTCCACTTTTTAATAATGCTATTTATTTATTTATCTATATATTTTTATTAGTTAGAGCAGTGATTCTCCACATTGGGGATCATGGCTCCCTTTGGGACATCAAATGACTCTATCAAATGACTGGCCTAAGGCCATTGGAAAACACAGATAGATATTTATATTAAAATTCCTAACCATAGCAAAAATATAGTTATGAATTAGCAGTGAAAATAATTTTTTAGAAGAGGAGTCATCACATCATGAGGAACTGTATTAAAGGGTCACAGTATGACTGTAAGTAGTAGATGTGGATAAAATGGTATGAGCCTGTCTAATATGAATGTGTCTTCCAAGTTTAAGATGTATACCCAAGCTGGGCGATGGTGGCGCACACCTTTAATCCCAGCACTCGGGAGGCAGAGGCAGGTGGATCTCTGTGAGTTCAAGGCCAGCCTGGTCTACCAAGCGAGTTCTAGGAAAGGCATAAAGCTACACAGAGAAACCCTATCTCGAAAAACAAAACAAACAAACAAAAAAAAGATGTATACGCCGAGAGAAATAATGTTAGTACTTGGTTTGCTCTAATACAAATCCCTTGTCTCTGTAGCACATGACCATAAAGCCTGTTTCAACTTTTTAACAGAATTTTTTGGAATTATAATTACATTACTTCCTCTATATTATTTCCTACCTCCAATCCCTCCCATAGACCACTGTGTTTTAATTCATGGTCTCGTTTTGTTTAATAACAGATATGGTTTGAATGAGACTTGTGTTTGGTTGCAGCTATGAAATACAGGGCTATCTACTCTGAACATTTACTGTGTAATAGAATGTGTACAAATAGGACCTTTAGAAGAGGAACAGGAAGTGCTCTGGGAGAATGGAGGATTTTACTGAACTACAAATTTCCTGGCATAGGATCCTGTCTGACCACAGTGTGGAAGGATCAGGGAAGGTTTTTTGCTGTCTGAGTAATTTAATCTGTGCTTCCCCAGTAGGGGAGCTGTTAATATTGTGAAGCCTAGCAGGGTAGGCCTAGCTGGGTGGCCCTAGCCAATGAGAAACTCTGGGAAGGCTTAGCAATTAGGAGAACTAATGGAAGGTGGCTTGCAGGTTCTTTCCAGGATTCTCCTCTGCTTCTGCTGTTGTGTGTTGTAAAGATGACCCCAAGATATGCCATGGTGAGTGTAGAGTGTTCAATGCAGGTCTGCTGAGCTGTCATTTCTGTTGGGATTTGGATCAACCATGTGTCAGACTGTGGTTCTGTTGGTTCATGTGGGACCTGGGCAGTGGCCCTTGTTCTCTGAGCCTCACTGTGTGTGGATTTCTTGGGTAGGGAGAGACTCTGCAGTCCTGGCATGGGAGGATATGATGCTTGTAGTGTTACTGCCCAGTGTGCACACATGGGCATGCTTTTGGTGTGCAGTTGGAAGACAGTTTGGAAAATTGAAGGTCTAATTTCTGTAAGTTTGAATATTGCATTCCACTTATAGGTTGTCTCCAGATGTTTCAAATAGTTTAGAAATTGGTAGAAAGATGCTGATGGGGATTGTTTTTCAGCAATATATGGTTAGAATGCTCTAGGTTTCTGCTACTACCAGCCACAGAAGTGTGATTCTGTAAAGTTTAGTTCCAGGGGACAAAAGGAGTTTCTGATCTTCTGAGCTTTCTTGTGTGTACATGATGTTGGATGGGTAGAAAGGGCAGACTCCACATCTTGTGCCATAAATCCATGTGTCAGGAAGCATTCACAACTGAAAAGAAGTCTCTGTGTCATGATTTTGGAGCTGGATCCTGGCACAAAAGAAAATCTGCTACATGCCTCCACTTACTCCATTTCAAATTGGTTGTTTCTCTTTTGTTATTTATATATCTATGCTCATAAATAAATATGAACTACTGGGTCCATTTGATATTTCTATATTTATATGATTTCAGGGCAGAACACTTTGTTTAGGATAACTAACTAGGATGCTGACATCTGGGAAAAACCATTTTCCCTCTCAATAGTCATTAGTTTCCTCCAGTACTTTTTCTAGAAAGAGTGTCTCATTAGATCTCCCTAGACCTTCTATGTTAGTATGTGTACTGGCCATGTTTGCTTCTCTACCTGAGATCTTTTTGCAGATCTTAGGGTCAGTCTTCCATGCTAGCTGTGGCTTTGGCTTCCCAGCTTCCTGCTCTAGAGGTCCAGGTCTCCTCCTCCAGGGCCCTGTGGTTTGCAGTGGATAGGCTTCCTTGCTGTCTCCACTGTCCTTGATCTTAGAGCAGCTCTTCATTTTAGCTGCCAATCACTCCCCATTCTGACTCTTTCCCCCAAACTGATGTCACCACAGGAGACCCAAGTCCTCTGAGTAAGGCTAAGAATAATGTCTGGAAGGGCATTTCCAGGGAGGGAAAATGTCTGTGAGCATGTTGTGTTTGGGCGTGTCTGTGAGGGACTTGCCTGGGGGTGCATCTGGAGATTGCTGTGCTTGTGAGGAAAGAAGTCAGGAATTTCTGTTGGGTTTGCCTCAGGGAGAAGGTGTGTTTAGAAGGTGATTTGTGGGCTTGGCCCAGGGAGGCAGGAAGGTGGGGCTGCAAAAGCTCACAGACCCTGTGCACCAACCCAGCTCTATTCTTGCCTCTCTCAGTTATCTATGGAGCTGAAGGAGGTGTTCATGGAGTGTCATCTGGCCTGATTATTTGCAGCCCTGGAACTAGTCCCTGGAAACCCCCAGGCCCTAGACAAGGAGTCAGACAAGGCTGATGGTGAAATTCAGAGATGTGGTGGTCACAGTACTGCTGCTGTTATTGTTAGAAGTAGCAGGATGATGGAACATGATCATAGAGGCGAGAACCTGATGCAGGAAATGTAAGCCAGGAATCCATCTACACTTTCTAAGAATCTTCCTGCCACCAGCATGTCTTCTGATTTCTCAGTCTCTCAGCCACTTTTCTAGACCCTTCTTTGAGTACAAATTCTTTCCAAATATTTCTTGGTGCCCAGCTTTGTCCCAGAGCTTTTCAGGGGGCCACCATTGCCTTCTGAGACTTCAGATACTGCTAGAGTCTTGGAAGTTCCTAAGACAGCATAATGATCCTCATTGGTGAGCTAGTTGGTAAAACTGGAAATGTCATAAGGCAAAGAAATTTATAACTGTTGCTTTGTGCCATTTCCTATTTTCTATTTAAAAATTTAGTTATTTAGGTTATTATCAGAATTACAGAGCTTGTTGAAATTATAAGTTGCTGCTGTTCCTATAGATTTTGGTTAGATGAGTAAGAGTTAGACAATTGTTTGGAAGCTCTCTCTTGTACAGAAATCTGTCATGTTTTGAATAATGAGCCCATGGTATGGAATGAAATGTTTACTGGAATTTTTTTGTTTATTTGTTTTGTTTTGTTTTGTGAGAGGGTTTTTCTTTTCTTTTCTTTTCTTTTTTTTTTTTTTTTGGTTTTTTGAGACAGGGTTTCTCTGTGTAGCTTTGTGCCTTTCCTGGAACTCGCTTTGGAGACCAGGCTGGCCTCGAACTCACAGAGATCCGCCTAGCTCTGCCTCCCGAGTGCTGGGATTAAAGGCGTGCGCCACCACCGCCCAGCTCGAGAGAATTTTTCATTGAAACAGTCCTGGCTATCCTGGAATTCACTCTGTAGACCAGGCTGTCCTCAAACTCACAGAGATCTGCTGGCCTCTGCCTTCTGAGTGCTGGGATTAAAGGTATGCACCATCATGGCCTGGCAATTTTATCTTATATATTCAATGTATATTATTTTATATTTGTTTTATATATTCAATATTTTCAATATATATTATTCATTAAGCTGTACAGAATGATTTTTAGGCTAGCTGGAACTTTCTAATGAGATCTTGTCTCAAACAAAAAAGCAAAATTATATTCAACTATATGTGTGTGTGTGTGTGTGTGTGTGTGTGTGTGTGTGTGTGTGTGTGCGTGTGTGTGCACTGTATAGGCCAAATTCAAAGAGATCTATCTACCTGGCTCTGCTACCATACTCAGCTCTATTCATTTCTGAGAATGATTTATCAGAGACTAGTGGTGGACACCTAAAATGACTTTAAGTGTTATTGTCCTGAACCATAAGACCACTGCAGCAGTTAAGCTGGGACACTTCAGTGCATTTTGTAAAACATTTCCAGGATGAGTCAATACAAATCAGAGTTGGAATTTTATTTTAAGACAGGTTTTCTCTATATATCTCTAGTTGTCCCTGAACTCAGAATGTAGGTATCATTGGCCCCAAACTCCCAGAACTCTGCCTGCCTTTACCATCCAAGTATTGGAATAAAATATGTGTGCCACATCCTCTGATTACAACTTTATTATTTATGTACTAGTGATTATTTGTATGTATGTGCTCATTTATGTGTGCATATATGTCACGGTTTGGGTGTAGGAGTCAGAGAACAATTTTGGATGGCGGTCCTTTCCCTTTAGCATGTTTGAGACAGGGTCAGTAATTTGCTATCACATGTCAATCGGCTTGCAGGATTTCTCCTTTCAGCCTTTTCTCTTGCCTTAAAACACTGGATTACACGCATGCACTCTTGAAACTGTCTTTAATGCAGAAGTAAAGTGATAGTTACAAGGTGAGCACTTTATGTGTTAAACCATTTTCACAGCCCTCAAGTTTATGAAGCAGAGAATTTTGGATTGAGTCTTTTGAGACTCACATTCTAACCTTGTCTGGCCTGGAACTCTCTATGTAGTAGATATGCTAGGCCTGGAATTTGAAGATGTCCACCAGCCTCGTGATGAAACCTGGGTAAAAAGAAATTTTTATTATGGAATTTTACAGATATTAGTAGAAAGAAGTTTGGGAAAGTGTAGCCTTATGAGGGAGGGCCCCACTTAATTGATAGGAAGCCATCTTACAGGTTTGGTGACTTTGTAAGATCCATTTCCATGAGTTCTTAGGGAGTCTCTGTGTGTGTGTCTCTCTCTCTTCTCAGTGTCTTTCTGTCTGTCTGTTTCTCTCTCCTTTTCTTTGGTAACAAGATCATAGGTCAGTTCCTGAGGATGCTTGGATGGGACTCTGTGTTAATGAGGTAAAAGTGTGGATCAGAAGAGTTCTACACTGTACCTTACTCTACATTAGGTTCATAATTTGGTCCTGCAATCTTGAGACAATTGCTGCTTATATCTGGGAAAGGAGTAAGTCCATGCTCAAAAGGTTTTACATGCTTTGGCCTCAAACATGGCTCATTCATATTTGACATATCACTAAAAAAAGAAAAGTTTTCTGTCTACACAGTAATTTTTATTAATTTTGTGAGATGGTTAATATTGAATTTCAACTTGATAAGATTTAGAATCAGCTAAGGGACACTCCTCCAGGCACACGTGGGAAGGATTATCTAGATCATGTTATTCTCTGGGGTGTGCTTATGAGAGATTGTCTTGTATATGAAGTTCATTGATAGGAGAGGTCTTTTCTCTCTTCCAGAAGTGATAGCACCATTCCATTCCATTTTCTTGATACTGGATTATGCAATAAGAACCAACATTTATCATTTTCTGACTCCAGACTATGGATAGAGTGTGATCAGGTTAATAGTAGAATCAACATACAGTAGATTGAAGGAATAGAGACTACCCTTGTTTGCAATCTGGGTAGAGCCCAGATGTTTGGGCTTTTGCTGAGATTCTTCTTCCTTGGTGTCTTGACTGCCAATCTGAGATTGAAGGGTTCATGGAGAGCTGATCACTATGTCACAGATTTTAAATACCTGCAGAGAGGGCTTGAGAAAACACTGCTTACAGCAGGAACCTGAAGCTATGGTAGATTCTAGAACCATAAGATAACCATGGAGAGGTGCAAGTGTACAATAGTATCAGCACTGTATGAAAGCTGTGTGTGCTAAGGATGGCAAAGCCTGAAACATGGAGCTTGTCTAGTCCATGAGATCCCAGAATACCATTAAGAGTCTCAGAATTTGCACAATGAGATGCAGGATGCTATTCTTCCCTTTGTGAAAACAGTGAACTAGGCTGTTACTCATTTTTTTTTCACAGAATATAACTTTAGGAAACTGTAGACTCTTTAAATGTTGGAATTTTTAAAGACTATGGGAAATGTCTAATGTTATGATTAACATGAGATTCTGGGGACCATAAAAGGTAACATTTTCTTTGGTAGGGATGTTCAATAAAATTTTGAGTCAAGTGAATATTTCCCACCAAATTTACTTTGGGTCTGGTTATTTTATCCACTTAATAGAAATGAGACTACTCCACCACCCAGTTTGCTGAAAAAGATGAACAGAACCCAGATTATGAATTCACGGACATCTACCAGGCCTCCTACTTGAAACTCTTTTTCTTTCTTTTTTCTTTTTTTGTTTTTTTTCTCTGTGTAGCTTTGCGCCTTTCCTGGAACTCGCTTTGGAGACCAGGCTGGCCTCGAACTCACAGAGATCCGCCTGGCTCTGCCTCCCGAGTGCTGGGATTAAAGGCGTGCACCACTACCGCCTGGCTACTTGAAACACTTTTAATAGTGATCTTTGACATACAAGCTTGAGTATTTTTCTGTGTCACTAATGTATAATTCCTTAAGGCTCTCATCCCCACAACCATGTACATAAAATTTCCAAAAAACAGACTTAAAAGACTGTCTTCATGTACATCAGCATACTTTTTCATACATAGTTTTCAAGGAAGAAGTTGGAATGGAAGTATTTGAGAAGTGATGGAATGAAGAGAAAAAAGGAGAAAGTGGTGTAATATCTTTTAAGTAAAATTATAGCGATACATTTTAATTAAAAAGAAGGGCTCAAGAGATGGCTCAGCAATTGGTAGCATTGCGGGTTGTTACAGAATACCTAAGTTCTATTCCTAGAACCCACATGGTAGCTAAGCATTTGCTCTAGCTCCAGTCCTGGTCATCTCCTGCCTTCTTCTGGACTCTTTAGATACTGTGCAGAGAGACATGTAGGCAAAACTCCCACCTAAGTAAAGTTAAAAACAGTAAAGATTAAAGAATGGATTTCTCTTCAGTGGTGTCACAGGCCTGAGACAGACAGCAGCCAGAGATAGTGAAAATGAACTCCTTTGTGTCCATCATGGAAAGAGCTGTGGCCTTCTTCAGAGCCAGCCTCCAGAGGCAAAAGCAGCCTCGTTCTGAGCTGAAAATAGCTCAGCAGAGTCATCCAATTAAGAGCAGTGACCACAATGCTGATAGATGACATTTTCTTGAAGTTTTGTGTATTTGTGTTCCCTATCTTTTGTACTTGTGCAAACTGTCACATTGGTACAGCTATCTTTTAGATCAAAGGTCAAGATTGACAGGTAGCATAGTCTCCAAAGCAATCTACTTTCATGGTGCCATTTCCTTGACTTTCAGGTAAGACCTTGTACTGCAATATGAACATGCCAGAGGCATGTCTTTCCATCATTTTTATAATTTATGTTTGTCCCTGCATTACTTTGAAGTAAAAATATCCCTTGAGTAGTACTGCTGTGTTTTGATGTTTTTCACCTGTCTGCTGTGGAAATTGTTCTAGTTAAAAATACTGTTCATAGCTGCGTTCTTCCTTGCTCCATTTCTCTAAGTATTCAACTTATTGCGAAGACTTCACTTCTTACTATTAAATTGAAAAGAGATTAAATTTCATAAGGAAACTCCTAAAGCAATGGAGCCATCATCCAGCCTTGCGGTGGAAGAAGGGCTGATCATCTTGTTTATGATCTGGTTTCTGCTTTTCTCTCTTGGCTTTCTGATGTCCCTGTGTCTACATTAAAAGTACCTTCAGTTCGCCTCTCCTCAGTGTGAAACCACAGAACAAACACCATCTGTTGTATACTAAAATCTATTTAATTGCTAATATTCTGGACACTCCTCCTCCTGGGGAAGAGGGGAATCACTCCACTCCACATTGTGCAATGAACTGTACAAGCTAACCACTTTGTTTCCATGAGAAAGAAGGAAAAGCACCTATGGAGTGCAGGAAGATAAAAGTATCTGTTATTGAAACCAGGGGCAAGTTCTACTGAAATGCAAAACTTGGCAGATCTGGAAAAGGCCGGGGTCAGGGGTAGAACAACGGGCCAGGAACCACTCTGCTGTGTTCTGTAAGCACATTGTAACTCTAGGGATGTGCTCATCCAGCTTTCTGATGGGAGAAAGACCTATTATCATGTTTGTGGTCTAGTTCCTAATCTGTTTGTGAACTAGTTCTTCTAGTTCATCTCAATATGAAGTCACAGAATACACATCTGTGTGATATTTTATTCGTGCCTCAAGAAACAAAACACATATGGCTATCAGAGGACAGAAACATCTTCTATTTAGACATAGAAATCAGACTGTGGTGGCACACATGCCTTTAATCCTATCACTTGGAAGACAGAGATCCAAATTCAAAGCCACACTGGGAAGAGAGTCAGGTGTGGTGGCACACAGCTTTAATGCCAGCACTTGAGATCTCATGTCTTTGCTTAGGAAGTACACACACCTTTAATCCCAGGAATAGATGGCAGGATGCAGAAAGGTATATAAGGGGTGAGGATCAGGAAATAGAGGCTTTTTAAGTCCTTTAATTGAGACCTTCAGAAGTGAGGCCTAAAAGGCTTTCAGTCTGAGGAAACAGGATCAGCTGAAGAGTTTGTGAGGTGAGGTTGGCTGTGGCTTGTTCTGCTTCTCTGATCTTTCAGTTTTCACCCCAATATCTGGCTCCAGGTTTTTATTAATAAGACCCTGTAACAATTCATGTTACAAACATCTTTTTTGTCTTTAAATCTGTTTTCAGTTGTTAATATTCTGGAAACCCTTCTACCTGTGTGACATGGTATTTCCCCACACCACACAGTGCAGTGGGCTGTGCATATTAGCCACATTGTGTCCAGAAGGAAGAAGGAAAAGTGCCTATGGAGTGCAATAAGATTGCAGGGTTTAGCCGGGCGGTGGTGGCGCACACCTTTAATCCCAGCACTTGGGAGGCAGAGCCAGGCGGATCTCTGTGAGTTCGAGGCCAGCCTGGGCTACCAAGTGAGTTCCAGGAAAGGCACAAAGCTACACAGAGAAACCCTGTCTCGTAAAACCGAAAAAAAAAAAAGATTGCAGGGTTTGTACTGGAGCCAAGTGCTATTGAAATGCAGAAATTTGCTGATTTAGAAAATGTCTTTGTCTTCTGTGGAAGGCAGGCTTAAGAACCATTGGGCTGTGTTTTTTAAGCATAGTGTAACCATATCAGTGGTGCTCTTGTCACTCAGGCCTCACTAGACAATCAGGCCCTCCAGGCGACCTGCTAATCAGGAACGGTGCAGGGTTCTTCCAGCAGCCGGCTTCAGGCTTGACTTTGAAGAGGAGAAGGCACCAGTGGTTTCATGTGGTCTGCTGTGAGTGCTGCTGCAGGGAGCTCAGCAGAGAGCATGGACAAGCTGGAAACCGCAACACTGTGAGTGAGGGGCTGCTGTCCCCAGATGGGGTGGGGCAGATGATGAGGTGCAGGAGACACTGTGGTGGGGCCTCCCCAGATGTGGGTGGGAACCTGCAGCCAGTATCCCTGTCCTGTGAGGTCCCATGTGGTCCTTGAAACTTCCTGTCCCAGGGCAGGCCTCTCAATAACTTTGCTCTGTGGGCTGAATCTGCACACAAAATGGGGAGCAGGGAGATGTTTGTAGAAACATCTTCATAATCAACTTCATCATGCTTTTGGTGCTACCATTAAAAGTGTTATGCTCAGTTCACAGGAATCCCCTAAAGACCAACATGGAGACTGAATCCAGTATGTAAAAGCAAAGAGCCTTTGTTTCCAAGCTCAGAGGCTTGATCTGTCTGTCCCACACAGCAGTGAGAGCAGAGAGCCCTGAGCTGATATGGAGTGGGGTTTACATAATAGCAGTGTTTGGCGTGAGGGGATCTTCAGGGTGCAGGACCCTGATTGGCTGACAATTGTCTAGGGGTATCTGTAAAACAAAAATAGGTGTGTGCTAGACTCAGGGACATCTAGCCACCTTATCTAATTTTCAGAGTGTTTGGCATGTTAGGTGCTTCCCCATCTATGGGTGGATCCCTGGGTGGTATAATCTTATGGATTTTTCTGTATCTGGCTGTTGCCTGCTAGTAAGCCGGTCACAGAAGCTGTGTCTGGGCCCTTAGACCTGCCATGGCACTATGCGGTCAAGCTGTTTTCGTGCCCTTCCACAAAAGCAGTTTTTCAAATTGAAAAGGCATAATTTCTCTAGTACCTTGTAGAGGTTTAGCACTTTGCATTTACTTTTCACGTTTAAGATCCATTTACACTTACTTTTGTGGAGGTTGTAAAAGGCATCTTATGTGTTGGGTATCACTCCACTACTAAGGTGTGATGTAGAAGGGTAGAATTGGTGATATAACAGATTTACTAATTCTTAGGGGATAGTATGTCTCACAAAATAGAATTTAGTTAAGGGAGGACTACCTCAAAAAATCCCCCCAAAGATAAGTGTACTGTAGCCAGGCCTGTTAGAGATTAGGACAGTAGAATGCACATTTTTTCACTTGATTGTCCAGATGTTTGGCTCCAAACCATTACAAAGGAGCCACCCCTGGTTTACAACCAGCCACTAGGCCTAACCCTATATCAAAAAATATCTAACAAGCTGCTCATTGAGGCATTACAGGGTCACAACCAACCTTAAGTCCTGCCATGCCTTAAAGTTCCAGTGTTCTTCTTGAGGAAAGCAGAGTTCTGCCAGATGGGCAATATGACAACAGGTGACAACTATTTGGAAAGTGAAACACTAGCGGGGCTGTGGTGGTGCACACCTTTGATCCCATCACTCACTTGGGAGGCACAGGCAGGGTGATCTCTGTGAGTTTGAGGTCAGTCTGGTCTACAGAGTGAGTTCCAGGACAAGCTCCAAAGCTACACAGTGAAAACCTCTCTTAATAAAAAAGAAGGAAGAAAAGTAAAACACTATTGTGTTACAGAGTTGTCTGATCAAGCAAGGATCTCATTTACACCCTCAGGAATGGAGGAGGAAAATTCTTGGGAAGGCAGTTAAAGCCTGGGACCTAAGCCTTGAGAGCTTTACCTTGGGGCCTGATGTATTGAAATCAAAACAGAGCTCCTTTTTTAAAACAAGAAATATGCTTTGGAGAGCTGGTAATGGCCTGGGACTAGGGCCTTTGTGGTGGAATTGCTTCAGAACCTGAATCTGTCCCATTGTATGATAGTTTGAGCTGACTTCATAGAAGTCATCCATTTCCTTCCCTTTCCCCCCTGGACGTAGTTTACATGTTGTTATTCTTCTTAAGAAGCTTAGTTGACATGGCACATAGATTGTACAAGACCTCCCCACCCCAGCTTTTATCTTTTCTACCTTATACTTCCCCTCTCTTTCTCATTCCTTGTGACGTTCTCCTCCAAATCATGTCACTGAAGAGGCTCCTGCTGTTTCACTGGGGTATTTAAGAAATAATTTTGGAAACATCTTTGCTGTGTAAGTCTCCCATCTGTCTAAGTGGGTAGACTTTCAATCTTCTGTCCCTCTTTATATTGCTCAAAGTGTAACCTGGATCCTGAATCTAAAAGTCACAAGGATGATAACATATGTTGAATGCAAAAATCTTTTCTAGGCTGGATCCTCTGTGTGCCTTAGGTGGAGATGAATGCATGCTATCATTAAAGATATTTTTCCTTATTAATGTCTTATGTGTGTGTAGTGATTTCTCCCTGGGAAGGCATATTAATTCTAGGACACCTACATTTTAATCCTGTTAAAAAATGTTTCTGACACAAGTTCTCTTATATTGACACAAGTGGCCTTGGTCCCAGTCTGTTGCTCTTCAGGGCAGTGACATTGCTGTCCTCTATATCACACCTGCAAAATCTTAAATTGAATGATTGTATTATCTCAGAGTTTCAAACTATCTATCTGAGTCGTGCAATTGAATATCTATTGCAGTAAAAGGAAAAGGATTTGCATGTGAAGAATATTTTCTGTCTTTAGACCAGAATAGAGGTAATAGTTTATTGTGTACACTGCTGGGGGAAACAGGGTAGGCAAACAGCTGTTGGATGCACCATTATGAAAAAGGACCTGATTGCTGCAGGAGGAGTGATTTTGTAATTCCCAAGAATATAATAATTGATGTGTTGTTCATGAACACAGACAAGACTGACTGGGGATGTAGGGAGTGTGGAAATTTTATGTGCTGATGACCAGCCAGCCTTGACTCAGCATACCTTGTAGGCAGGGCAAGTGTCAGTTGAATATTTAGTGGCTGGCTTGGTGTCCCAGTTCCATCACTGGAAGCCTTATGTGGTTATAGAAAATCCTTGATTCAGCCTCCACATTCTTAATTATTTGCAGTCCTCACTAGGGTCACCCTCATAGATTCCAGGATATTTGTAATGCATTGTTTTCATGCCCCCTTCTAAAAGCTCCTGTATTCCAGTTATCTCTCCCTACCTTCTTCTCCCCCTCTGTCCCTTTCTTACTCACCTGATTCTGACTGTTCCCATCTCTACTAGCCTCCAGTGCACCCCAAAATATGCATTCTACTTTCTCTTTCAAGGGATAGCCGCACATCCTGCCTAGGGCCATTGTTGTTATTTAGCCTCTCTGCATCTATGGATTGTACTGTCATTAACTGTGATTACTGTGGTTATATCTTACTTAACTGCTAATATCCACTTGTAAGTGAGTATACCATGTTTCTGTATGTGATTCTAGCTTGCCTGACTGAGGATAGTAAAGAAAGCAAGAAACTATACAACAAACCAAATAATCCAAGTATAAATGGGAGACACCTCTAAAAAGTATTCTCAGTAGTGAATCTAAAGTGGCTGAGAAACATTTGAAGAAATGTGCAACATTCGTAGCCATCAGGGAAATACATATCAAAACTACTTTGAGTTCTCATCTTACACCTTTCAGAATGGTTAAAAACAATAACACAAGTGACAGATAATGGTAGCAAGGACATGGGGCAAGGGGATTCATTGCTGTTGCAAGTGCAAATTTGTATAACTACTGTGGAAATCAATATGCAATCCTCAGAAAATTGAGAGTCATTTTCTACAAGATTCAGCTATATTACTCTTGGGCATTTACCTGAATGATGCCCATCCATATAACCACAAAAGTACTTGCTCAAATATGTTCATAGTGGCTTTATTCATAATAGCCAGAAACTGCTTTGTCTGTTATAGATTGTGTTGATTGATGACTGATGCGAGAAGGTTCCTCAATTGAGGGTGGCAATATCCTAAAGAAAGGAGGCCTTGGCTGGAAAAGGAAGCTGTGTGAGTATGAGAGAGTGACTAGGCAAGAAAGAAGTCAAGAAACAATCTTGGCCCATGGGTTATTCCTTCAATTGTTAGCATGAGTTTCTGTCCTAATCTCCCAAGGTGATGGAGTGTAATCTGACACAATCAGCCAAATAAATGCATTAATTGTCTGAGATATTTTTTGTCAGAAAATTTAATCACAGCAGGATAAAAGCAACATAGAAAAAAAAACTGGAACAACAAAAGTGGTGTTGTTCCTAAATAGAACTTTCGATATTGTCTTTTGGAAGAATGTAGATGATATGAAGAATTTAGGTGGCAAAAACCAAAGAAGCTGAGAAGGAATTGGCTCTAGTATAAAAGACAATTTGAGAAGCACATGTGGATCGTGTGGATCCAGAACTTAAATGCATTCTTGTCATATTCCCCTCCAGACATTCCCCAACAGGTATTTTGATGCAGAGGGAAGATATTATATTGGAATGGATATACTTACCACGTAAACCAAATAAGAAATTAAAGACTTATATAGAAAAGATCTCTGATTTGATTCAAAAAGGTAAACTAAGACTTCGCCAGTTGACAGGAATGGACCCAGCAGAAATTGTAGTACCTTTAACTAATGAAGAAATTTCATCACTATGGAAAGATAATGAATACTGGCAGAGAGCCTGCAGTAACTTTTTGGGAGAGATTAACAACCACTATCCCATAAGCAAGAGAATAGAATTCATAAAGAAGACCGAATGGGTCCTTCCTCACATTGTACGACAAAAGCCAATTTCTGGAGTCCTCACATTCTATACTGATGTACATAAATCAGGGAAAGCAGGATATAAATCAGGAGACTTAAGTAAAGTGGTACAAAGTCCATACAGCTCTGTACAAAAGGCAGAACTGTATGCCATTCTTATGGTACTGATGGACTTCACAGAACCCCTCAATATAGTCACTGACTCTCAATATGCAGAGAGAGTTGTTTTACATATTGAAACTGCTGAATTTATTCCTGATAATACAGAATTAACTTCATTATTCATACAATTGCAGGAAATCATCAGAAAAAGGGAACATCCTATATATATAACACATATCAGATCCCATACAGGTCTGCCAGGACCTCTAGCATAAGGTAATGATAACATTGATCAGTTACTAATAGGTAATGTGCTAGAAGCTTCAGAATTTCATAAGAAATACCATGTAAATAGCAAAGGTTTGAAGAAGGATTTCTCCATCACTTGGCAACAGGCTAAGGATATTGTGAAAAAATGTCCTACTTGTTCCATCTATAACCAACTTCCATTACCTGCAGGGAGCAATCCAAAAGGTATACAAAGAAATGAAATTTGGCTGATGGATGCGTTTCATTTTGCAGAATTTGGAAGATTAAAGTATGTACATCATACCATTGACACCTATTCAGGATTTCAATGGGCAACTCCTATGAGTTCTGAAAAAGCTGATTCTGTGATTACACACCTATTAGAAGTTATGGCCATCATGGGAATACCTGTACAAATTAAGACAGACAATGCCCCAGCATATGTCTCCAATAAAATGAGACAATTCTTTGCTTATTACAATGTAAAGCATGTTACAGGTATAGCACACAATCCCACAGGCCAAGCAGTCATAGAAAAATCCAATCGAACTTTAAAGGATATGCTAAATAAACAGCAACAGGTAACAATGACTCCTAGAAATAGATTGCATAGTGCTTTATTAACCTTGAATTTTCTCAATGCTGATGAGAAAGGAACAACAGCTGCGGAGAGACATTGGACGACAGACAAAACTCCTGAGCTATACCAACTGGTTTATTTCAAGGATGTGCTGACCTCAGAATGGAAACCTGGATATTTTCTACGTTGGAGAAGGGGTTTTGCCTTTGTTTCTGCAGGAGAAGAAAAGCTGTAGATACCAACAAAATTAATAAAAATTCGATTTGAACAGGAAAAACCCCTTGATGAGGTGAAGTAAAAGATCATCCACCAATGTGACATCTCTACAAGTTGTAAGAAAAATTTAACAATCAAGGTTGGGGTAGGGTTCTGTTTTTGTGTTTCCAGGATAATGGAAATACCCATCTTCCAAAAATCATAAGGCCTTGGATATCCAGATGTTTACAGCACAAAGAAAGAATCTATTGGTACCAATCTACACACGGTAAAATCTCACTGTCTAACATTTATCTCTCTATCAATCTAGAAAAGTTGTGGTTCCAATTCAATTATAAGCCAAGCTGGCTTTGGAGATGGAATTGGCTCACTCCTTCTCTAAACCCAAGCACATAGCTTGACCCGTCCCGCGGGCCAGGTTATTCGAGGGTCTCGAGGAGGGTCCACCTGTAAACCAAAAGGGGGGAGAGGGAAAGGAGACCAGGCGCGTAAAGAAAGACAGAGTCAGTCTGAGTTGCGTCGAGGTCTCAGTTTATTGACTGGGTATTGAGGCTTATAAGCAGGGCTTCAGGCAGGGAGGGGAAGCAGGGGAAGCAAGGATGAAAAATTCCTAAGGGAGGGTGAGGTCGCTTTGGTCCCAGGCCCCTGCGGCTGGCTGATTAGCACATACTACAGAAAGTTGTACAGCCCGAGGCTAGGCCAGGAACTTCCTGCTTTCGTAAGGTTTGATAAAGCAAGGAAGGTCACACAAAGTTCAAGACACAGCTGTCCGGAATTGGTCCCCAACAGTTCCCCCTCTTTTCTCAAAAATGGACCAAGTCCATGTGATCGGGGTGGCTAGGGTCCGAGAGAGCCCCTGTCTTAGGCTATACAGGGGGCTTCCCACGCTCGGCAGCATGCCGTGTTGAGCCGGTCTCGGGCGACCTCTGTATGCTGTTGTCTCCGGCGTGGGCCCTGTACTATTCCCGTCATTGAGTACCCTCTAGCAGGACCGTGGGGTCGTTAGGGCCTTAGGACACTGAATCTGAGTCCTTGATGGGGCTCCTGGCCGGCCTCCTCGGAATCTACTCGGTGATAATGAATTGAGACGTGTCCTGGTAAGGCCGAATCAATCTGATTTTTGATAAACCGAGTCAACCGCTGAAAAGCCCAGGGACCAAAGGAAATGAGAAGGAGAAAAACAATTAAGGGGGCTAGAATGGTAGGTAGCAAGGTGGAGAGCCAGGGGGACCCTTGCAGCCAATTTTCAAACCACCCGCGCTGATTTTCAAACTCCCTTTTTCTTTGAGCCAGCCTTTCCCTTAATTTTTCCATCGATTCCCTGACAATACCAGTATGGTCAGCATAAAAGCAACATTCTTCCTTCAAGGCGGCACATAGGCCCCCTTCCCTCAGGAACAACAGATCCAGGCCCCTTCTATTTTGCAGCACTACTTCTGATAGTGAGGTAAGTGACTTTTCAAGGGCGGAAATAGATCTTTCTATTGCCTCCAGATCAGTGGTCATGGCCATCTGTAACTGCATCAAGTGATTATTTTGTACAAGGGCAATGGTCCCTGTACCAATTCCTGCAGCAATGCCTCCAACACCCAACAAGAAGGCTATGGTCAATGACACAGGTTCTCGAGTGTATCTACTCCTTTGCTCGAAGAATTCCATAACCGAGCTTTCTTCATGATAGGTGACACGAGGCCACAACTGAACCAGTACACAGAATTCATGGGAACCATTAAATATCTGAGCAGACACACAGGGGGTTAACCCGGTGTTGCAGGCCCAGTAGGACCCATTGGGTGCCTCAAGATAATATCCTCCTTTATAGGGTGTCGAGGTTTCATTACAAAGATGCCTATGGGTCGGTGGGACTTTGCCCAAACAGGAACCTTGTCCAGAAACCTCAGAGAGTGTCAGTCTATGGGGCTTAGTCTGACATCTACTGCTTGGGGAAGTGAGGTTGCTGGCAGCAGACTGGAAGGCGATTCCCTCATAGTAAGGAGGGCTGGAGGTAAGGCAAAGCCAGCAGTCCAAGGTCTTATCTGGGCTTGTGGCATTTAGGGCCATATAAGCTCCCTGTACTAACCTGAATAACCTGTTGCCTGTGCTTTGCAGAATGACGGGGGAAGTACTATGCAGGGAGGGGGTGGAAGCGCTACCAGGTGTGGGTCCTGGTGTGATCGCTCCTTTGGCTAGGGCCAGGATTTTGCTTTGAGAATCAGGGAGGACCGGATTGGGTCCAATTGAGACAGCATTAATGGGTTCGATTTTCAGTAGTATCTTAAAGCTGACTCCTTTATCCTTGCCATCAAGATGCCATCTAAGTCCCCATGTCTTTCCCGAAGTCCAGCCTGTATTGGACTTGCCCTGTGCAGTAAAGGTGATATTGAGGGGCAGTGACAACCCAGGGGCCTGGGGCTTCCACGTCGCTGAAGAATAGCAGGGGCGGCCAGAGGGCTTTAAGTAGCCCCTGGTGACTGTAATAAGGTCCCAGGAGGAGGACGGGTGCCAGTAAGCTGCACCGGTAGTCTCACAGCCCCATTGAGCACAAAAGAATTCCTCATAAACCCCGCATCTGGCCGCCACGGCCCGACTTCTACCATCTTTGGGGCAAACATAAAAATCGGATTGGGCCAACCTGCACCGAGCGGTGGGGCTAACACACCCGGGGGCAGTCATGGTGGCAGGATTGGTACCATGGAAAGTTCCACAAGGGCTCGTCCAAGTAATGGGGCCCTTGTTGGATCCAGGGAAGGTTTTGCAGTTAGAATAATTATTTATCTTGGTCCCATTTAGGGCACTCAACTCTATGGTGGGGATATCCCAAGAGTCGAGCCCTGCGGCCAGCTGGCAGAAATCGGGGGTAAGAGACGGCCACCATGAAAAGGGGGCATGATTGGCCGCCGTCTGCCAGACTGTTTCCCCAGTTTGTGAGATGACCTGCCAAGTGAGTTTCTTAATAGCGTGGGGACTGGCCTGGGCCATAGAGATGGCAGGCAAAATTAAAAGAAAAGGAATAGCATAGAGACGGGTTTTCCAGATACCGGGACGCGCCGGAAGAGCGATGAGGGCACTCATGGTTCTTTTTCTTCCTCGGGCCACGGGAGGCACCTGCAAAAGAAAGAATCCATGTCTCAGGGCTAATCCCTGGACCCAAAATTATTATTTACTGCTGTGGTGCATTTCCTGCAGAGTAGGGTTTAATTAACCTTGCTGGTAACCAGCGGGCCCCATTTTCCTTGGAATCATAGATGCATGCGGACCCTTTTCCCCAGATTAATACTGGGTCCGGGCCGCCCCATTTTCCAGTGATGGGATCTTTCCAAAGGACCTGGGCGTGTCCTTGGCTGGTCTCTGGGTGCCAGTGCCATTCGGCTGCAGATTTTCCTGAGCCATCCAAAGTTAAGAAGTTTAGCACAAAGAGGGCATGGGCAAGTAACGTCTTTTGGTTTCCCTTGAAAGGGAACAAGGTTTCCTGTGAGCTGAGTTTATTAATGGTATTTTTTAGGGTTTGGTGAGCCCGTTCCACAATGCCTTGTCCCTGTGGATTATAGGGTATTCCAGTAACATGCTTTATCCCTAATTGCAAGCAGAATTGTTTAAACCTGTTGCTGGTGTACCCCGGGCCATTATCTGTTTTTATGAACTTTGGCTGTCCCAGCACAGTGAAGATATGTAGCACATGATTGATGACATCCTTAGCGGCCTCCCCGCTGTGAGCGGAGGCGCTGATAAACCCGCTGAAGGTATCAATGGTGACATGTACATATTTTAATTTTCCAAAGGAAGTGACATGGGTGACATCCATCTGCCAAATCTGTCCTGGAACAAGCCCCCTAGGATTTACCCCATAATGGGGCTCGGGCAAAAATATCAGGCAATTTTTACAGCTTTTGACAATTTCCCTAGCCTGTTCTCTAGTGAGTGAGTACCTTTGTCTCAAGGTCTGGGCATTAAGGTGGTGTAATCGGTGGGCTTCTCGGGCGGCCGCGATCGGGTCTTGTTCTAGAAGCAAAATCAGGGGGGCCCGTGTAGCAGCGTCCGCAAGTTCGTTCCCCAGTGCTAGGGGTCCGGGCAGGCCAGTGTGGGCACGAATGTGGCCAATAAAAAAGGGGAGCGACCTCTGACTGATCAGCTTTTGTATCTTTGAAAACATTTTGAAGGTTGGAGTGTGGGGCTGGATCACCGGCACCATTTCTAAAACTTGCAAAGCTCCCACCACATATCGGCTGTCCGAATATAAGTTAAGGGGACGTGCCTCAAATGCTTCAAACACTGCCAGGGCGGCGTAAAGCTCCACTAATTGGGCTGAGTTAAAGGGTGTTTTCATGACTCTTTTTTGCTGGTTATAGACATAAGCAGCCTGGCCATTCTTTGACCCATCTATAAACACCGTGCAGGCATTGGAGATTGGCTTTAGCTTTGTATTTTTAAGAAAAAGAAAAGGGGTAAAGGAAAAATACTGTAACAACTTATCACTAGGCATCTGGGTATCGAATTTTCCTGCATAGGAGCAAGCAAGCGTAGCCCATTCCGGGTGATGGGTGGACAGCCATTCCAGGTTTTCTTTATCATATGGGATAATGGTAACATCAGGCTACCTCCCAAAATATCTAGTGGAGGTTCTTATCCCCAGCATCACCAGTTGGCACACTAACAGGGGATATAAAGGAAGGACTTTCCTTTTAGCAACCGGGAGGTGTACCCAAAGCAAAGGTACAGACTCTTGCCACAACAGGCCAGTAGGGGCAAACTCGGTGGAGAAGATCACTAAATGCAGGGGTAAGGCAGGAGAGAAAAACCCAATGTGTTGCCGGGTGATGGCTAATTCTACTTTATCAAGTACCCTTTCTGCTTCTGCAGTGAGGTGTCGGGGAGAGAGGGGGTCGGGATCTCCTTTAAGGATATCTTCGAGAGGACGTATGTCCCCTTTTGTCATTTTGAGGTAAGGCCGTAGCCATTGGATGTCCCCCAAAAGCTTTTGAAAATCATTGAGGCAGAGCAGGGTATCTCTTCTGATCTGAATCTTTTGAGTATAGAGGAGCTCAGGGTGAAGTTCAAACCCCAGGAACAGAAAAGGAAATTGCATTTGAATTTTTTCCGGGGCAATATGAAACCCTCTATCTTGTAAGGCCCGTACCAAGCTTTGTGCTACTAGATGTGTCCTTTCCACTGTCTCAGCAGCAATCAACAAATCATCCATGTAGTGGATAATATAGGCCTCAGGAAACTGCATTCTAATTGGGTCAATAGACTGGGCCACATATTTCTGACAAAGAGTGGGTGAATTGGCTATTCCTTGGGGCAGAACCTTCCACTGGAAGCGTGGATTTGGTCCAATCTGATTAGTAATAGGAATAGAAAAGGCAAATCTTTTACAATCAGCAGTATGAAGGGGAATAGAAAAAAAGCAATCTTTAATATCAATAACTATTTTGGCGTACCCTCTGGGGATGGCTACAGGCGAGGGTAGCCCTGGTTGCAGCGCCCCCATGGGCATCATGGTTTTGTTAACTTCTCTAAGATCCTGTAATAATCTCCATTTACCAGTCCTTTTTTTAATGACAAAGATAGGAGTATTCCATGGGGAGGTGGAGGGTTCGAGGTGCCCTTGGTCTAACTGTTCCTGCACTAACTGAAGGGCAGCCTGGACCTTCTCTTGAGGCAAGGACCACTGGTCTATCCACACCGGGTCATCTGACTTCCATGTTATTTTGTCGGCGTGGCGTGCAGGGAGAGCAGTGGTCTTTAGGAAAAAAGGTCCGTAGACCCCGCGCCTAGTCCTCTCCTATCCAATTTTGGCTTGGGCATAATAGGTTGCGTGGGTCCTTGCTCGCACCTCCCCAGACCTTTTCCTGGTAAGAAGCCTGTTTTTAACATCATTTGGTTCACTTTGTCATTGGGACTCATCATGATGACCCCCATCTGAGTCATAATGTCACGGCCCCACAAATTGACTGGCAGTTCCTCAACTACAAAAGGTTTCACGGTCCCTGAATTCCTTTCAGGATCCTTCCATTGTAATATTTTTGAACTTTGAAGGGTATTTTGTGTCTGTCCTATCCCTTTCAAATGGGTGGCTGTGGGCTCCAAAGGCCACATGGCAGGCCAGTGTCCTCTCGATATGACAGTAGCATCAGCACCACTATCCAGAAGACCAAGGAAGGGTTTCCCATCTAACAAAAGTTTTATAGTGGGTCGGCTTTCAGTCAGTTGCTGCACCCAGAATACATCAGAGGAGCCAGGATGGGAGGAGCCACGGGAGTGATTTTTATATTGAAATGTCCCGGTTAATGGGAGTGGTAGGGCCTGAGCTATTCGTTGACCCATGGGGATAGTGACTGGGCCTCGAGAGGCTGAAGCCAGGAATTTTATTTCTCCATGGTAGTCACCATCGACTATGGATGGAGTGATTGTGAGCCCCTGTATCAAACTGGAAGCTCGGCCGATAACAAGGAAGAACATGCCGGGTGGGGGAGGACCAAAAACCCCGGTTTCTATCACTACTGTTCCTTCCTCTGGAGTTACAATCTGGGTGGCGGAGGAACAGAGGTCCAGTCCAGCACTGCCTGGGGTGGCTCTAGATAGGCTTGAGCAAGGTGGGCTAGACTGCCCTGGGGACGTGTAGTCCCCTGTTGCTGACGGCTGGTAAACGAGTTGTTGGTCCCTGACTGGAGCGGGGATGACCGCTGCGGAGGAGGGCCCCGGACCGGGGCCCTCAGCCCGTTTCCCGGGACCGCAGTCAAGGGTTGGCCAGCACTATCATGTCTGGAGCGACAGTCTCTTGCCCAGTGTCGTCCCCGCTTGCACCGGGGGCATAATCCTGGAACTGGATCGCGGGGATCAGGGCTGGGGAAAGGAGTCCCAGGATCAGGGCCAGTGGGACAATTACGAATGAAGTGCCCTGGAGCTCCACATCTAAAACAATTTCTAGCTCCTCCTGATCTGCCAGCCATGGGCTGAAGAACTGCACCTATGGCAAGACTAATGGACTTTGAAATCTTGTGCTCAAAGGAGTCTACTTCACTACACAGCTTGATCATACCATTAAGATCCATTGTTTTAGCTTTGCCTCTTAAGGCGGCCCTGCAGGCTGCATTGGCATTTTCCAAGGCCAGTTGTTTGACCATAAAGTTTTCGGCACCATCCTCCCCCAAAATCCGCTCAGCGGCCTCTAGTAATCTGGCCACAAATTGAGCGTAAGGCTCATTGGCTCCCTGTATTATCTTTGACAGTGAAGTGCTGGCCGACCCCATGGATGGGACGGCCCGCCAAGCCGCTAGGGCTGCCTGGGAGGTTTGTGCCAAGAGTCCCGCTGGCAAACCCCTTTGTTTATTTTCCGCGGCAAAATTGCCTCACCCTGTCAATTTATCTACGGACCAGGAAGCCATCTGCGGGCTTCGTTTGTTTAAAGCAGCCTGTGTTTCGGCTCTGTCTATGAATTCGGCCTTCCAGGTCAAAAACTGACTGCAAGTCAAGACTGATTGGACAATTTTATTCCATTCGTGGGGGAGGAGACTGCCTCCTTGCCCAAGTCCTTTCAGGACAGAAATTGTAAACGGGGCATTAATACCATAAATTTTAACAGCCGAATGTAGGTCCTTCAAATGTTTAAGCTTTAATTTTTTAAAAATACGAGAGCCCTGAGAGCCACGGCCATTGCGTTCCCCTGGTTCATTCCCTGTTTCCTCCCCGCCACCGGCCGGTTCGTCCAGGGGGCCCTCGGCTTCCTCCTCAGAACCTGAGGCCGCATCCTCTTCCATGTCCCCACCCTCATGGTCTTGGGACGAGTCTGGCTGCCCCTCTGCTTCCTCTGTTCCTTCTATCTGTTCTATCTCCCCTGTTTCCCGAGGCTGATCAGCTGAGCGGGTCATCACAGGGAAGGAGAGGGACACTGCGGGCGCCCGCCTTTGTATGCTCCGTTTCTTTGAGCCTATCTTGGGGGTTAAGGATATTTCAGTGAGATCGGCCTGCAAGGTTTGGATCTGCTGAGTGAGTTCTTTGAGTTCCTTCTTTAATGAGAGGACCTCCTTCAGGCTATCGATTTGGCCTAAGAGGGATTCCTTAGTGGCAAGCAAATCCTGGAGCCCGGGTAATAGGGAAGGGGAGCCTAATGGGGCAGAAGGCGCAAATTCTGGTGGGGAAGGAGCATAGGGGGGCGGGAAGTACCATCGTAAAACATTTGGTCTCCCGGCAGCCGGGAGGCGCCTCGAAAGGGTCGTTGGAGCCTGAGACCTAGGTGGATCATATTTCTCCCTGTCATAGCGGGCTGCCTCCTCCTCTAAGCTGGCCTCCAAGGCGGGGTCCAGCCAATCATCACCCCTATGTCTGTGGATAACAGGATACAGAGACCTAACTGGGGGAGGAGGTCTGATTAAGGGGGGTCCAAGTCCTTTTCTAACACAGGCTCATCTATTAAAGAAGGAGTACGGGAGCCAGCCTCCCCTGTTGCCTCATTGACGAGACCATTTTTACTTTCATCTTTGCCATGGGTTCTGCCCTGTCTGTCCGTGTTGGCTACGGCGCTAATTTCTTTATTCTCTTGACCTGCCTTATTTGAAGCTATTTCACCCTTTTTTTCTTCTGGATAGGACACATCATTTAATAGATCCTCTGCGAGTGCCAGTAAATGTAACACCCTGTCATCCTTTTCTGAATCTTTTAGGATATCTCTTATTACTCCATAGAAACTAAAAAATGCGTCGGGGATGTTTTCCCCATCTTTAAGCATGCTATTGATGTCCTTTCCAACTTTGTTCCATGTCAGAGGATGAATGCCCGGGCCATTGATGACCAACCAAGGACATTTCTCCTCCACGAAACAAAAAAATTCTATTAAGTCTTTCTTTTTTACTCTTATTCCCCTCTCCCTAAGATTGTCCTTCATTTCCTTTATGAAGAGAGCTTCTTTAGAGAGAACCTTGCCCATGGTAATGGGACGACAAGTCTTACCTCAAGGTCGCCTGCGGTGCACAAGTGATGCTGTCCAGGCGCCTCTACCCGAATTTTGTCCGGACCTCTATCTCGGCTGTCGTCCGGTGGGTCGCTGTGCCTCGAGCCCCACGTGTGGGCACCACTTGACCCGTCCCGCGGGCCAGGTTATTCGAGGGTCTCGAGGAGGGTCCACCTGTAAACCAAAAGGGGGGAGAGGGAAAGGAGACCAGGTGCGTAAAGAAAGACAGAGTCAGTCTGAGTTGCGTCGAGGTCTCAGTTTATTGACTGGGTATTGAGGCTTATAAGCAGGGCTTCAGGCAGGGAGGGGAAGCAGGGGAAGCAAGGATGAAAAATTCCTGAGGGAGGGTGAGGTCGCTTTGGTCCCAGGCCCCTGCGGCTGGCTGATTAGCACATACTACAGAAAGTTGTACAGCCCGAGGCTAGGCCAGGAACTTCCTGCTTTCGTAAGGTTTGATAAAGCAAGGAAGGTCACACAAAGTTCAAGACACAGCTGTCCGGAATTGGTCCCCAACAATAGCTAAAAGAAAAGTTTGAGAGATTCTTCAGTCCCATATCAGAAGAGCCCTCTGGTGTGGGACAGAAGGCAACCAATAAAAAGGGACCACTGTCTTCTAGATTCTAATTCTCTCCATGCTTACTCTTGATTTCTCAGAATCCTTTCTTACATGCTATGTCCTCTTTAAATCCAAATCTTCCATTTTGATAACAAATAAGTTTTTCTAATAGCAATCGCAGAAGTCTCCAGAAGGAAGATGGGGCCCCAACAACAACTCTACCCAATCCAGAATGATGCCATGGTAATCATCATCATACTACACTTCTTACCAGAATTTCAGACAATCTTACCCATTCATTACTCTAAGACTTGCTGCAGAACCTACAGTTAGTCTAACTGAGATTTAACTATCTGTGCTTTCTCACAGTACCCAACAGAGATAACATCACCCCCTAAACAGTAGGAAGCAATTCTAAGAAAATGACGCCCCTTCTCCCTTAGGTTTCATAATTCTCAGGGTTATGGATGAAAAAAAAAAGAAAAAGAAGAAATGGAATGGATAGGTATAAGACATTATGATAGATTATTGTGTATACTAGTAAACAAATTTAGTAAAATAGCAGCTTTAAATAATTTGCAGTTATGGATTCTTATATGTTGATACAAATATAAACTATTTTTATATTCCTGTTTAAGATAATTTGTATATTGATACAAATACAGAATTACACTTGTTATAATGTACATATATTTATACTCTTATTTGAAATATTTGTATATTGATACAAATGTAAATTTATATCTGTCATACTTTATGTATGTTCTACTTCTGTTTAGGATATCCAGTATATTGATATATATTTAAGATTATTGTCATATTGCATATTACACTACATACCCCTACCTCTGTTATAAATATTGATATATATTTAAGATTATTGTCATATTGGATATCGCACTATACACTCCTACCTCTGTTATAACATCTTGTGCATTGTCACAATTTTGAAGTCATCGTTCTTTACCATACACTTGCTTATAGACTGTCTACCTTGTTTACGTGAAGCCTTATTCCTTAGGTTATTTCAGTAGATAAGACTTATAGATTTATAGTCACCTATGCTTGTCATCTCTATAGTTACGTTAGTTAGGTTATACAGATTTACAGATACATAGGTCAGATGAACAGGTAATCTTCAAAAACTTCATAGACCTAGAGAATATGGTATTTAAATAACTTAGAATTCTGTCGATGTGAGACACAATTGCTCCTGGCTGCACCAATTTGATCCCGAGGAATTGTTGGGCTTCTAGACATTTCCATTTGGAAGTTTGTCTTCTTGGCACAAAATGGCCTACTGGGCAAAGAACTGCCCTTGCCTTTACGGCTGACAGTACAAATGCAATGCTATCCTTTCTGGACAAGTGGGACACAAGGAAAGCGACCACTGTACTCTGTCAAGACAGGGTAAGATGGTCTTTCAGAATTCCTGCTTCTGAAAATGGTCTGTCAGATACTTTAGGCCTGTAGCCAATTTGAATGCACCAACAATGCTGAGAAACATTAGGTGACTGTCCAGGCTGCCAGCTGTCTCGGTCTACTCTTGCAAGATTCCCAAAAGTTGCTTGCATCCATCTACCATTTCTCAGGTACCATGATATTCCTTCTCAGGTCTTTGATGGGATTGAAGACTAGCAGTTATAGTTACAACTTAGTAGATAGAACGTATTAAGTATTAGATTCAGGTTCTTTAGGATAGGACACCTTTTGGAATGATCTTTGTAACATGCCATTTACCTATGTTCTATACTTCTCTGGATTTTAGTATGTGTTTCTTGCTTGATATTGTTTGCATTGGTTGTAGTTCCATCTTATCTAGGTCATTATCCCTCATTATTTCTGGACAATATTTGATAACCATTCCTTTGTATACAGTCTTGTATTAGGTTAGAACTTTCTTATTTAGACAAAAAGGGGGAGATGTAGTGGGTAGCCATTCCAGCTTTGATCTGGAAGTTCCAACCCCCATTGAGACTTCAGCAACTGTCACACCTACAAGGCAGGGCCAAGGGACGTGCCTGGATACCCAAGATCTGGATTGGCGGGCGCTCTCTGTGCCGGGACCCTGGATGGTGGAGGTGGACCAAGCAGAGCTCCAGAGAACACTGCTGGACTGTGATACACCTTCCCCAGACCCCGCAACCTACCTATCCCTTAATTTGTAAGTTATGCCATTAAATAAATCTACTTTTAACTACGTGGAGTGGCCTTAATAATTTCACCAATAGTACTCTGTACTGTTGGTCTGTTTACTTTTTTCTCTATGTTTGTTAATAGGCATTTTTTGGCAAATTGATATGTTATTCAAAGAGTATAGAAATGACAGAGGTGAAACCTCTACTTTATTTTTAGTCTAAAATGAATTGGTGATTACATTATAATGTCTATGTCATAAAATAAGTATAGGGAACACTGAGATTATATGACTACAGTGTCAAAGAAGTATATACTTACAATGTTGTTAATATCATGCTTTCTGTTGCACACATGTATGGGATACTTCAGAATGCAGTTTCCTATGACGATAACCATGTCAACTTCACTTGGGAAGAGTGGACTTTGCTGAGTCCTTCCCAGAAGTATCTCTACAAAGATGTAATGCTGGAGACCTACAGGAACCTCACTACTATAGGTAAGATTAAATTTTCCTTCATGTTTTAAAATAAGGGGACAACTGATCCTTGGTAATTGATGCTCTTCCATAATTTGATTGAGGAAATAGACTGAGGTGAATAAATCAGGCATGTTTCTAAATTACACTGCAGATAGTAATTAAAATTTTACACAATTTTCAAAAATATAACATACATTTTCTTGAACTATATTTTAGGATACAATTGAAAGACCATAATATTGAAGGACATTTTCGAATTTCTAGAAGACATGAAAGGTAATTATCACGTGCAAGAGGATACAAATGTACTTGTGAAAACATTGTAATGTGTTCTGGAAGTTTTAAGCAAAATTAAAAGTGTAAATAAGGACAGTTTAAACTGCATAGATAATTATTAAATTCTCACAAAAACATTTATTTCAACTTCATAATTGTATTTGCATATCATTCTTTTAAGAAATAATCATGGGAATAATGCCTTTTGAGATATCATCGCTTGAAACATAGCCCAACAAAACTATGCT
This sequence comes from Peromyscus eremicus, assembly GCF_949786415.1. Lineage (NCBI taxonomy): Eukaryota > Metazoa > Chordata > Mammalia > Rodentia > Cricetidae > Peromyscus > Peromyscus eremicus. The sequence goes on from NW_026734288.1 coordinate 5,929,426, forward strand.
GTAGTACTGTCAATCCATTTGTTTTATAACATTCATATTACAAAATGTATACATATTGAAGAGGAAATAAGTATGTCTCCAAAATGTCCTAATACAAAAATAGCCCATAGCAATGCTAGCATCATTCATATACTTATTGTGACTGTACTGTTTAGTGAGAGGAGCAGTTAGAGCCAAGAGTCAATGGACATTATTGTGGCTAAATCTTAATCCTTATACTACAAGTCTATGATTTCAGGAAGTCATACTGAATTCAGTGTGGAAAACTTTGATTTGTTATTCTTACTTTACAGGGTATAACATGTGTCACTCTGGATAAAAGACATATCAGCATAGGGATATGGACATATATAACATACCCCTGTCTCAGAACAATTAGAAGATATGTAGCAGTCCCCATTTGATTCAAGTAAACAAGTAATTATCATTCTAGTTACATTATTAATACATCAAAAAACTCACACAGAACTAAAGATTCAACAGTGTATTGAATGGATATTCTTTTAACATGGGCCATTATTCTTGCAGGCATGGAGGAAGTCTAACTGGAGAAAAATCTTCTGTAAATAGTCAATGTGTTAAAGCCTTTGAATGTCCAAGTACTCTTCAAAAGCATACAAGAGAAATTGCTGTAGAGAAACCATATGAATGTAAGCAATGTGGTAAAGCATTTACATGTCACAATGTTCTTCAACGGCATAAAAGAATACATATTGTAAAGAAACCACATGAATGTAATCAGTCTGGTAAAGCCTTTACATACCCCAGTGCTCTTCAAGTGCATAAAAGAATGCATACTGGAGAGAAACCCTATGAATGTAATCTGTGTGGTAAAGCCTTTGCACACCACAATGATCTTCACATGCACAAAAGAGGACATACTGGAGAGAAACCCTATGAATGTAATCATTGTGGTAAAGTCTTTGTGCAACACAGTCATCTTCAAAAGTATAAAAGAGCACAAATAGGAGAGAAACCCTCTGAGTGTAATCAGTTTGGTAAAGCCTTTGGACATCACAATGATCTTCAAATGCATAAAAGAGCACATACTGGAGAGAAACCCTATGAATGTAATCAGTGAGGTAAAGCCTTTGCATGTCACAATAGTCTCATGCATAAAAGAACACATACAGGAGAGAAACCACATGAATGTATTCAGTGTGGTAAAGCCTTTGCACAACACAGTCATCTTCAAAAGCATAAAAAAGCACATACTGGAGAGAAAAACCTATGAATGTAATCTGTGTGGTAAAGCCTTTGTATATCACAATGATCTTCAAGTGCATAAAAACACATACTGGAGAGAAACCCTATGAATGTAATCAGTGTGGTAAAGCCTTTGTACAACTCAGTCATCTTCAAAAGCATAAACAAACACATACCTGGTAGAAAAACCTATGAATATAATCAGTGTGTTAAAGCCTTTACTTGTATCAGTATCTTCAAAATCATGAGAAAAAAGTCATACTGTAGAGAAACCCCATAAATATAGTCAGCTTTGTAAAGTTTTGCACATTATTCAGGATTAAACTTTTTTGTCCAGTCAAGCTTTTAAACCCTTTTCATGTTACAATATGCTTTGAATCTGAAAAAGATACTGAGGATGTCTTATTATAAAGTATTTTGTAAGATCTTTAGCAAACACATTTATTATCAGTTATAGAAGGGTATGTGTCCTGTAAGAAAATTTTTGACAGTATCAGCAAACTGTTCAAGCATTATGATGTCTATTTCAATATTGTTTTTTCGAGCAAACTCATGGAAAAAATTAATTTATGAATTCATGAAGGCTTATGTATAGGGTAAAAGGGCCAGCCACCAAAAGACACTCTGACCCTGAAACCAGACTCCAAATATTTAAAGGGGCCAGTGAAAGCAACACATTTTGAACCTGAAACCAGAGACAAGGAAGAACACTCTACTCTTGACCAACTAAGAACAAAACCAACCAATCCCTGAGATTGAAACCATCCAATTCCCTAGCATGAAATCCAGCCAGTCTTTGAGTTTGTTCAAGCCTGGTGCCTGTTCAGTTGGCAGCTGTCTTTTTCCATCCTGGAAGTGGCAGCCTCTATCCTGGAATCCTTGCTCTCAAATCTCTTGAATGTGTTTGGGAGGAGACCTTTCATGGAAGATCAGAAACTCACTATTGGGTTTGACAAGAGAAGTGCTATATTTCTGCAGCAATTTCCTCCTTACTTGAGTGAAGCATAAAAGTAAAAATTTGGGGTGAGTCTGAGAAGAAATGGACATCTCTGCTGGAAACTCCCTAGTAGAGCAGAACAGAGCAGAGAAGCACTTGACAACTCTGCTGAGAAACTCCCTCAGATGGTGAAGCAGAGCAGCAATGGACATACCTGCTTGGAAACTCTCTTTGCAGAGTGGCTCAGAGCCCAGCTGTAAGGGTTCCATTTTGGAGAGGAGCAGGATTACAACTTTCTGTGGAAAGATAATTCCCTACTGAAACAAGGCTTCTGGTATAGCCTGACTTTCTAATAGTCAGGAAACCTTTCTCTTCAGAGCTGTAGGTATCCAGGATGTCTTCTCTTCACAACTGAATGAATAGCCTGACTTCCAACAGCCAGTGTTTCTTTCTCTTCAGAGCTGTAGGTACTCTGGATAGCTTCCATTCTCAGCTCTAGGTATAGCCTGGCTTCAGATAGTCAGGTTACCTTTCTTGCTAGAGCTATAAAACTTGCACTATATATTTAAATGATAATTAAACACTTTTAGATATTTTACTTTTCTTAAATTGCATGAAATAACTAATTCAGGTGTAAAACATTATAGATTTGTATTAGTTCCTTTTCTGTTGTTGTGATATAACGTGTAAGTCCCCTAATAAAGGAGCTTAATTTGAACCTTGGTTCAAGAAGAATACAGCATCACTATGAAATTGGCTTCCCAACAAGTGTTCAGACATGGCAGCTAAAGCATAAAGCTAAGAATTCACACCTTTAACATGCAACATGAAGCAGAGAGTGAGAACTGGAAATGGTGTGTGGATGTAATTTCTCAAATCCTAAAGCAGTGGCATATTTCCTCCAGCAGGGCACCATTTCCTAAACATTCCCAAATGATACCACCAACTTAGAAGAACTGATGTTGCTGACTTCATGGTTATGTGCTTTTTTTACTGTTACATAAATCAATTCACGAAGAAGAAGAAGAAGAAGCCTCCAAGCCTTTAGAGACCTCAACACCTCTTTCAGGAAATAATGCTTACAAGAGAGAAATCTTCATGAAAAATTGTTTGTTTAAAGAATTGTTTTACTTGTAATTATGTGATGTCACTGTGTGTTTGTGTTGGTGTGTGATTCTGCATTCTGGTTCCTGAGAATGTTACACTCTTTTATCTTGTAGCAGGAATTATAGGAAGTTTTAAAAAACAGACCTTGGCCCTGGAATGAACATTTCTTAACTGCCCAGGCATGACTTTAGTGCTGTAAGTATTTTAAATCCTGTATTGTTTTGAAGGCAGGAAATGGGGATAAACTAATACAAGAGAAAAACTCTATTCATGACATCAGTGTTGTCTGCAAATTCAAGGAATAAGTATGTTTCATTTTTTTTTCATCATAGGTCTTGAAGGAAGTAAATTACTTAACATGTTCTGTCACGAGTGATGGTGGAGATCACTGCATTGTGATTTCTATGTTGAAATTTTTGGCATATGCTGTGGGATATTCTGTATGGCAAATGTGTTGCTCTGATTGGTTAGTAAATAAAACACTGATTGGCCAGTAGCCAGGCAGGAAGGATAGGCAGGACAAGCAGAGAAGAGAATTCTGGGAAGTGGAAGGCTGAGTCAGAGACACTGCCAGCTGCCGCCATGACAAATAGCATGTGAAGATGCCGGTAAGCCACAAGCCACATGGCAAGGTATAGATTTATAGAAACGGATTAATTTAAGATATAAGAACAGTTAGCAAGAAGTCTGGTATGGCCATACAGTTTGTAAGCAATATAAGTCTCTGTGTTTACTTGGTTGGGTCTGAGCAGCTGTGGAACTGGCGTGTGAGAGAGAGATTTGTCCTGACTGTGGGCCAGGCAGGAAAACTCTAGCTACATATAGCGCCCAACGAGTTGGCAGGTATTTCCACCTAAAACCTGAGAAAAGAATCTAAAAGGGAGTTAAAAACAGCTTCCTAATTGTCTCTCTCAAATGAGTGGCAACCTGCTGGTTTGAGCTACTGGTGTGTTCCTAGCATGCACGCTCGACCTGTAGGATGGCGGGAATGAGACCTCTGCAAGTGGCACATTAAGCTGCGTGGTGGATTGAGCCTTTGCTAGTACAAAACAAAAAGAGAGGTTTCTGGGCTACACGCTGCTTGGATAAAAGCATAGCCCCACGATAGCTTCCAGAGCTGGTGGTAAACATACCACTGCCATGTTGGGAAGCCGAGGTGGGTGGAGCCAGCAGCCATAGCACCGTTTTAGTCTTACAAATGCTGCAGTTTAAAGCAATAGGTTCACAATAAAACAGATTCAGATATAATAGTTTAGTATGTGTGTAAAATATATGTAGGCTTGAAAGAGACAAAAAAGGTGATATATACAGTTACATAAACAAATATATAGTTTTAAAAAATAAAGTCTTTAAAGAGACAGTAAAATTAATATAAAAAATAAGCCACATAAAGATGAATATTACACAGAGAATCTGGATTGTGTTGTCTTTATGATTTTTAACTGGAGAAAAATTTGATCGTAAAAGATGTTGAGTTAAACCAATATGTATATTTTAAAGATAGCTTGACTTCAAAATTTGGATGTAAGGATGTGTTGCTTTGGAAAGGAGGCTCTGCTTTTGTTTCCATAGAAAGCAAGAGGCTATAGATTTGTTCCAGATTAAGATACATCAGATTTGACCAGCTAAGACCCCCTGAAAGGTCTCCGATTACACCATGGCCCAGATGATCCAACATCCAGAATGGTTTGAAGGCAACTGGCTCAGACAATACAGCTTCATGGACTATTCCATAATCCTAAAATTTTCTTTGTGTCCCCATAAGATACAGGGCCCCCCTCCAGCACGAAGTAGTAAGAGAAGCTACACCCAAATTCCCAAATTATATGTAATTTTACTTTGTTAAGGTTAAAACCTTTCTTTTTTTTAAATTTTATTTTGCAATACAATTCAGTTCTACATATCAGCCACAGATTCCCTTGTTCTTCCCCCCTCCCGCTCCCCTCACCTTCCCCCCAGCCCGCCCCCCATTCCAATCTCCTCCAGGGCAAAGCCTTCCGCACAGACTGAGATCAACCTGGTGGACTCAGTCCAGGTAGGTCCAGTCCCCTCCTCTCAGGCCGAGCCAAGGGACCCCGCATAGGCCCCAGGTTTCAAACAGCCGACTCATGCAATGAGCACAGGACCCAGTGCCACTGCCTGGATGCCTCCCAAACAGATCAGGCCAATCAACTGTCTCACCCACTCAGAGGGCCTGATCCAGTTGGTGACCCCTCAGAGTGGGGGTAGTGAAGGGCAAGGGTCGAGGGAAAGAGAGCATGGGTGAGCGGGAGATCCCAGCTGGATCAACAACAGAGAGGGAGAACAAGGAATAGGAGACCATGGTAAATGAAGACCACATGAGAATAGGAAGAAGCAAAGTGCTAGAGAGGCCCACAGAAATCCACAAAGATACCCCCACAACAGACTGCTGGCAATGGTCGAGAGACAGTCCAAACTGACCTACTCTGGTGATGGGATGGCCAAACACCCTTACTGTCATGCTAGAAACCTCATCCAACTACTGAGGGATCTGGATGCAGAGATCCATGACTAGGCCCCGGGTGGATCTCTGGGAGTCCAATTAGCGAGAATGAGGAGGGTTTATATGAGCGAGAATTGTTGAGACCAAGGTTGGATAAAGCACAGAGACAGCCAAATGAACAGAAAAACATGAAAAACCTTTCTTTTTGAAAAATAAAAAAAAGGGAGAAGTGCTGTGGGATGTTCTGTTTGGCAAATGTGTTGCTCTGATTGGTTAGTAAATAAAACACTGATTGGCCAGTAGTCAGACAGGAGGAAGTATAGGCAGGACAAGGAGGAGAAGAATTCTGGGAAGTGGAAGGCTGAGTCAGAGACACTGCCAGCCGCTGCGATGACAAACAGCATGTGAAGATGCTGGTAGGCCACAAGCCACGTGGCAAGTTATAGATTTATAGAAATGGGTTAATTATGATATAAGAACAGTTAGCAAGAAGCCTGGTACGGCCATACAATTTGTAAGCAATATAAGTCTCTGTTTACTTGGTTGGGTCTGAGCAGCTGTGGAACTGGCGGGTGAGAGAGATTTGTCCTGACTGTGGGCCAGGCAGGAAAACTCCAGCTACAGGCATAGATACAAAATGTGCTCTATGTGTTGCAAATCTGTTTAGTGAATTTTACTATGTCTTCTTTATGTTCCTTCTGTGGCTTTTGTTAATCCATTATTATGTTTTACTTAGTGATAGGTATTTATTTCTGCTGTAATGTTTATATTGAGATGCAAATTTTCTAAGTAATCCATTGTTTATTTAAATATCAGACAGTGTGTGATCATGCTTTTCAAGTTTGGGTGTCTGTGAAAGGGGGTTTGGTGTTAATGGTTTTGTTTTTCATATTTTCACATATACCCTTGAGGTTTTTTTTTTTGTTTGTTATTAATCCTGGCTTGAATATCAGTAATCATTCAGGGATACATTTGTATTCATGATTCTCATGTGTATGCCTCCTGAATACAAGCCCAATGTTAAATGATGTACTATCAATGTGTGCTGTTTTTTCAACACAATTTAACAATGTTAATGTTAAAATACTTAATAGAAGAGAATATCATAAACATTAAATATCTCATTAATGGAAACTATTAGGGTCCAGTTTCCAATAGTCTCCTTCCCATGGTCTCCAGAAAATATGCTATCAACTGTGAAAATTATCTGAAGGTAAATAATTTTAATACACTGACCTCTTCTGTCTTTCCAATTTATTCCTCTGTGACAAAAATTTACCAGTCCTCTTGTGAAACCAGTCTACAACCTCACCAGCAGTACCTGTTTTATAATGCAATGCAAAAGCTTTCAAGGTGCACACAAGACCAGTTATAGTTAGCATCATTTGCAACCCAAAATGGGAATGAATAAAGGAGGTGGGGACAAATAAGGCCTGGAATATGTCACAAAGAAAATTTATGTGCTAAAAAATATATCTTTACTAGTGGTTAGGTAAAACCTTATGAGTTTCTCATAAATGAGCTTAGACTATAATCTTACCACTGGTTATGCAAGAGAGTCTATGAGTCATCAAAATAAATCTGTGATGGCAAATGTCTTTCTGTGTGCTGTGAATATGTGTTGCTCTGGTTGTTTGATAAATAAAGCTCTTTGGCCTATGGCAAGGCAGCTTAGAGGCAGGAAGAAAATGCAAACAGACAGGAAGAGAAAAAAGAGGCAAAGCAGCTGCTGCCACCTGCTGCCAGGAGAAACAAGATGTAAAGATCTCATAGGACATAAGCCTCATGGCAATTTATAGGGTAATTTAAGATGTAAGAACTAGCTAGCAAGAAGCCTGCCATGGCCATAGTTTAATAGTAATATAAGCCTGTTTATGTTTACTTGCATCTGGGCAGCTGTGGGACCAAAGAGTGAGAGAAGTTTGTCCTTACTGTGGGGCTGCTGGAGCCAGTCAGGACAAAAGAAACCCTTCAGCTACAAAACTGCCTTTATTTTTCTATGTCTGCGTTTTCTGGTGGGTTTGGGGGAAATTAATCGATAGCTGTGTAATTTGCATCACAGCTTGAAGCACCTGGCATGAAAAAAATCCATTTGTTCTAAGTAAGTTGCCCTAGGGTGCCCCTAAGGCTGTGAGACAAAGGGAGGACAGAGCTTAATTTGCACAATATGTGTAATGAAGAAAAGGTAGAAGAGTGAGAAGATGGAGGGGTGGTGGTGGCGGTGGCGCACGCCTTTAATCCCAGCACTTGGGAGGCAGAGCCAGGCGGATGTCTGTGAGTTTGAGGCCAGCCTGGACTCCCAAGTGAGTTCCAGAAAAGGCGCAAAGCTACACAGAGAAATCCTGTCTCGAAAAACCAAAAAAAAAAAAAAAAAAAGAAGAGTGAGAAGACACCTGCTCCCATGCATCATCACACAGATACTTACATTAATTCCAAACAGCAGTGCATATCAGCATCAATGAGCTAATACCATTTACTAAATCTAATGTGGTGATTTTGTTTGATTTTTAGTAGATTCACAGCATGAATAACATTGTTTCTCATCTTTAAGACACTCATGCCCAAACAGTGACTTTTCCTTTTTCTTTTTAAAAATGTTTAATGATTTACTTCTTTTGATTTTCATTTTTTATGTATTTTACACATGGAACACAGTTACTTCTCCCTCCTCTTCTCATACTTCTCACTGTGTCCCATCTACATCACTCCTCACTCACTCCTCCTCCATCTCCATTCAGAAAGGGGCAGGCCTCTCATTGGCTTGAACAAAGCAAGACACATCAAATTAAGACAGAACCAAGTTCATTCTCCTCCATCAAGACTGGGCTAGTAATCCTGCATGGAGAACAGGTCCCCAAATGCCAGCTAAGCACCAGGGACAGGTCCTGATCTCACTGTTAGGAGCCTTACAAACACATCAAATTATGCAACTATCACACACATGCAGAGGGTCTAGGATGGTTCCATGCAGGTTCTCTAACTGTTGGTTTAGAGTCCATGAGCTCCTACAATCTCAGTTCAGCTGTTTCTGACCCCCTTGCTTATACAGTCACTCTCCTTTTACTCAGCTACTTATTTATTGATACTAGATGTATTACTTTTTTTATTTTTATGATTCCTTTTTCTGTTCAAAAGGAGTAGGTTAGAAAATACTTTTTCTTTAACACTACATACATTTTTTTTAGGAACTCCATAACATAAATTTTGACTATATTACACTCTTCCATCACCAAAAATGTTACATGAAGTTTCTTTATGTAAATATAGGGAAAGAAAATACCCCTTTTATTCATAAATTTTTACACAGCAAATGATTTAAAAATGTGATGTAGGTAATGAAATCACTCAGCATTAAAGAAAGTCTAAATTATGAAAGTTGTAGGAGAATCATCACAATTGAAAAATAATTTTGTTAAAAAGCATGACTGTTTTACTAAAAACTTGAATAACTATTGACTATTCCACATGTATATTTTACTGTCATTCATATGTGAATGTCAATATGAGATAAGATATTGGTATACTTCATGAAATTAGAAAGTGTTCTGTCAAATGGAAAGGAGAATTGTCAAAAGAAGTGATTGGAAAGAGAATGGAAATAGAACACAGAATGTAATGAGGATTTAGAAGGAATTCCAAAGTATCACAGGCTTCTGAAAAAAAAGAAGAGGGGTGCCATTAAAAAGATGATAATCAAAACATACACAATGTAAGAAAATGTCATTATTAAACACTTGGCAATAGATGCTAGCTATAAGTAAAGAATAGAGAATGATAAAATAGAGGTAACCAGAGAAGACTCATGTGTATCAAATACAGAGAATACTTAAAAATTAAAAAGAAGGGGAAATGACATGAGGTGACTGGGCAAAATTAAGATGTCCTCAGCATAGAAGGAAAGAACAATTAAGATATGTAAGGGGTGTCTGACTATCATTGAAATTATGATAATGGAGATAGTCAATAATGTATTCAAACAGAAATGGGGAAGTTAATAAACTTTCGAGTTTTATGAGCAACAGTGTTAGCATGTATCAAGTCTGGGAATAATTAAAAAGGCAAAGAATGAATAGACTCATTCATAAGTGAAATGGGAAATGTAGTGAGTGAAATTAGAGAGGAGCATAGTACTGATCTCCATATCTCAAGTAAATTCGAGGGGGGGGGGTGGCCAGCCTGTAATTCAAGCCTTGGAGGCAGAAACATGGGTACTCACAGAGTGTGTTAGATAGAAAGACTAGCTATTTTGATGAGCTAACAGAGGGTTTATCTTGCTGTGGTTAATAAGATGAATAATCAAGAATGTTTCAAATAAACTATATTACATATCCATGCACTTATGATTCCAAGCATACAGCCTCAGATGTTTGAAGTAGAAGACAGGAACTAGAAAATGGGAACCACACAAAAAAGTCAAATTATGCAGAAAATTATATTTATTTATTTATTGGAGCACTCTGGTCTCATTATAGCTCAGAAATTTGAAAATAACTCAAAATCCAGAGTTTCTACACAACCAAATTTTTTTTAAAAAAATGTCATTTTTATATACTCATCTCAAATAAAAACAAAAGTACTAAATGCACAAGATTCTGTTATTTGATCCCTATGTCAATTCAGTTTGCATTTGTGAAACAAGGTAGTACAGCCTTCCTTAAAGATTAGCAGATGTTTGGAGCAGGTAGCTCAGGTCAGCCTATGAAACAAAATTCCCAATCTGAAATATGAATTCTCTGAAGGTGACATCAGGGACTTAATGAGCATACAATTAGCTCTAATGATCCAGATTGTTTACATTGCTGAGGATTTTGTGTGTTCCCTACTCCCTGGAGTATTTCTGTTTATGTGTTTGTTTAATTAGAGACAGGATCTTTTTGTAGAGCCATGCTGTCCTGAAATGTACTATGTTGATCAGTTTGGCCTCAAATTGACAGATATCCTCCATCCACTGCTTCTTGTTGGGAAGATTAATGCCATAAGTCACCACATTCTGTCTCAGTGCTGAGTAGATATAATAGCCAAGAGCATACAAAGATACTATATAACCAATAAGCCATATGGACAAGGAAATAAAATGTTTTGCTTAGTAGACAGCTGTGGTGAACATATCCATGGAACAACCTGTAAAAAAATAGATGCAAACATAAGAGTCCTTCATGTTTAAGAATCAGAAAATCCCCATGTACTAGCAGTGGAAATTTAAATTTTACATAATGTTTCCCAGTGTCTTCAATGTTCCAAGTTCCGCAGAGCTCTTAGTCAAAAGATGTATTTCTGTCTCAGAAAAGGCTGCATGACAACCACATGATTTTTGAGAAATAGCACCTTCTAGCTTATTTGATCTGGGTAGCTGCTGTACAGATTTCCTTTCATAAGAATTGTGTCAAGTGTCAGAATGCTCCTAGGTGCATTATATAATTCTTTTTCAGACATTATTTGCAACAGAGATTTATTAATTTTATAATAAAATGGGAAAACTTTGTTTTGCTTCTTGAATTTATCAATCCTCACTAAATTGATGTTCAGAAATCATTATAACTTTATAACAATGTCCAGTTTCAGAATGTGCCTGAACAATGTTCACAGTTTTTTTTTCTCTACTAGAAGCATACCCAAGATAAGGTTTATAGAAGCAATCTATGAGTTCTGAAATTGTACTAGAACTCAGTGTACTAGAACTAGAACTACAGCAATTCTAACATATATAGTTCAACTATAGTAAGCACAGCAAAGGCTCAATAGAATCACCAAATTTGAAGAGAAATACTAGACATTATTCAAATAATGTCACCAATATGAGGAATTCTTTAATTACTTCTCAACTCTTGAAGATCATTATAGAATTTATACAAGAGAGAAACTATACAGATATAAAGAATGTTACAAGTATGATGCCCCAAGCTCAAAAATTACATCAGAAAATTTGTTAATAAAAATTTTGACAATCATTCTTCCACTGTTTATACTTAGACAATATTCTTTAAAGTAGAAAAACCTGACTTGAGTATATTAAACAATGTTCACATCTTATTTAATGTCTGAGAAAATAAAACCAGAATCTGTATGTATAAGTGAAATTTGGAACCATTTTACAAAAAATTCAACTAATATTCACCCAGAACTTCTTGGTAAATAAACTACATAGGGAATAAAATTTTATATAGACTGACTTCATACAGAAATTATTTTTAATAATGGTGCTAAATTTGTGCCAGAATTAACTAAAGCAAAATGATTTAAAATATAAGGACTTAAACCATGGTAGTACTAGTTATAACCATCAGTAAGTTAGGATATTAGTGTTTGTGTTACATTCTACATGAAGACTTTTTTGTTCATAATACATACAATTTTAACTAAGCATATGTTATAGAAATTTTTAACTTTAAATTATTCTCTTGACTAATTTCCAGATACATATATTAATGCTTTGTGCTCAATATATGCTGCCTTGTCATGATAAGTGTTCATTTAATGGTAGAAAGGTGTCATTAACATTATCAGCTCCATAGATCATAATACAAAGTAAAACACATGTTTACTTCAGAGTAAATTACTTGCTATAAATTCTAACACAGAAATTAGTAAATGTGTATATGAGGAGCAGAGGAAGTTTGGAATCTGTGAAGGACTGAATGAGTGTCATTTGTATACAGGGAAACATACATGCCAGAGAGCAGACACTCAGGCCCAGTGGAAACTTGTAAGATGAACCCTTTCAGGTATTGAGTGTTGTCTAGGCTCAGTAGAAAGAGAACAACTCCTGTGCTGCATGTGGATGTTGATAGTGTTTAGAAAATATTCACCTCAGCCTCCTCCAATAGTGGTTTAAGCCTCATGAGTGCTCCCCTACAGAGATTGTCTCTCCAGAAATGATCCACACATGCCTCCTTATTCAACTGGATAGAATGACCTCTTCTCTCTGCTTAGCTGTGGGTATTATCAATGAATAATTGTTCATCTTTTTGTAATGAATAGACAGAAATTCCTGGTGATGTTGTATCTCCATTAGAGGGCAGAGTCCACCTAATCCCAGCTGTTTTGTGTGTTCCCTTTTCTCTTCATCTATTTTCCTATGATATCTTCAGCCAGCTCACTGCTTAAATCCCAACACTGTAGCAGCAGAGAGAGGCCAATTGTGAGTTTGAGGCCATCTTGGTCCATAGATTAAGTTCCACAATAGCCAAGAGGATTACACAAAAAACCCTGTCTTCAAAAACTAAAAGAAAAAATAATATGAATTATACTAGATAAGTAATAATAATAAACTGGGTCATGGGAGACAATGGGAGAAACAACTGAAGACCTTAGAGAGGCATGGATTGCCCTTGTGGTTCTTGGCCCCAAATCCCAAGGTTTTTCTGACAGTTGAAATATTTTCATCTGTATCTAATCCACAGATTTGTTCTGTCCTTCCCAATGGAAGCATCAATGTTGTTGTAATCAGACATCAAGGAGTAAGAGATTGTGAGGGTACTTAAGAGCCCTTAAGGCTTCTGCATAACACCTGTGCTGAGCCTCCATTTGAAATGCCTAGCTGGCTCTGCTGGGTGTAGCAGGTTAATTCAATCACATTCCCACCTCTATACTAAAGCCCTTCATGCTGCTGGTCTGTATGAATGAAAAAAAAGAACCTTCAATTTGGTCTGCCTCTGAGAGCTAACACTTCCCTGTATCTTGGCTCTGCTCTAGAACAGGGAATGAGGTTCGTGATCCTTGCCTTCTAGTCTCTGTGTGTGGTAACAAACACAGGGTGTTGTTGGTGTTTGAAATCTGAAATTTTATCAGCAAGTTGAAGTTTTAAAATAAAGTTTTCTGAGAGGATCCACATGGAAGGGAAAAAACAGATGACATATTCTCAGGTAAATATATAAGTAGAAATGAGATGTAATGACTGTTGTTACAGAAATACTTCATTTGCAGTAGCCCCTAATGTTTAATTTACCCCTTAGTTTTGACAAGGCTTTCTTTTTCTTTTTCTGAAGTGGATGTGAAAGTAAACACATTTGAATGCCTGTCACCTATGTGCATTTCTCCACTTATCAAAGTTCTCTCCATTTTAGTTTTTCTGGATAAATTCTCTCAATTAATATATAATGTATATTTTTTATATTACATACAAACATGGATACTCACTTCCTACTGAGAATGTAATTGATTCATCTCAAACAGTGAGGAAGGACCTTCCTCCAAGGCATCAGTTGTCCATTATATAAAAGTCAAAGAAAGAAGCAGAAAGAAACAGGATGGAATGTCTGCATTGCCAAAAATAATGGTTTTTTGTTTGTTTGTTTTTGGTTTGGGTTTTTTTTTTTTTTTTTTTTTTTGGCTTTCTGAGACAGGGTTTCTCTGTGTAGCTTTGCGCCTTTCCTGCTTTGTAGACAAGGCTGACCTCGAACTCACAGAGATCTGCCTGCTTCTGCCTCCCAAGTGCTGGGATTAAACGCATGTACCACGACCGTCTGGCAAAAAACAATGTTTAAAGTAGAATTGCTATAAAAGTCATACTGTGTCATATACTAAGTTGAAGAATTTAAACATGATACAAACTTTGAAATGGAATTTGTCAGCCATAAGTGGTGTGAATTTATTGTAACAAGAGTGTTTTATTCTTTTTACTCTTCTGTTTTTTGTCTAGATTTAGAGTCTACTCCATTGTTTCTCTTTGTTAACTACTAACCTCCTAGTGAACCTGCAATGCCCTTCAGTAGTGCTGACACCTGCTACCAATCTCTCTCATGGGGGCTGATGCTGGTTTTCTTGCCCTGACTGAGCAGTTCACATTTGCCTTCATCACTTAGAGTTCACTGTTTTCTCTTTAGCAGTAGTAACAGCTTTGAGGAAATTGACAGGGGAATAGGCAAATTTAATCAGGATTAATGTAGAAACTGGATTTTCTTTTCAGGTATTGTCTTTACTCCCTTGTGACACAGGAGGAATGTAACAACATTTTGTATATGCCCTCTAGCTGTTAAAGGCAGAGATGTTGAAGCAGGCCTAATTTCTATGCCTTTATATTTGTGTTGTTTACTAATGCCTGAAATGAGTCTTTGATAGATCAAAACCCATCCAAGATGAGTAACATCCTTTATGAAGGCACAACTTCTAATCTGTTCCTAAAGATATCCACCTAACTAAGAGAAAAGCATTCAAATAAATAAGCCTATGGAGGTCATTCAGTGGGAACAGCAGACATTTAAAAAGAAGTAAGTTAAGATTTTGACTGACCCTTTCATTTGCTGGTTGTGGAAATCTAGCCACAAAGAAAGAGGCAGTGCCACTGATGCAGGTCATGTCCATTCAAACTGTGTTTTATATAAGTACATTCATGTAGTTAAGAATACTGCTAGGTTTGGGAAGGGGAGGCTGGAGGAGCAGGAGGAGGGAAGACTGGGATCTTTGATTGGTATGTAAAATGCACAAAAGTCCTAATAAAAAACAATATTTCTATTGTGCTTGATTTATAAATGTGCCTAGAGACATTATCATTTCACATAGTTTCTGAGCTCTTCTACTCTCCCATTATCCATAAAACATGTAAAAATTACAAACCTTAAAAATATATTATGCAGACCATGTGAGCAAGAGATATCAAGACCATGATTGGGAAAAGTGCAGAGATAACTAGCCAAACTAGTGGAAGCACATAAACTGTGATCCAATAGCTGAGGAGCCCCCATGGAACTGGATTAGGCCTTCTGGATAAACGAAACAGTTGTTTAGCTTGAACTGTTTAGAAGGCCCCGAGGCAGTGAGACCAGGACTGGTCCTTAGTGCATTACCTGGCTTTTTGGAACCTAATGCGTATGCTGAGACACTTTCCTCAGCCTTGGTGCAGGGAGGAGGGGATTGGACCATCCTCAACAGAATCTATCAGGCTCTGCTGACTCCCCAGGGGAGACCTTGCCTTAGAGGAGGTGGGAATGGGAGGTGGGCTGGGGGGGGCATGGCTGGGAAGTGGGAGGAAGGAAGACAGGGGAATCATGATTGATATGTAAAATGAATAGAAAATCTCTTAATAAAATGAAAAGAAAAAAATTTGAAAAAATATTATGCTATAATTATTTGTTGATGGGAAGGTTGGTTTCAATATCTTTATCTTTCTGTGAAGTACCATGCTCTAAACTGCTTCTGGGCAAGAATCAGTTGAAAATGGCAGTTGACAAAAAAAAAATTCCAGATTTTTTTAAAATTATAAAACCAGTTTGCAGTCTCCTAAAGGGTTTAGTAGTTTTAGATGGTCACTCAATTCTGGATATGACTGCAGAGCATAAATCACTCCTTTTAGCTCCTATGCACTGGATGACTGATACATTCATAGGAATATCTAGTTTTAGAAATAATTAGCTTCAGGCTTACATGCCACATTTCAAGTTCTGCATCTGCTCTGATGGTCTCATGCATCTATGTCCTGTGTGGATCTGCCTTGGGATATCAACATTCACAACCATTTCTTTGGTATTTTAATTAATTAATTTCCCCAGCCTGACTAGAGCTTCTGCTCCCTTGCTCCTCACCTTCCAGTCCCTTTGTCCAACCATCCTTCTGTCTATCACCATTCACTCCTCTTTTTTCTATTCAGAAAATTAGAGACATCCCTTGTATTTTAGCCAACCATAGCATATCAAGATGCTGTAAGACTAGGCACCTTCTCACTCATTAAGGCTGGAAAAGGCATCCCAGTATTAGAAAAGGATCTGAAAAGCACGAAACAGATTCAGAGACAACCCCTGCCTCCTCTGTTAGGATTGCCAAAAAAAAGAATAAGCTACAAAATGTTATATATGTGTAGAGGGCCTAGGTCAGTACTATGTAAGCCCTGTGAGCTTCAGTCTCTGTGAGCCCCTATGAGTCCAGTTCAGTTGATTTTGAATCTCAACTATATATTACTTATAGTTCAACTTGGAAAGGGATAGGATGATGGAGCTCCCTATCTTGTCATGATATCACTAGAGAAATATGCATATAAAATTCTGTAATGTCTTAGAAATCAAATTCCTACTCTTGCAATGAAATCTACTATTCTCCAATATCCCTTTTCAGAAAATAGATAAAGGCCTCATCTTACTTCTATATCTGGTGTATGTTCATCTCTCTCCCTTTGCCAGAGTTGTAGGGAGGGAAATTGCCTTTGCTTAGTTTCATGCAGGTCTTGCCTGAGAATCAAAAAGCCAAAATCACACAGTACATTTCACTGTGGATTTCACATTTAATTCTGATTCCATACCTCTCTACTGATCATGTTACCAACACTTATTTCACACCATGCTCCCTCTCACATCCAATGTACTTAAATAATATATTTCAGTTTTTGACAAGAGAATATTTCATATTTTGCCAATTTTTATCTATGTCATCAAAGCATTACATAAATGGATATAAGTTAGAACAGTGTTGTTTTTTTCTGAACCTGTTTGCTTTCAAGGATGTGACCATAGACTTCACCCAGGAGGAATTGTGTTGCCTGGATTCTGGTGAGAGCCCTTTGCCTGTCAATGACAAGTTGAAGAACTATACCAATTTTGTCTCTACAGGTAAGATTATGTATTTTTTACATGATTTGTAGTTTGTCTTTGAGATTTCTATCAATGTTATTGAAAGACATACATATTTTGTGTTAATGAGTCTTAGATGTCTTTTTCCAAATGGTTTAATTTTGGTATATAACACACATTTATGTCATTCATTCTTGTTTTTATATTCGTCCTCCTGCACAATGACATAATCCCTCCAATCTTGTATTATACATTGCTACAGGCACTCTATAGCACATAATGCATGGATTCCGATCTTAACATGATGTTCCATGCTTGTATTTCTGCTTTGTTGTAATTCAAATGGCATTAATTGTACAGAAATAGAAACTTGAAAAAAACTCAATACTTTAAAGCATTTAACAAGCCTTCTACAATGAGGAAGTCAATTATGGATCTTCCATTATATTCCTCTTATTCTTAGTTTGATTCTGTGTTAGGATTCCAACTGTGATGGGTCATATGAATACGGTGACATATGTTTCTTCTCATGCACAGGACATTCTGTGTCATCAGAAGAGCTATGTACCAATCTTGACCAAAGCAAAATATCCTGGAATGAGTCCACAGAGAAAGCAGGATTCAAAAAACCTGGTAAGTTGAAATGAAGCATTGACATTGGCCTGGGGTCCACAGCCAGGCAAATTCAGTCTTGTAGTGGCCCGAGGCAAAATAGATAGTAAAAGCATTCCTGAAAATTTTAGGTGGAAAAATGTCTTCAACATATTTCCCAAGGTGTGTGTGTTACATGACACTAGCCTATTCATATATGAATAGTGTTGAAGTATAGAAAGTCAGGGTAAGTTTGAAAATGAATAAAAGGGCCTATTCTAAGCCCATCTGCAAATCTGTATTTGTCAGCAATGGAGACAGTGTTAAATTGTTATGGTGGCTACATTAAAATCCTTGAAATGAACAAATATGAACCATGGAACTTTTTCCTATTTAGAATATTCCTGAGTTCTTCATGATTACAAGAATTTTCACTGTATATCTAGGATCATTTTATCCAATTCTACAAGCAAGCATCAGCAATTATGTGATTTGAAATTTATCAGGGTCCAAACAGTATTAATGTTGTGCTCTAATCCTTAAGAAATAGGATATGTTAAGTTTAATGGCTTTGAGTCCAAAAGAATACACAGAGACATGTCATGTTGTTCTAATTGACAGAGATTTTTCTTTTGTTCTATTATGATGTCTATTTTAGAGGGCCTACCATGCACTGAGCAGTAGAATTAATATTCTTTGATATTTGAATGGCATATTCTAAGGATAACCCTTCTGGCTACCTGATGTATGATTTCATTTAATTGTTATATTTATCTACTTTTTTTGTCCTGATCACCTGTGTATATAACAGAGTGCTGTGCTGAAATCATGTACTATTACAGTTTTTTTGTTAATCTCAGTGCTTCTAGTATTAGGTATTTTATAAAATAGGTTGTACCTCAATTTAATGTACATACATTTGGGGTAGTAATGTCATCTTGATTGATTATTTAATTAGTTGAGATATTAATTCCTCTTTCATATTTTTCTTATCAACTTTCCCCTAAAGTCCATTTTGTCAGAGAGTAGGGTAACAACACCTATTTGTTTCTCATTTATTAGAATGAATGTTCTATCCTTTCATTTTCTGACAGTTCTTATCTTTAAAGCTGAGTTTTTTGGAAAGAATAGAAAGCTTGGCTTTGTTTTTCAATCCAATCATCTGGCACGATTCATTTGTCTGGAGAATTGATGCCATTATTATTTCAAGTTATTCTAGGAATGTATGTGTAGTATAAAAATTTTTGATGTATTTTATTCCCTGATTTTGTTGGACTTGTTTTTGTTTTCTTATTTGTATTTTTCTCTACTTTCTGAGTTAAGCTTATTACTCTAAGTCTCATTTTATAAACAGTTTTAAATTCTATTTTGATCATGTACTTCTTCTTTCTCAATTCCTTCTGCGTTCTCTCACTCTCCTTACCAATTGGACTTTAAGTGGTCTCTTAAAAAAAATAGAAACCCAACACAACAACAGAAATCCAATACAACAACAATGGCCCCCAAACCAATGAAACAAAATCAAACATATACAAACAGACAAGGAACAAACAAAACTTGCCAATATGTAACCAAATTAAAGAACACACAAGAAAACATGGGAAGTTCTTTTTATATTTGGTCTAATATTTGTGAATATGAGAGCAATTCTGGAGGATTTAATATACTGAGTGTCACTCTATTGGAGATAATTTATGTAATGTATCAGCTGGCTAAGTGACAATTCATTTGTTCACATTTAAAATAATGGTTTGGTTTTAATTCAATCCTTGATTATTTTTAAATATAAGAAAATAAGTTGTAATAAGATAAAATCTGTCATATTGGAGTTTTACAGACAAAAAACAGCAGAGCAAAAAGAGTCAAAGAATAGGCAGAATAATCAAAGATCAACTCATTGTCATGCTCAATAATCCCATAAAACCATTAAACTGGAAGCCATAATTTATACACAGAAAACTTGTACAAACCTGTTCAGTCTCTGTTCTTGTTGCCTCATTCTCTCTGAGTTCATATGAAATTCACTGATTTTAATTTAGAGGGCCTTGTTTCCTTGGTATCTTCCATCACTGTGGTTCCTGTACTATTTCCACCTCCTTTTCTCCAGGGTCACCTGATCTATGGATGGGCAGTATTTAATAGAAAGATTTCATTTAGAGCTGAGTGTTCAAGATCTCTGATTCACTGTAGTCATGTCTGGCAGAACATTTGTAATTTTGGTATATTCTCTAGGAGAATATTTCCATGATGATATATAAACCATCTATGAGTATTGCAGAATATCATGAGGAGTCACTTTATCATTACACTTTTTTCTTTTTATGGACAAGTAGTATGTTGTTTTACCCTAATTCTTTGGGCCTTCTACTATCAGGTTTATGGTCACCTAAGAAATGTCAGGAATGGAGTCAATCTGGAGAAATGGCCTTAAGTCAAATCAATTACTGGTTGCTTACTCCATGAAGCTTGGTTTCACCTTTGTCCTATTTTATCTTGCAGGCAGAAAACCATTGAAGATAAAGGTTTTTTGGCTGATTTGGTATATATGTTTCTGTTGAAAATGCAGAGATTGTTCTTGCACCAAAGAAAATAGGGGTTTAAAGCTCTATGAGTGCACTAGCCCTATGATTCAATTTTCAATAATTTGTATAATTTTTGTCTTCAGAAATTAAATCTTACCTTCAGTTCATGGAGAGGAGGGTGTAGAACTGGCTACAGCCTGGCTTGCTTAGGTATCCCCTTTGGACACCTTGGATAACCACTCAATTGTATGTAAACAAATTTACATACTAAAAACTGTGTTAGGTTATAAGAGAGAGGCAGTTGTGTCTCTGACTCTGCCATTACGTGCAACATTTTTCAGATATCATTCAAGTATATATTTCTGGAAGTTCCTGCTGAATTTGGTTTCAATATGCTCATTAATTTTTTCAGTCTCTCCCTGTATTCCTACCTAGAATCTCAATCTCTACTCACCCTGCATACTTGTTCCTCCCATTTCAGTCTCCTATCTATCCAAGCTTGTTTATTATGTTTCCCTTCCTAAGAACATATATCTGTTTCATTCTCTCTGTGATTCTACAGATTGTAGCTTTGTTATCATTGTCTTCATGGTTCTTATCCACATATAAGTGGACCAGGAAAGAGGAAAGTCAACAACAGAATGTCTGATAAAGATCTGAGGATGAGATTGGGAGATAGGACATGGGGGTATGGAGGGAGAAGTGATGATGTGCAACTAGTGTCCTTGTTTCTCTGGTCAGGATGGCCTCTGTGTTTGAAAATAATGAACCCTGGAGTTTCAGGTAGGAACAAAGAAATGAGTTAGAAGATGAAAATTTGGATTGGGAAATCTGTGTGATTCATTTCAGATAGGTGCAGGAGGAAATGAATGGCTTCAGAAGTTGTGTTTTCTTCCAGATCTGGGGATGTGTCTTGGGGGATAGAAGAGCAGAGAAAAAGGTGAAGATCAGCAATTTGCCTCCCTGCTTCCCTTTCTAGTTTGGTTCTTGGGTATTTGTTTCTGCTGATTTGGAGTGTGGGACAAAGCAATCAGGAGTAGAAGGAAGGTTCAGGGGTGGGCTGTGGGATTCCCCCAGAGATAAGGAAGGCTGAGCCTGTTACAATTCTGCTACAGAGCTGAGGCTGAAACTATTGTGTTGGACTTAAAGAGCCATGGTGAGAAGTGAAGTTCTGGAGTTAACCTATTGTCTTCCCTGGCAAGAGTGGCCTATGAACTTTCAGTGAGTTAGTGCCAGATTTGGGTGTTGAGATCAAGAAAGATTGTGAGAATGTTGTAAAAGTTGGAGGATCTATTGTAATCAATGAAGATGAAGTCACAGGCAGCAGGGAACCTGCAGCAGGCCATTTTATCAGAGCTAAAGATGGGACTGTGGGACTGGATTAAGAGAAGAGAGTTGAGGTGAAGTTCTGTTGTATTAGTTGGAGTTGCCTGTGTCCATTCGTCAGTCTTAAATACTGTTTCTTGTCTCTTGTTTTCTATTGCCTGCCATGTTATGAATCATTTTACACCTTCTTATTCATAAGAAAATACTTTCAGGGTGGGAGGGGCGGAAAAAAATACTTTCTTCTTCAATTATAGCAAATAGTTCTGCTTAGTACAGTATCAATATAGGCCCTTATTCTCTTTTGGGTTACACTGCCATTTTTGGTAAGTACTTTCTCCTTTGAAATCAGCTATGATTCTAATGGGCTTTTCTTCTTCTTCTTTTTTTTTTTGAGACAGGGTTTCTCTGTAGCTTTGCACCTTTCCTGTATCTCACTCTGTAGACCAGGCTAGCCTCAGACTCACAATGATCCCCTTGGCTCTGCCTCCATAGTACTGGGATTAAAGGAGTGCACCACGACTGCCTGGCTGAGCTTTTCTTTATATGAGACATTTAGTTCCCTTCTTCAGATTTTATTGCTATTGTTTTGTTCTGAATATTAACTAGGGCTTGCTGTGTTGTCTTTCTTTTTATATTTTGTCTATTTGGTGTTGTGAATGTTTCCAGTATCTGCAATGTTATGACTTTCTTGAGTTTGGCAAATTTGTCTTTCATGATCTTGGAGAACATTTTATCTGTGTCATTGAGGTACGTTTCTTACATATATACATTTATTTAATTTTTCTTTTTTAAATTTTGCTTGCAAAATTATTAAAATTCATATTTAATATATTTTATTTTTTTATTTTATAATAATTTAATTTTACACATCAGCCATGGATCCCTCTGTCCTCCTTACTTCCAGTCCCCACACTTCCCCCCACCAATCCACCCCCAGTCCTTCAAGGCAAGTATTCCCCTGGAGAGTTACCCAGCCTAGTAAATTCAGCTGAGGCAGTTGCAGTCCCCTTCTCCCTACACCAAGGATGAGCAAAGTGTCTCAGCATAAGCCCTAGATTCCAAACAGCCAGCTCATGCACCAAGGACAGGTCCTGGTCCCACTGCCTGAGAGCCACCTAAATAGTTCAAGCTAATCAACTGTCTCACTTATCCAGAGTACCTGATTCAGTTCCATGGTGGCTCCTCAGATATTGGTTCACAGTTCATGTGTTTCCACTAGTTTGGCTATTTCTCCCAGTGCTTTTCAAATCATGGTCTCAATATCTCTTGCTTCTATAATCCCTCCTCTCTCTCATCGATTTGACTCCTAGAGCTCCACCTGGGCCTTGGCTGTGGATCTCTGCATCTGCTTCCATCAGTCACTGGATGAGAGTTCTATCACGACAGTTAGGGTGTTCGGCCATCCAATCACCAGAGTAGGTCAGCTCGGGCTTTCTCTCAACCATTTCCAGTAAACTATTGTGGAGGTATCTTTGTGGATTTCTGGGGACCTCTAAAAAATTTCACATTCCTATGATGTAGAGCATAACTAGTGTAGCTCTTTTTTGTGTTATATTTATATAAACACACATATATGTGTGTTTCTGATCTGCAGTTAAGTTACTCTTCTTGTTTTAATATTCTATTTGCTATTTTTCTGTCTTTATCTTGACATTTCTCATTAGTTTTCTGTTATAACTTTACATCAGATTGAGTTCTCATTAATAAATCTATACCTTTTTAATTTTTTTAAAGACTGTACTGTCTGCATTTATGTCTCTGTGGTCTCATATCACTCAGGTTTTTTAGGTTCTCCTCATTAATTTTATTGGGCTGCTTCTCTGAGTTTAATTTAAGCACTTAGACTATTTTACTAATGTTTATAATAGTTCTTCCATCATCTGTATCATGGTAATTATTGATTGAAGAATACTTCTATGAGACTGATAGACTGAGGGGGGGATGCTGGCTTTATTTTTATATTCTATGTGTGATTTTTTTCTGTTCTTTTGATAAAACACCATTACCGGGAAAATGGGTAAAACTAATGGTTTCATTGGGATTAAAGTACCATGAGAATAAGACTCCATTACGACATGGAATGAAGTCAAGAGGCAGTAAATGTAGCAGAAAGAACAGATAACTTTCAAATGTCAAATTTCAAGCACTCACCAGAAAGGAAAATAAAGATAGTGTGTAGTTCCTACACTTAAAGGTCCTAACTCAGGCCCACATTTTATGCATTAGCACCATACTTCGAGTCAAATAAAGTGGCTACATGAAAATAAAGTTGTCAAGTGTGTGACCTTTATTGAACACTGTTATTCAAAGTAGCATATATAGTAATCATGTTCTTGTGATCAAAATTGGTCCTGTGAACTCTTTTTAATTTCTGTGTCTTCTATGCACAATGAAGACTTAACAGGCAACAATAAATACAGGGAAGCTTATGTGTGAAGGCTACATATAGCATGGGTGGTGGGGTGTCAAGTAGGCACAGGGGATGGGCAGAATTACAAGATGGGCATCCCATTGTAAGGGTGAATGTAGGAGTATTCTGGACAGAGATTATCAGTCTAAATGTGGGCACATAGGGTAGAACACAGGCTAGAACAATGGATTGGTGAGGGAATGTAGATGAGGGGATATTGTGGAACCACCGGTCTGATAACAAGTGTAAAATATATGTTGCCAGACTGGGATCAAAAGTGCTGATGATTTGCATGAAGGAGAATTGGGAAGTGTCCTGTGTTCCCTTGCTAGTAATAGTAGAATATAAGGGCCCTTCATAGTGTTTGTAAGAGTTAGCAGGACAGGTTGTAGTTTTTATTTTGATCATGTGTTCAGGAAAATACACAGAATCTGGTGATTATAAATTACTTATGCAATTGTTTTGTGTAGTTGAGAGGATATGTTGGCAACAACTTATTTACTCACTCTTATGGAGGAGAGTAATAATACAGAACAAATGGCAGACATAATTGAGCAGGTTCTGGTGTATGCTCTCTTTGTGGGAGAAAATGAGTTGGGGTGCAATCCAAGTTGCCCTGTTAAAGAAATGGGAAAGAAGTGGAGGTTCACAAGGAGGAGTAGAGTCAACAAAAAAAGTGTGATCTCTTGGATTATGATTGTGTAAGCAGAAAGAATCATAGCAGGGAATACAATAGACATGTTCTTCATGCACATGGCAAGTGGGAGAGAGTTCCAATATTTTTCTGAAATTGTTGTCTATGTTTGCCTGTTACATGACCTTATGAAGGTCAAACATTCCATAAATTTCTCTCACTTTTCATAAGCACATTTATTTCCTACAGCAAAACTGAAAATTTCCTATATTACAATCTTGATATATTGCACAGACAGCTGTCATTTTATGCATTATACTCTCATATTGTTTTCAAATTATTTTATAAATCAAGAGTGTATTTCTTTTCATTTCTTTCAGCTCTGTCATTTTACCAGACCCAGGAGGTCTCCCAACGGAAGTACAAACAAGATTCTTTACAGGAAGAAAGAGCAGGCTTATTTGAAACTATTGGTCTTGACATGTTACATACAAGGAAGTTCTGGGATTACCATGGTGACAACAGAGAATATGAATCATGTTATAATGAGAGGGATGTTTATGAGAAACATGCCAAAGGCATTACTTACAAAAAAACATCAAGAACCTCTAGTGTGTCCAAAGAGAACATACTCTGTGTCAGTTACAAGTTCAGAATCAAATGATTATATGGAAAAATATCCACCCCAAGCATGGACACCTGGCTATACTCTACATGGAATTGTGAAAACTTCACAAGGGGACACACAGTGTAACACTTCAAAGTCTTTGCAACACTTTTCAAGTGTTGTACAATTGAATGATACTCCAATAGTCCCTGAAGAAAGGAGTGCTTTAAGCACAGAAAAATATTTGAATTGTCAGCAGAATGGTATTTCCTATACTCAAAATTCAGTAGAGGTTCCTGAACAATTACTACCAATATATGACAATTTCCACAATTTAGATCAACATAAATATTTTGGGAATGAAATGTGGCATAATATGTATCATAAGGAAAGAAGTTGTGAAAATTCCAATATATTTAGTGATGTTGATAATGACCTTGATAAGTTTTCTTTGGTAAGTAATTACCAGAATAGTCAGTTTGAAATACATTTTAATGGCAAGAACTCATGGACTTACTCTACTGATGATGTAATTCCTAGTAATTCTCACATAAATACTTGCTCAACCTTTAATCATTTTGAAATCCATGAACATCAGAAAGTTTTTAATAAGTACTCAAACACTTCTTTGCACAAACATGAACATAGCCAAGAGAAGCACAGGACAAGCAAACACCATGACCAAATTCTTAATGAATTCTCAAACTGTATTCAGTATAATGGAACTAGTACTCAAGATATTTATGAGAGACTCAGAGGTGATGCATGCAAGAAGTTCACAAATAAATCTTCAAATCTGGAGATGGATAGCATAAAGCATACAGGAACAAAATTTTGCCAGATTAAAGAATGTGATAAATTCATTGATTTCAATTCAAATATCATTCAGAATGACTCAAGTCACACTGAAGAAAAGAAACCATACAGATGTAATGATTGTGGAAAGTCCTATAGCAAACTTTCATACCTTCATATTCATCACAGTATCCATATGAGAGAGAACCATTATAAACGTGAAGAATTTGGAAAATCCTTTAGGAAAAGTTCATCCCTTCATGTTCACCACAGAATCCATATAGGAAAGAAACCTTATAAATGTGATCAATGTGGAAAGCACTTTACTAGGTGCTCTTCTCTTTATGTTCATCAGAGAATCCATACTGGAGAGAAACCTTATAAATGTGATGACTGTGGAAAGTCCTTTGGTAAGTCCTCCAATCATAAATGTCATAGGAGAATCCATACTGGAAAGAAACATTATAAATGTGACGACTGTGGAAAGTCCTTTGTTCATTCCTCCAATCTTCACTGTCATAGAAAAATCCATACTGGAAATAAACCTTATAAATGTGCTGACTGTGGAAAGTCTTTTGTTAATTCCTCCAAACTTCAATGTCATAGGAGAAACCATACTGGAGAGAAACCTTATAAATGTGATGACTGTGGAAAGTACTTTAGGGATGGATCATCCCTTCATGTTCATCGAAGAATCCATACTGGAGAAAAACCTTATAAATGTGATGATTGTGGAAAGTCTTTTGTTAATTCCTCCAAACTTCAATGTCATAGGAGAACCCATACTGGAGAGAAACCTTATAAATGTGATGAATGTGAAAAGTCCTTTGTCCAGTCCTCCCATCTTCAATGTCATAGGAGAACCCATACTGGAGAGAAACCTTATAAATGTGATGAATGTGGAAAGTCCTTTGTCCAGTCCTCCCATCTTCAATGTCATAGGAGAATCCATACTGGAGAGAAACCTTTTAAATGTGATGAATGTGGGAAGTCCTTTGTTAAGTCCTCCCATCTTCAACGTCATAGGAGAACCCATACTGGAGAGAAATCTTATAAATGTGATGGCTGTGGAATGTGTTTTAGCGAAGTCTCGTCTCTTCATGTTCATCATAGAATCCATACTGGAGAAAAAAATTTATAAATGTTATGACTGTGAAAAATGCTTTAGGAATGGTTCATCTCTTCATGTTCATCAGAAAATCCATACTAGTGATAAACCATAGAAATATTAAAAGTGTATTGTCTTTTGCACATTGTTTTATGTTAATGTTCACCAGAGACTTGCATCTGAGCCAAGCCTTATAAATGTAAAGAAGGTGAAAATTTCTTAACCAAATTCTCAACACTGTATCTTACCTGAACCCACTCTAAAGAAAATATTTATAAATATGAAGAATGTGGAAAAATACTTCTCATGAGCTCTCACCTTAGAAGACATCAGAAAAATTATAAGAATCTTAAAAAATTCTCTAATAATTATTAAATTTATTTTAGTATCATTATATTTATGCAATAAAATGTGTGGAATATACAAAATCTTTCCTCAATATTCACTCCTTATTCAATATCACAAACATCGCTTTAGGAAGCCCTACTGTTGATGTGAATTTGGAAGTGTTAATTCAGGACTAGACCTTATAATTACTAAATGCTTATTGAAAAATTTGCTATGCATAATGTTTTATTAAACTATCATCTCATTAATTAAAAGGAGTTCTTGTTTGATAATACTAAAGTAACAGTAATGTGAAACAGAAGAATTTTTGAATAATAGATGATTATTGACTACAATAGAAAGTCCAAATAGCTACATAATATTTTTTGCAATTTATTGAAGATGATATTGTCTTTTGTGTGATATTATTATATTGTATATATTCTATATCACTATTATATTCCCAGTGTTTTAGCTTTTGTAGAGTGTATATTAAGGATTGTTTTTAACTTCATATTGATTCCCTCTTTTTACAAGTTCAAATAAATGTAGTAAACCTTTTATTTATTTTTATTTACCTTGATGAGATGAATCTTCATTTAGTGTGAGGATGGCATAATGAATATAATGTTCCAGAAATGACAGTGCTAATAAAAACATATCATTAAAATAGGTACTATAGAAAACTGTACCAGTGGAAATAAGCTTATGCAAATAGCAATATTATGAATTCTCAAAGGAAGGAGACAGCAAGATTATTTTAAGTAAATTATGTCTCTATTTTCACATTTAGATAAGATAATGCTTGATCCCCCTGGTTTCTACAATCCTTTTTCTCTCTATTCTAGGAACACACAAGTCTTAACCAGCAAACAGGGAGCCTTCATGGAACCAAACTCCACCCTCTACACATATGTAACATATTTGTAGTTTGTCTATTTTTGGAACTCCTTACAATTGGGGGCAGGGTCTATTACCAATTCTTTGGTTGGCTCTTTAGAGCCTATTCCTCTTACTGGATTGTCTTTCTTAGGTAACTACAAGGGGAGGTTCTTAGTCTTACAGCAACTTTATATGCCATACTTAGCCTATGTACATTGGAGGCTAGCCACTTTCTTATCAGAGACAGAGGCAGAGTGGAATACAGTGTGGAGGGAAACTAGGAAGGTAATTGGAGGAGAGGAAAGAGGGGAAAGTGTGATCAGGATGTAAAATAAAAAATTATTAAATTTTTAGAAAAATAAAGAATACAACCACACAGACAAAAACAAAGAAAAGATGTTGTATATTGACTACTGATGAATCTCAGTGTAGCATAGCCATTTTTAACATTCCTAATACTGTGACATTTTAATACAGGTCTTCATTTTTTATCACCTTAAAGTACAAAAGTACTTTTGTTGCTATTTCATAAGTATAATTTTGTTCCTGTTATAAATTTTCATGTAAATATCTGATATTTCTAATGGACTGTGATGACCCTTGGTAAAGGGTCTTGGGACCCCCAAATGAATATGATCCACAGGTTGAGAACTGTGGCTGTATGGTTTCTATAAACTGATTATGTAGAGAGATACACATATAAGCAACAATAAGAAAGATGTAACTTATTCTTTGAATACTGTTAAGTGATTTCAAGCCAGACCACAGAAAGCCTAGTATTTTTGAACACATCTCCAAAATTGACCAAAAGGACTCCTCAAGTAACCTACAAATGCTTTGCAAGACCTAAAATGAGTGTTCTATCCAAGTAAATTAAAATGTTGGATCCCCATGGCAGCTGAATTTGATTTCATAAATTGTTTTGAGTTTAATAATATAAAGTAAAGCTATCTATATGTCACAGAAAAATCATCCAAACCTTTAAACTTTCAAAGTTATTCATTTCATAGCAAAAGAAATACAAATGCCCCAGTATGATCCAATATAATTATGACATGCAGGATCTTTTCTTACAGAACTTAAACCTGAAATATATCATATATCCTCACCCACAATTATTTTTATTGAAGAATATTGTCACTCTTTAATGATTTAAAAGAATGTTGTGGAGTATAAGTTGAATGAATATTTATACTTAATATTAAAGATAGGTATCCTTAATATCACAAAACTTCACTGAATATTTCCTTAAACTAACTCCATATCTCATATTGTAGAATACACCATGCTGATTTTAGCAATCAGTCAATGTCATATTGGAGCTTCAAGATTCTGAAAATAAGAAATTTTTTTATTTTTTATTTTTATTTATTTTTATTTTGCAATACAATTCAGTTCCACATATAAGCCACGGATTCCCTTGTTCTCCCCCCTCCTGCCCCCTCACCTTCCCCCCAGGCCACCTCTCATTCCCACCTACTCCAGGGCAAAGCCTTCCTTGTGGACTGAGATCAACCTGGTAGACTCAGTCCAGGTAGGTCCAGTCCCCTCCTCCCAGGCCGAGCCAAGTGATCCTGCATAGGCCCCAGGTTTCAAACAGCCAACTCATGCAATGAGCACAGGACCCCATCCCACTGCCTGGATGCCTCCCAAACAGATCAAGCCAATCAACTGTCTCACCCATTCAGAGGGCCTGATCCAGTCGGGGGCCCCTCAGCCATTGGTTCATAGTTCATGTGTTTCCATTCGTTTGGCTATTTGTCCCTGTGCTTTATCCAACCTTGGTCTCAACAATTCTTGCTCATATAAACCCTCCTCTTTCTTGCTGATTGGACTCTTAGCACTCCACCTGGGGCCTAGCCATGGATCTCTGCATCCAGATCCCTCAGTTGTTGGATGGGGTTTCTAGCACGACAATTAGGGTGTTTGGCCATCCCATCACCAGAGTAGGTCAGTTCGGGCTGTCTCTCGACCATTGCCAGCAGTCTGTTGTGGGGGTATCATTGTGGGTTTCTGTGGGCCTCTCTAGCACTTTGCTTCTTCCTATTCTCATGTGGTCTTCATTTACCATGGTCTCCTATTCCTTGTTCTCCCTCTCTGTTGTTGATCCAGCTGGAATCTCCCGCTCCCGCAAGCTCTCTTTCCCTCGACCCTCGCCCTTCATTACCCCCACTCATGTCCAGGTTGTTCATGTAGATCTCATTCCATTTCTCTGTCATTGGGCGATCCCTGTGTCTTTCTTGGGTTCCTTTTTTCCAGATAGCCTCCCTGGTGATGTGAGTAGCAGTCCAGTCATCCTTGTTCAACATCTAGAATCCTCCTATGAGTGAGTACATACCAAAAGTTGGAGCTATATTCATAACTCAGGCTGCATTTATTCTCTAATGAAAGTTCTATTTGTTAAATAAGAAGTACATCTAATTTGTTTATTTCATTACCTTTGTTCCCTTATTTTGAAGCAAAGGTTTGATTGTTCTCAATATATAAGTGAATTCTTGTAGTAAAAATAAAACTTCCACAAGTGAAAACATTAACAGAAAACTCAGTAAGGAAAAGAAATACTGATTGTGTTACACAGAAAGGTGAT
Source organism: Peromyscus eremicus (assembly GCF_949786415.1). Classification (NCBI taxonomy): domain Eukaryota; kingdom Metazoa; phylum Chordata; class Mammalia; order Rodentia; family Cricetidae; genus Peromyscus; species Peromyscus eremicus. The sequence continues at coordinate 5,960,424 of NW_026734288.1, forward strand.
TCCAACAGAAATCCTCAGGGAATTAAGTGCATGTGGTATGTTCATTTGGGTATAGATAGGGGTGTGTATACCTATACTATCATATAAAATCACATAAGATCATGAGCATTGAAGGTCATCTCAAATGAAGAAAAGCTTATTTGAACCCTTGCCTGTGTTATTTTATTCCAAGGATACTAGGCTCAATTTCTATTCTTATGTCTTGGTACAGAATTTAATAGATCATGGAACACATGGACAAAAGACAACTCACCATGTAGAAGCCATTAGATCTATGCCATCCTCATGGATTGAGCCACTAATTAGCTCCTAAACTTCTGGTCTCATTATTAGGCCCCTCCTAATCACAACCACCTCCGACTGTTATAGAAAAGCAGAAAAGGCATCTGAACCACCACTTCTCTCAGGTTATTCCACTGCCTCGCTTTTTGGGACCCTCAATTCTGTCTGTTCTGTTTTATTGTTTCCTATTTTGTCTCCTTCATATTTATCTCTATTGTAATAAAGATATTATCATCCTGACTGATTATTATTATTTTTATTAGCTTATTTTTGAACAGACTTATTTTTCCTCTAAACAGCGTTGACATCATCCAGCAGTTGTCTTAGTGTCCAGCAAGTGTTCTGGGGTTTCTCTCATGCAATGGTGCCACTTGTACTATAAGTATGAATCTTGTTAGCATTAGTAGACTTCTTCATTGATCATGAGTGGAGAGTGTGTGAAACACAGCCAAAATCTACTGACTTCTCATAACTTATGTTGTTCTCTCTGTTTCTCATGGTCACATTGTGAATTGGGTATGATCTGGATTCAGGAAGTCATATTCAAAGACCTGAATCACACAGAGAAGTCAAAATGGAGGATTTTTTCCCTTGACAATAGATACTACAGATCACACCTTTGCGGGAAAGCAGTGGGCTCCTTAAGTTCAACAATTCAACAGTATAGAATAGGGTAAGGGGCTTCAGTTTTATTAATGTTGTGTGTAGACTTGTTTTGTGTTGTGTGTGTGTGTGTGTGTGTGTGTGTGTGTGTGTGTGTGTGTGTGAGTGCGTGTGTGCTTCTGTGTTGTAGCTCCTTGCCACAGTGTGAAAAGAATTAGCTCTGACTTTAGAAAATGTTGGTTTTGTTTAACAAGTAATTTTGTCACATGTTAAGGAGAAGTGTCATTATGGAACAAGTTTTGTCAGCAATACTTGTTCTTCCCTTAATTGTGTCAATTAAGTGAAGTAGTTGAATACTATGGTGCAAGGAACTGATGGGTCTCTACGCTGTAGTATAGGCTTGAATAATGCAAGACTCTGCTCACTGCATATGTACTTTACCAGGTGTCTGATTGTAATCATATGCAAACTTGTTTATGTATAGGCATGGAGGCAAATTGTTTCTTTTTCTTGAAATTTCAAGGAAAATACACAGTACTTTCCATTTCCAATGTGCCCCAAACAAGTTCAGATGACTTTTTTTCTGAATGTTGTAGTAATAATTGAAGTCAACAATAAAGAGAAACTTAAAGGAAAAAGGGAGGAAAGATTTATGACAAATAGATTATTCCTGTCTAACAAGTGACCTCTAACCTCAGTTTGAAAAAGGTGCAGATCCCAGTTTATTAGGAGAAAAGAGGCAGCATTTAACTCAAGCCTAGTGGAGTATATGTTTCTCATGCTCTCAGAGTGTTTCTCGGCCATATGTCCATGAATGGAAACATGTCTATTTCAGGACAACACATCTATTCAATTTGTGCCAGATATATATTTTCCTTAATCTAGAATTAATAATCACAGGTATAGAACCTCATGATAGAAGCATGAATAAAGAAGGTATCTTTTCACTGCCCAGGCAGACACCTCACCTAATCTCAAGGAGTCTCATGAGCCTTCTGCAGGTGTGGAATTGGTACAGTAGAGTTAGAGACTAGATAATACCATTCAACTAATAACCATGCAATTCAGATCCCAGATTTGTCTTGTAGGAAGCCATTAGATTGCAGGCAGTTACCAAATAAATTTCTGAGAAAATACAGGCAAATTAACATAGTTGTAATTTGTTATGCTTGCTGTGAGTAAGGAGAAGCACATGGCTGGTGTTATTTGTTATAAATATGCTTCTATTTCTCTAAATGGATTACATTTAATTTTACCCCCAATTTTCTTCATTCCTCCTTCTCTGGGTTCCAGTCTGTTTTCTTTGTGTAGAGTCTTCATATATACATCTTGAATGTGGTGAGAGGTTTAATCATTTGTGAAGGAAGTGGTTATGCTTCAGAATTCTATACCCAAACAAGTTCATTGTATCTTCTTCAGTTTAGGAGTTGTTTCTCTTTAACCCTGTTTAGAGCTTTTGAAAATTTGACTTTCCTTCTAGTGAGAGGAATTAGTGTTCATTAGAATCCCATTGAAAAAATATGCATAGTCTGTAGGAACTGAAAACTGAATATGCAAATTTAAGCAGCACCATGGAGTTCCTGTGCATTCTTCATTTCTGCACAGACATGCATGTCATACAGCTCTGATTCTAGTAAATACCTTACCTTAGTGCCAGAAAAAGACAAAAAAATAAAATTTTGTTTAGATAATTCCAAATATTAATGGAGAGTCTGAGTAATTACAATGCAATTAATGTAGAAAACAAAGATAAACTGAGTATGTGTGCAGATATTTATGTGGTCAATGTCACTTCCAGGGAGTGTTCCACGAGTTACGTTTATTGTAACTATTGATATCTGATAAATTTCCAACAAAAACAATGAAGTTCAAGGATGGAATTCAGTGTTTTTCACTAAAATCTTAAGGTATTAGAGTGTTCTTTGGAGCTCACATATTGTAAAGAATTCCACTTGGTTCTCCTCATTTTTCTTTCTTTTATCCCTTTTCCTTCCTTCCTTCCTTCATTTCTTTTTTTGATTTTTAAGAGAAGAGTTTCTTTGTGTTGCTTTTGGACCCTGTCCTGGAACTCAGTTTGTAGACCAGGCTGGCCACAAACACACAGGGATTCACCACGCTCTGCCTCCTGCATGCTGGGATTAAAGGCATGTACCACCACCGCTTGTCTCCTCATTTTTCACCCATAATTACTTAACAGTGTTCCTGGGTGAAGTAATGTCATTGTGAAAATAAATTTGTGAAAAAATTTAATCATGACTCTCACTGAAAACTTGCAGAACCTTAATATTATAAATTGTATCATGGTAACCAATGGGAAAAGTCAGTGGAGACTTTAGAGGGGAATACATTGCCTTCATGCTGCTTGGACATAAGCAACTAGATTTTTTTACCCAATTGAAGAATTACTTTCATGTGCGACTACCTCACAGATGCTGTTTGTTATCCTCCATGGAAGCCTCATTTGGCTTTAATCAACCACCCCAGAGAAAGAGAATGTGAGGATCCTTAATGATTCTCAATGTCAGCTGTGCTCAGCCTTAACTTGAAATACCAACCTGGCTCTGGTAGCTATAGCAAGTCAATTTAATCATGCTGCCAAGTCTGTACTAAAGTCATTCATGCTGGCTAAACAGCCTACCTACCTAATGCATGAGAGTTGAACTTATCGTTTTCTCTGCCTCTGGGAGCTCATGTTGTTCTACATCTCTGCTCTGTTATAGTACACGTAGTGAGCTTTTTGATTCTGCCTTCCAGTATCTTGGTGTGGTAGAAAGTATATGGGGATTTTCCTGCTTTGAAATCAAAATATTATCAGAGAGGTAAAATTTTGAGATAAAGTTTCTTGAGAGGATCTACACAGAAGGGGAAGAGAGATGGCATTTTCTCAGGTAAATGTATGAATGGAGTGGATGTGAGACATATTGACTGTTTTACAAATGCTTCTTTTGCTGTGATCTCAAACCTTTACATTACCTCTCAGTTTCTATAAACCATTATTTTTCTTTTTCTGAAATGGTTGTCAAGTTGAAGTCTTTTGAATACATGTCCCACATATGCTGCTTTCCACTGTTTTCTCACCATTTCATTTTTTAGCATAAATTCTCTGAGTTAATGCATAATGTAACCTTCTGGTAGACAAAAAGAACATGTCCTACTGAGAGTGGAGTTGAGACATTTCACATGAATGAGAAAGAAGCCATGTTCCATGATCATTTTGCCCAGGTATCCATTTGCTCAATGTAGGCTTTTCCAAAACGGAGGCACTGTGAAAAAGGATAACATGTCTTCTTTCAATGTATAATGTTTAAAGTAGTATTGTTATGAAAGACATACTGTGTTATATACTAAGATGAAATGTTTAAATGCAATACAAATTTCCAAGTGGAATTTGCCAGTTATAAGGTTTTATGAAATTATCACATCAGGCATATTTCCATTTTCTGTTTTGTGACTGGATTCAAAGAGTCTATTCTATCATTTCTTTTTGTCTGCTACTAACATTACAATGAACTTGCAATGCCCCTGTGTTGTGATGACACCTGCTAACAATCAATCCCCTGGGAGTACATGTAACATTACATCTCATGGTTATATAGTACATTTTTTTGAACAAATGAACAAATGGAGACCTTGTAGGTACTTATTATAATCCTGTGGATTTCACAAACAATGGAAAAGTCTCAATAAGATAAATTTAGGTTATTGAAGTGTCTTCTTAACAACCAAATGTACTAAATTGAGTGCAGGAATGGCATTATTTAAATACAATATTTGCAAGTGAATCCAAAAGCTTTTTCACTGTTTAAAATAAATGTAAGAGAGAATCTAATCATTTGCCTCACTGAAATACTATAAAATGATGTAATTTTAGAAAGCAACATGGAAACTAAAGGGAATGCCTCATGGGAGACACTGTTGAGGTATCAATTTTTTACTCTGCCTTGCTTGCAAGCAAGTATATTACTTACCCAGGGTGAGAAGTAATTTCAGTTGAGGCTATCCCTCAGATTCCATCCACTATTTCAAATACAGGAGTCAGTTATGTTTTAATTAATAATCTCAGGAAAATGGAATGTGAGGAAGGGGTCTGTACAACTTTGTACAGCTGTGTTCAGACTCAATTTAAAGCAGGGCACTGACACCACTTACCCATGTGATATAGATTTCCAGGATCTGAAGGAGTAAAGGACCCCTTCAAGGCAGGAAAGACAAAGCTAAGTTTCGGTCTGCCTATAAAAGTTCAATGTTTCTGCATCTCTGCTGTGGTGCAAGGCTCCAAATGCAATTTTTTTTAACCTGCTTTTGGATCTCTGAGTGTGGAATGCAGGTGCTGCAGCCTTTCACACAGAATAGTTTCAGAAAGGTGAAACTTTAAGATAAACTTCCTGACAGGATCCATTAAGAAGGGTAGGGACAGATGGCATGTTCTCAGGTAAATTCATGCACAAGGATGGGATGGTTTGACATTCCACACATAAATGCTTCATTTGCAGAGCTCTGAACCTTCACTATAATTCCTCACTAGAGGAAAACTATGTTTTTGTGTTTTATTATATTTCTAATATAAATTTTTTATTATCAGTCATCTCCATTCCACATTCTGCTTTCTACTCTTTCCTGCCTCTTTTATTTTCCAGTGTGACCTAACTACATCAGTCAATGACCTGAAATATTTATAAATTTTCTGATATTAGAGATGACTATTGAAAGAAAATCCATACTGAGCACAATTTCAGACATTATTTATCACTGAGAAGAGGTGCATATTTCATGAAATGTTTAGATGTTGAGTACTTTGATTCCATGAAAAAGTTACAATGTCCTTCCTCTTAATATATAACTTTTGAAAATTGCAGATTACTGATAACACAGAGAATTCTTTAGTTAAATGCTCTTTCCTTCGGCAAATAACTCAAAAGATCATAACAAAGAGAAATTGAATTTTTACTTCAGAGTCCATTGACATTCAAGGATGTGACTATCAATTTCTCCAAGGAGGAATGGGAATTCCTGGACACATCTCAGAGGGATTTATACAGAGAGGTCATGTTTAAGAACTACAGCAACCTGGATTCTGTAGGTGAGAATAAATTCTTTCATATTGCTGCTTAGCCTTATGAATGCCTAGTAACTTGTATTAGTCCTTGAATTGCTTTCTATCAATGAATCTGAGCTGCCAATTATTATTAGATATTGTTGAGTGTAATATTTATTGAAAATGTTCTTAATCTAAATGTTCTTTAATTTAGCAAATACTCCCTTAAATCCAATTTTTTTGCAGTCACTCAGTAGCAATAATGTGTGAATACAGTCTGATTCCCACAGTTTTATTTTTGTAATGGCATAATGTATACAAAGTTGAATGTATACACAATTAAAATTATTGATTGCTTTAAACTCTATAACCACTGTCAAGTATGGATTAATAAAACTTCACTTATGAGTCTTTCCTTATGTAACTTGATATCCACTGAGTACAAGCCCGTGTTAGAACTCAACTCTTTTCCCCATCATATAAATAAATTATCATGTCTCTTCTAATTCACAGGCCTTTCTGTATCAAAACCAGAGGTAGTCACGTGTCTTGAGCAGAACAAAGAACCCTGGATCCTGAACACAGAGGAAGCAGAAGGTAGAGAACCAGGTAAGGTGGAAGGAAACAATGGTTTATGTATAAAGTACAAAACAAAAAAAAATGGAACCATAACTGGAGTGGGATTAGCCCAGCTCCTCACTCAAAGCAATGCCTGAGAATTTCATTTGGAATTGTGAACTAGGATTGAGAACACAGAAAATTTTACATGATTTTCCCTCATTTCATCGGAAGAGTGATTAGATGAAATTTATTATACCAATAGTAATTTCACAATGTATGTGGGGCTTTATTTTGTATTCCAATAAATGTCTGAATTTGTGTCCTGATTGTCAGTGATTCTAAGGTTTTTTTGAAATTTATAAACATTTTGATATTATATCTGGATCAACATAGTTTTTTTCTTTTAGCTCCTTGCCTACCATCCCTGTATGACACTAACCCATTATCATGATTCCTGCACCATGTCTCATTCCCTCTATCAAACAAAGAACATAAAATTCATAAAAAAATCAAGGAATATTTGGGCTGGCCAATTGTTTCTGAACACAAGACTTTGAATATGATTGATATGTCCTAGTTTTACTCATTGAAAAACCAATTTTGTTACTCCTGGAAGCTAAGGACTACACATACATTCTTGTCACAAATTTTGACTTTGGGCCTACTTTTCACTTTAGAAGCTGAGATTTTGTTTGACTTGGGCTTCTGTGGAGTTTGACCTTGCTGTCACAGACTTGGTGATTTATGGCCCATTGTTCCTATAATGTTTGTAAATTTCTTCCCTAAATTCATTTACCATTTCTAGTCTCTATGTTCTCTCAGCATATATTTATTTATAGGTACCTAAACCTTTATGCAAGGGTTAAGATAAAAGAATCCCAGATAGGGCTCAGTTCTCCAAAATCTCCTAATTAAGCTTCTCCAGTGAAGGATGAGTGATGCACAAATATATGTGTATAACATTATAGGATTAGTTTAATGCCATGTTCATTAAGCAGAAATATAATCATTTTTTATCTTGAGCCCACGATCAATTTGGTCTCAGTTTCTTGTCTGCAATACTAGTGTCAGGTACGGGTTCAAACAATGGAGTGGGATTTAAGAAAATCAAATGCTGGTTAATGATTGCCAACACAGTTGTTCCAATTTTGTGCATTTCTTTCATGCCAATGAGAATATTCAGTCACATGGTACATAACGATGAAAGACTGATGAGTACTTTTCTTCTCATGTAGCATATATGACACTATGAACATATTTGAGTTGGGTTGAAGTGTTCTGTTGAACACATGTTTGATATCTTCTCACTCCATTTTTAAATATATGAGCCTTTTTATTGAGTTTTTGATGATTATTACAAAAGTGATACCTGCTATGTTTGGGTATAACACCAGAAAACAATGCAACCCATTACTTGTACAGGAGGCTTTATTTGTTGGCACATGATTTCAAGTTTGGGTATTGGCTACACCATCATACAGTAAAGACATTTAAAATGTTTTTTGATATTCACTTGTTTTAACAAGCTTCCACAGAAGTACAGTTGTCTATGTTTCTTTAAAAGAAGATTTCTTTGTGAGCCAGAGACATGAAAATGATTCCCTGCAAATCTGATTACCAGAAGGCTATTACCAGGACACAGACAGTGGAAAGAGGTTTATGAAAACTACCATCAAATCATATGCATGCCACATATATAGTCAATAAATATATAAATATGTTTTTAAGATTATCAAGAAAAGGACTGTAATCTTAGTTATTCCTCTTTGTATTTGCTCTTCTACAGTACCCTAACATCACTTTCATAACTTAATTCTGTTTTAATTTCTCATTCTTTTTAATAGTGCTGTTTTTAATTACCCCTTTTGTGGAAAAAATCCTACATCCCCATTGGCTCCATGCTAGTTACCTAAACTCTACAGAAAATATAGAGAAGAAAATCTTAAAAGCTAGCATCTACAAATTTGAGAAAATATGCAGTATTTGTCTTTCTGGATTAAGTTACTTATAATAATTTTTTTTTCAGTTTTACTCATTTACCTTCAATATGTATAATACAAAAAAAAAGAGTTTCTTAGCATATAACCTACCAAAGATAAATCAAATGAATAAAGAATTTATCATGTCACATGTTAATTAATAATTAAAAAAACAAACTCAAGTTAAGAAAACGAGATGGATTCAGGACAGAATTCCACCAGAACATTAGAGAAAAACTAACATCAATCCATTTACAGTTATATGACAAAAGGGAAACTTTCCATTTCAAGAATATCTCAAAAGAATTATCTACTAGGATCAAGGTGACATCATCCAAAAGATGTTAATAGGAAACAACATAAGTAAATAAAGACACATAATGTATTAGGAGAACAAACTATATGAAACAGACCAAATGGTCTCTTCAATAAATGCAGAAAATACTTTCATCAAAATAAAACATCCCTTCATTATAAAACTTCTACAGTAGGAGGAACATATCCACAAGTAATAGAATATGTTTACTGCAAGTAATTACCAACATAATTACTAAATGGAGAAAATGCAAAACATTTTATAACTGGGAAAATAAAGGAAACTCACTCTCTCCATATGTGTTATATGTTCTGCTTGAAGTCTTAAGTGTTAGTCTAAGATCATATGAAGTTCAAGGGGATACAGAAAGGAAAGAAAAAAAGTCATAGTATCCTTAATACATAATATTTATTTTATACCAGAAAATTTAAATCAAGATTCTATTGAGTGGTGCTAAGGTTATTGCTCATTTCTGCATCACTTTTTGTACTGACTTTCCTTCCATCATAACTGAAGAACCCTTCTGAGTTTCTGTTTCCCAGTTCATAGTGTCCCTCTATCTCAAATGTCTAATCAAAGAATTATAGACACCAAATGAATACTGTGACAAGAAGAGTTACCATCTGCCATGTGTTATTCTTATTATTGCTTGTCTAGTGCAAAGTGGTGAGACCTGAAATGATATAATCACTAATCAATAAAGCTGCACTAACATTCTGAAGTTATATATATTTCATATATATATATTTGAAAATTATATGCATAAATACATCAGGGTAACAATGATCAAATGGAGGTTATATTATTGATTTGGGGATATGGGAATAGTTGGAGGGAATGTAGCTGGGATAACCTTGAAAGGAAATGATATAATTATATTTAAATTAAATTTACATTTAAAAAAGAATTTTTTAATTTACCATGTAAACTCTGAGTCATGATATTTTACTTTGAAATAGAATTCTGTATTTTAGTCTACTTTGAAAATATAAATTTTATTGACTAGGCCTTTTTCACTTTGTTCAGTTTTTATTGGGGGAGTACAATGTTACTCTATGTAACTGCCCTGGCTGTCCTGGAACTTTCTCTATAGTCCAGGGTGGCTTGAACTCACAGACATTTGCCTGCCTCTGCCTACTGAGTTCTGGCATTAAAGGCTCTGTTTGCTGAGTGCTGAGACTATAGGCATGTGCCACCACTGCCCAGCTTATATTTTGTATTTTTGTATCCAAACATATTAGAGATCTAAGACTCTTTAAGAAAAAGTGAATGTAATTAACTCTGCCCACCATTCATATTCTGCATTCAAGTCAGTGAAGGACACTTTAAGAAAAAGCCAGACAGTGATTCACATTTACGGGCCATCTGGGATGGTTTTATCAGTTAGTTATGCTAGGACAGGAGATATTGAGGCCAAGGTCAAGGTGTGCCTTGCTGAGAATTAGTTTTACAATGGAGAAACCCATTCATCATAATATTGCCCAGGGGCACTTTGCCTAATTGACTCTATTTGTACTTTTTCTTGTCTGAACATATAATTTACTTTTCTCACCCCTCCCCTTTTTTGAGACTGGATCTCTATCCATGTAGCTAAAATAGGCATGAAATTGAATATGTAGATCAGATTGGCTTTATACCCATAGAGATCCACGTATCTCTGCTTTCCAAATGCTGAGATAAAAGAGCTGTCTTTTTTAAATTTTAGACATTCTTAGGTATCTGAAAAAATGAAAGTCCTATAGAATTATCAATGTGATTGTGGAGATTTTGAAACATTCTCTCCTCGGGTCCATAAAGGTCTATAGACCTCATAGGTATATTTGGTTTTCATGATCATTTTATTGTTTTCTTTTTTGTAATGACTCACTTTGAATAACTACACATTAACATGTATTAATAATCATTAATCATAGAAAATCTATACATGATATTTTACCATTTATATATTAGGTAAGGATATTTTTTCCTAAACTGATAATGCAATTTTCAAGTGAACAGAATATTTTTAATAATGGTTAATAATTTAATTTTATAACAATTATGTTTACAGTTATTTGTTACATGACATTTTTAAAGAGAACCCTGTCAAATTATACATATTATAAATTACAATTTTATGAAATGACCTTCTTATGTTCACCATGTTTGAACATTTGTTTCTTTATAGAATAAACCTGAATATTTGTGTTTTTTTTTTTTGCTATAGTCCAATATTGGTGTCCTTTTATGTATAAGTGTCTATGTTATTTTTGGCTAATTCTACACACTTAGATAATAATTGTCTTTCATTTCCTCCAGCTTTGTTTTGTTATCCCATTCAAGAGTTGTTTCTAAAAGAGCATACAGAGGATACTGGCCAAACAGAACTATCACGACAGTTTGTAAGTGGTAGCCCTGGAGAATTATACATTTGAAAGTTCTGGGCATGTAGATCTGTCAATGATGAGCCAGAATCATATGCTGATGGAAATGATCTTCATGAAGCACACATCACTGACATTTCTGACAGAATAGATGAAGTCCCCCCCCCAAAAAAAACCCTCACTCTTCATCACCAGGACTCAATGTAGGTTGTGACTCTTTAATGGCATCTTGAGCCACATGTTAGAGGCCTTTCTGTGACACCAGTAAAAGAATTCCTTTCCTGTCTACAATTGAGAGTTTGGTCGTGACAAATGGCCCTCTGGAAGGGTATCCCAATCCTTTCACCTGATAAATGAAATTCAGTTGGAAGAAAACACATCAGCCACTGCCTCATCCCATAACGGCAGTTACATGTAAACCTTCAGAGGGAGGTCTCATAAGAACTGGAGGTAAAATCAACTGGACAATTTAGGGTAAAAAGAAACCCCAAAGAAAAGTAAGATGTTGCTTTCTTAATTAATAGCCAGAAGTGTCACTGGGATTCTGAGGATTTCATCCTTTACAGAGGCCAAGATGTCAAAAGCATTTTGGGAGCTCTGATTTCTAATGCTAAGTGATTCTACATGCCTTAGGAAGGAGAAAAGTTAAAAGTAGTAATGAAAGCCTGTTAAAAGGGCCCTGTTCAGGAGAACTGGATCTTTGTCCTGGGTACAGAACTAACATTTCAGTGGGGATATGTCAATCTCCTGGACAAGGGACCTAGTTAGTGGAGTCCAAGAAATGATCACTCAGGACATTTATCTATCACTGATAATTGATTAATTGCACATTGGCAACCTAAACTACAATGAAAACTGGAAAATTTTATGGCTTCTTTCAATCCCTCCCTTTCTGTACTGTGTACCTCACTGGTTGTAATATGCGAACAGTGAATTCCTATTCTTACCCAAGCACCTCTGCAATGCCCCTTCTCATAAAAAAAAACAACTCTGGAATGAACAAAAACATTAATTTCCTTGTTCCTTTTGCCTTCTCACTGAGCAGGCAAAGCCCAGCCTAGAATGCCTGACACATTTGTGCTTAGAGGCAGGGAATGGATGGTGAAGATGATGAAATAATAATCCCCAAATTTATGTTAAGAAATTGAAACAGACCTTATGGCCATGAGCTCCAGAGACTAGAGATTTGCATTAAAGCACAAGGACTACTCATAGCTTTTCTCTCAGGATAAACATCTTAAATCTGGAAGATAACAGTCTTGTTAGTCAGGATCACACCATTAAATTCAGGTCTTTTTTGTTGTTGTTGTTCAACTAGAGTTAACTACATTAATTTCATTTCATGTTCTTTAACTAGATTCTTGATTGCTTGGTCTTGGGCAATCAGGACAGTTATTGATCATCTAACATTGATTACTTCAGAATTCATTACTAATGTCATCTATTGTCAGAGCAGGAAAGGTTTCACCAACTTTCTTGCCCATCTTTTTATTTACTGTGCCTAATCCTGATTAAAGTTGGTCTGTAAACTCAATTATTGCACAGGTCCCTCTTCACTTGTTAGTTCCCCAAAAATGCCAGATAGTGCCAGGTGGTGGTGGCACACGCCTTTAATCCCAGCACTCGGGAGGCAAAGGCAGGTGGATATTTGTGAGTTCAAGGCCAGCCTCGTCTACAAAGCGAGATCAAGGAAAGGCGCAAAGCTACACAGAGAAACCCTGTCTCTAAAAAACCAAAAAAAAAAAAAAAATGCCAGATAGTTTGAAGGATACTCATTCACTGGTCTATTTTTCTTTCTTACTGACCAGCCAAGACCCAAAATAGAAGGAATGGTAGGACTGTCTTCCCAGCCCTCATTAGCACAGTCAGGATTAAATTATCAAAGCAATTCTCCATTACATTGTGTGAGAAAAGTCTGAAATACAGAAGAACGTGCTCTAAACAAAAAAAAAAAAATTAACCAACATCTAGAAAAAGGCAATGAAATTCTTAATGACTGAGAAATACATAAAATAAAACAAACAAGAGATTAGAGGAGTGATACAATCAAAGAAAATAAAATTTAAATAGTGAAATTAATACTTGACATTAAAAAATATAAATATAATTAAAAAAAAACACATAGCAATCTGGACTTGGATTAGGAGGAGGCCATTCCCTGGTAGAGAACTGGCATTAAAACCAACTGTTTGACTTTGCACTATGTATTATGTTTGCTGCTGAGTTTGTCACCTGCTACACACATCTACAGTCAATGACCTGTGTCTCAACTCTGTGAGCTGATTTAACAGTGAAAAACAGGATTAAATATATCTGCCAAGGAGAGCCCATTAGTTAGAAATTCAGTATTCACTGGCTCAAAATAATCTTTCCAAATCATATACCCACTAATCTGGCCTGCCTTCATTAACATGATATGAAATAATACATGATGAGAAATTACAAATCAGTAGCCCTGCCACAATCTGGTCCTATTTCACAATGTTAACTCCAGCAGTTAATTGCCTATCTTCTTTTCCCCTGCAGTGTACACATAAATTATTCTTCCTATTCTGTTCTGAAGGCAGAAACCATGCTTCACATGTAAATCTTTTACCAGTTACTGTAATAGACAGTTGACTACATGACTCAAACTGGTATTTCTAAAACTCACTGGTGGTTGAGCCTTTTAAGAACTTAGTTTATTTAATGAAGAGGACAGTAAGGTCAATTCCCTGAGAAGCAACTGACTGGGATCATGGTCACCATAATTAACATAAGGAGAGCTTGACTCAGAATCATTTTCTTAATGAATGGGTGTACAGCTGTTTTACAATTAATGTCTTCCTAGAAACAAATCACTCCATATACTTGAATTATTAATCAACAAAACTCTATTTAGTAACATTGTGCATCCATCTCTGGCTAATGCTACAAGAGGACCACGTCTAGAACAGATTTTGTATTATATATGTGATATCTTCCTTATATCTCTCTTAGATCCAGACCACAACCCATACTTTGAACAATCTAAATATAGCAAATGTAGCTATTAGGCAGATGAAGATATATAGAGAAAAATCTGTGTTTTAGATCAAATTATAATCTACAATTAAAATATGTATCAATACATTAAAAAGATGTGTCATTGTCTCTAATTCTCACATATACAGAAGGCAGAGAACACAAATACAAAAACACCAAAGAAAGTCAAATATCACTACCATGGATGATGTTTTAGGTGAACTGTCCTACTGAGCTATGCAAAACTCAGAATAAGGCTGCACTTTGCTCTAAGCATGCTGCCTCAGAGGAAGCACACAATTGTTTCCATGCAAGATGAGAAGGAGTTCATTTTAAATAGCCTTGCCTGCTGTCTGTCTCAGGGCTATGACTTCATTGTAGAGAATTACATATATAATATATATATATATATATATATAAATTATTTTTTCAAGACAGGATTTCTCTCTGTAGCTTTCTGCCTTTCCTGGAACTCACTCTGTAGCCCACAAAGGCCTCGAACTCACAGAGATCTGCCTGCCTCTGCCTCTCAAGTGCTGGAATTAAAGGTGTGCACTACCAACGCCCAGCCAGAATTCTTTATTTTTAAACTTTATTTTCATTTTATGAATATGGCTGTTTGCCTGCAATTGTCTGTGTACAGTACCTGCAATGGCCAAAAGAGGGCATCAGACCCTGTGAAACTGGTGTTAAAAAAGTTAGCTACCAGTTGGTTTCTGGGAATGGAACCTCTGTCCTCTGTAAAAGCACCCAGTGCTCTTAATTTCTAAGCCATCTCTCTTGCTGCTTTTTTATTTAAAATTTATTTTCATACATTTTAACTAAAATGTATTGTATTGCTTTCCCTTTTTTTGTCCTCTCTCCATTCTTTTTCTCAAATTCTTTCCTAGTTTCTTCCTTGTTAAGCATTCAGAAATTAAGTGTGGACAAATATATGAATAAAACCTAATGAGTCCATTTCTGTTGGTTGTGTGTTGGTTACAGTACTGAACACACAAGATTAGATAAGCAGTTAGGGAGCTTATCCTTGCCCAAGGCTAATTCTGTTACCTACAGGAGTATTCTACTTTTTAATGAGCTTCAGTAATCTACCCCCAAAGTGATCTAGGCTGCAGTAGTCAGGAAACATAACCAGGAATAGAAAACCTGGGTTATCAATACTTCAGCAGACACTCGCTGTAGCTATGGTTTTGTAGCTCTAGAACTGCAGAGAAGACTAAGGACACAGCCTTGAACCAGTCACAGTTCCCTTGGTTCCATGGGCTTCACACCATACTCAATTGACCATGTTCTCCTTGAATGACTTGAAATCCTGAAATTTCTGCCTCAAATTCTAAATACCATGATTACTGGTCTGAGACATTATATCTGACCCAGGAGGCTTCAACTGTATTTAGTGAGGCATTAGAATAACAGGATAAGTGAGATGAGCAGAAACACTTAACTATACACAAAATCAAATATTTATTTGAACCTGGGTTTCGTCTTCTGGAGAATATAGACAGAACCCACTCCTACTCTCTTGATGAGTTTTAACAGAATCAATGATAAAGTAAGACAATAGTGGTCATAGTTGGAAGACAGTAGACTTGAAAGCAGGAGGGATCAATCTTATGGGAGACATCTTCTGTTACTGTAGTAAGGTCCAGAGCTTGTACCCTTGACACCAGGCTCAGACATTCATCTGAGTAAAATGATGTAAATCAAGTTATCCACTTGTTATGTGCCCACTTAAAATGCATTCACTCAGGAAGCAAGTTGGGCAGATTTCTCTGGTGTCCTAGGACAGTTTAGTCTCTACCGTGAGTCACACAAGGATATTTACTAATACTATACATTAAAATAAAAAGGAGAAAGAAAGAAGAAAAGAATCAAAAAGAAAAAAAGCACATTACTAATGAACAATGAAAACATGATATTTATTCAGTTATACTAATTTGGTTATAGATATATTAGGTACCCAATCCATTCTTAAGTTCTTAAAAGGTTTAGATGGCAAAAGATAAACAAAAAAAGAGTAATCTAATGAAGTCATATAATGAATTCTCCCATCTCTAAAACCTTCCCCCATCTTCAGGTCCTGTCTTTCTAGCCATGTGGTCAGATAAGTAGTAAATGTTTCTAGAAACATTTTCATCCTGAGGACTCAGTCTTTTCCCACAATGGGATTCCCAGGGAAATTCCAAGTTCATGAGGTCCACTGTCTCACTAATTGTTAGTCAAAAAAAGTGATATAAATGACTTCAGAACATGCTTATTTCTGCCATGCAGGCAGATTACAGAGATGTCAGGGAAGATAGTGAAGCACTTTAAGGTCTAAGGAGAGATTCAAAGTGGGGAGAGCAGGTTATTGTCATTGATGGGTACAGGTAGTTGCTAAAAAAAGGAAAAAAAGTTGAAGAACTGGATATATCTAACCCATCACAGGTGATTGGATAAACAGGGCACAGTTTGAATCTGCTTGTCCTCAGGTACACACCAAGCATTGTTCTCTGAGCATTTGATATTTTGGCTTTTACACCCAAAATTCCCTGCCTAACAATACCTGCATACTTTATAGCTCTTTGTAAATGCCTGAGTGTCCAACTCTTAGAGTGACTTCTGTTTAAGTCTCAGGATCTCCTGACAATTTGGATGTCATCTGAAGTCACAACAAAAAAAAAGTTTCCTAGTTGAAGGGTTTTTTTTTGGGAATCAGGGAAGCAGCATATGATCTCCTTCAGACAGATCAGTTTTTATACCTGCAAGTTCTTTTTGTCTCTGTATAGGAGGTATAAATTCCAGCAAGAGTACACATGACATATACTCTTGTCTGCTTGCATTGCTGCTCATTTAAGACCCTGGTGGTAAACTCAGTCTTGTGGCTTTGATCAAGCTGTCAGCTACTTTCAAGACTTGGATTGTGAATTCCACTCTTGATCATTTTGTACTCCTCTCTTATTTTGTGGATATTATAGGTATGGAAACTTATTTAAGCATGCAATCTAAATGAGTTAATGATGCTATCAGCTTGTATCTCTTCTGGATTATCAAGGCTGAGGTAAAAGGAATTCAGGATTATCCATTTACGTTTTACTGCTTTAATGAAATGTTCATGTGGCTAAATAGTTTGCTCAACACTTATGAGTACTGACTGCTCATCCACAGGGGCCTAACTTTGATTCCCAAACACCAAGAGACAGCTCACAGCTGTCTGTAACTACAGGCACTGAGAAACAGACACTCTTGTGACCTCTACTGGTACCTGACAGGCAACTGATATATACACTGGCTAAACCTACATGCCTAAATTAAATTTAATCCTTTTTGAAAATAACATATACATGAAGAAAACAATTTTTAAAGGGACACATATAAATATCTTTCATTTTACCCTTTGCATATCTGGTGCTCTAGCAGGCCAGAAGAATGCATCAGATCTCCTAGATCTGCATATACAAGTAGTTCTGAGCCATTTGAGGTAGATGCTATGAACCAAACTGTGGTGCCTAAGAATAGTAATATTGAGAAAACTCTCAAGTTTCCAAAAACGTCAATAAAATACAAAAGATGAAAATGCCCCATTGCTCCTTTTGTCTTTTCTCATTTAAATGTGATGAAAGTCCCCAGATGATTTTCAAAGGATTCGTTGACTTTCTATACCTCTGTAAAAAGACTCTCCATATTGTGTCATATTTTCATTGTTAACAAAGTTCCATTAACATGAGTAAAGATAACTAAAGTGTTGGTTGAAACAGGTCAGAGTCTAGTCAGATTATATTAGGATAACTTCCATAATTTGATATTCCTTTTCCTTTTTTGGAGTTTTTGGAGATAGGGTATCTCTACATATCCCTGGGTGTCCTGGAACTCACTATATGGACCAAGCTGACCTCAAACTAAGAGAAAGTGGAAGGCTACCCTCTCCCAAATGCTGGAATTACAGCCATGCAAATCTAAGCCCAAATAAAATCATGAATTCATAAGTATCAATGACTAATTACTT
The DNA here is from genome assembly GCF_949786415.1 of Peromyscus eremicus. Classification (NCBI taxonomy): domain Eukaryota; kingdom Metazoa; phylum Chordata; class Mammalia; order Rodentia; family Cricetidae; genus Peromyscus; species Peromyscus eremicus. The sequence goes on from NW_026734288.1 coordinate 5,978,551, forward strand.
ATATTCAAGCTATTCTTTCACATTCACTTGTTGGTCTGAGAAAGTGCTATGAACAAATGTTTGGTCCTCAGAGTAAACTAAATAATTTAACATGCAATAAAAAGAAAAACAAAAGAGATGCCAATATATCGTTTTCATTTACAAATAGGATTTATCATTCAATTTCCCCTACTTTGCATAATCTTTCAATGAACATATGTTTACTATCTGAAAAGATGCTATTTTATTGATTTAATATTACAACTAATTCTATTTAAGCATCAGTGGGACCTCTATGTTGGAAATGTATTTCTTGTTCAAGTCTGTAATGTTATGCTGATCACCATATGAAGTTGGACAAAAGTAGACCCCACAAAATATATCTCACTGCTATTACATTATCTAGCATCTCTGGATAATTGTCTTAGAAGACAATACTTTGGGATGAAGTGCCAAATGCATAACAGATGAGGACATGAAGATGCATGGAACTTTAAATATTGTATACATATTCATAGCACATTAATTTTATTGTGAAATATACAGTTGATTACTGACTCGCTTAAATTATTACATCTCTTCCAGATAGATGAAAGTGTTTCTTTAGATACATACATGAAGTATTTAATAATTTTCATATTCTCTATTGAATATTTTAAAATTAACATCATTAAAATTTATTTGTAAGTAAATTGGTTGCAACAACTCTGGGGTTGGTCCCAGATTTTTGCAACTCTGAGGAAAGTTGTACTGACTACTTGAGAGTCAGAAAATACCTTGAGCTGCTTAGGACAACTCTGACCTCTGGAACTGAAAGGAGACAGTTCAGCCCTGGAGGGCAAGGTATCCTGGACACCTCAACCTGCTCAGAACAATAGGTCTGCCATGAAGGTGTCCTAGACACCTGGAGCTGTTTAGCACAGCTCTGATGGATGGAACTACAAGGAGATAGTTCAGCCCTGGAGGGATATTTTTTTCTCATTTCTTAGAAAAGCCAGGCCTGGAACTACTTGAGCATCAAAATGTATCCTGACTGTTCAGGAAAGTCAGGGTATCCTGACTGTTCAGGAAAGTCAGGCTATACATGGTATGATGGGAGATGATCTCAATGCAGGATAGAACAATCCTGCTCCTCTCATGGAGAGCCACTACAGCTGAGTTTCTGCTCAGCCCTCACTTAAGGGGGCTTGCTAGCAAAGTTCTGCTTCTCTTGCCTAAGAAATTGCAAAATTTTAGCCATCTCCTCCAGCTCAGGAGAAAAGTGTTACTATTAAGCTCTCTCGAGCTCTGTCCACTGACAGACATCTGAGCAAGGATCTTCTGTTCAGCTCCCCCTTGCTCAATCTACTATGGGATGCTGTGGGACGTTCTGTATGGCAAATGTGTTGCTGATTGGTCAATAAATAAATCACTGATTGGCCAGTGGCCAGGCAGGAAGTATAGGCAGGAAAAGGAGGAGAATAAAGCTGAGAAGTAGAAGGCTGAGAGAGAGACACTGCCAGCCACCGCAATGACAAACAGAATGTAAAGATGCCGGTAAGCCACAAGCCACGTGGCAAGGTATAGATTTATAGAAATGTATTAATTTAAGCTATAAGAAAAGTTAGCAAGAAGCCTGCCACAGCCATACAGTTTGTAACCAATATAAGTCTCTGTGTTTATTTGGTCGGGTCTGAGTGGCTGTGGGACTGGCAGGTGAGAGAGATTTGTCCTGACTGTGGGCCAGGCAGGAAAACTTTAGCTTCAATGGGATATCTCAGTAAGGTTCTTCTGTGCATCAGTGAATGAAGTTCTTCACAGCCAAAACTCTTTTGAGAACATGATTTATTTGGGAAGGATGAATACAGGAGAGTAGCTGCCTCTACCAAGGTGAATAGAACAGCTCACAACTGACCAGGCAGGATGGTTTCAAAGGATGTCCTGGGGGCAGAGTCAACCCATGATGGGTTAGTTGTTTCTTTGTTTGTTTTTTCTGCACAGGGATTAGCCATGTGGGCTAGGGACAGAGATGGCCCCCATTTAAGGGCCAAACTGTGTTTACTTCACTATCCTTTCTTGGCTTTTTAATACTACCTCTAAGTCCAGGGCTCATTTCTTTCACTGACTCTGATTCTAGGAACCAAGAGTGTTATTTTGGCACTAGATTCAGAGTCAGAACATATATTCTCAGTTCTGTGTTTGGAGATGAAGTGTTCAATTCTCTGGCTCAGATCTCAAACATAAGCTGTAATTCTTTTCCTGGTAATGAGCTTTAGGGCCAGGATTCTACTGTCTTACTCTGTGATTGGTTGGTTTCAAAAGTCAGTTCACCAGGGGCAGAGATGGCTGTGATTTGATCCAAACTGTGTTTCTTTCACTAGCTTTATCTGAGCCATCTTTTCCTTGTTCTGGGCTCCAGGGTCAAAGTGGGTTTCTTTAGCTAGCTTTTATCCCCTACATTCCCCCCTTTTTTGTTTAGAAATAAGCCACTGGGTGTTGCAAAGGGTAATAAGCAGCTGGGACTTGGAAAGGGTAATAAGTAATTAGGAGTTGGGAAGTGTAAATAAGCAGCTAGGGGCTGGAAAGGTGGGGGTAATCATTAAACTGTTTCCTACTGATTTGGGGCATCGAGGTTCTTGGAACAATCTTGATCTTCCTTCTCAGGTTGTAAACAGGTTCAGCAGATCTGGCTTTGTCAATAGGGACCAGTAATCCTGTAATATTAAGTGGCTCAGAGTTTGGTTAGATATATTTTGGATCTGTTGTTGAAGAAATCTAACCAAGATGTTTATGAGGCAGGGTTCAATTAGTATGGCTAGGAAAAAGAAGAAAAGAGGGGACAAGAAAGGCAGCATCCATTTCCATATCTGACTATTAGTATTCCACTGTCTGGGGGCATCAAGCTGTTTTTTGTTTGAAGATTCATCTGGTATTGTTGGATCTTATCTTTCATTATCCCTGATTGTCTGACATAAAAGCAACACTCTTCCACAAGAAATAGACAAAGACCACCTCTTTCTGCTGTTTAATAAATCTAATCCTCTCTGAATTTGTAATACTACAATGGCCAGTGAGTTTATCAGTTCCTGAAGAATAAGGATGGTCTGAGCTATGCGTTGGAAATCTTGGATGAATTATGAGGAAAGCTGATGGTAAATATCTAGGGGTATAATCAGTCCTGCTATTCCAGTGGCTGTACCTGCACTTATGCCCAGGGCTGCTAGAAAGAGTATTATTTGAATGGCTCATTTGTCATGCCTTGTTGCTATGAACTTGTTGGGAATTGGCAAGGGCTCTTCACCAGGTACCGCCCCTAATTTACAAAACAGTAATACCAGGGTATGAGTCCCAGACCACCTAGCAGGTAAACAGTGATAAACATGAGTACCAAAGAGAATAGAGGCATTGTGAATGCTTGGACATACTGACTTGGTGTTAGTACCAAGGGTAATAGTATTATTGCAGTCTGCAGAATCCAGAGTACACAAAAACATATTCCTGAGGACTTAAAGCAGTCTGTAATGCAAAAGAGAGGAATGCGAGAGAGATTTGTGGCAGTAGAGACATTTGGCTTGAAGGAATTAACAAATGGTAAGGTGAGAGAATCTAATAGGACAATGGGTGAGGCCACAAATGGTGAATGAGCGTTTGACCCTGGAGGGACACATAACCAACATTCTCCAAAGCTGTCAGGCTGAGCATCATTGTACAACTGATATACGGTAGTTAGGATCTGAAAAAAGAGATAGTGTAACAAGGAGGTTGAATAAGCATCCTCAAATAAGGCTGACATTCGGGATGTGAGAGGGTAAAAATGTGCACACCATATCTAATTTACACTTTCTGCTTGATACTGCAGGGCAAGAATGTGAATTCTTAGCTGCCTGCTTTAGCTGCCTTGTCTGACACTTGTTTCAATGCCCCTTTTATGGGGTACTTGTACTGCTCTGGAAGCAAGGGCCAAATTAAAACCTTTTCTAATTTCACTTAGATATGGTCTATTATCAAAACAACAGAAAAGCAATGATGCACATCTATGAAAATTTACACCAGAATTCATTATTTCATGTATTTGAAGAGAAGTATGAAATCTAAAAGGGTTACATTATCATTTAAATTTATAGGTCTTTGTCCATACTTTTTCTTAGAGCTGAGGATCGAACCCAGGGACTCTACCACTGAGCTGAATCCCCAATCCCTCTTTTGTCCATATTATTTGACAGGTGTAAACAAAATAAAGAGATATTATAATGCTTGAACATATTGACATATTTTAATTTTTTTCCAAAATAATTAATCATGTGTAATTGAATGTAAGTATGTTGGATGAAGATCATACCAATTCATATATATTCAGATTTCCTTTGATATGAGTTCTTTTCAGATCCTCAAAGTCTAATGTTATATCCAAAGGCTTTAAGAGACTAATTACACACTAAAAGATTTACAGTAACAAGGTTGTTCTGTGTTGTGACTAGGCATTACCACTTTGATTATATTCATAGGATTTCTCTCCAACATGTGTTCTTTAATACACTTGAAGATGACTGGGCTGTGCAAAGGCATTACCACACTGTTTATATTCATAGGGTTTTCCTAAATTATGTATTCTTTCATGCAATTGAAGAGCATTATGACGAACAAAGGCTTTCCCACACTGATTACATTCATAGGGTTTCTCTCCAGTATGTGTTGTTTCATGCCTTTGAAGAACACTGTTTTGAGCAAAGGCTTTACCACACTGATTACATTCATAGGGCATCTCTCCTGTATGTGTTCTTCTATGAACTTGAAGATTATGAGGCTGTGCAAAAGGCTCTATTACGTTGATTAAATTCATAGGGTTTCTCTTCAGTAGGTGTTCTTTTATGCCTTTGAAGATCACTATAACATGCAAAAGCTTTACCACATTGTTTTCATTCATAGGGCTTTTCTCCCATATGTGTTATTTCATGCAATTGAAGAGCATTGTGATGAGCATAGGCTTTACCACACTGATTACATTAATAGGGTTTCTCTCCAGTATGTGTTCTTTTATGCTTTTGAAGAGTATTGTTTTGAGCAAAGGCTTTACCACATTGATTACATTCATACGATTTCTCTCCAGTATGTGTTCTTTCATGCAATCGAAGAACTCTATGACAAGCAAAGGCCTTCCCACACTGATGACATTCATAGGGTTTCTCTCCAGTATGTGTTCTTTTATGTACTTGAAGATTGTGGGGCTGTGTAAAGGCTTTACCACATTGATTACATTTATAGGGTTTCTCACCAGTATGTGTTCTTTTATGTACTTGAAGATGACTGGACTGTAAAAAAGCTTTACCACATTGTTTACATCCATAGGATTTTTCTCCCATATGTGTTCTTTCATGCCTTTGAAGAGCACTGTGTTGTGCAAAGGCTTTCCCACATTGATTATATCCATAAGGTTTTTTAACAGTATGTGTAGTTTCATGCCTTTGAAGATGACTGTGTTGTGTAAATGTTTTACCACATTGATTATATTCATAGGATTTCTCTCCAGTGTGAGTTTTTTCATGCCTTTGAGGAAGACTACATGCAAAGGCTTTACCACTCTCAGTATATTCATGTGACTTCTCTGTAGTATGACTTCTTTCATGCCTGCAAGAATAATTGAATAATTTAAAAGCTTTACCACATTCATTACATTGCTGACTCTTTACATCTGCATGAATTAATTTTACAATTGGTCTTAATATGTAGAGAACTGAGATCTTAATGTTTTAGCATGTTGTTTACACTCACATTGTTCCCCTGCATTAAGGATGGCTTTGCATATTTGAATATGCCTGTCATGGTAAGAGCCTTTATGACCTGGCTCATATTTTTGGCATCATTTTTCTCTGAGTTTTTTTCACATATTTGAAGAGAGCTGGGAGAATTTGGACATTTACCTCACTTATTCCACTGATAAATTTTCCTATACTGTGAGTCATGCTACATGTTCAAAGTTAACCAGGACAAACAGAAGCATGTACACAGACAGTCCTAGTACCCATAGGCCTTTTCTGTGGTGTATTTGTTGATCTATTCTTAATGAACCTGGAAAACCAATTGTTTGTAAACTTGAATAACATTCAACAAGTTTACTCAACATGGGACTACTACATATCTTCTAATTGTTCTGAAATTGAAAGATGGACATTGTTTCTTCCCATATCCTTATGTTCATAGAACTGGTATCCAGAGTGACATATGATATAACTATTAAAGAAAGAATAAAAAACAAGAATATTTCCACATTTCATCTACAGTTGGACTTTCTGTTCCTCATCAATATGTGGTATAGGGAATAATGTTTCTCTGCAACAACTCCCCCCTCCCCTTAAGTCTTGACTCTATCTACCCAGTTAACTAAAATTAGAAAAGACAGAACACCTATGTGAGTAAATATTCTATGGACTATTTGCTTATTACAAGGTTTTGTGTATATTCTTATCACATATTCAATGAGTATATCTTTTGTAATATGAAAACTATGAAACTAAATGGATTGTCAGTTGTACAGCATAGCTTTGATGAAGCTATTATTCAAACGGTGATTTCTGCTAAGGCATTTTTTTCTTCCTTCTTAAAAGAATGACTTGCAAACATAATTCACTTACATACCATTGAGGTACATGTGTTTATGTGTATTTAATTATCATTGATGCACTTTAAACTGTGATTATTTACACTGCTTCATTTCACTAAAGCTTCCAGATAAATTATATATATCTAGAGGCCCATTTCTATCAGCTTTTACATGAAAATTACCTTCCATGTTTTTGAGAACTTTGACAATGTTCTTCAACTTCAAGATCATCCCAATTGTAGCCTAAAATATAGGACAAGAAAAATGTATGAAATATTACAGGAAACTGAAAAATTTACATTACTATCTGCAGTGATGGTTAGAACCAAATTTGATTTATTCATTTTATTCTTTGTCATTCTCAATCAAAATTGCAGAAGAGCATCAATAACCAAGAAACTGTTGTCCCCTTATTTAAAATGTGAAGGAAAATTTATAGTATTACCTGTAGCTGTGAAGTTTATATAGGTCTCCATCATCACATCTTTGCAGAGATTCTTCTGTGAAGGATCCATCAATGCCCATTCTTCCTGAGTGATGTCGACATGCACGTCATTATAGGTCACTGCATTCTAAAATATGCCATACATAAATATGTCATCCATATGAATAAAACAAAAGGCATGATACATCATTGTAAATGTGTGCTTCTTTGACAAATAGCCACATAATTCTGGAGACTGCTACACATATTCTATAACTCAGACATTATAGTGAAATCATCAAGTTACTTCACAATGAAACTGAATAGGATATTTACATCTATTATTTCTGAATGCTTTGAATTGAATATCATCTTGCAAGAGAAATGTCTACTAACAGAGATAGAGAAACAAGCAAACATTTCCACAATACTGAGCACACATCAGAGAAATTGCATGAACCATTACTACTACAAAGAAGATTTGTAAGCTGGGTGTAATGGCTCATGCCTTTAATCCCAGAACTTAGAGGGTAGAGGCAGGTATATGTGCTTCTGAGTTGAAAGTTAGCCTAGTCTATGTAGTTAGTTATAGAAAAGCAAGAAGTAAATATTAGAGACCCATCTGCACTGTAAACTTCCAACAAATAAACAAAAAGATAAGATGAACTCAGAGATTGTTTTACTGAAGTTCCTATAGAGTTAAGCATTCACTCTAGTTCTGTATTCATCTTCTAGATTTAAATTACTCCAGTTTAAACTGTACTTTAATAAATCTTACTAAAAGGAACTGTGCATTTAAGCAGTTATTAAATATAAAGATGATAATATTAGAAATATGAATATTGTTCATAAATAATCAACACAGGGAAGAAGAGAAGGCTCAGAAGTTAAGAGCTCTTACTGTTCCTGTATATAGAGGGGTTCAATTGCCAGTACTTATAGGGGGAATCACACAACTGTTCATTATTCCAAGCTTGTGGGTTCTAAGATTCTCTTGGGTCTACTGTGAGGACCAAACATACATTTGGTGGATATCTGTTTATACAGAAAAACGAATCATATTCACTAATAAACATCAAAACAAATACAACAAGCAAGAAGAATGCCACATATTTGTAATCTAATGCCTCAGAATGCCCAGGCACTATTACTGTCATGAATACTGCATCCTTGAAGTGAATGATATCCTCTGAAAATTTCAAAATTCAAGATGGTGGGTAAAGCTCAGCAAAACAACATTTGCTTGACATGTACAAAAACATATACTCTAGGCCCATCACACAAAATATGTATATAAAAATCCTTGAATGTTGGCCAATCTTTAATCTCAGTACGTGGGAGAAAAGGTCAGGTGAATCTGTGAGTTGGAGGCAAACCTAGGTCTACAGAGCTACATTTAGAATAGTCAGGGCTACTCAGACAAAGTTTGTCTTCAGGAACAAAAATAAAAACTACAGAATTAAAAAAAATCAGGGTAGCAAAAATGGCTTAGCATTGAATATCAGTTTCTTAAATTGTATCTTATCTAATTTAGTGACACTGTATATACTGGTGGTGAAGTCATGACAGCACAAGAAGGAAGCTGGGTGATTCATTTCAACCGCAACTTAGTAGAAACAGAAAAGGAAATGGGTTGAGGCTATCACAACCACCAATGAGATTTTTTATCCAGAGAGATTCCTCCTACTAAAGGTTCAAATGGCAACCCAAAGAAAGTCACCAAGGAGAGACACATGTTCACATTCCTCATCCTATGTGGGAACTTTTTAATTCAGTTGATTAGATCCTGACCCAGGTCACTATAGGCTCAGAGTCATTCATGAAAAAAAGAGCATTTAGTCACTTCAATGGTGCTCATAGTCTGCAACAGCCCCTACACTGTTCAATACCCAAAATCTCTTTCAACACTAAAGACCAGTTCTTGACTGTGTCATTTTATAAAAACAAAGAACATGTTAAATCTTTCCAACATACAAATGGCACAGAAAACCCATTATCACTTCAAAGAGGAATTGAGACATAGTGAGGAAAGACAAAGGGAAGACTAAAACCAGGCAGGACAACAATCAAATCTAGTAGTTCTGTGTCAGACACATGTTTCATTTTCAAAGAGTTTAGATTTCTATCTCCCCACAACTTCCCATTCATCTCTCTCTTTGCAGCTAGTTCTCCATGAAAGATGTCTGATAGCTTATGTATCTCAACACCTTATGGCCTCAAAATACAACAAAGATGATAGAAGTCCTTAAAAAGAAAATGAATAAATCTCAAGTAAATTTATGAAAGCACAAATAAACTATTGGAGTAAACAAATAAACAACTTAAATAAAGCCAATATAAAATAAACAAATAGTTGAAGGAAACAAATAAAACTGTTTAAGGCCTGAAATGGAAATAGAAACAGTAAAGAAAACAGAAACTGAGGCTATTCCAGAAACGAAAAGTTTAGGACTAAAAATAGGAAGTACAGAGGCAAGTTTCACCAATAAAATAGAGAAATGGAAGAAAGAATATCAGGCACCAAGGATACAATAGAAGAAATGGACACATCAGTCAAAGAAAATGTTCAATATAAAAATTTCTTGACACAAAACAATCAGGTAATCTGGGACATCATGTTTCAGGGACTATATGGGTCCAGCTCCTCAATAGTCTCATCCCAGGGTCCAGAAAGAATCTATAGCCAGTGGGTAACTTAATCTTTGATGACAGGAAATGAATCTATGTAAACAAAACTTTTCATTCCATACACTTTATTCTTCTGAGTCAATTTTTGTCTGTACTGCTTCTATTCTGCTCTCTCATCTAGCATCTTTCTTGCCTGATTTATATCTACATTTATGTGCTGTCACCTCTAAGTTCTATCTTAATTCTCTCATCTTACCTCTGCCCCATCTAGGTTCTCATTCAGCTAGTTCTTTTCTACATTAGCTCCTCTCCATCTCCTTCATCTTGTTCTTCCCCAACTGGTTCTTCCTCACATTCCATCTTATTCCTCTATTATTCCCTTCTAGACCTTCAATCTAATTCTTTTACATTTCAGTTCATTCCTCTCTAGTTCTTCTATTCTCTTCTCTCTTCTCTGTCTCATCCCACTCTGGAAATAAAACTGTCCTTTTATCCCTTTGACCCTTATCTCTCCAAGATATCACTGCTCCTGCTGTTTCTGGCAAGTGTGCTCAGACATTAGACAACTTGGCTTGGCAACTTCCATCACAGCTAGAGGTCCCTTAAGTAGGAAACCTTTAGTTCTGAGTTAATTGTTAAGGGTGGATCTAAAACTAAAGATAAGACCTTAGAAATGAGAAAGTTAAACTTAATCAGCACACCCACCTGGTCTCCTCAAACAGATATTTTGGATGCTTAAGTCTGTTCTTAGAAAGTACAGAGCTATCTCTGATAAGACGCTTCTGTGCTTCTGGGGATGGTCCTGGCTGGATTCTGCTAATGATGATAATGACAGAGGGCCTAACATTCAGGGTTCTGGCTAAGTTGCAGCACAGAAATTTATCTAAATATTCCTTTAGTAGAGAGAAAATTGTACCTAATGAGTGGTGAAAAAACTACAAAAGCACACGATAAATTCATAGCAAGAAACAGCTAATAATAAAAGACAATATTAACAAGACTCCTTGAGCCTCAGCCTCATCTTGTTCCATGTATTAGCCTGCCATAATCAACTGAAATCCTACCTCATATATTTTGAAGGCTTGCAGCAGTTATGCCAAGACCAAACCTATGAATGACAAAAATAGAGGAAAGAGATAAAACCCAGCTCCAATGTCCTCTAAATACTTTTAATAAAATTGTTTAATATTTTCTTCCTAATTTAAAAGATGTGTTGATGAAGGTATAAAGAAGCATGCAAAACACCAAATAGATTGGGCAAGAAGAAAAAGTCCACTTGTCACATAATATACCAAATCACTAATCATACAGAACAAAGAAAAAATATTAAAAGCTGAAAAAAACAAAAATGAGTAGCCTATAAAGGAAGACCTATGAGAATTACACCTCCCTTGTCAGTGGAGATTCTAAAATTCCTAAGGCCTTGGACACATGTAATGCAGGCTCTAAGTAATCACAGATGCCATCCCAGATTACTATATCTAGAAAATTTTCAATCATCGTAAATGGAGAAAGTAAGATATTTCATAATAAAGTCAAATTTAAACAACATCTTTGTACAAATCCAGCCTTACAGGAGGTTTTTAGAAGAAAATACACAACCTAAGGAAGATAACTACACATATGAAAGCACAGTAAATAAATATCACATCATCAAAATCAAAAGAAGAGAAACACACAACATTAACACAAACACAAACTACCATACTCTCATACACATACCATCATCATCATAAATAACAACAACAAAAACAACCAATTAAAAGTTATAAATAATAATTATTTCAGATATCTCTCAATATTAAATGGCTTAGTTCCTCAGTGAAGACACAGATTAACAGTACAGATTCACAAGCAATCAATCCTTCCACTGCATAAAAGAAACACTTCAACATCAAAGATGGAGATAACCAAAAGTTAAAGGCTGGGAAAAAACATATTTAAAGAAATTGAAACTAAAGAGCAGGCTAGTGTACCCATTTATTATGAACCAAAATAGACTTCACACAAAAATTCATCAAAAGAGGTGTGGATGAATACTCCTTAGTCATCAAATATGACATTTCAACTATTAATATCTATGCCCCAAACACAAGGTGACCCACTTTTGTAAAAGAAATACTTCTACAGATTAAATGACACATTGACTCTCACACAATGTTTGACAGTGGTAGACTACAATACCTCACCCTCACCAATGGACAGATCATCCAGACAATAACCAAATGGAGAAATATTGGAGATTACAGATTTTATAAACCAAATGAATTGTACATACTACAGAACATTCTACCCAAAGAAAAAGAATACACCTTCTTCTCAGTACCACATGGAATTTCTCCATAGCTGGTGACACATTTGGACATAACTGAAGTCTCAACAGATGCAAGAAAATTGAAATAACTCCTTGCATCTAGGTAGATTGAAAAAATTAAAGAAAAAGCTTAAAAATTTATAAAAACTGAACAACACTCTACTGAAGAAAATGGGTTAAGACAGAAATAAAGAAGGAAATTAAAAAGTTTATAGAATTCAATAAAAATAATTACACAAGCTCTCCAAATTTAGAGGACACAATGAAATTGATAATGAGGAAACTGTATAGAACTGAGTTTCTCCATAAAAAATGAAAAATACTTCACACTAGCAATTTAACAGCACACATGAAAGTACAGGAACAAAAAGAATAAGTATACCCAAGAAGAGTAGACATGAAGAAAGTATCAAATAAATATTAAAATTAATCATATAGAAAGAAAGAATAATACAAGGAATCAGTGAAACACAGATTTGGTTCTTTGAGGAACTCAATAAGACAGACAAACACTTATCCAAACTACCTAAGAGAAAATTAATCATAATTAATAAAATCAAAAGTGAAAGGGGGCCCATAACAACAGACAATGGGGAAAGCCAGAGACTAGTTCAAGGGCTGCAAATGATTGGGACAGGTGACACACCTTGAAGAACTCTTTCAGCTCCACAGATATTTGAGATACACAAGACAAGAGTTGGGTTGATGCACAGGGCCTATGAGCTTGTGCAGCCTCACCTTGTTGCCTCTCTGGGCCAGGCCAACAGATCACCTATTAAACACATCCTCTCCCTGAGGATGGAAATTCTTCCAGTCCTCTCCTCACAAGCACAGTAATCTCCAGATGTAACCCCAGGCAAGTCCCTTTCAGACACACTCATAGAACATGCTCTAAGACATTCCCCCTCTCTGGAAATGCCCTTCCAGACATTATTTTTAGCCTGATGCAGAGGAACTGGAACTCCTATGAGGACTTCAGTTTTAAAGAAAGAGGCAGAAGCTGGGGGATGGTGGCACTTGCCTTTAATTCCAGCACTTGGGAGGCTGAGGAAGGTGGACATCTGTGAGTTCAAAGCCTGCCTAGTGTAGAGAGTGTGAGATCCAGGAAAGGCACAAAGCTACACAGAGAAACCCTGTCTCAGAAAAAAGGCAGAATGGAGAGTGTGTGGCCACTAAACTGGAGAGCTGCTCTAAGATCAAGGCCAGTGGAGACAGAAGGACAGCCCATTTACTGCATTCAGAGGCTGTGGAAGAGGAGAACTGGACCTCCAGAGCAGGAATATACAGGAGCTAGGAACCCAAAGTCAAATCTGACAAAGTAGACAGACCCTGAGCCCTGCATAGAGGTCTCAGGTGAAGGAGAAAACATGGCCAGTACACATTCTAACTTAGAAGGTTTGGGTGGACCTAATGAGATTCTCTCTCTAGACCAAATACTACAGGAAACTAATGAGGGGGGGAATTTTTTCCACAAGGATAATTCTCCTAGTTGGTTATCCAAAAAAAAAAAAAGTGGTCTGCCATGAAATCATATAAAGAGAAGAAATACCAAATGGACTCAGTAGCTCATATATATTTATGAGCATAGACATATAAATATATATATATATACATATATATATATGCAATAGTAATAGCAAAAGATAAACAACTAATTTAATACAGAGTAAGTGAAGGTATGTAGCAGACTTTCTTTTGAGCAACCAACCTGCTCCCAAATCATGGCACAAAGACTTTTTATTAGTTATGAACGTTTCCTATTGGGCTGGAGAGATGGCTCAGAGGTTAAGAGCACTGGCTGCTCTTTCAGATCCTGAGTTCAATTCCCAGCAACCACATGGTGGCTCACAACCATCTATAATGGCATCTGGTGCCCTCCTCTGGCTTGCGGGCAAACATGAAGGCAGAATACTGTATACATAATAAATAAATTATAAAAACGAACAAATGAATGTTTCATATCACACGGATTATGGCACAATATGTGTATTCTGTCCTATCTACCCATCCAAAACATGCACACCTGAGAAATCTCTGCAGATCAGAAATTCCCTTTGTCCCCTGGAAATAAACTTCACCATATCACACTATTGTGGCTGGTGGTAGCAGAAAGTTAGAAGCATTCAAATCACGTATTGCTGAAAGATGATCCACATCACCATCTTTACTACCAGTTTCTAAATCATTTGTAACATTTATAAGACAAACGAAAAAGTGGAGTGCAATGTTCAGAACTTCTAGAAACTAGAAGTTTTGCAACTGCACACAAAAGCCTTGCCTTTGTGTGCAACTAGACAGTGATATTTCAAGCATCATATTCTCCTTCAGATTTTCCCCATACCCAGGAAATCCATACACAGGGAGGCTCAGAAGACAAGGACTACTGCTCAGATCACTACATAGATGAATAGAACCACAGTCTGGCTCATGGTCCATTCCCAGCAGAAATGACAGCTCAGCAGACCTGCTCTGAACATGCCACACTCACCATGGCATGTCTTGTGGACTTCCTTACAGCTCCCTAGAGCAGAAGCAGAGGAGAATCCTGGGAAGAACCTAGAAGCTACCTCCTGCTGATGTTCCTGATTGTTAACCCTCCCTGGAATCCCTCATCAGCTAGGACAACTAAGCTAGGCCGCAGGAAATTAACAGTTTCCCTACCAGATGAGAAGAGATCAAAGGACTCAGAGAGAAAAAAATCCTTCCAGGTAGTTCCTTCCACACTATGGTTGGACAGGACACCAGGGGATTTGGTAGTTTAGCAAAATCCTCCAATCTCACAGAGCATTTCCTGTTCCTATTCCAAGGCTCAGGGTCCTATGTGTGCACATTCCATTACACACTCAATGTCCAGTGCAGATAACCTTTTGCTTCATAGCTAGGAAGTCCTGCAACCAAACACAGGTCACATTCAAACAGGAAGTTGTTAAACGAAAAGAGTCAATGGATGAATGAAGGGTCTATGGGAGGGGTTGGAGGCAGGGCAGTGATAGATAATAATGTAAATATAATCTCAAATAATTCTGTTAAAAAGTTGAAACAGGCTTTATGGCCATGTGCTCCAGTGACTAAGGATTTGTATTAAAGTACACCAAGTACTACTCACACCATTTCTCTTGGAGTATATTTCTTAAACCTGGAAAACACAGTCATGTTAGGCAGGGACACACCATTTTTATCAAATTCTACTACTTAGGTTCAACTGGTGTAACTACTGCAATTTGGTTTCACAAACATTCAGTTCTTTATCCATACTCTTGATTGCCTGGGCAGTGGACCCAAGAAATGGCCAGTCAGAACATTTATTGATCCTGTAACATTGATTACTGCACTACTCACTACTAAGGTCAACTACTATCACAGCAGGAAAGTTTTCACCCCCTTTCTTGCTCATTCCTCTTTCTGCTCTGACTATACCTGCTTGACAGCTGGTCAGTGAACTCAATTCTTACACAAGCCCTACTTAATTTGTAAATTCACAATAAAATCTAGAGGAGTTGGAGGATACTCATTCACTGGTCTATTTTTCCTTCAAACCGACCAGTCAAGGCCCAACCTGGAAGGAGTTGCAGGACTATCTTTCCAGCACTGGGAGACAGAGACAGAATTAAGTGTCCAAAGCAATCTCATTTATATAATGTAAGGCAAGCCTGAGCTACAGGAGATATTGACCTGAACCAATGGTTCACAACCTTCCTAATGCTGTGACTCTTTAGTATAGTTTCTCATGATGTGGTGACACCCAAACTATAAAATTATTTGCACTGTTAATTCATAACTGTATTTTTGTTCCTGTTATGAATTATTATATAAATATCTGCACTTCCTGACAGTCTTTGACCAGTCCTGTGATAGGGTCACTTGATCCCTTAAAGGGAGCCATGATCTCCAAAGTTGAGAAGCACTGATATAAATAAATTCATAAACAAACAGCAGGAAAAAAATGGAAAAAAAAGTTAAACTGGGAAACAGAAAAAAACTATTAGTAATGCAATAAAAGAAAATGAGCTGGGCATTGGTGGCACATGCCTTTAATCCCAGCACTCGGTAGGCAGAGGCAGGAAGATCTCTGTGAGTTTGTGGCCAGCCTGGTCTCCAAAGCGAGTTCCAGGAAAGGTGCAAAGCAACACAGAGAAACCTTGTCTCAAAAAACCAAAAAAAAAAAAAAAAGAAAATGAATATTAAAAATAATACCAATAATTGATGTTTTAAAATGATAAAAACAATTGAAAGCATATGTGGTTATACTGACTTTGAAATGGATTAGGCACCTCCAAGGTAGAGTGAATATCATTAAAATGAGACTGTATGATTTTGTCCCATGTAAAATGTTAGCCACTGACTGCTATAAGCTAACAGAAAATGGCCTGTATCTCAATCCTCTCAGATGATTTAACTATGTCAATCAGAATTGAACATATCTGCATAGGAGAGTTCCCTAATTGGAAAATGAATACTTAGTAGTTCAAGCTATCCTCCATAAACTGTACACCAGCCAATAGTGTGTGACTTCATTCACATGGAAGGAATTAATACATGCAGGGAAATTACAGAGAAAGTCATTCACCACACCCCATCAGTCCTTCTTTGTAATGGAGACCCTGCAGCTTACTGCACTCAACTTAAGTTTGTGATCAATCTATTGCCTAGTCTAATGCCCCTGCAGTGTACTCAGTGTCCCATTCCCCTGCCTGCAGGCCCCACTCCTTTCTGAAGGCTAATTCCACTCTTCTTCCTCTTCTAGTCTGAAGGAAGAAGCCATTTTCCACACACATTTCCTTTCCCTGTTGTGCAGTGGACAATTCACTATGTGACTCAAACTGGTAATTTTAGAACTCTATGGTGGTACAGACATGTAAACCAAAATTTATGGTGATGAGTCAGGAGATAATAAAGACAATGCTCTGTGGGGCTACAGACAGGGTTCAAGTCTACCTCAACCAATGTAGGAGACCTTGACTTAAAACTGCTTTTCAAAAGGACTGGAAATGCCTCTGTTCTAGAATTAATATAATTCCATGGCATACCAGGATTTAATGTTGTTTGTGGCCCTGTTATGGTCTATTGAGAAGCATGTTAGAGGGGAGTTTTTCAATGGAAGAATGGGTCTTTCTCCTGATTGTAAACCAGGGTTGTCTCCCATGTTATGGAATGTAGCTGGTTAATCTTGGGGAACAAACATTTACATCTTATCATACTAAGGTCTAACCAGCGTGGTTAGCATACTACTTATCTTTGGGGTATTTGTGATGCAGCCCTATCTTACCTAAATTCTACTTTGTGACTTAATATCCCCTAAGAACTGTAAAGACCACATACCATCAATTCTATTACCATCAATTCTACTCTTCTATATCACAGTTTAGCATGGGAGTGGAACTTTACACAGGAAATACTGTTTACAAGCTCCTAAAATTAATTTCAGTTGGATTCTAAATCTTAATGTTAAATGTTTAAAGTGTAGAACTTCTGGAAGATAAGGGAGAAACCAGGCCTCTTTGACTTTGGAAATCTGTGTTCCATAGAAACAATACATGTGTGGTGCCAGCATTTCACAGTGATGTCAACAAGGACATTTCAACGCATAGTACTGCCCCCAATTCTCTTTACAGATTCAGCCAGCAGAGTGAATTTATTCAGAGGCAGCCAGCCAGCCTCAAGAATTTCAAAGACTATGCAAAACCATGCAGGACAACAAATATCTACACTGGAGCATGCAGGATGAGCGGGACCATGCTGGACAATGCTTGACAAGGAAAGAATAAGCTGAACTCTACATCTGACCACGTGCTCCCACCCAGCAAGAAGAGGACCCAACACACTGACTCCCATGACTCAAATGAGCATTCCTTTGAGTCCGGGGATGGCAGCCCCTCACTCACCATGTTGTGGTTTTCCAGCTTGGCCATGCTCTCTGCTCAGCTCCCTGCAGCAACACTCAAGCTGCACAGCAAACAGAACTAATGGAGACAGATTCTCTTCAAAGCCAATACTGAGGCAGGTAGCTGGAAGGACCCTGCAAAACTTCTGACTGGAAGGTAGCCTGGGTAGCCTAATTGTCTAGTGGGGCCTGACTGACTAGAGCATCCCCCACATGGTTACATTATGCTTAAAGACAACATCACAAAGATTCCTGATACTGCCTTCCACCCAAGACCCAGACCTTTTCTGAATGAGCAGAGATTTGCATTTCAATACACTTGCCCCTGGCTCCAATAGCCAACTATGTGATCTTCCTGCTCTCCATAGGCACTTCCTCTTCATTCTCCTGGACGCAGTGGGGCTAGCTAGCTTGTGCAGCCCACTATACTGTGTGAGGAGGAGTGATTTCCTGCCATTCATATGGAACGGTACTCAGAACATTTACAACTAAAGAGAAATTTAAGCCCACAAAAGGAGATGTTTGTTAGTTGGCTTGGGCCCAAGCAGGTCTTGAAGGTACAAGAAAGCTACATGAAGAATTTGCCCAAATGCCTATGGTCTCTATTTTTGTTACAGTGCCTTCTGCTGTCAAGCATGCACCTATAGGCTCATGGGGTATTCACTGTGATTGGGTGACAGAGTAAGAGAAGACTTGGGTCAGTTGATGGTCCTGTACATTATGCAGGTACAACCCAGAAGTAGACAGTAACAGCATTTCATCCCCATTTTTGGAAAGCCTAAAAGATATTGGTGAAGGGTGTAGGGGCCCCAAAAGAGCTTGACTACACAGCTGCTATGAAAGGATTAGGGCACCAGATACTGTTGCCATGACAGGCTTACTGGTAGACAACAACTGGATCCATAAACTGACACCATTCAAGGATCCACCCAAAGACAGGCCAGCAACTAATGGAAAATACCTGACATTCCAAACATTACAAAAGAATAGATCAGTATTGCCAGATGTCTGTGTGAGGGTGTCTGACCCCACAGACCTTGAGCTACTGACAGTTGTGATCTACCATTAGGGTGCTAGAAATTAAATCCAGATATTCTAGAAGAGGAGTCAGTGTTCTTTAACCACTGAGCCATCTTCCCAGCACTATCATTCAGTCCATTAACTACAATTCTAAATGGTGGCTTTAGAACTTGAGTTTACTTTCTCCTTCCTTGGTGATTGGAACATTGATATTTGTGTTTTCCTGTTAATCATCAATTTATTTAATATTGGAATTTAATAGATTAAAGAATGAATGTATACTAGATTGAATAAATAGGTAGCATTCCACTAAGTAACAAGTACC
This sequence comes from Peromyscus eremicus, assembly GCF_949786415.1. Classification (NCBI taxonomy): domain Eukaryota; kingdom Metazoa; phylum Chordata; class Mammalia; order Rodentia; family Cricetidae; genus Peromyscus; species Peromyscus eremicus. The sequence goes on from NW_026734288.1 coordinate 5,997,699, forward strand.
TAGCAACTTGATCTAAACAAATAACCTAATCTTGCCATGTATCTAAGGGCTATTATTATTTCATAAATTTTTCATCAGAAATAACATCCAACCTGATGTTTCACTGTTCCCATGTTCTTTAGCTTTATACAATATTAAAGGTATTTTCTGCAAATGTATATGACCTGGTACTGAAGTATTTGCTAAGAATATTTCAGATGTGTAGAATATAAATTGAAAATTAGAACTTAAAAGTATAGAAATTGAATTGACTTGGAACCACAGTGTTCTCCAGAGTAACAGAACTTATGGAATGAATCTCTCTGTCTCTCTGTCTCTCTTTCTGTATCTCTTTTTCCCTACCTGCCTATCTATCCATGTATCATTCTATCAATATCTCTGTGTGCATATATACTTATACATATATATGTACATACATACATACATAGATATTCATATGGGGATTAATTGGAATGCCTTACAAGCTGCAGCTAAAAAATTGCAAGGTATGAATGGAAAGTTGATAAATCTAGTAGCTGTTCAATCTCATGAGACTGGGTAGCTCAGTATTTTTTTTTGCTGTACTCCTAAGAAAGTAAGCTTCAATGCCAGTTAAAGAATGGATGTGCTGTCAAGGTGAGGTAAAACAGACAAAGAATTAATACATATCTTTCCTTTTTTTTGTCTGTCCAGCAGGTGTGATCCAAATTAAAGGTGTGTCTTCCAGCTTCAAATTTGGGACTAAAGGTGTGTGTCATCTAGCCTCAGGATCTGGGTCAAACACATTGTTGTCTTCTTGCCTCAAGGTCCAGATCACAATTGTGCCCTGTATTTCTGAATCATAGTTCATTGCAGATATAGTCAATTGAGTTGACAACTAAGAATAGTGATCACATTCCACAACTTATCAACTTGACACAATCATATCTCCTTATGTCATGATTAGTTTACAAATGAAAAAAGCCGGGCGGTGGTGGTGCATGCCTTTAATCCCAGCACTCAGGAGGCGGAGCCAGGCGGATCTCTGTGAGTTCGAGGCCAGCCTGGGCTACCAAGTGAGTTCCAGGAAAAGGCGCAAAGCTACACAGAGAAACCCTGTCTCGAAAAAACCAAAAAAAAAAAACCAAAAAAAAAATACAAATGAAAAAAAATAACAAGGTCATAATTATGCCTAAACATAACACAACTGTCCCACATAAAATCAGAAATGCATTATATATTTAACATAATAGCAATGACCCTTGTGGACAACTCTCTAATATCTCAAACTTACATTTGCTAACTGTGAAGGCAATACAGACTCCATCTTAGGAAAAGGCCACCACCTTAGACTACCTACTGTACTCAGTTACAGGAAGGATCTCAGGAATGTGCCATGACAATTTGAACAGATACCATGCAATTTGCTTCTGTAGACATTCTGTCTGTGATTTACGGTCCTTTAAGCTATCTAGATAATCCTACTGAGTAGGCCAGATAATCCTGCTCAGCAAGTTGTGGTTCCCCAGCAAAAAGTCTAACCCAATGGTTTCAAATGTGCTTTCATGCTCAAAATCTAGACCAATAGTTTCAAAAAATCACCTTGCCCCATATCCCTTCTACCCAATCCCAAGTTGCCAAAGCGTATATTTCCCAGATTTTGATTTTCCCCTAAGAAAACTCTCTACCTCTGGGCTCGCTGCTGCTGCCACATTTCCCTTCAGCAGGAGTGTGAAAGCACCAGATTCAAACCTGATAACACAAGGACCCTTATGTGTTTGTATCAGAAACTGGCTCCTTGGTGGTCTCTGTTGTTTGTTTGTTTGGTTGATTGATTGGTTTGTTCTTTTGTGGTTTTTTGAGACAGGGTTTCTCTCTGTATAGTTTTTGTGACTGTCCTGGATCTCACTCTGTAGAGCCTCAAACTCACTGAGATCCATCTGACTCTGCCTCCCAAGTACTGGATCAAAGGCATGCACCACCACCACCTGGGTATGATATTCTCTTAATTGATGTTGTAACATATTATAAGTATACCGAAAGAACATAAAATTTTCTGTACAAAGGCATTACTAACAAAGTACAACACAAACACTCATTTAGTTATAATCCTCATTTCTGCAACTGGTCACATGACCTTAGATGGTATTTAGAACTATCTTTCTTTAGCACCCATTCTGTATTTCTTCCACCCTCTGTAAGCACTTCAGTACATCTGGTTCTTTTCCTGGAAGAGTGACCCATATCTTCATTCCTGATGGATCTGTGCCCTTTGTCATCCTTCCTGGATTAGATTGTTGTAGTTTCCCAATGCCTTTAATCACAGGGCACAGTAGCACCAAGAGATTCCCCAAAGCATCTCCTGCACTCCAGACATAATCCTTCTTTCCTTCATTGTGGAGAGACAGTCCAATTTCTCTATGGTAATATGGATATATTGCCCATCCTGAAGATGTTATTTCTTTCTCAGTCTGTTGTTTTAAGGGCATTTGAAGCTCAAAATAACCAGGGGTCAGTCTGAGTTTCCAGCTCAATGGAAAGTTTGTTGGGCCTCCTGGCAGGAGCACAACAGCCTCTGAACAAAAACTTCTAGGGCAGAAAAACTGAGTGTTGCAGAAACAGGCAGCAAAACTGTCCTAGTCAGTCACTAGGGGCAATAGTGAGTGGAACTATCCCCTTTACCAGCCCTTAATTACTGGACACATGGATCCTGGCTATAGGAGAAAATGTACCATATATTGGATGCTGATTCAGAGCATACACTGCCTCCTGGAGAACCTTGCCCCAGCCCTCAAGATGCTGCCACCTAATTGGTGCTGTAACAGTATCTTCAACAGACCAAAGTCCACTCCATCTTTCTATCTCGCCAGCTTCTTCAGGATCCTGGGGAGTAAGGTAAAAACAGTGGATTGAGTGTGTATGGGCCCACTGTAGTGTTTCTCTGGGAGTGTAGTGAGTTCCTTGGTCTGAAACAGGACTCTGGAATAACATGTCGGTGGGTAAAACATTCTGTAAATCCATTGATGGTATTTTGTGAAGCATTACATGTAGGAAAGGCAAATCCATAATCAGAATAAGTTTCTACTCCAGTAAGGACAAAGAGTTGTCCTTTCTACAGAGGAAGTGGTCCTATGTACTCAACCTGCCACAAGGTTGCTGACTGGTCACCCCAGGGAATGGTGCAATATCTGGGGCTCAGTGTTGATCTTTGATGTACTGCTGTTGGATAATCTGGCACTCAGCAGAAGGTGTACCCAGGACAGCCTCGGTTAGTGGAAGACCATGTTGTTGAGCCCATGCATAGTTCCCATTTGTGCCATCATGGCCACTTTGGTCATGGGCCCATTGGGCATTGACAGGAATGGCTGAGGAGAGAGACTGACTGTCCACAGAAAGTCATCCTATTTATTTGATTATTAAACTCCTTCTCAGCTGAAGTCACCTTTTGGTGAACATTTACATGGGATGCAAGTATCTTCACATCCTTTGCCATGTGTAGAGATCTATGCACATACTTCTACCTCACATGTCTTTCTCTTTTCAATCTTGCTCTTTCCAAGTCCCTGACCACTCAGCCAGTCCATTGACTATGGCCCATCAGTCAATGAATAGTTGTACATTAGGCCATGTTTCCTTCCAAACAAACTGTATGATCCTGTGTACTGCCTGAACTTCTACCTACAGTGAAGATTTCCCCATCACCAGTATCTTTCAGGCTTGTCCCAGAATGGAGTTGAAATGCTATAGCTGCCCACTTCTGGGTGGTGCCTGCATGATGTACAGAACTATCAGTAAACCAAGCCCTAGTCTTCTCTTCCTCAGTCAATCAATCGTAGGGAACACACCCCATGAGGCTGGAGGTGCATGCTTGGGAGCAGAAGGCATTGCAACAAAAAACATTTGGGCAGCATGTCTTTTTTTATGACTAGGTGGGTGCAATAACACCCAGGTCATGAAGGACAGTTCAGGTTTCATGGTAAGGTGGTGGCCTACTATGAAATATTCACTTTTTTCCCAGTTGGTGGTATTATTGGCTTGTTCTCATATGCTTGGCCATATTTATTTTTGAAAATGATTCTATGGGCCCCAGTGGCAGAGACCTGAAATGACTTTAATAGATACTGTATTGCCCCAATTCTTCAATGTTCCTATTCTTGTATGTTATTCAGTTTTGTTCTTTTCCTCTGTGTATGTATGTGTGTTTGTGTGTGTGTGTGTGTGTGTGTGTGTGTGTGTGTGTGTGTGTGTGTAGACTATGTAGCCCAGCATTTATGACTCACAGTGATCTTCCTGCCTCTGTGTCTGAAGTGCTGGTACTAAAATAATGCACTGCCACACACAGCTTTAAAAATGATTTTCATGGTCTAGACTCCTCTTATCCTGGCTAGGGAGGCTAGGAGATGGTGTCAGAAGCCCTGATGCTGGAATTACAGATAGTAGTGTGCTTTTATGTGAACTGGAATTGGAACTTGGATGCTCTGAAAGAATTTTCAGTGCCCTTAGCTGCTAAGGTATTTTTCCACACTAAGTTTTATGTTCTTGATTAGGTTTTTTGTCCAAGGCATCATAGTCCATCTGATGATGATTTAAAATGGAATTTTCCTCCATTTGAGAGAATTAACCTCAGGCAGGGATGAGTTCCCTGACTGTTTATCCCATACAATGTGGTCAGCCCATTTTCAATATATATACAACCAGAAAAAATGGAGGCAGCAGGTGGTATTCATATATTCAGCAAACTTATTTACCCATACTTAACAAGAAGAAGTTGGAAGGGATTTGGGAAGGCATGAAATGATGAGATAAGATGGTAATGTGATGTAATATTTTTAATTAACAATTTATAGAAATAAATTTTAAATAAAAAGAGATACTTGATAGAGGGCTCAGCAATTACGAGTACTGGGTTTTTTACAGAGGACCCATGTTCCGTTCCCAGAATCAATGTGGTAGTTAACCTCTGCTATAACTCTAGAGAGACATCTCCAGACTTCTTATGGCCTCTGTAAGTATTTTCCACAGACATATACAGGCAAAACACCTGTATAAATATTTTTTTAAAAGAAGTAGAAAAATGAAAGAATGGAATTCTCTACAGTGATACCACAGCCATGAGACTAACAGAAGCCAGGGTTAATTAAAATGAAATCTTCTGGTCTTGCTTGGAAGCAGTGGTGGCCTTGAAGAGAGCCAGCCTGCAGAGAGGCAAAAGCAGCTTTCTTCTGAGTATAATAAATCTCATCATAACCATTCATTTAGGAGTAGAGTATACAGTGATCTTAGGTGACTTTTCCTTGATGTTTTCTGTATTTGTATTCTCCATCTTATGTGTCTGTGAGAATTGACACATCGGTACAGTTATCTTTTAGAACAAACATCAAGATTGACAGGTAGCATAGTCTCCAAAGGAATCTACATGCAGAGTGGCATTTTCTTGACTTTCAGGTAAGATCTTGTGGTGCAATATGAACATGCCAGAGGCATGTCTTGCCATCATTTTAAATAATTATATGTTTCTGCATGACTTTCGGACAAGAATGTTGCTTAATGTCTCTGCTTTTACATTGTGATCATGTTGAGAAATGTATTTGTTAGCCGGGCGGTGGTGGCGCACACCTTTAATCCCAGCACTTGGGAGGCAGAGCCGGGAGGATCTCTGTGAGTTCGAGGCCAGCCTGGGCTACCAAGTGAGTTCCAGGAAAGGTGCAAAGCTACACAGAGAAACCCTGTCTCAAAAAACCCCCTCAGAAAACAAAAAAAAAAAATCCAAAGAAATGGATTTGTTAATTGAGCATAACTAGGAAGAGGGAGATCTATACATGAACATGTCCAGACTCCCTCAGGAAAATCTACATGCTTTCTTTTTTTTATGAAAACTATTGTTTTGGAAATAACTTTCATGCTGTCTTGCCTCTTGCAGATAAGAAATCCTTCTCATTTCATTTGTCTTGTCTCTGGTGATGGATATCCTCAATAGTCAAACTGACTACCTCTGTAACTAATTAAAACCCCAAGATTTTGATATATGTATGAGGGATTGTCTTTAAAGGTTTTGAAGTTAAAGACCTATCTTTAATCCAGATAATTTGAGGTAATCAATCCACATTTAGCTGCTTGGTGGCAGTGCACACCTTTCACCCCAGCACTCAGGAAGCTGAACCAGTTGGATTTCTGAGTTTGAAGCCAGGTCGATGTACAGAATGAGTTTGAGAGATAGACATATAAAACCTTTCAGAAAACTCAAAAGAACCAATAAACAAGAGTAAGGAGCCAGGTGTAGGTGGTGCACGTCTTTATTCCCAGCATTTGTGATTCAGAGCCAGGTGGATCTCTGTGAGTTCGACGCCAATCTTATCTACAGAATGAAATTCAGATAGGCACTTAAACTACAGGGAGCAACCCTATCAAAAAAAAAACTGAATAAGGTCCACCTTTAATCTGCATAGCAACACTTGAGGGCAGCCTACATATATAAAAGGTGTTGAAGGAGGAAGCTCTCTGTCTGCTTCTGCTTGCTCTGGCTACCAAGTTTACTCCTTTACTAGCATTGGAGCCTACTTCCTTAGAATTTTGGTGTATCCTGAAAACCAGGTGAGACATGGACTGAGGAACTACTGGACTTTTCAAATTTCCATTGGTAGACAGCCGTTGTTGGACTAGCTCAACCACAGCATGTGAGACATTGTAATAATTCCACTTTCTACATGCATAGAGAGATTCATCCTCCCAGTCCTGTTTGTTAATGTTCTAATCCTGCCCCTTTGCACCATGCTATGTCCTGACATAGAAGCTTATTCTTAAGGGAAAATTCCACCTATTTCCCGCCTCTCTCTCCTGCTTTCCTCCCAGGAAGTGTGCACACCCTCAGACTTCTCAATCTTTCTCCCCCTCTCTCTTTCCCTCTTTCTCTTCCCCTTTCTTTCTTCCCCCACCAAATAAACCTCCTCACTGAGTTTGTCTGCATGTCATCTTTGTCTGTCCCCTGCATTGGGGCACCTTGGCTCTCTACCTGCCAGAGCCTTCTTTATAAATTCATAATACTGTTCAAGTACAGAAGCTTGAATAATGCAGTGTTTTTTTTTCCACTGTCCTAGGAGAAAGATGTACTGACTAATAATAGTGCTTGTGAACACATTCTTAATTACTCTATTATGTTTTACATATTCATGTTTCCCTGAAGCTTACTCTTTATTATTTTTTAATTTGCCAACAGTTTGCTCTGAATTTCAGGAGTAAAACTCCTAAAGAAATGGAGCCATCATCCCACTTTCTGATGGGAGGAAGATCTATTATCTTGTTTGTGATCTACTTCCTGCTTTTCTTTCCTGCTTGTCTGAAGTCCCTGTGACAGCTAGGTAATATGTACCTTCAGTTCACCTGACATCAATGTGAAATCACAAAACAAAAATATTTTATGTCTTTATATTTCACTTTAGTTGTAAATATTCTGGGCACCCTTCCACCTGAGGGACAGGGAATCACTCTATCCAACATAGTAGAGTGGGCTGTACAAGCTAGCCACACAGTGTCCAGGAGGAAGAAGGGGAAGAGCCTACTGAGAGCAGAAAGCTAGCAGGGTCTGCTATTGGAGCCAGGGGCAAGTGCTATGGAAATGCAAATCTCTGCAGTTTCAGAAAAGGTCTGGGTCTGTGGTGGAAGGCAGGATCAGGAACCATTGTGCTGTGACTTTAAGTACAGTGTAACCCTATGGGAGGTGCTCTTGTCACTCAGACCTCAGTAGCCAATCAGGCCCTCCAGGAGACCTGCCAGTCAGAAGTTGTGCAGGGTCCTTCTGGCTGCCAGCTTTAAGCTTGGCTTTGAAGAGAAACTGCTGCCAGCAGTTTTGTGTGCAGTGCTGTGAGACTTGCTGCAGGGAGCTGAGCAGAGAACATGGCCAAGGTGGGAAACCACAACATGGTGAGTGAGATGCAGGAGCCAGTGTGGTGGGTCCTTCTCAGACCCGGGTGGGATCCTTCAGCTAGAATCCCTTTCTTGTGAGGTCCCGTGTGGTCCTTGAAACTTCCTATTTACAGGGCAGGCCTCTGGATATCTTTTCTGTGTGGGCTGCATCTGTTCACAGAATTGGGAGCAGGGAGATGTGTGTAGAAACATCTTTGTAGTCAGCTTAAACATGCTTTTACTGTACCCATGGAAAGCAGATTGCCAAACTTGGATCGGCCTAGTTTCTCCAATACCTTCTAGTGCTTCAGCACTGTGTATTTAACTTTCATGTGTAAGATTCATTTATAGTTAATTTTGTGGAGGTTGTAAATGGCATCTCATTTGTTGGATAGCACTCCACCCCTAAGGTGTGAGAGAGAAGAGAGAAGAGTTGAACTCTATAAAGGATTTACTAATTCTTAGGATATAGTAAGTCTCACAAAATAGAATTTAGCTGAGGAAGGACTACAAAAAACAAACAAACAAACAAACAAACAAACAAACAAACAAACAAACACCCAGATGGTGGTGGCACATATCTTTAATCCCAGCACTCAGAAGGCAGAGCCAGTCAGATCTCTGTGAGTTTGAGGCCAGCCTTGTCTAGAGAGCAAGATCCAGGACAGGCACTAAAACTACACAGAGAAACCCTGCCTCAAAAACAAACAAACAAACAAACAAATTAATTAATTAAATAAAAGCCTCAAAGAGAAGAGTATAGTAGCCAGCCCTGTTGGAGATTAGGACAGTAGGATACACATTTGTTCACCAGGATTGTGCAGACATTTGGCTTCAAACCATTACAAAGGAGCCATCACTGATGTACAATCAGCCAAGAGGCATAACCAGCCTAGATGCCATATCATAGAAGGGAACTCTAACAAGCTGCTCATTGAGGCCTTACAGAGTCATAACTAACCTTAAATCCTGGTATGCCATAAAATTCCAGTTTTCTTCTTGAGAGCAGCATAGTTCTGCCAGATGGGCAGTATGATACCAGGTGACAGATATTTGAAAAGTAAAACATTAGCTGGGCAGTCGGGGTACACACCTTTAATCCCAGCACTCACTCAGGAAGTAGAGTCAGGTTGATCTCTGTGCATTTGAGGTCAGCTTGATCCACAGAAGTATGTCTAGGACAGACTCCAAAGTTATACAGTGAAAATATGTCTCAATAAACAACAACAAAAATGCATAAAGCAAACAGAAAAATAAAACACTGTTGTGTAAAAGACTGCCCTGATCAAGCAAGGTTTTCCTTTGGGCCCTCAGGCAGGGATTAGGAAAATTCTTGGGAGATCTAGTAACAGCCTGGGGCCTAGGACTTTGGAGCTCTCCTTAATGTATTGATGATTAAACAGAGCTCCTTCCCTAAAACTGGGAATTGACTTTGGAGAACTGGCAATGGTCTGGAACCAGGGTGTTGGTGGTGTGGTTACTTCAGATCCTGAGAAACCAACTCTTTCTACTATGTGGGGCTATGGTTTTCCTTCCACAGATTGCTGTGGGCTTAGTCAGTAATATTCTTGAGATACCCTGTTTCCCCTTATGCAGCATGGTTTAATTAGCCTCATCTCTGAGTCTGTCCCATTGTATGATACTTTCTGCTGACTTCCTAGAATTTTACTATTTTCTTCCATGTCTCCCCTGGAAGTAGTATAAAGGTGCTATTCTTTGTAAGAAGCTTAGTTGACATGAGATATAGCTTGTGCAAGACCTCCCCATACCAGCTTTTATCTTTTCTACATTATACTTTTCCTTTTTCATCCCTTGTGATAATCTCTGCAGAACCATGTCACTGAAGAAGATTCTGCTGTTTCACATCACTGGGGTACTTAAGAAACAATTTTGGAAATATTTTTGCTGTGTAAGTCTCCCATCTGTCTAAGAAGGTAGACTTGCAGTCTTCTGTCCCTAATTAAATTGTTCAGTGTATAACCTGCAACCTGAATCTAAATGTCCCAAGGTTGATAGAATATGTGGAATCCAAAATCACTTCTAGTCTGGCTCCTCTTTTAGCATTAGCTGGAGATGGATACAGGCAATCATTAAAGAGATTTTTTCTTTATTAATCTCTGAAGTATATGAAGTGATTTCTCCTTGGGAAGGTATGTTAATTCTAGAACACAAGTATTTTGGTCCTGCTAGAAATATGTTTCTGAAACAAGCTCTCTTATGTTGACACAAATGGTCCTGGTGTCAGTCTGTTGCTCTTTATGGCAGTGACTTTTCCTCTCCTCAATATTACACATTAAAAATCTTAAATTCAATGATTGTATCACCTCAGACTTTCAAACTTATCCTTTTGAGTCATGCATTTGCATGAAGTAAAAGAAAAAGTATTTCCATGTGGAGCATGGTTTCTACCTTCAGACCAGAATAGAAGAAATAGTTTGTTGTGTATACTGCTGGGGGAAGCAGGGTAGGCAATTAGCTTCTGGAGTCACCATTGTTTAAAAGGATCTAATTGCAGCAGGGGGAGTGATTTTGTAATTTCCCAGTATGTACTAATTGATGTCTTGTGAATGAAGACAGACCAGATTGATTGGTGTACAATTTGGCATGATCAACTTTCACCAAAGGATATTGAATTTTTCATTATGCAACGCTCCTGTGCAGATAGTTTCAGTCCTGCTTGGCACAGTTATGTCTGCTCAGAGGTTTGAGAAAAAGGCCATTGACTGTAACTCTGTGTATGAGGTTACAGATCTCAGCAGTCAAGAGGTGCTTATTAATGACATTCCCTCTACTAGAGAAGGTCCCACTCTTCTTGCAAGTCAATATACCTAAGTGTTTTATCTTTAAAAAATACATTACTTTATCATTTCAAAGTTTGACTTACTGTTACTATTTTTAACATTTTTTAAAGTGCATTATTGTCCTTATCTGTTTCTGTTCTCTAATGTTTCTAGGTTAATAATTGTTTCATTTCTGTCTCTCAAGAGCTGTTGATTATTGATTTCTGTGTGGAGCAGCGTCTCCTGTAGCCCAGGCTTGCCTCATGCTATGTAATGGAGAATTGCTTTAAATACCTAATCCTATCTCATGCCCAGTGATGTGAAGAGAGTTCTGCATACCCTTCCAAGCTGGGTATAGTGAGAAGGGAAAATGGACCAGTTAATTAGTGTCCACCAGTCTCTCTGGTTTTTTTTTGGTGACAAACAAATCAACAGAGACATGTCCTAAAATTGATTCAGCTGATATAGTGACTATGCAGAAAGGTGGGGGCAGGAAGGAGGGTGAGAGCTTACCTGCTTCAACAGTGGTTGAGATTAGCAATGTGGAGTCATGTAATCAATTTTAGATTCTCCATATATGTCCTGACTGCCCATTTCTTGGGGTCCATAGACCAGATCATTCAGTAATCTGGATAAAGGACTTACCTTGTAGTGCAATGAAATTACTGTTGTTAAACTTGTTCAACCAATATAGAAGATCTGGGTAAAATGGTGTGGCCTTGCCTAACAGGACTGCTATTTTCCTTGTTTATGATGTGTAGCCTCAGGAAAAGAAATGCATGTGAGTAATCCTTGGTTTGGTCTCACAAAAACCTCTAGTATCTGAAACATGTGCTCAAGTATTCTATTCCAATTTTTCAAAATATTTATTTGAGATTATGACTATGTCATGTCAATGGTCTCTTTCCTACCCACAAGCCTTACAACTGACCACTAATTGTTTTCTTTTTTTTTTTTTTTTTGACTTTTATTTATTTATTTTTTTTTTATTTTGGAATACAATTCAGTTCTTCATATCAGCCACAGATTCCCTTGTTCTCCCCCCTCCCGCCCCCCTCACCTTCCCCCCAGCCCGCCCCCCATTCCAATCTCCTCCAGGGCAAAGCCTTCCCCACAGATTGAGATCAACCTGGTGGACTCAGTCCAGTTAGGTCCAGTCCCCTCCTCCCATGCCGAGCCAAGGGACCCTGCATAGGCCCCAGGTTTCAAACAGCCAACTCATGCAATGAGCACAGGACCCGGTCCCACTGCCTGGATGCATCCCAAACAGATCAGGCCAATCAACTGTCTCACCCACTCAGAGGGCCTGATCCAGTTGGTGACCCCTCAGCCATTGGTTCATATTTCATGTGTTTCCGTTTGTTTGGCTATTTGTCTCTGTGCTTTATCCGACCTTGGTCTCAACAATTCTCGCTCATATAAACCTTCCTCATTCTCGCTAATTGGACTCCCAGAGATCCACCTGGGGCCTAGTCATGGATCTCTGCATCCAGATCCCTCAGTAGTTGGATGAGGTTTCCAGCACGACAATTAGGGTGTTTGGCCATCCCATCACCAGAGTAGGTCAGTTCGGACTGTCTCTCGACCATTGCCAGCAGTCTGTTGTGGGGGTATCTTTGTGGATTTCTGTGGGCCTCTCTAGCACTTTATTTCTTCCTATTCTCATGTGGTCTTCATTTACCATGGTCTCCTATTCCTTGTTCTACCTCTCTGTTGTTGATCCAGCTGGGATCTCCCACTCACCCAAGCTCTCTTTCCCTCGACCCTCGCCCTTCACTACCCCCACTCATGTCCAGGCTGTTCATGTAGATCTCATTCCATTTCTCTGTCGTTGGGCGATCCCTGTGTCTTTCTTGGGGTCCTGTTTTCCAGGTAGCCTGCCTGGTGATGTGAGTAGCAGTCCAGTCATCCTTGTTCCACATCTAGAATCCTGTTATGAGTGAGTACATACCATGTTTGTCTTTCTGAGTCTGGGATACCTCACTCAGGATGATTTTTTCTAGATCCATCCATTTGTCTGCAAACCTCATGATATCATTGTTTTTCTCTGCTGAGTAGTATTCCATTGTGTATATGTACCACATTTTGTTTATCCATTCTTCCGTTGAAGGGCATCTAGGTTGTTTCCATGTTCTGGCTATTACAAACAACGCTGATATGAACATAGCTGAACAAGTGCTCTTGTGGTGTGGTTGAGCATTCCTTGGGTATATGCCCAAGAGTGGTATAGCTGGATCTTGGGGGAGATGGATTCTCAATTTTCTAAGAAATCGCCATATTGATTTCCAAAGTGGTTGTACAAGCTTGCATTCCCACCAGCAGTGGAGGAGAGTTCCCCTAGCTCCACATCCTCTCCAGCATAAGGTGTCTTCAGTGTTTTTGATCTTAGCCATTCTGACAGGCGTAAGGTGGTATCTCAGAGTTCTTTTGATTTGCATTTCCCTGATGATTAGGGATGTTGAGCAATTCCTTAAATGTCTTTCAGCCATTTGAGTTTCCTCTGTTGAGAATTCTCTGTTTAGTTCTATAGCCCACTTCTTAATTGGACTGCTGGGCATTTTGATGTCTAATTTCTTGAGTTCCTTATATATTCTGGATATCAGTCCTCTGTCAGATGTGGGATTGGTGAAGATCTTTTCCCATTCTGTAGGCTGTCGCTTTGCTTTGTTGACCGTATCCTTTGCCCTACAAAAGCTTCTCAGTTTCAAGAGGTCCCATTGATTGATTGTTTCTCTCAGTGTCTGTGCTACTGGTGTTCTATTTAGAAAGTGGTCTCCTATGCCAATGTGTTCAAGACTACTTCCTACTTTCTCTTCTAGCAGGTTCAGAGTAGCTGGATTTATGTTGAGGTCCTTGATCCACTTCGACTTAAGTTTTGTGCACGGTGATAGATATGGATCAATTTGCAGCCTTCTACATGTTGATATCCAGTTTTGCCAGCACCATTTGTTGAAGATGCTTTCTTTTTTCCATTGTGCACTTTTGGCTTCTTTGTCAAAAATTATTTGTTCATAGGTGTGCGGATTAATATCAGGGTCTTCAATTCGATTCCATTGGTCCACATGTCAGTTTTTATGCCAGTACCAAGCTGTTTTTATTACTGTAGCTCTATAGTACAGCTTGAAGTCAGGGATCGTGATGCCTCCAGAGGTTGTTTTATTGTACAGGATTCTTTTGGCTATCCTGGGTTTTTTGTTTTTCCATATGAAGTTGAGTATTATTCTTTCCAGGTCTGTGAAGAATTGTGTTGGTATTTTGATGGGGATTGCATTGAATCTGTAGATTGCTTTTGGTAAGATTGCCATTTTTACTATGTTAGTTCTGCCTATCCATGAGCATGGGAGATCTTTCCATTTTCTGACATCTTCTTCAATTTCTTTTTTCAGGGACTTAAAGTTCTTGTCATATAGGTCCTTCACTTGCTTGGTTAGTATTACCCCAAGGTATTTTATGTCATTTGTGGCTATAGTAAAGGGTGATGTATCTCTGATTTCCTTCTCCGCTTTTTTGTCCATTGTATATAGGAGGGCTACTGATTTTTTGGAGTTGATCTTGTATCCTGCTATGTTGCTGAAGGTGTTTATAAGCTGTATCAGTTCCTTGGTGGAATCTTTGGGGTTGCTCAAGTATACTATCATGTCATCTGCAAATAGGGAAAGCTTGACTTCTTCCTTTCCAATTTGTATCCCCTTAATCTCCTTATGTTGTCTTATTGCTCTGGCTAGAACTTCAAGTACTATATTGAATAAGTATGGGGAGAGTGGACAGCCTTGCCTCGTTCCTGATTTTAGTGGAATTGCTTTGAGTTTCTCTCCATTTAATTTGATGTTGGCTGTTGGCTTGCTGTAAATTGCCTTTATTATGTTTAGGTATGTTCCCTGTATTCCTGATCGCTCCAAGACCTTTATCATGAAGGGGTGTTGGATTTTGTCAAATGCCTTTTCAGCATCTAGGGAGATGATCATGTGGTTTTTTTCTTTGAGTTTGTTTATATGGTGTATCACATTGACAGGCTTTCATATGTTGAACCATCCTTGCATCCCTGGAATGAATCCTACTTGATCATGGTGGATAATTGTTTTGATGTGGTCTTGTAGTCTGTTTGCCAGTATTTTATTGAGTATTTTTGCATCAATGTTCATGAGGGAGATCGGTCTGTAGTTCTCTTTCTTTGTTGTATCCTTGTTTGGTTTGGGAATCAGGGTAATTGTAGCCTCATAGAAGGAGTTTGGTAATGTTCCTTCTGTTTCTATTGTATGGAACAATTTAGAGAGTATTGGTATTAACTCTTCTTTGAAGATCTGGTAGAATTCTGCACTGAAACCATCTGGTCCTGGGCTTTTTTTGGTTGGGAGACTTTTAATGACTGTTTCTATTTTGTTAGGGGTTATTGGACTATTTAAATAGTTTATCTGGTCTTGATTTAATTTAGGTATGTGGTACCTATCCAGAAAATTATCCATTTCTTTTAGGTTTTCCAGTTTTGTGGAATAGAGGTTTTTGAAGTATGACCTGATGATTCTCTGGATTTCCTCAATGTCTGTTGTTATGTCCCCCTTTTCATTTCTGATTTTGTTGATTTGGATGCTCTCTCTCTGTCTTTTGGTTAGTTTGGATAAGGGCTTGTCTATCTTGTTGATTTTCTCAAAGAACCAACTCTTTGTTTCATTAATTTTTTGTATTGTTCTCTTTGTTTCTATAATATTGATTTCAGCTCTCACTTTGATAATTTCCTGGCATCTATTTTTCCTGGGAGACTTTGCTTCTTCCTGTTCTAGAACTTTCAGGTGTGCTGTTAAGTCACTAGTGTGAGATTTCTCCAGCTTATTTATGTGGGCGTTTAGTGCTATGAATTTCCCTCTTAGTACTGCTTTCATAGTGTCCCATAGGTTTGGATATGTGGTGTCTTCATTTTCGTTGATCTCTAGGAAGTCTTTAATTTCTTTCTTTATTTCTTCCTTAACCCATTGGTGATTCAGGTGGGTATTGTTCAGTTTCCATGAGATTGTAGGTTTTCTGTAGTTTTTGTTGTTGTTGAAATCCAACTTTAGACCATGGTGGTCTGATAGAACACAGGAGGTTATTCTAATTGTTTTATATCTGTTTAGATTTGCTTTGTGACCAAGTATGTGGTCGATTTTAGAGAAGGTTCCATGGGGTGCTGAGAAGAAGGTATATTCTTTTTTGTTAGGATGGAATGTTCTGTAGATGTCGATTAAGTCCATTTGAGTCATGACATCAGTTAAGTCCTTTATTTCTCTGTTAAATTTCGATTTGGGGGATCTGTCCAGTGGTGAAAGTGGGGTGTTGAGGTCTCCCACTATTAATGTGTGGGGTTTTATATGTGATTTAAGCTTTAATAATGTTTCTTTTACATATGTGGGTGCCCTTGTGTTTGGGGCATAAATGTTCAGAATTGAGACTTCATCTTGGTGGATCTTTCCTGTGATGAGTATGTAATGCCCTTCTTGATCTCTTTTGATTGATTTTAGTTTAAAGTCTATTTTGCTGGATATCAGGATGGCTACACCCGCTTGTTTCCTAAGACCGTTTGATTGGAAAGTCTTTTCCCAGCCTTTTATTTTTAGGTAGTGTCTATCTTTGAATTTGAGATGTGTTTCTTGTATGTAGCAGAAAGATGGGTCCTGCTTTTGTATCCATTCTGTAAGCCTATGTCTTTTTATAGGTGAATTAAGTCCATTGATATTGAGAGATATTAATGTCAAGTGATTGTTCATTCCTGTTATTTTTTGGTGGTGATGTGTGTGTACTTTTCTTCGTTGGGGTCTACTGCTGTGGCTTTATCTATTGCCTGTGTTTTCGAGGTTGTACCTGACTTCCTTAGGTTGGAATTTTCCTTCTAGTGCTTTCTGTAGGGCTGGGTTTGTGGATAAATATTGTTTAAATCTGGCTTTGTC
This sequence comes from Peromyscus eremicus, assembly GCF_949786415.1. Classification (NCBI taxonomy): domain Eukaryota; kingdom Metazoa; phylum Chordata; class Mammalia; order Rodentia; family Cricetidae; genus Peromyscus; species Peromyscus eremicus. The sequence goes on from NW_026734288.1 coordinate 6,014,254, forward strand.
ATGTAATGTCTTGTTCACTCCATCTATGAGGATTGAAAGTTTTGCTGGGTATATTAGTCTAGGCTGACATCCATGGTCTCTTAATGTCTGCATTACATCTGTCCAGGACCTTCTGGCTTTCAAAGTCTCCATTGAGAAATCGGGTGTTATTCTGATAGGTTTGCCTTTATATGTCACTTGGCCTTTTTCCTTTGCTGCTCTTAATATTCTTTCTTTATTCTGTACGTTTAATTGTTTAATTATTATGTGGCGAGGGGACTTTTTTTTGGGGTCTAGTCTGTTTGGTGTTCTATAGGCTTCCTGTATCTTCATAGGCATTTTCCTTCTTTAAGTTGGGAAAGTTTTCTTCTATGATCTTGTTGAATATATTTTCTGTGCCTTGAGTTGGTATTCTTCTCCTTCTTCTACCCCTATTATTTGTAGGTTTGGTCTTTTCATGTGTCCAAATTTCTTGGACATTTGGTTCATGACTTTGTTGACTTTAGTGTTTTCTTTGACTGATGAATCTATTTCTTCTATTGTATCTTCAACGCCTAGAGATCTCTCTTCCATCTCTTGCATTCTGTTGATTATACTTGCATCTGAAGTTCCCAATCGTTTTCTCAGATTTTCTATTTCCAGCATTCCCTCTGTTTGTGTCTTCTTCATTTTTTCTATTTCCCTTTTCAGGTCTTGGACTGTTTCCTTCATTTGTTTCATTGATTTTTCTTGATTTTCTTTCAGTATTTTATTGTTCTCTTCCAGGACTTTTTGATTTCTTCTAATATGTTTGCCCTTTCTCTAGTTGTTTACAGCGTTCTTCACATTTTTTGTCTTTTCCTCTACACGAGCCTCTAGCTTCTTCATGATGACATTCATAAGGCTATTTTCTTCTGCTTCTTCCAATTTCTGATGTTCAGGTCTAGGTGTTGGAGGAGGGCTAGGGCCTGGTGATGGTGTATTACTATTCATTTTGTTGTATGTGTTTCTGCCTTGACGTCTGCCCATCTCCTTGTGGTTCGTTCCTGGCCTTATCCGCACACTTGGTTCAGGACAGAGCTGACAGATTCAGGAAGTCTCTCTCTCTTGTCCAGATGGGAGCTCTCTTGTCCAAATTGGAAGTCCGGGGCAGGATGGGAGCTCTTGTTCAGAAGGGAAGTCGAGGGGAGGATGGGTGCTCTGCTCTCCTCTCTCTCTCTCTCTCTCTCTCTGTCTCTCTCTCTCTCTCTCCTCCAGATGGGAAATCCAGGGCAAGATGGGAGCTGGGGGCCAGCCTCTAAGTCTCAGGAAGAGGCTTGGGGCTCAGGCGGATGGGCGTGGGGGCAGGGCGTGGAGACGGCAGGGTCTGCCAGGGGTCTTGGAGAAGGGGATCCTTCCCGGTGGGGCTAGAAGGGCACTGCTGTGGGATGGTCCAGCAACAGGGCACCTGCCCGGGGACCAGAACCTGGGGTCAAGTTGGGCAGGTCTTCCCCGGAGTGGCTGGTGCCCAGGGATGGGGTCGGGGGCAAGCTAGGGCACTCACCTGTGCTTCAGAAGGGAAGTCCTGGGCAAGATGGGAGCTGGGGGCCGGCCTCTAAGTCTCAGGAAGAGGCTTGGGGCTCAGGTGGATGGGCGTGGGGGCAGGGCGTGGAGACTGCAGGGTCTGCCAAGGGTCTTGGAGAAGGGGATCCTTCCCGGTTGGGGTAGAAGTGCACCTGCCCGGGGACCAGAACCTGTGGCCAAGTTGGGCAGGTCTTCCCCGGAGTGGCTGGTGCCCAGGGATGGGGTCGGGGGCAAGCTAGGGCACTCACCTGTGCTTCAGAAGGGAAGTCCGGGGGAAGATGGGAGCTGGGGGCCGGCCTCTAAGTCTCAGGAACAGGCTTGGGGCTCAGGCAGATGGGCGTGGGGGCAGGGCGTGGAGACTGCAGGGTCTGCCAGGGGTCTTGGAGAAGGGGATCCTTCCTGGTGGGGCTAGAAGGGCACCTGCCCGGGGACCAGAACCTGTGGCCAAGTTGGGCAGGTCTTCCCCGGAGTGGCTGGTGCCCAGGGATGGGGTTGGGGGCAAGCTAGGGCACTCACCTGTGCTTCAGAAGGGAAGTCCTGGGCAAGATGGGAGCTGGGGGCCGGCCTCTAAGTCTCAGGAAGAGGCTTGGGGCTCAGGCGGATGGGTGTGGGGGCAGGGCGTGGAGACTGCAGGGTCTGCCAAGGGTCTTGGAGAAGGGGATCCTTCCCGGTTGGGGTAGAAGGACACCTGCCCGGGGACCAGAACCTGGGACCAAGTTGGGCAGGTCTTCCCCGGAGTGGATGGTGCCCAGGGATGGGGTCGGGGGCAAGCTAGGGCACTCACCTGTGCTTCAGAAGGGAAGTCCTGGGCAAGATGGGAGCTGGGGCCACTAATTGTTTTCTAATTCATGGTCTATTTTTCTTTAACAGTTACTCAGTAACAACAATTACTGTTTGAATGTGACCTGTGATTGGCTGGAGGACTTCCCAGCTATGAAGTAAAGAGTTGCCTGTACTGGACAGTCAGCATGTATTTGTACAAAAAGGACTATGTATCTTGGAAGAGGAACAGAAATTGCTTTGGGAGACAGGGGGTTTTTCTACTACAATACAAATTTCCCAAATTAGGGCCCTGTCTCCCCTTAGTATGGAAGGGCAGAGCTGAGAAGGCCTCTGCTTTTTATGTCATGTGAGCTCTGATCACTCAGTAGGGGAGCTGCTACTTTCCTGAGTCCTGGCTCAGTAGCTTTAGCTAATGTGAGGCCCTGGGAAGGCTTAGGATTTTGGTGTACCAATGGGACATAGCTGGCAGGTTCTTTTTTGGATGTTCCTCTGGGTCTGTTATAGGGAACTGTGAGGGAGAACACAAGCCAAGCTATGGTGAGTGTGGGGACCACTAAACCCAGATCAAGAGGAGCAGTTCTGCTGAGCTGTCAGTGCTTCTATGACTTTGAGGGACCATGAGCCAGACTGGTGCTGTTGGTCCCTGTGGTGATCTGGGAAATGGCCCTTCTTCTCTGAGACACCTGAGTGTGGATTCTGTGAAGAGGGGAGGCTCTGCTGTCCTGGCGGTGGGAGAGTGTGGTATCTGTAATATATTTGCATGTTGTTAGGCAGGTGGATAGAGCTGATTCCAGATCATGTGGCAGGAAATAGTCATTAAACTATTCTACCCATGTGGTAGGAAATAGTCATTAAATTATTCTACCTTTTTTTTGTCATTGGGTATCAGTTTGGCTGGGTTTACCTGGAACCACAAGGGTACATGAGACTTTGCAGAGCCATAGCAGGAGATTGCCTCCATTTGCCAAGAGAACCTAGAGTTTGAAGTCTCTCTGTTTAAAAGAAATGTCAGTGGTAGCTGGAAAGTCAGAAGCTTTAAAGGTAAGTTTGAGATGATTTTGTGGAATCTGTCAAGTCTGTGTTAATTTCTATACACATAGAATTATAGGTAGCTGTAACACTGGTCAAGATCACACTTTTCCTGAATGAGTTTCCTTTGGTCTTTCAATTAATTATAAGTTGACTATATTTTCCTGCTTTTGTTCTTGTCTCTCTACCTCCTTTATTCTTTCACAAATATTGTTCATATTCTTGATTGTTGTAGCTTTGTAGTAAATAAAAAAGTCACATAGTATCTATATCTATATCTATCTATATCTATCATATGTATATGATAATATATATATATTTATATATAATATATATATATTACTTTTTCATGATACCGTTGAGCATTCTGAGTGTTTCCACTTTGCATAGAAAATTGGAACCAGGAATCCTGTCATAAATTGTTGAGGCATTTCTTTGTATTATATTCAATTCGTGATGCAAATTTACCATACAAAAACCTCTTAATATTGATGCATTATGTTCCCATGGATCATTTGTTTACTTCCACGTTATCAGAAATTTCCCTGGGTCCTGCCATGAGCAAATCCTTCCAAGAGTCTAGGGGAAGATGCTATGTCTGGTGTGGGGTTATCTGAGGTCAAGGAATCTATGTACACCAATTTATTATATCTGTTTACTTTATTTCTCTATAACAAACCTATTTTTTTGAGACAGGTTTTTCCAGTGTAGTTTTGGTCCCTGTCTTGGATCTCTCTCTGTAGACCAGGCTGGCCTCAAACTCACAGAGATCTGCCTGCCTCTGCCTCCCAAGTATTGACACTAAATGTATATGCTACCACTGCCCAGCTGTAACCAACTTCTAACTACATTGCTTCAGTTCTGTTCTGACTCTCAGTTCTTCTCTATCACTTCCTTTTCTGTCCTCTCCTAGCCATAGTAATAGATAAGCACATATACTCTGAACCTCAACTTTATCTTCCATTCCTCTGTCCTCCATCTTACATTCATCTTCCCCTCTCCTGATCTGATTCAGATGCATCTACAGTCTTCAGAACTTTTCCTTGCTCCTTACCCTCACCCTGACCTAGTCTTCCTAACCATCTACAGAAACTCTGCCTTGTTCTCCTCTTCCTGGCCACATGACTCTGCCTTGATCAGAAATTCTGCTAGTCTTTACTTCACCTGGGTATGCAAAAAATCTCTTTTGTCTTCAGCCAATAGCTTTGCCATGCCACTGGGCCTGAAGGAAAGCAATGGTCTGAGCCTCATACGTGCAAGAAACAAAGCTATGGATCTACAGTCTGCCTATCTCCTAGGCTCTATAGGGGTGCTACCTAGAAGATCAGCAGTAGGTATAAGATTGTATTGTTTGCCATATGGCCTAGTAGTACATGAGCACACAAGAAATTCATAGTAGAAGACAGCTGATATACTAAAAGCTGAATAACACCAAATAATCACTGATAAATGGCATCCCTCTGGAAAAAATTCTTTGAACTTTCTAGGTATAGCTTTATTATATACAGCTGGAGGTCTATAATATATACTTGTGGCTTGCAGCATTAATTTAGGTTTTATTGTTGTTAATCTGTAGAAGTCTTTTATTTTATTGGATAAAAAGTAATATAGGGCTGGGAATATGATAAGCATGTATTCTTCTTGGGGATAACCTGAGTTCATAGCCCAATATCTAAGTTGGGATGCTCATAACCACCTGCTACTCTAGAAACAGTGGATGGGACACACTCTTTTCTTATATGTCACCTGTATATACTTAGAAGACATCCTTCCTCATACAAACATACACAAAATATGGAGATAAAATTTTCAAAAGTTCTTGTGACTCATAAAGCATTCAGAGCAAAACAAGTTGCTTTAGGTGTACAATGCAAATCATACACTGTTTCTTTAAAAATCTGTTATCTTGCAATTGGTTTGGAAAAGTTTTCATTTCCTCACTCTGATGGAGACTCACAGTCATCAGTCATAGGAAACAAAATGGTGCCTAAGTTATCCTAAAATTTATCTTGCTTTTATTATAAGATAATGAGATCCTTTTAGTAATCAGAACTATATTCTAAAAAGTTAAAACATCAGAAAGCTTCATTGAAATCTCTCCAACTTTGATAGAAAATAGCTCTTCTCTCAACTCATTTTCTATTATTTCCAAAGACAAAACTAGAGTGCATTGTGGCTTAATTTTGATAAGAATCTGTTCTTGTTTAAGGGACAGTGACATGTATTTGTAGATAAGTTTTTATGTCAAGTTTGATCGGTGGTGCCATCTATGGTGTTGATTTTATTAATTGTCATCTAGATGTATTGTTTCTCTGGAAATTGATGGATCTTCACCAATATTTTTGCAGAAAATTTGTTATATGATGTTATGGGTGTTTTGAGTTTTTGTTACTTCAAAAGTTTCTGTGTAGAGACAGTTTTAGTTTTCTTTTGTTGATCTTAGAATCTCACTTTTCATTTCTTGACAAACCTGTATTTTCCAGTTGTTGCCACCTTCATGTTTGGGTTTCTGTTGCTTAAGTAATTGACATGGTTAATATTTGGGGTTTGTGTAGTTTTTTTTTTGTTTGTTTTTGTTTTTGTTTTTTGAGACATGGTTTCTCTGTGTAGCTTTGCACCTTTCCTGGAACTCACTTGGTAGCCCAGGCTGGCCTCAAACTCACAGAGATCTGCCTCGCTCTGCCTCCTAAGTGCTGGGATTAAAGGCATGCACCACCACTGCCTGGCTGGGTTTTGTGTTTTTAAAACCTTCTAATGTTATTGTCTCTGTCTTAATTGGCTTCAACTGTCAATGTTATATCTCCTCAGATCATCTGTGGAAACATCAATCAAGGCTCTGTCCAGATCAGAATTGATAGTTACTATTTTTGTGAGAAATTGTGTTCATTGGTGTGGGAAAGCTCTAAGGTTTCTATGTCCTAAGTAAGTGGTCCTGAGATGCTTGAGAGATCTAGCTTAGGACATGACAGTGACCAAGCAAGAGAGAATTCCAGTAAATACAATTTCCCCGTGGTTTTGCCTTCATTTCTTAGCTTCTCTCCTAAGCTTCTACAATTGTTGATTAGATCTGGCAATAGCAGTCAAATAAACCTGTTCATTACCTGAGATGCTTTTGATTAGAGAATTTAACCACAGCAAGAAACAAGTAAGTTGAATCAAAATCTGATACACCAAAAATAATTTTGTTGCTGAGTAGAATGTGGTAATGTGGTCTTTTGGAGGAATGTGGAAGATAGTAGGACTTTAGATGGCAAAGCCATAGAAAGCTGCACGTAGAGTTTAATTGGCTATATTTTTATAGTGGGGATATGGAAGTTTTTAAAGTATTGCAGACAGTGGAGCTTGAGGTTATAGGATTTAAGTGGAAAATAGATTACATGAAAAATTTAGCTAGAGATTATTTGTACAATACTATGTTCCCAAATCCTTCCTATTTTCTTCATTCTCTGAGTAATCGAGTAAGGCAGAATTAAAAAGTAATTGGTTGATTTTTTGGACAAAGTATTGATTCTGTTGGGTGTTTATTACTGATGACTGAATCTAGTTTACAGTGGAAAGAAACAAGTGGTTCAGAAACAAATAAAAACTGTGTTCACATCCTTTTTTTCTTTTTTAAAAAACTGTATTCTCTAATCCAACACATAGAGAAAAACAGCATGAGATAGTATCAAATGGCAGTTGGATGGTGAAGCAGAGGCAGGAAATTTCAAGATGTTTAACACTATTAAAGAGAAGGCCCACCAACAGTGGAAGATTGTTCTACTTGCTCTGCATTCTCTCCAACATAAGCTGTTATTAGAGTTTTTAATCATAGCCATTCTAGCAGGTGCAAGATGGTGTCTCAGAGTCATTTTGATTTACATTTCCCTGAGGACTAAGGATGTTGGGCAATTCTTTAAAAGTTTTTTGTGTCATTTGAGATTCTTCTGTTGGGAATTCACTGTTTAGTTCTGTTGCCCATTTTTTAACTGGATTGTTCAATATTTTGATGTATAGTTTCTTGAATACTTTATATATTTTAGTGATCAGCCCTCTGTCAGATGTGAGGATGGTGATGATCTTTTCCCATTCTTTAGGCTGTTATTTTGTCTTATTGATGGTATCTTGGCCATACAAAATGTTTCTCAGTTTCAGGAAGTCCCATTTATTAATTGTTGCTCTCACTGTCTATGCTACTGTTTTTTATATTTAGGAAGTGATTTCCTCTGCCCCTGCTTTCAAGATTACTTCCTACTTTCTCATCTATAAAATTCAGTGTAACTGGATTGATGTTGTGGTCCTTTATCCACTTGGACCTGAATTTTGAGAATGGTGACATATATGGATCTATTTGATTTCTCCCACACATTGACATCCAGTTATGCTAGCACCATTTGTTGAAGATACTTTCTTTTTTCCATTTTACAGTTTTGACTTCTTTGTCAAAAATCAGGTATTCATAGGTGTGCAGATTAATATCAGGAACTTCAATTAGACTCCTTTGGTCCACAAGTCAGTTTTAATGCCAATACCACCAAGCTATTTATATTACTATATCTCTAGAGGGAAGGGAGATGAGGTAGGGATGAGGATGATGGATGGGGTAGGAGATGGGGGATGAAAACACAAGAAAACAGGATCATCAAGCTGGAAGAGGTACAGAGTGGGAGAGAAAAGAAAGAGATACCATGATAGAGGAAGACAGGGTCCTAGGTAAGTTCCCAGGAATCCCCAAAGACGACCCAACCTTAGAGTAGTAGCAATAGTGGAGAGGGTGCCTGAATTGGCCTACTCCAGGAATCAGATTGTGAAATAACCTAACTGTCATCATAGAGCCTTTATCCAGTAATTAATGAAAGCAGATGCAGAAATCCACAGCCAAGCTTCAGGATTCCCATCAATGAGAGAGAAAAGAGAGATTCTATGAGCATGGGGCATCAAGATAATGATGGGGACATGTAGAGAAACAACCAAACCAAACTAGTTGCAACTCATGAACTGTGGATCAATAGCTGTGGATCATCCATAGGACTGGACTAGGACATCTGCATAGGCAAGAGACTTGTTTGGCTTGAACTATTTAAGTGGATACAAGGCAGATGAATTCAGTAGCTCTTTAGTTCATGAGGCTGTATATCTCCACTGGTCTTCAGTATACACCACACGTCTAAGGAAGTGGGCTCTAATGCTGGTGAAGGAATGAACTTGGTAGACAGAGCCAGGGCAAGGAGGCAAACAGAAAGCTTTCTCCTTCAGTGTACTTTATGTATGTAGGCTGCCACCAAAAGTTATGATCAAGATTAAAGGTGGAGCTTATCCTTTGTTTGATTTTTTTTTATGTTTTTGAGACTTGATTTATCTATGTAGCCCTTCTGTAGAACAGGCTGGGCTCAAAGTCAGAAACCCCAAGTGATTCTGCCTGCTCAGTGCTGGACTTAAAATTGTGCACAGACACCAAATAGCTGAAGGTGGATATCACCTCAAATGATCTAGATTAAATGGTCTTTAATTTCAAAACCTTTTATAAATCCCTCACAGGTGTACCCAACTATTTTGGTTTTAGTTAATTGCAGAGGTAGTCTGTTTGACTACCAAGAATAGTCATCACAATATCCAAGATGAAAGAAAGAAGAAAATTTTCCTACCTGCAGGAGGATGGTAGAGTATGGAATGCTTTTCCAAAGCTTTTTCTAAGCAAAGGAAGTATATAGATTTTACATAGGGAATCTGGACATGGTCATGTAGAGTTCTCCATATTCCTAAGCAGGCTAGGTTAATCAATCCACATCTGAACATGATCACAATGTAACAGTGGAGACACTTAGAGGAATTTATACATAAAAATCATGTGGAGCCATATATAAACTATGAAAATGATGGAAAGAAATCCCTCTGAGATGTTCATCTTATACCACAAGGTCTTAGGCCCTTTTGAAATATTTCTAAACTCTTCCTTGTTTTTTGTTTGTTTGTTTGTTTTTTAGTTTATTTAATGTTTCTTTTTTATTTTTTTTCAGCTTGGTACAGTACAAATTCTTATCCTAATAATGAAATGTTTCACTATAGCTTGTCCAGTGAATCAGTAAATCAAAAATTATTATAAGCCACAGTCATCCTAGGGTCCCCCATGCTAGATAGCCTCCCTGTATCTGTGGATTGCAGTCTGATTGTCCTTTGCTTTATACACTAGTATCCACTAGTGTCTACTTATGAGTGAGTACATAGCATGTTTGTCCTTCTGAGTCTGGGTTACCTTACTCAGGATGATATTTTCTAGTTCCATCCATTTGCCTGCAATTTCATGATGCCATTGTTTTTCTCTGCTGAGCAGTACTCCATTGTGTATATGTCCCACGTTTTCCTTATCCATTCTTCAGTTGACGGACATCTAGGTTGTTTCCAGGTCTTGATGATTACAAATAATGCTGCTATGAACATAGTTAAGCAGGTATCTTTGTGGTATAATTGAGCATTCCTTTGTTATATGCCCAAGTGTCTCATTGCTGTGTCTTGAAGTAGATCAATTTCCAATTTTCTGAAAAAACTGCCATACGAATTTCCATAGTGGTTGTACATTAGTTTCAAATATTTACAATATCTACAAATAATTTTCTTCAATTTTTAATTAAAACATATTACATTACTTTCTCCTTTTATCTCTTCATTTATTCCCTACACAAATTCCTTCTAAAGTCTTCCTTGGTAAGTGTGGGTGAAAAAGTATGATGAAATACATGAAAACAGCCTGCTGCATTCATTGTTGTTGGTTATACATATATGGATATTTGGCTGACCATGTTGTATTGGAAAGATAGTTAGGGAGGTCATCCCTGCCATATTCTCACAAATGGAGGAAAATTCTACTTTTTAATCAGTATCATGTGTCTGACCCTGACTAGACTGCCTTGGACAGGAAACATAATCAAGAATAGAAAACTTAGGGTAGAAAATGCCTTACCAGTTAAGAACACTGAAGATTCTTTCAGAGCATCCAGCTTCCATTCCCAGTACATATAGAAGCTCACTATTATATATAACACCAGTATCAGGGATTCTTACACAATCTCCTGGTCTCCCTGGCCACCATACGCAGAGGTGACTTAGACCCTAAAGATTATATTTCAAGCTGTGTGTGGTAGTGCATTCATTTAGTACCAGCAATCTGAACACAGAGACAGGAAGATCCCAGTAAGTTGTGAAGCCTGTGCTACATAGTGTATGCACATACACACACACATACACACACACACACACACACACACACACACACACAGTAAAAGAACAAAACATAATAAAATACAAAAATAGGAGTATTGTAGAATTGGAATATAATACCTATTAAAGTCATTTCAAGTGTCTGTCACTGCTTCCCAAAGAAACATTTTCAAAAATAAGTATGGTCACCAGGTAGTGGTGGTGCATCCCTTTAATCCTAGCACTTGGGAGCAGAGCCAGGCAGATTTCTGTGAGTTCAAGGCCAGCCTGGGCTACAGAGTGAGTTCCAAGACAGTCTCCAAAGCTACACAGAGAAACCCTGTCTCGAAAAAGCAAAAAAAAAAAAAAAAAAAAAAAAAAAAAAGTAAAGAAAAGAAAGAAAGAAAGAATTTTGGAAATGTATTTGCTGTGTATTTCCTACATTTGATTCACCCAGTCACCAAAGACTAGCATCAGTTGGCGGTTCTGTACATCATGCAGGAATCACCCACAAATGGACAGCTGCAGCATTTCAACCCCATTTTGGAACAAGCCTGAAAGATATAGGTGAAGGGTGTAGGGGACCCAAAACAGCTTGACCACAAAGCTGCCATGACAGGCTTACTGGTAGGCAACACCTGCATCCATAATCTGACACCATTCAGAGATCCACCCAAGGATAGGCCAGAAACTAATGGAAAGTACCTGATATTCCAAACATTCTAAAAATTACATAAGAATAGATAAGATCAAGATCACCAGATGTCTGTGTGAGGGTGTCAGGTCCCCTAGAGCTGGAGCTACAGACAGTTGTGACCCACCATTGTGGGTGTTGAGATGTGAATCCAGATTTTCTGGAAGAGCAGTCAGTGCTCTTAACCACGGACATATCTCCCCAGTGACATACATTTCTAAATAATGGATTTAGAACTGGAGACAGAGTTTACTTTCTCCCTTCCTTGGTGACTGGAGCTTTGACATTGGTGTTTCCCTTTTAAGCATCAATTAGCTTAATATTTGAATTTTGTTAGATTAAAGAATGAATGCCTATTTGATTAATAATAAAGTAGCTTTCCACTAAGTAACAAGTATTTATCAACTTATCAATACAATTAACCTAATCTTGCCATGTATCTAAAAGCCCATACTATATTATAAATAACACACAACTACATGCTTCACTGTTTTCCATTTTCTTTAGTTTTATACAATAGGAAAGGTATTTTCTGCAAATGTATACAAACTAGTACTGAAGTATTTGCTAAGAGTATTTCAGATGTGGAGTTAGAGTATAAATCAAAAATTAGAAGTTAAAAGTATAGAAATTGACTAGTAATCCCAGTTTTTTTGTCTGGGTTCTCCAGAGTCACAGAACTTATGGAATGAATCTTTCTCTCTCTTTCTCTCTCCCCTTATCTATGTGTCTATCTATCAATATGAACTCATACACACACACACACACACACACACACACACACACACACACACACACGATTCAGAGCACATACTGCCTTCTGGAGAACCTTTCCCCAGCCCTCCAGGTGTTGCCACCTAATTCATGCCGTAACCTTGTCTTCAAAAGACCAAAGACAATTCCATCTTCTATCAGGCCATATCTGGTTCTCAGTGTTGGTCTCTGTTGTTGGCAATCTGGCACACAGCAGCAACAGCAGTCAGATCAGCTGTAGTGAGTAGAATTGCATGTTGAGCTTTTGCATTGATCCTATCTCTGCCACCATGGTCACTTTGTTCTTGGGCCCATTGGGCAATGACATGAATGGCTGGAAAAAAAGGCTGACTGTCCACAGAAAGAGTCATCCTTACTATCTGATTATTGAACTCCTCAACTTGTTACTTTTGCTGAACACATACATAGGACATAAAGAAATATATTGGAATGCTTTATAGGCTGCAGTCCAACAACACCTAGTTGTGAATAGAATGTCCAAGAATCTAGTAGCTGATCAGTCTCACAAGTCTGGGTGTCTCAGGTATTTTCTTTGTACATGCTGGAATCCCAAAAATGTAGGCTTTGGGGCTGAAGAGAATGCTCAGAGATTAAGAACATTGGTTTCTCTTCCAGAGGTCCTGTGTTCAATTTCTAGCAACCACATGGTGGCTTCCAACCACCTATAATGAGATCTGGTTCCGACTTCTGCATGCAGGCATACATGCAGGCAGAATACTATATACATAACAAATAAATAAGCAAACAAACAAACAAATCAACCAATAAATAAATAAATAAATAAATCTTACAAAACAAAAGTAGGCTTCAAAGCCAGTGATGGGATGGATGTGCTGACAAGTTGAAGGAAAGCAGACAAAAAACACCACCTTCTTCCTTCCGTTGTCCTTCCAGCAGAAGGTGTGACCCAGATTGAAGGTGTTTTTTTCAGCCTCAAGTTCTGGATTAAAGGTGTAGATGATCTGGATCAAAGTCATGTTGTCTTTTTATCTCAAGGTCCAGATCACAACTGTACCATCCATTTCTGAATTATAGTTCATTCCAGATATAGTAAACTTTACAACCAAGAATATTCATCACCTTGTCAGCTAGACATACAATCATATTTACTTATGTCAAGAATAATTTCCAAGTGAAAAACTATAACCAGGTCATAGTTATATCTAAACATAGCATAACTATCACACATAAAATTGAAGACCCATTATATATTAGGAATAGTGGCAATGTCCCTTGAGGGTCATCTTTCTAGTAACTCAAACTTATATCTGATAACAAGTGATATTCTCTTAATTGATGTTGCAACGTATTATAAGGAAACTGAAAGAACATATAAATATCTGTACAAATGCATTATTAACAAAATACAACAGAAGCACTCATGTCAGTTATAATCCTCATTTCTGAAACTGGTTACATGGCCTTAGATTGTATTTAGAACTACATTTCTCTACTATGCATTCTGTATTTCTTTTACCCTCTAAAAGCACATTAGAGGGTCGTGGTGCTTTTCCTGGAAAGTGACCCATACCTTCATTCCTGATGGGTCTGTGCCCTTTGTCATCTTTCTTGGATTAGATTCATGTAGTTTCCCAATGACTTTAATCACAGGGCACAGTACACCAAGAGATGTCCTAAATGATCTCCTACATTTCAGACATAATCCTTCTTACCTCCATTGTGGAGAGACAGTCCAATTTCCCCATGGTAATCTGGATATATCACCCATCCTGATGATGTTATTCTTTTCTTAGTCTGCTGTTTTAAGGGCAGTTGAAGCCCATAAAGACCAGGGGTCAATCTGATTTTTCCAATCCATTGGAAAGTTTGTTGGGCCTCCTGGCAGGAGCACAAACGGTCTCTGAACAAGAACTTCTAGACCAGCAATACTTAGTGTTGCAGAAACAGGAAGCACAAATTTTTCTAGTTGGTCACTAGCAGTGATAGAGAGTAGAAGTATTCACTTTCCCATTCCCTGCTTCCCCGATCCATGGATGCTGGCTATAGGAGAAACTTATCATATATTGGATGCTGGTTCAGATCATATACTGCCTTCTGGAGAACCTTTCCACAGACTTCCAGTTGTTGCCACCTAGTTGGTGCCATAACCTTGTCTTCAAAAGATCAAAGTCGGGGCTGGAAAGATGGCTCAGAGGTTAAGAGCACTGGCTGCTCTTCCAGAGGTCCTGAGTTCAATTCCCAGCAACCACATTGTGGCTCACAACCATCTGTAACGAGATCTGGTGCCCTCTTTTGGCCTGCAGGCATACATGCTGCATATATAATAAATAAATAAATCTTTAAAAAAAAGATCAAAGTCAATTCCAACTTCTATCAGGCCATATCTGGAGCTTAGTGTTGGTCTCTGTTGTTGGCTGATCTGACACACAGCAGCAACAGTGGCCAGATCAGCTGTGGTGAGTGGAATTTCATGTTGAGCTTTTGCATTGATCCTATCTCTGCCTCCATGGTCACTTTGTTCTTGGGCCCATTGGGCAATGACATGATTGGCTGGAAAAAAAGCTGACTGTCCACAAAGAGTCATCCTTACTATCTGATTATTGAACTCCTCAGCTTGTCACCATTGGCTAAACATGTACATGGGATATAGATGTCTTCACACCCTTTGGCCATTTGAAGAGTTCTATCAATGTACTTCTCCCCAGATGTCTTTCTCACCATTTTTTTAATCATGCTCTTTCCAAGTTGCTGAATATTTAGTCAATCTTTGGCTACCATTCAGTGAGTAGTTGCACTTTTGGACATTTCTCCTTTCAAATAAACTATATGACCCTGGGTACTGCCTGACCTACTGCCCACTGTGTAGATTTCCCTTCACCAGTGTCTTTAAGGCTTGTCCCAAAATCAGGTTGAAATGCTACAGCTGCCCATTTCTGGGTGGTGCCTGCATGATGTACAGAAACATCATTAAACCCCACACTAGTCTTCTTCTCCTCAGTCAGCCAATCAAAAGGAATACCCCATGAGGCTATAGGTGCATGCTTGGCAGCAGAAAGCATTGTAACAGAAGTAGAAGCCATAGGCATTTGGGGAAATTCTTCATGTAGCTTGCTTGTGCCTTCAGAACCTGCTTGGACCTGATCTGCTACATACTTCTTTCACTTGAGAATAGATTGCTGCTGTGCATGTCCTTTTTTATGGGTCTGATAACACTCAGATTGTGATGGGAAGTTCAGTTTGCATGGTGAGGTTTTGACTCACTGTCAAATGTTCAGTTTCTCCCAGTGGCTGGGATTAATGGCATGTGCTTGCTTGTTGGCCATACTTTTTTTGAACATGGTTCCATGGGGACCAGTGGCAGACACTTGAAGTGACTTTAAACAGTATTGTATTGTCCCAATTCTCCAATGCTCCTATTCATTTATGTTACTCAGATTTTTTCATTTCCAGTAAAAGTATATGTGTCTTGTGTGTGTGTGTGTGGGTGTGTGTGTGTGTGTGTGTGTGTGTGGTGTGTGTGTGTGTGTATGTGTATGTGTGTGTGTGTGTGTGTGTGTGTGTGTGTAGGCTATGTAGCATAGGCTTCACAACTTACTGTGATCTTCCTGACTCTGTGTCTAAGTTGCTGGTACTAAAAGAATGCACTACCACACACAGCTTGAAATATAATCTTTAGGGTCTAAGTCTCCTCTTCTTATGGTGGCCAGGGAGACCAGGAGATTGTGTCAGAATCCCTGATACTGGATTCATATATATTAGTGAGCTTCTATATGTACTGGGAATGGAAGCTGGATGCTCTGAAAGAATCTTCATTGCTCTTAACTGGTAAGGCATGTTCTACCATAAGTTTTCTATTCTTAATTATATTTCCTGTCCATGGTAGCGTAGTCGGGGTCAGACAACTGGTGCTGATTAAAAAGTAGAATTCGGCTGGGCGGTGGTGGCGCACGCCTTTAATCCCAGCACTTGGGAGGCAGAGCCAGGCGGATCTCTGTGAGTTCTAGGCCAGCCTGGACTACCAAGTGAGTTCCAGGAAAGGCGCAAAGCTACACAGAGAAACCCTGTCTCGAAAAACCAAAAAAAAAAAAAAAAACAGTAGAATTCTTCTCTATTTGAGAGAATGAGGCAGGAAATAGTTCCCTAATGATTTGTCCAATATAATATGATCAGCCAATTATCCATATATGTATCATCAGCAGCAATGGATGCACCAGATTGTATTCATACATTTCAGCATACTGATTCACCCACATTTAACAAGGAAGAGTTTAGAAGGTATTTGGAAAGGTAGTGAATAAAGAAATAAAAGGGGAAAGGGAAGTAATATATTTTAATTAATAATTTATGGGAAAGTATTTAAAAAAAAGGGGGGGCTAGGTAGATGGCTCAGCAATAAATGCACTGGCTGCTGTTACAGAGGACCTAGATTCCATTTAAAGAACCCACAAGGTAGGAAAAGATTTGCTATAATTCTGGTTCCAGGCAATTCCTGCCTTCTTCTGGCTTCCATAGGTACTGTGAACAAACAAAATATCACATAAATGATAATTTTAAAGTTAGAAAAAGTAAAGAATGCAATTCGTTACAGTGAGGTCACAGCCCTCAGGCAGACAGTAGCCAGGAATAGTTAAAATGAACACTTTATTGTCTTGCATGGAAGCAGCTGTGGCTTCGTGCCAAGCCAGCCTGCTCAGAGGCAAAAACTGGTTTAATTCTGAGGTTAATAAAGCTCATCATAACCATTCGTCTAACAGCAGATTAAATACTGCTGTTAAGTGACTTTTTAATAATGATTTCTGCATTTCTGTTCTCTATCTTGGAGAGAATTGTGGTGTTGGTATAATTATCTTTTAGACTGAACATCAAGATTGACAGGTCTCATATGCTCAAGAGCAATCTACATTCACTTATTTGAATTTCAGCTAAGACTTTGTGGTACAAGATGAGTATCACAGAGGCATTTGTTTCCATCATTTTAAAATTTATATATGGCTCCACATGATTTTTATGTAAGGATTACCCTAAATGTGTCTACTTTTACATTGTGATCGTGTTCATAAATGGATTGATTAACCTAGCCTGCTTAGGAATATGGAGAACTTTACACAAACATGTCCAGATTCCCTATGTGAAATCCACATGCTTCCTTTGTTTACATAAAGCTTTGGAAAAGCATTCCATACTCTACCATCCTCCTGCAGGCAAGAAATTTTTCTCCCTTCTTCCATCTTGGATATTGTGATGGCTATTCTTGGGAGTCAAACTAACTACCTCTCCAATTAACTAAAACCATAAGAGTTGGTTACACCTGTGAGGCATTTTTGAAAGAATTTGAAATTAAAGACCCATCTTTAATCTAGATCATTTGAGGTGATATCCACCTTCAGCTCTTTGGTGTCTGTGCACACATTTAAGCACGGCACTGAGGAGGCAGTATCAGTTGGGATTTCTGAGATTGAGGCCCGCCTGGTCTACAGAATGAGTTCCAAGGCTACACAGATAAATCCTGCCTCAGAAACACCAAAAAAAAAAATCAAACAAATTATAAGATCCACATTTAATCTTGATCATGACTTCTGGTGGCAGCCAACATACACAAAGAACACAGAAGGAGTAAGCTCCTGCTTGCCCTAGCTCTGGCTACCAAGTTCATTCTTTTTCTTTCTTTTCTTTTCTTTTTTTTTTTTTTTTTTGGTTTTTCGAGACAGGATTTCTCTGTATAGCTTTGCACCTTTCCTAGAACTTTCTCTGTAGCCCTGGCTGGCCTTGAACTCACAGAGATCAGCCTGCCTCTGCTTCCTAAGTGCTGGGATGAAAGAAAAGTGCCACCACCACCCAGCTCCAAGTTCATTCTTTTACCAGCATTAGAGTCTACTTCCTTAGAATTGTGGTGTATACTAAAGACCAACTGTGATACACAGCCTCATGAATTGAACAACTACTGAATTCTCAAAATTTCCATTGATACCAGCCATTGATGGACTATCTAAACCACAGTTTGTGAGACATTCTAATAAATCCATTTTCTTCCTACATAGGGAGATTCATTCTACCAGTCCTTTTCAGGTAGAGAACATTGAATAATGCAGTTGTTTTTTCCTTCACCTGCCCACTGAGGAAGATGTGCTGACTAACAATAGTGTTCATAAACACATTTGTCATGGCTCAGTTATTCTCTAAATATTAAACTATCCATGAAGACTACTCTGTATTATTAACCATTTGCCAACAGTATGTTCTGAATTCCTGCAATGGACATATTTTCTTGGTTGTGAAAAAGTTCCTCCTTTTTTTTGCTGGTTGTCTGAAGTTCCTGTGACAACCAGGTAAAAAGTATCTTCAGTTCACCTGATGTCAGTATTAAGTGACATAAGAAACACTCTCTTTGTGTGCCTTTAAATCTCTTCTTAGTTGTTAATATTCTGGGATCCCTTTTACCTGTGTGACAAGGAATCACTCCACCCCATATAGTTTAGTGGTCTGTGCAAGCTAGCTAGCCATATCGTGTCCTGGAGAAAGAAGGGGAAGTTCCCATGGAGTGCAGGAAGATAGCAGGGTCAGATACTGGAGCCAGGGGCAAGTGCTATTATTATGCGTATCTCTGCTCATTTAGAAAAAAACTTTGTCTAGGGTGAAAGGCAGGGTCAGGAATATTGTGCTGTATCTTTAAGCCCAGAGTAATCCTATGAGAATTGCTCTTGTCACTCAGGAAATCCAGGTAACCTGCCATTCAGAATTTGTACAGGGTCCTTCTAGCCACTCAATTCAGATTTGGCTTTGAAGAAAATCTGGCACCAGCAGTATTGTGTGGTGTGCTGTGAGTCTTGGTGCAGGGAGCTGAGCAGAGAACATGGCCAAGCTGGGAAACCATGACATGGTGAGTGAGGGGCTGCTGTCTCCAGACAGGGTGGAGTAGATGATGAAGATTAGGATCCAATGTGGTGGGTCCTTCTTGGATCTTCCTGGGAATCTGCCTGCAGAATTCCAGTCCTGTGAAGTCCCATGTGGTACTTGAAACTCCCTGGACCCAGGGGCAGGCCTCTGAATAACTTTGCCGTTTAGGCTGATCTGTTCACAGAATTAGGTGCAGGGAGCTGTGTTTAAAATATTTTTGTGCTGTAGAAATATTTTTGTGCTGCATGACGATGACCCACGCCTTTAATCCCTGCACTGGGGAGGCAGAGTCAGGCAGATCTCTGTGAGTTCAAGGCCAGACTGGTCTACAGAGGGAGATTCAGGGCAGGCATCTAAATGACACAGAAAACCCCTGTGCCAGAAAAAAAAAAAGCCAGGCCATGGTGGTGCATGCCTTTAATCCCAGCACTTGGGAGGCTGAGGCAGGTGGATCTCAGTGAGTTCGAGGCCAGCCTGGTCTCCAAAGCGAGTTCCAGGAAAGGCGCAAAGTTGCACAGTGAAATCCTGTCTTGAAAAAAAAACAAACAAACAGAAAACAAAAGAAGAAACTTTTGTTTTTATTTCAGGGCTGAGTACCGAACCCAGGGCCTGGCACTCGATAGGCAAGCGCTCTACCACTGAGATATACCCCCAAACCCAATTCGTTTTTCTTCTTTTTTTTTTTTTTTTTTTTTTTTGGTTTTTTGAGACAGGGTTTCTCTGTGTAGCTTTGCATCTTTCCTGGAACTCACTCTGTAGCCCAGGCTGGCCTCAAACTCACAGAGATCCACCTGGCTCTGCCTCCCAGGTGCTGAGATTAAAGGTGTGTGCCACCACCGTCCAACAAGAAACATTTTTGTAGTAAACTTGTGACATGCTTTTTGTGCACCCATGGAAAGCAGATTGTCAAAAATTGAGGGTACTGCCGGGCGGTGGTGGTGCATACCTTTAATCCCTGCGCTCACTCAGGAGGTAGAGGCAGGTTGATCTCTGTGAGTTTGTGGCCAGCTTGGTCTACAGAGCAAGTTTCAGGACAGGCTCCAAATCTACACAGTAAAAATCTGTCTTGAAAAACCAAAAAGAACCGGGCGGTGGTGGCGGCGCACGCCTTTAGTCCCAGCACTCGGGAGGCAGAGCCAGGCGATCTCTGTGAGTTCGAGGCCAGCCTGGTCTACAGAGCGAGATCCAGGAAAGGTGCAAAAATACACAGAGAAACCCTGTCTTGAAAAAACCAAGAAAAAGAAATAGAAAAGAAAAACCAAAAAGAAAAAAGAAGTAAGAATAGAAGAAAAAGATAAAAGACAAATAAAACACTAATGTTTTAAGGAACTGCCTGATTAAGCAATGCTTTCACTTAGGACCTGAGGCAGGGATTAAGAAAATTCTTGGGAGAGCTAATAATAACCTTCCACCTAAGCCTAGGGAGCTTTCCCCAAGGGCCTGATGTACTGATAATAAAACAGAGCTCCTTCCCAAAAACCAGGAATACGCTTTGGAGAACTAGCAATGGTCTGGAACCAAGGTATTTGTGGTGGGGTTACTTCAGATCTTGAGAAACTAACTTTTTCCATTACATGGGGCTATAGTTATCAGTCCACAGATCCCTGTGGCCTTAGTCAGTAATGTTCCTGAGATGCCCTGTTTCCCCTTGTGCAGCATTGCTTAATTAGTCTCCTCTTTGAGTCTGCCCCATTGTATGACACTTTCTAGAACTTCCCCATTTCCTTTTATTTCACCCCTGGAAGTAGTATCCAAACTGCTATTCTTCTTAAGAAGCTTAGTTGTAATGAGACCTAGCTTGTGCAAGACCTCCTCACTCCATCTTTTATCTTTTCTATATTATACTTCTTCCTCTCTTTCTCATCCCCTGTGACCTTCACCTCAAGACCCTTTCACTGAAGAATATCCTGCTGTTTCACAAATCTGGGGTACTCAAGAAATAATTTTGGGAATATTTTTGCTGTGTAAGCCCTCTCTGTCTTTGTGAATACACTTGCAGTCTTCTGTCCCTATTTAAATTGCTGAAAATGTAACCTGAAGACTGAACCTAAATGCCACAAGGATGATTAGCTTATGTGGAATGCAAAATCTCTTCTAGGCTGTCTCCTCTTTTAGCATTAGCTAAAAGATTGATGCATGCTATTGTTAAAGACATTTTTCTTTATTTATCTCTGAAGTATGTCAAGTGTTTTCTCCCTTGGATGGCATTTTAATTCTAGAACAGCTGCATTTCAATTCTTTTAGAAAAATGTTTGTGAAACAAGTTCTCTTATGTTGGCATATGTGTTCTTGGTCTGAGTCTGCTGCTCTCTATGGCAATGACTTTGCTGTCCTCTATATTACACATTAAGAATCTTATGTATTAAATGATTGCATCACCTCAGATTTTCAAAATTATCCATTTGAATCATGCAGTTGCATATCCATTGAAGTAAAAGGAAAAAGATTTGATGTGGAGCATGGTTTCTACCTTCAGATCAGAACAGAAGGAATAGTTTATTGTGTACACTGCTGGGGGAAACAGGGTAGGCAATCAGCTGCTGGAGTCACCATTATGAAAACAAACCTGATTGTAGCAGGCGGAGTGGTTTTGTAACTTCCCAGCATGTTCTGATTGATGTCTTGTGAATGAAGACAGACCAGACTGGTACGTCTACACTTTTGGGAGGTTAACTTGAACCAGAGGATATTGAATTTTCAATTAAGTAACACTCCTACGCAGATATGTTCAGTCCTGCTGGACACAGTTATGACAGCTCAGAGCTTTGAGCAAAAGCCATTGACTATAACTCTGTGTGTCAGGTTACAGATCACAGCAGCTAACAAGTGCATATGGGAAGATCAACCTATCTCTTATTAATTACATTCCCTCTACTAGAGAAAGTTCCATTCTTTTTTAAAGTCAATATAGCTAATTTATTTGTTGATGTTTTCTGGGGTTTTTTTTTTTTGAGACATAGTTTCTTTGTGTAGCTTTAGAGTCTTTCCTGGAACTCACTATGTAGCCCAGGCTGGCCTCAAACTCACAGAGATCTGCCTGCCTCTACCTCCGGAGTGCTGGGATTAAAGGTGTGTGCCACCACCACCTGGCATAGCTAAGTTTTTTATCTTGAAAAATACATTATTCTTAATCACTTTAAAATACCACTTATTGGTATTATTTTTAACATTTTTAAGAACATTTCTGCTCTTATCTACTTGTTTCTGTTCTCTAATGTATCTAGGTCATTCCTTTTCTCTCAGGAGCTCTTGGTTATTGATTTCTGTGTAGAGCAGTGTCTCCTGTAGCCCAGGCATGCCTCATGCTATGTAATGGAGAATTGCATTGAATACTTAAACCTGCCTCTGCTGCCCAGTGCTTGAAAGACAGTCCTGCATCTTCTTCTAGGATGGGCACAGTGAGAAGGAAAAATAGAGCAGTTAATGAGTGCTCAACAGTCTCCCTGGCATTTTCTGGGGCATAAACATGAAGAGGGACCTATGTAAGAGTTGAGTTCACTGAGCATCTTTGAAGCTGACACATTGAAAGGTCAGAAATGGAGGGACAGGACAAAGGGTGAGAGTTTTCCTGTTTCAACAGTATTTGAGATGAGCGATGTGGAGTGATGTAACCAATTTTAGATGATCCACAAGTGTCCTGACTGGCTGTTTCTTGTTGTCCAAAGAGCAGCACATTCAGTTATTTGGATAAAGGACTGACCCTATATTGAAACAGAATTGCTGTAGTTATACTTGGTCAACCTCTACAGACAATCTCGGTAAAGTGGTGTGGCCCTGCCTAACAACAGAACTGCTATTTTCCTTGTTTAAGTTGTGTAGCCTCAGGTGAAAAAAACGCATGTGAGTAATCTTTGGTTTGCTCTCAAACAAATCCCTAGTATCTGAAACACATGGCCATGAATTCTATTCCAACTTTTCTGAACAATTCTTTGAGATTACGACTATACCATATGCACAGTCTCTTTCCTACCTACAAGCCCGACCACTGACAACTAATTGTTTTCTAATTCATAGCCTGTTTTTCTTTAATATTTACATAGTTACAACAGTTACTGTTTAGCTAGGCGGTGGTGGCACACGCCTTTAATCCCAGCACTCGGGAGGCAGAGCCAGGAGGATCTCTGTGAGTTCGAGGCCAGCCTGGGCTACCAAGTGAGTTCCAGGAAAGGTGCAAAGCTACACAGAGAAACCCTGTCTCTGAAAAACAAAACAAAACAAAAAAAACAACAGTTACTGTTTGTTTTCCTATGGGGTCTCATGTCCCTGGAGACAGCCTCAGGTCACGGGGCAGGGAACCCTGAGGGTTCTTTTTTTTTTTTTAAGATTTATTTATTTATTATGTATACAGTGTTCTGCCTGCATATATGCCTGCAGGCTAGAAGAGGGCACAGGTCTCATTACAGATGGTTGTGAGCCACCATGTGGTTGCTGGGAATTGAAGTCAGGACCTCTGGAAGAGCAGTCAGTGCTCTTAACCACTGAGCCATCTCTCCAGCCCCCAACAGTTACTGTTGAATGTGACCTGTTTGGCTGCAGGATTTCCCAGATATGAAGCAAAGGTTTGGCCACACTGGACAATCAATGTGTATTTGTACACAAAGGACTGTGTGCTTGAGAAGGGGAACAGGAAGTGCTCTGGGAGACTGGAAGACTTTTGAAAATACAGATTTCTCAGATGAGCATCCTGTCTGCTCCTAAGGTGGAAGGGCAGAGTTGAGAAGGCCTATACTGTGTGTGTCATTTGATCTCTGATCACCCAGTGGGGGAGCCGCCTCTGTCCTGAGTCTGAGCTGGGTGGTCTTAGCTAATGTGGGACCTCAGGAAGGCTTAGCAATTAGGAGCACCAGTAGGAAGGAGCTTGCAGGTCTTTCCAGGATTCACATCTTGCTCTGCTGTAGGAGTTGTGAGGGAGACCAAAATCCATGCCATGGTGAGTGTGGGGACCACTGACTCCAGACCAAGAGAAGTTCTGCTGAGCTTCTGTGACTGTGAAGTAACATGAGCCAGACTGTGGTTCTGTTGGTCCATATGGTGATCTGGACAATGGCCCTTCTTTTCTGAGACTCTGAATGTGGATTCAGTGGTGAGGGGGAGGCTCTGCTTCCCTGGCTATGGGAAGCTGTGATATCTGTAATATATTTGCATGTTGTTAGGCAAGTGGATAGAGCAGATTCTAGATCATGTAGATCATGTGGCAGGAAATAGACATTAAATTATTTTTCTAAACTGTTTTGTAATTGGACATCAGTGGGACTGGGGTCTAAAACCACATGGGTTCATGAGAGTCCAGAGAGACATGGCATGAGATTTTTTTCATAAATTTTTTCATTTGCCAAGAAAGCTCTAGAGCTTGGGGCCTCTCTGTTTGGAAGATATAACCATAGCTACAGGGTCAGAAACAGCATTTAAAGGTCACTTTGTGTTAATTTTGTGGGAGTTGTGAAATTTGTGTTTCTTTAATTTCTATACACATAGAATAGTTGGATAATATTTGTCATGATACTACATTTCCTCTGTGTGCTTCCTTTGGTCTCTTGATTAAAAGTTGACTTTATTTTTTCTGCTTTTGTTCTTGGCTTTTTCTCTCAATCTACTTTATTCATTCTCAAATTTTGTACATATTCTTGATGGTTGTAGTTTTGTGGTAAATACAGAAGTCACATTGTGTCAATATGTGTACTACTTTTTCATAATCCTATGAGCCCTCTGAGAGTTACCACTTTGCATTTAGCTTTGGAATCAGGTATCCTGTTATAAATTGTTAGGAGTTTTCTTTGGATTGTATTCAACTCATGCTACAAAGTTACCATAATCAATATCTTAATATTGATGCATCATGTTCTGATATATCATTTATACACTTCTGTATTTATTTATATTTTGTTGTTCTTGTTGTTAATCTGTGGTAGACTTTTAGTTTATTGAATAGAATGCACAATGGGGCTTGGCCAGTGTCTCAACACATGTTTTTGGAAACAATCTGTGTTCACATCCCAACACCTAAGTTGGGAGTTTCATAAGCACCTGTTACTCCAGATCCATGGGATCTGACATGCTCTTCTCCTATATGTCATCTCTACATACTTGGAAGACATTCTTTCTTTCACATGAAAATGAGGATAAACTTGTTTTCAAAATTGTTGTGACATAAAGCAATTAGAGCAAAATAAGTTTTTTTAGATGTGTAATATAAATGATATACTTTTGATTTAAAAATCTGTTATCTTGTAATTGATTGGGAAAAGTTTTCAGTTCCTCACTGATTCAGACTCACAAAGAGTCATCAAGCATAGGAAACAAATTGGTGCCTCCTTGCAAATATCATTTTCTTTATCATACGACAATGAGATCTTTTAATAGTCACAATTCTTTTCTATAAAGTTAAAATACCAGAAGGCTTCAAGTGAATCTCTCTAATTTTGGTGGAAAAACCCTACTCACCCAACTCATTTTTTGTTATTAGCAAATGAGTGAATTGGCATGCACAGGATGAGTGATGACCAGAGATTTCTTTTAGTCTGATTTAGATTATAATCTTGTAGTTCTTGTTAAAGGACCATGGTATGTGTTTGTAGGTGTGTCATTGTGTCTTTATTTTTTCAGTGGAGCTATGTTTTTAGTTTTATTGCCATCTAATTATATTGTTTCCCTGAAAAATAATGAACCATCACCATTATTTATATTCATGAAAATTTATTATATCATGATATAATTACCTTGAGGTTTTCTGTTTGTTTGTGAACTTTGTGTACAGAGACACTTTTAGTTTTGTTGATCTTAGAGGCTTGTCTATCCTCATTCCTAGACATGTCTGTTTTTCCAGTAACTGTTATCTTCATATTTAATTTATTTCTGCTTAATTGATTGATATGGCTAATTAATACATTGGTATTGGGTTTCTAAAACCTTTTGAGGTATCATTGTCTCTTTGTCTTAGTTAGCTTTTGCTGTCAACATGATGTGGCCTAGAGTCATGTGAGGAAACATCAACTGAGAGTGTTTCCAGATCAAAACTGCTGGTTAGAGCAAAATCAGAGAGATTGTGTTGATTGATGATTAATGTGGGAAGGCTCTTCCATTGAGCATAGCAATATCCATAAGCAAGTGGGCCTCGGCTGGATATGACAGCTAGCTGACCCAAGACAGTAGCCAGGCAAGAGAAAATGCAATTTTTGCATTCAGATGCTAGCTTGAGTTTCTATCCTAAGCTCCCACAATGATGTGTTATGATATAGTAATATCATCCAATGAACCCATTCATTACTTATGTTGCTTTTGATTGGAAAATTTAATCATAGCAAGAAACATGCAAGTTAGAACAAAACGTGGGACAACAAAAGTGATTTTGTTACTGTATAGGACCTAGGACTGTTGAAGATATTAAGAGTTTAGATAGCAAAAGCCATAGAGAGCTGTACACAGATCTTAAGTGGCTAATCTTGTAGAACTGCTAAGATGGGAGAAATGAGAGTAATGCAGTGGAGGTCAAGGTCATAGCTTTCCGTGGGAAATGGACTCCAGGAAAAATATAGCCAGAGGTCATTTCTATGGTATTTTGGCTCCAAATATTTCTTACTTGATCCCTTCCCTGGGAAATTGAGTAAGTCAGAATTAAAAGCAATGGGCTGATTTCTTAGAGAAAATGTTGATTTTGTTGCATGTTTACTACTGATGACTCATGCAGGTCTCCGGTGAAAAAGAAATAAAGAAGTGAAAAATTTGTGTTTTGTAGAGAAAATCACTAGGTAGTTTCAGATGGCAGTTCAGTGGTGAAACAGACTCCATTCTCTGATTATAAGATAATAGAATTAGGAATCATTTCATTTACTTTTTTTTTTCAGTCGACTCTATTTGGTCCTACCTTAATTCTCTGAGCAATTCAACTTCCAGTTCTTGTACATCCAGGCAGTGTTGGGCATGGGCTCCATCTTGTGGTCAATGCCTCAAATTACATGTGTCATTGGTTGGACATTAGACAAGCTCTGAGCTGCTATTGCCCCAACATATCATGGACACAGGACAAGTGTGGTTCAAATATCTTTTTGGCTCTATTGTTATCAGTCCCACCACTGGGAGCCTTGTGTGGATACAGAAGCGGGCCAGTTCATGTTCTCTATTCTCAATTACTTGGAGTCCTCACTTCAGCCACATTCATAGCTTCCTGGAAATTTTCAATGCACTAGGCTTTCACATTGCCCCCTAATATCTTCCTTATTCCAGTCTTCTCTCCATGTGTTCTCTCCCTCTGTCCTTTGCTTTGTCATCTGATCATTCCTATTCCTACTGCCCATCCACCCACAAAACTATTTTATTTCCTCTTTCTAGTGGGTTCTGTGCATCCCTCCCCACGGCTGTCCTTTTTACTTATCTTCTCTGGGTTTCTGGATTGTTCTGTGATTATTCTTTAATTATCAGCTAATACCCACTTATAAGTGAGTACATATCATGTTTGTCTATGTGGTTCTCAGTTGCCTCACCTAGGATAATAAAAATATCAGGAAAATTGACATGAACAAACCAAATAATCTAATAAAAATGAAGTACAGATCTAAAGACAAAATTCTCAACAGAGGAATCTAAAATGATGAGAAACACTTAAAGGAATGTTTCACACTTAGCAATCAAGGATGTGCTAATAAAATGTAATTTGAGATTTATTTTACACCTCTCATAATGGCTAAGATCAGTAACACAAGAAAAATCACAAGCTGGCGTGGATATGGAAGAAAGTGAACATTCCTCTATTGCTGGGTGGAGTGGAAACTTGTACAGCTTTAAATCAATATGGTGGTTTTTTCAAAAACTAGGAATTGACCTATCTAGAGACACAGTTATACCTCTCTTGGGTATGTACCCAAAAGATGTTCCTTCATCCTTCCACAAGGTCACTTGCTCAATTATGTTCATAGCAGCTTTATTCATAGTAGCCCTAAACTGCTATGTCTTTGAGAGTTTGTTCCTCATTTTGGCTTTCATAATTTCACATATTCCCTTGCGATGTTGTTTGTTATTCAGCCTGGCTGGGAAATCCATAATTATTCAGGAATACATTTGAACTCATGACCCTTATGTGTCAGGCTGCTGAGTACAAGTGCAAGAGCAGATGATGTACCCCAATGAGTGCTGTTTTGTCAACATGTTTCAACCATGTTAGTGTTAAAATGTTTAATTGAAAAAAGCATAAGACACACTAAAAACTCTGTGCATTTCCAAATCATCATTTTCATCTGTCTTCAAGAGCTGTAACAATGGAAGATAACAAGCACTCAATTGTATATTTTCCTGGAGAGTTGCTTGGGGAGGGGATTCAGGACTCTAAGATATGTGGAGTCTGCAGTGGTTAGAAAGAAGGAGGAAATGGACATGATCTGAGGGTGAATCAAGATGGCTGCCAGCAGCACTGAATTGAAAAAGATATTGTTTACACTCTATAATTACATGTAGGATTAAAAAGGAGAAAAGAAGTCTTAGGAGCTGGTGTTTACCTTGAAATTATGAGTTGAGGAAGATAGCCTTGATCTTGATAATAGACAGCAGCCATATGTTAATGAAAGGACCACAAAATTCTCCTGCTTCAGATAAGAAGAATGAGTGCTTTAGCTACTAGTCAGTCACTTTCCTCAATTCCCCGAAGTAATGGGGACCCTTTTCCAAATGCCTGACCTTGGGAAAAAGACTTCTTCTGGGGAACAGACACTATACTACAACACTCCCAAAAGTAAAGATCCTGAGCTCTCACTCTTTTTCCATTGTACCATTCCATTCTAATTTCTCTTTATTTATTAACTGAACTCTTGCTTTTAATTATCTCAGACTCTGGATGTGAAAAGTATGTATCTTATCCTTGGGATCAGGTGTGTCTAGTAAATCTCTAACTTTCTTGTTCTTGGTGCAACTAAGATGGCACAAAGGAATTCTTGGTTCAGGGTGGCAAAGATTGTTTCCAATAATTATTTTGTTAAGAGAGTCTACCGTTGTACACATTTTTATCATTTATCAAAGCCTGCAGAAATTTCCCCAAAAAGAAAGGCATTAATAGTGGGAATCATTAACAATAAAAGCAAAAAGGTAGTGCAGAAATGTGGTCCATCAGCAAAGTCAAAATGCTGGAACTTTGTCAAGCAGCAATGGTCCACACCAGTATTCACAACATAGCTTGACATGCGATGGATATGTATATAATATTTGAAGTCTCATCCTTCTTCATCTCCCCATTAATTTTATATTTGCCACTTCATCTTGAAGTACTGCCTTCCAGGGGATTATTGAGAGATACCAGATAATGCAATGGAAATGAAATTTATTGAAAACACAACAAAACAAACAGAAAATATTTTTGATATGTTTGTGTTACTGTAATTATGGGTTTTTTGATCATGTCAGATATGTAGGAACAGGAAAAAACTTTGTGGGGTCTATTTCTGGCCCTCTTCATATGGTGATTAAAGTCAGGCCCCAGCCTTGCACAGATATTTCTTACTTAGCTGTCTCACTGCTCCTCAAATAAAATTAGTTGAGATATTTAATCAGTAAAATATTGTCTTCTTTTCAAATTATAAATGTATTATCATCTAATGGTAGAAGAAATCAGGACAATTTGAGTAATAGATCCTTGCAAATGGTAGTGATATACTCCTATCTTTTTTCCCCTTTGGAATGTGTTAGTTTACTCTGAGAATTAAGCTCTTGTTCATTACATTTTTCATAACCACAAATGAATGATATAGAATTGTTTCAGTTGTAAAGTTGGTTGTTGTTAAGCCTAATGACTTGAGTTCAATCTCTGGAAGACTCAAGTAACTAAAAAAATTTTCCCTTATTGCCACATTAGCACTTTGGCACATGCACACTCTCTCAAAGGCACATACCTAAATAATTTTTAAACCCAAATAAATGTCATTGAGGTCACTTGCTGCCAGAAGACTCCTTAGTTTCATCCCTAGAACTCACATAGGAGAAGTAGTTACTAGACACTTTGAAGTTGTCCTTTCACTGCCATATGCACATGATGGCATAGGTATACATGCACAGACAGAGTTCAAACATTTTTAAATGGATAAAGTTAACAAAGCAAGTAACCCAGTTATTGGGAATATATGAAATTATTTGCCAGTTTACATTATTATTACAGAAATTCAAGAGGTATTAGTATTAAATGCAACATTGATGATTTCTTTTAAAATCTTATGTTATCTTTTAATTCTCTGATTTAAAGATAGAACATTTCAAAACATATTTCAGCTGGCCTTAGAGGTACATGCCTGTAATCCCAGCATTTGGGAGACAGTGACAAGCCAATATCTCTGAGTTTGAGGCTTCAGGTGAGGTTGGTTCATATAGTGAGTTCCACAACAGCCATGGCTATGTAGAGGTATCCCGTCTCAAAAAATTCTTAAAATAGCCAGGCGGTGATGGTGCATGCCTTTAATCCCAGCACTTGGGAGGCAGATCTCTGTGAGTTCGAGGCCAGCCTAGACTACAGAGGGAGTTCCAGGAAAGACACAAAGCTACACAGAGAAACCCTGTCTTTAAAATCCAAGAAAAAAAATTCTTAAAATATATGCCATATCTCAAATTACAGAACTTTTTCTATAAAATCTGACTGGACACTCTTTGGTTTCAACAAGTCAGGTTTGTTTTCTTTGCTCACATCAAGGGAATTGTGTTAATAATGAAAATAAGAAGCAAAGCAGAGAGTCCATTCAAAGAGGGCTAAAAAGCCCAACTCTTTGATTGCCATCTAAAAAGGACTTTTATTACCTTTAAGTGACAGGAGACAAAAGAAGTAATCTGGCATCTTCATCTACATTTTAATGTCAGATTCGGGAGCTGGAAAGTTTACTGAATATTCATGCTCCTCTTGGGTACACAAGTTTGGTTCCTAGACCCAGATAACCCAGAACTACCTGTATTTCTAGGTCCAGGAGGTGTGTTGGATTCTTTAGTCCTGCTCGGGTTCCAGATATACAAATGACAAAAAGACAGATATGTGTGTGATTTGATACTTTGAAAAAGTTTTTCTTCATGCATATGTTATTTTCAAAAGAAATGAAGTTTAATTTATATGTATAAGTGTGTATATCAAGAACATGCCAAGTACTAGAGTATAACATAAGAGATTGTGTGATCCCAGGTGCCTGTAGTTACAGAGAGTAGTGAGCTGTCTTCTGGGTGCTGGGAATCAATGTCAGGCCCTGTGAATGAACAGCCAGTGCTCTCAAGTGTTGAACCTTCTATTCAGTCCCATGAAAATGTCATTATAGCAGTGAGGTCTGATGGATGATCCTGATTTCACCTTCAGCTCAGCTCTTATTTTCCAAAAGAAATACAGGATTGAAAGGACCCAAAATTAACTTAGACATAGTACTTAAAGAAGTTACCAAGCCCAAATCTCTACAAAATGAGGGAAGAGTGCAAAAAATGATCAGAAGTGTAATTGGCAATACAAGTCTTTTTTTAAAAGATTTATTTATTTTTATTATATATGCAGTGTTCTGCCTGCATGTCAAAAGAGTTCACCAGATCTCATTTCAGATGGTATCCAGCCCCCAACAATATAAGTCTTAAAAATTGTCTGACTGCTGGACCAAATCCACGAGACATGAGTTTATCTCCAATACCAAAAATGAGCAGCAATGTGAGCCCACAAGGACAATTAGCAGGTGTACCCTTGCTGGAGTTTATGCCTCCTGTAAGGAGAGGAGAGGAAATAGCAGGTATGAAGACTGACTTGTCTGAATGGAATCCTATTTTGCTTCCTTGATGCCTGTAAAACTCTCTGTTGGAGCTCCTAATTGTGGTGACTCCACATGACATCCAGGTTGTGAGGAGATCCTGAGACTTAAACAGAAGTCACTGTAAACCTGTGGCAATGAGCCTTTAAAAAAGAAATATGGAGTATGGAGGAAGTGTTAGGAGACAGTTTTGGGTGTGAAAGCCCATGATCAAATGACCAGAGATGAATCCTTAGGGTGTACCTGAGAAAAGCTGTCTCCTACTGTGCTCTCTGTATTTACTCTGGTGTGATGAATTAGTGCATTCCAGGTCTCTCACTCTTTCTTGTTTTTTTTTTTTTTTGGTTTTTCGAGACAGGGTTTCTCTGTGTAGCTTTGCGCCTCTCCTGGAACTCACTTGTTAGCCCAGGCTGGCCTCGAACTCACAGAGATCCGCTTGGCTCTCCCTCCTGAGTGCTGAGATTAAAGGCATGCGCCAACACCGCCCGGCCTCTTTCCTGTTTTGACAACTACATGCAGCTGTCACTGACAATTTTCTGCAGGTCCCCACTTTCTGGTCCACATTTGGACCTTAAACCTCCCCAGTCCGCACCTGTCAATCCCTGTAACCTACATTCCTGGTAGGAAGGAATAAGGATGTTCTAAAGAGACATTTCTACTTCTCTTTTTGGCTAACAATTATTGGAACAGTGGACCACATGAAATTGTAATTTCGCCAGGTGGTGGTGGCACACGACTTTAAATCCAGGACTGGGGAAATGGAGGCAGGCAGATCTCTGTGAGTTCGAGGCCAGCCTGGTCTACAAAGCGATTTCCAACAAGGCACAAAACTGCACAGGGAAACCCTGTCTCAAAAAACCAAGAAAAAAAAGAAAAAAGAAAAGAAAGAAAGAAAGAAATTGTAATTCACTGGGCATCTTATTGTTGGAAAAGACTTGAACCCTCCAGATGATAATTCAGGATGGTTTTAAGATGGGAAAAAATAATTACATGGCTTCATTAGATTACTTGGTTTTGCATATCTTTCGCCTTCTATCTAAACCTCTAAGGACCTCAAGGATGGATTAGTTATCTTATATTTTCTTTATTGTTCCAAGTTAGTCAATTTGAATAAATATCATGTTTTAAATTTTCATTAATAATTAGCTTTTTTCCCTTTTCTCTTTTCATTTTGTAAAGAATAGTATTACTATGACTCCCTGGCTGGCCTGGAACTTAACTACAGACTAGTCTATCCTAGGACATCAGAGAGATCTGTTCACCTTGACTCCAGAGCTCCTGAAATATAGGTGGGCATGTTGCTCACTGGATAACTTGGTTCATTTAATTGGCTTACTGAGGATGAGTGGATGTGCCTGCCTAGTTAGAGTAGCCAGGACACAGGTTCTGATCCTATCTTCAATAACAGAAGAAGGTTCCCATCAAATGTAGCCTGCCTGCCTTACTGTTACCTTTTTTCCAACACTAAGAAATTTTATTTTTCTTTATTATTGAGCCTGTTATAACTCATCAATGACCTGGGAAGAGTTCTGTCCTTATTTTGCATAAAGTGAACACCAGGTTCACAGAGATAAGTATTTTTTGAATATAGTTAAGTATAATTGTTCATGTAACTCACCCCATCATTCTAATGCCTCATGAAATGCATTTGAAGCCACTTAGGCTAGACATGGTGGCTCAGGCCTGCAATCATGATACTTAGAATGTGAAGGTAGGAATTTCAGGTTTTCAATGTCATCCAAAATGAGAATGGTCAATGGGTTGTGGTTGGAGTATGAGACTAAAATGAGCCATCTTAGAAATAAGACCAAAATGCTTTCACCCTAAAATTAAGGCCTAAGATTTCTCCTTTTGGGAATAGGCCATTAGATACTGAAACCAGTCAGTTAAGATCCCAGAAACCAGGAAGTGTAAAAATACAGAGTTACAGGATAGTCATGAGGTAATGCCTACCGGTTATGGAATGTCCTCTCCCTGGTTTCCAGGTAACTGATCACAGAAATGCCCCCACCTGAGGGCAGCCAATGAGAAAGGTGGCTGGCAACCATTCCCTTAGAAGTAATTTCTAGAAGTCCCTAGAAGTGAGACAATCAGAATTGTACCCGTACTAGCACCCTTAAATGATGTAACCTTGTGATTTTTCCCTTTAAAAACTGAGCTTGTGCCGGGTGGTGGTGGCGCATGCCTTTAATACCAGCACTTGGGAGGCAGAGCCAGGCGGATCTCTGTGAGTTCGAGGCCAGCCTGAGCTAACAAGTGAGTTCCAGGAAAGACACAAAGCTACACAGAGAAACCCTGTCTCGAAAAACCAAAAAAAAAAAAAAATTGAGCTTGCAGATAGGTGGGCATTTCCTCCAGCCTCCACTGCATTGGATGTATTGGATGAAGTCCCTCCCTAAGCTTGTATTGCTTCTGGATATCCAGAATTAAACCTTGCTTTTGCATTCTGGCATGCTCATCTTTGGTGGTCTCTCTGGGGGTCACGATCTGGGCAAGACAGG
Organism: Peromyscus eremicus; assembly: GCF_949786415.1. Classification (NCBI taxonomy): domain Eukaryota; kingdom Metazoa; phylum Chordata; class Mammalia; order Rodentia; family Cricetidae; genus Peromyscus; species Peromyscus eremicus. The sequence continues at coordinate 6,048,318 of NW_026734288.1, forward strand.
AGGACCATAGAACCAAGGGAAACTGATTGGCTGGGGACAATGTACATAGTCTTCCCTGCAGCTCCAGAAATTCAAGGCCAAGGCAACAGCAATTGTTAGCTGAGGTACTTACCACGTCAAGTTTACTATTATTTATAATGTTTTCCTATTCTTGAGAATGTTTTTTGTTCAAGGCACCTAGATCACTTGGGGATAAAACTCTTGTTGCTCACTAAATAGTGGCATTCTGCTGCAGGTGGGCAAATTAGTCTTGGGCAGGGATGAGCTCCCTATTTGCTTATCCAATATAATGTGTTCATCATTGAATCTTTATAAACACAACCAACAGAATTGGACTCAGCAGGTTTTAGTCATGTATTTATGCATACATATTCTCACATGCTTAACAAGGAAGAAATTGGAAGGGAAAAATTTGGGAAGGGATGGAGAGAGGAAAAGAAGGAGGGGAAATGATTTATTACATATTAATTTGTGAAACCAAAATGAGCCATCTTAGAAATAAGACCAAAATGCTTTCACCCAAAAACTAAGGCCTAAGATTTCTCCTTCAAGGAATAGGCCAATAGTTACTAAAACAAGTCAGTCCAGATTCCAGAAACCAGGAAGTTTAAAAGTACAGAGTCACAAGGTAGGCACGAGGTAATGACTGCTGGACTATAGAATGGTCTAACCCTGGTTTTCAGGGTAACTGACCAGAAAAATGTCCCCACCTGAGGGCAGCCAATGAGCAATGGTGGCGGGCAACCACCCCCTTAGAAGTAAGATTAAGCCATGATTTTGAGAAAGCCCCTAGAAGCGAGCCAATCAGAATTGTACCCTTACTAGCACCCCTAAATGACGTAACCTTGTGATTTTTCCCTTTAAAAACTGAGCTTGCAGGTAGGTGGGCACTTCCTCCAGTCTCCACTGCATTGGATGTATTGGACTAAATCCCTGCCTAGGCTTGTATTTTATATCCAGAATTAAACCTTGCTTTTGCATTCAGGCATGCTCATCTTTGGTGGTCTTTCTGGGGGTCACGATCTGGTCACAACAAATTAAAATATATGAAAATAAATTTTAAATAAAGAAGTGGCCTAGGGAGATAGCTTAACAATTAAAAGCAGCACCAGTTGTTGTTACATAGGACACAGGTTCCATTTTAACTAGCCATCTCCTGTAACTCTCTTCTGGCCTTTGCAAGTACTCTGTACAAATACCTGGAGGCAAACATCCCTACATATAAAATAAAATAAAGCTTAAAAAATGGAATCCTCTGCAATGATGTCACAGCCCTGAGACAGACAGCAGCCAGGGCAAGTTAAAATGATCTCTGTTGTGCCCAGGTCACAAGACCCCTAAGCAAGACCACCACAGAGCCATTAGCTGATGCAAGCACACAGAAGTTTTGAAGAATAAAACAAGCAAGCTTGGTCACGTTCATCATCCAACAAAGTGGGTGGAGCAAAATGGCCCTGAGCACTCATTAAAGGGTTTATAGAGGAAACATTTACATGCAGCTTGGGATTGAATGAGGGGGCTAGGTGTGAGGTAGTTCTCTGAAGTTACCAGCTGAGGTTACTGATGGCTAACAGGATTCACAGTATTACAGAGACATAAATTTTACTCCCTATGTCCTGCTTTTGTTGAACCCAGGATACATATATTCAGATTTATTGTTCCTGTCCTACTCTCCCCTGAGTTCAATTTCTGGTCAAATGTATCTTGTTTTGCCAAGTCCAGGATACATAGATTTATTGTCCCAGCCTTAAAAGTTCAACTTTTGGTCACTTCTAAAACTACTGGTCAGCAAAATCCTTTGGAAGAGGGGAGGGGGAACCATCTCTCAAGATGGCTACTGCTGTTTTTCCTTTTCCTCCTGATCCTGCATGCTTGTAAGACATTCTATGAAATCAACTTTCTACATACATGGAGACATTCATTTTATCAGTCCTGATCATGTACAGAAGCCTGAATAATAGAGTTGTGGTGTGTTTTTTTTTTTCTTTACCTGTCTATGGAGAAAGATGTGCTGACTAACAATGGTGCTCATACATGCATTCTTCCTAGATTCATTGTTCTCTAAGTATTCAACTTTCCATGAAGACAACTCTTTGTTATTATTTATTTTGCCAAAACTTTGCTCTGAATTTCAGGAATAAAACTCCTTAAGGAGGATGGGGCCATCCTCCAGCTTTCTGATGGGAAAAAGACCTTTTATCTTGTTTGTGATCTAGTTTCTGCTTTTCTTTGCTGTTTGTCTGCAGTCCCTGTGACAACTAGGTAAAAAGTACCTTCAGTTCACCTGATGTCAGTGGAAAGTCACACAACAAACACTCTCCTTGTGTGTCTTTAAATATCTCTTTAGTTGTTAATATTATGGGCACCCTTCTACCTGTGTGGCAGCGAATCACTCCACCCCACAAAGTATAGTGGTCTGGACAAGCTAGCTAGTAACATTGTGTCCAGGAAGAGGAAGAGGAAGTGCCTATTGAGAGCATATAGAGAGCAGGTCTGCTTTGCAGCCTGGGGCAAGAGCTATTGAAATGCATATTTCTGCTGATCTAGAAAATGTCTTTTTCTGTGGTGGAAGGAAGGAACAGGAACCATTGTGGTGTGTTTTTAAGCACATTGTAACCCTATGGGTTGTGCTCTTGTCACTCAGGTCTCATTAGCCAATCAGGTCCTCCAGGTGACCTGCCAGTCAAAAGTGGTGCAGGGTCCTTCCTGCTGCCAAAGGTTCCAGACTTGGCTTTCAAAAGGAGCTGGTGCTATTGGCTTTGTGTGCTGTGCTCTGAGCCCTGCTACAGGGAGTTGAGCAGAGAGCATGGCTGACCTAGGAAACCATGACAAGGTGAGTGAATTGCTTCTGTCTCCAGATAGGTTGATGCAGATGGTGAGGTATAGAATCCACTGTGGTCAGTCCTCCCAGGATATGGGTGGGAACCTGTCTGCAGAATCTCTGTCCTCTGAGGTCCCATGTGGTACTTGAAACTCCCTAGACCCAGGGGCAGGCCTCTGAATCACTGCTGTATGGGCTGTATCTGCTCACAGACCTGGAAGTAGGGAGCTGTGCTTAAAAACATCTTTGTAGCTGGTCCATGGTGGTAAGGGGAGACTGCAGTCCTGGCATGGGAGGATATGATTCTTGTAATATCACTGTCCAGTGTGTACTCACAGGCAAGCTTTTGGTGTGCAGTTGGAAGACACATTAGAACACTGAATATTTGGTTTCTAAAAGTTCTGAATATTGCATTCCACTTTCAGATTTCTCTTATAAATGTATTCAGTATTTTAGAAACTGGTAGAAAGATGGTGTTAGTTTTTTAGCTGCGTTGTGTTCTTACCCAGCAAGGAAATGCCACGAAACACGACAGAATCCGCTAACAAAGAGTTTTATTAAAGGTAAAGGGACAGAGAGTGAACAGGCCTGCGGGAAACACGTGTGTGGAGAAGGGGAAGCCAGGAGCATGGCGCCCGATTTTAAATGCTGGGCATGGACAGATCAGCGTCACTACTACACGCAAGCGCGTAGATCACATGGCCACGTTGCGCGCTTACGTGGCCAGTGAAACGTCACGCATCTCGGTCACGCGAGATGCCCTGACCCGGAAATGGCTATCCTGACCTGGGCCTGGCTAGGCGGAAGTGTCCGCCAGGCATATGCGAACACGCCTGACCGTGGGGGCGTGTTGTAAATCTTTCATTCCTGACTCTTTCTTTTTTAAAAAAGAAAAAAATTGTGGTTGACTGGGTATGGGCGCGACGTTTCTCTCAAAGACTGCTTCCAGCTGAATAGTGGGCGTTGGTTGGCTCTTGGGGGCACGGGGATGAGAGAGTATCTTGTGAAGTCCTGGGGTGATGGTGGGCAGGTCCTGGAATGAAGTTCTGCCGTCCCCTCGTTCTGCAGCTGTCCCTCCGTGCTGTGGCTGAGAACCTTCCGTGCTGTGGCTAGGAACCTTCTGTTTGACAAGATACTGTTGACATAGAAAAGACTTAGAGAGAAAGAATCATTATTATTTTATTTTGGAGTTTGCATTTGTCTGAGGTAGATCTGGCCTGTCCAGATAGAGACATGTGATATTTACCTGAGGTAGATCTGGCCTTAGTACTCTGCTTAATTTTTATCTGAGACAAGCCTTATTAGAGGTAGTTTATTTAAGGCACCTGTTTCCCTTATTAGGTTAGCATTTAGGAAACGCAGGTGATCAGTTGCTGAGTATTGAACAATGATAGATTATTGTATTACATTATTCCTTACCGCCTGGATATTGATGGTCCTTTTTGCCTCCGGCTCTGTGTGGCCCTGGTTGGGAAATGAAGGGGTGATACCTTATTCCTCTGGAATTGGTGACAAGGCAGTGGATCCTGGTGTCCTCTGGAGCTTGGTCAGGCGTGTTGTAAATCTTTCAGATGGTGATGTGGATTGTGTTTCAGCAGTACATTATCAGAACACTTCTCAGTTTCTGCTACCACCAGCTGCAATGGTGTGATTCAGCAAATTTTAGTTCTAGGGGACAAAGGTGTTTATGAGCTACAGAGGTTTTTTATGTGTGCATGGTGTTGGGAAGATAGATTGGATAGAATTCACATTTAGTGCCATAGTCCATGTGACATAATAAAGCAGATTATAATTTATTCTTCTATGTTGCTTTGGGATTGGACATCAGTGGAGCTGGACTTACCTGAAACCACAAAGAAGCATAAGGGGCTACAGAGCCTTAACAAGAGATCACCTCCTTTCCAAAGAGAGGTCTAGAGCATGGGGCTTCTTCCTTTGTAAGAAATATCAGTAGCTTGAGGGTTAAAATCAATTGTTCAAGGGTCACTTTGAGTTAATTTTGTGGTAGTTGTGAAGTCTGTGCTTATTTACTTTCTATACATATAGAATCATAGGTAGCTGGGTAACATTGGTCGAGATCACATTTTTCCTGCTTAAGTTACCTTTGGTCTCTGATTTATTGTTGACTATATTTTTCTGCCTTTATTTTTTTTCTCTCTATCCTCTTCATTTTTTCACAAATATTACAATCCTTGTTTGCTATACCTTAGTAATAGGAATAAAGATCATATTATGTCAACCTGTGTACAATTTTTTTTTAATTCCAGTTATCACTTTGAGTGTTTTCACTATGTATGTAATCAGTTATCCTGTTGTAAATTGTTGGGCATTGTTATTGGATTGTGTTCATTTTATGCTGCAGATTTACCATAAGCAAAAACTTTCTTTTGATACATCATGTTACCAAGGATCATTTATTTGCTTCTGTATTTACTTAGGTTGGGTTTACATGTGAAAGACTTTTGGTTTATTGGATAAAACATGTCATGGTTTTGACAGGTGGCTCAACACATATTCTTTTTGAGAATGACCTGAGTTCTGATACCAACACTCAAGTTGGGAGACTCATAATTATCTATTATTCCAGATCCTGTATATGTATGGAAAACATTCTTTCTCATGTACAAACATATGCAAAAATTGCAAAAACTTGTTTTCAAAATGCTTATGGCTTCTAAAGCAATTACAGCAAAAGAAGTTGTTTTAGGTGTATTCAAAATCTATTTTTTTATTTTGATTTAAAAAGTTTTCATTTCTTCACTTTGACTCTGACCTATAGGCAATCATCAATCATAGGGGGAAAATAGTGTCTAAGTCTTACTAACAGACTTCCTTTTCTTTAATGTAAAAGAATGAGATCCTTTTAGAAGTCAAACTATTTTCTATAAAATTAAAACATCAGAAAACTTGAAGTGAATTTCTCCAATTTTGATGGCAGACCCTCCTCACACAACACATTTTCTATTAATGGCAAAGGAGAGAATTATTGTACATGATGTGTGCTGGTCAGTGATTTCTTGTAGATTGATTTTGATTAGAATCTTTTTGTTTTTTTTAAGGGACATGATGTATTTGTAGGTATCTTTTTTCATCTCATTTTTTCTGTGGTGCCATATATGTTGTTAGTTTTATTACCTTCTAATTATATTGTTTCTCTGGAAAATGATGGACCTTCAACAATTTTGTATTCTGAAATTTTATTGTTATGAGTTCATTGTTTATTTGTTGGTTTGTGAATTTTGTGTGGAGATACAATTTTAGTTTTGCTAAAGACTCTGTGAGACACTCTGATTCCTGCTTCGTTGATTCTGTTGGCTATGTCCTCTTTGTGTGCTTGATCTTTCTGATTCCTGTAATAATCAAGCTGATTGTCTTATTATTTTTATCCCATGTAGTATACACAGTAAACTATTCATTCAATGTGGTCTAAAGGCAGAAGTCATGCTCCACACACAAGTCTTTTTCCTGAGACTGCAATGAATAGTTGACTATAGAACATAAAAGAGTAATTTTAAAACTTTGTGGTAGAACATCCCTTAACTTTAAGAATTATTTGGTTTAATCAAGAGGAAAGTAAGGTCATTACCCTGGAGAGCAATAAGGTGTAATAAAGGCCACCTGAGTCAATATAGGAGAACTTGTGTCAAAAACATTTTCTAAAAGGCTAGATATACATTGCTTCTAGAATTAATTTGTCTTCCTAAGAAGAATTTACTCCACAAATTTAAATGATTAATTAAAAAATATTCTATTTAATAGCAACATGAATCAAGCTCTGGCTAATGCTCAAAGAGGAGACAACCTGAAACACATTACCATTCCATATATGATATATTGTTACATCTTTTAGAAGCAGGACCCAGGTTATACTTTGAACAATTTAAATAGAGATAAGAGACTGCAAATCCAGCCATGTGGACTAATAAAGATTTACAGAAAATCTATCTTTTAAATCACACAATATGATCTGCAGTTAAGATGTATCAATACAATTAAAAAAAGTATCATGCCTTTCCTTCTCACACATACAAAGGGCAGAGAACACAAATATACAGAACATCAAGGGAAAGTGACATATCAGCACTGTGGATGCTGTTCTTGGTTGAGCTATTTTAACCTCAGAATAAGGTTGCATTTTGCCTCTGAGCATGCTGCCTCAGAGAAAGGCCACAGTTGCTTCTATGTGGGACTGGAAAGAGCACACTTTAATAAGCCATGCCTGCTTTCTGCCTACGTGCTGTGACACCAATGTAGAGAATTTCATTTTTAAGCTTTATTTTATTTTCTGCATAAGGGTGTTTGTGTCCAGGCATACTGTGTGCAATATCTGCAGAGGCCACAACATGGTGTCAGATCCTTTGGAACTGGAGATACAGGAGTTGCCTAGCTACTAGGTGGCTTCTGGAAATGGAATCTCTTTCTTCTGTAACAACACACTGCTCTTAACTGCTAAGCTGTCAGTATAGGCAGCTTCTTTATTTAAAACTTATTTTTCTACATTTTAATTAAAATATATTACAACTTTTCCCCTTTCCTTGTCCACTCTCTATTCCTTCCCAAATTCTTACAATTACAAAATCTTACAAATCCCTTACAATTTCTTCTTGTTAAGCATGTGTGAATATGTATGCTCATATATACGCATAAGACCTGCTGAGTCCATTTCTCTTGGTTGTTTATAGGGTTTCAGGGTTGAACACATTGTATTGGATAAATAATAAGGGAGCTCATCCCTGGCTGAGGCTAATTCTCCAATCTGTAGGAGAATTCAACTCTTTAATGAGCTACAAGAGCCTGACCCCAAAGTGATCTTAACTGCCTTGGATATGAATTATTATCAAGAATAGAAAACTTTGAGTGGCAAATGCCTCACTGAACAATTGCTGGTGCCATGACCATGAAGTTCTGGAGCTGCAAGAAAGACTATAGACTCTCTCCTAAGCCAATCACAGTCTCCCTTGTTTCTGTGGTCATGCAACCATATCCCATTGACCATTCTCATTTTGGATAATTTAAAAACCTGAAATTTCTACCTTCACATTCTAAGTACCATGATTACAATCCTGAGCCACCACATTTGGCTTAGGTTACTTCAAGTACATTTATTGAGGCATTGAAATGATGGGATGACTGACATGCACAATTATACTTAATTATATTCAAAAGCTAATGGTCTCTGTGAACCTGGGTTTCACCATCTTCTTTATAAGGAAATAATTCTTCTCAGGTTATTGATGATTAAAACAGACTCAATAATAAAGAAAAATAAAATTTCTCACAGTTGGAAGACAGTGAACATTAAAGCAGGAAGGCGGCTACATTTGATGGGAACTCTCTTCATTTACTGGAGATAGGACCAGAAACTGTGTCCTGGATATTGTAACTAGGAAAGTTCAGCGATTCATTCAAAGTAAACCAATTAAATGAACCAAGTTATCTAGTGAATGACATGCTCATGTATAATGCAGGTACTCTGGTGGTGAGGTAAGCAGATCACTCTGATGTCCTAGAACATTGTAGTCTATAATGTGAGTTCCAGGCCAACCAAAGAGTCATAGTAATACTATTCTTTACAAAAAAAGTAAACTGAAAAGAGAAAAGAGGGAAAAAAGCAAATTATTAATGAAAATTTAAAACAGGATATTTATTCAAATTGACTAATTTAGAACAATAAAGAAAATACAGGATAACTAATCCATCCTTGGGGTCTTAAGAGGTTTAGATAGAAGGCAAAATATATGCAAAACTATGTAATCTAATGAAGCTGTATAATGAATTTTTCCCATCTATACAACACTTCCATATTCTCATCTGGAGGATTCAAGTCTTTTCTCACAATGAAATTTAAAATTTCATGTAGCTGACTCTTTCCCTAGTTGTTCACCAAAAGGAGAAATATAAGTGTCTTTTTAGAACACCCTTATTCCTACCAGGAATGTAAGTTACAGTGATTGACAGGTTGGGGACTGAGGAGCTTTAAGACATAAGTGTGAATCACAAAGTAGGGTCTGCAGGAACCTGTTACTGACATCTATCTACATGTAGTTGTCAAAAACAGGAAGGAGTAGAAGACTTGGAGTGCACTCATTCACTGAAAACTTAGGGTAGAAAATACCTTACCAATTAAGAGCACTGAAGATTCTTTCATAAAATCCAGCTTCCAGTCCTAGTACATACAGAAGCTCACTACTATCTGTAAGTCCAGTATCAGGAATCTGCAGCTCCAGTTCTAGGGGATCTGACACCCTCACATGGACATCTGCTGATCTTGATCTTGTCTATTCCAATGTTATGGTTAGAATGTTTGAAATGTCAGATAATTTTCCTTAGTTGCTGCCCCATCCTTGGGTGGATCTCTGAGTGGGGTCAGTTTATAGATCCAGGTATTGTCTACCAGTAAACCTATCATGGCAGCTATGTAGTCATACTGTTTTGGGCCCGCTACACACTTCACCAATATCTTTCTGGCTTGTCTAAAAATGGTGTTGAAATGCTAGAGCTGTCCACTTCTGGCCTGTGCCTGCATAATGTACAAAACCAACAATTGACCCTAGTCTTCTCTTACTCAGTCAACCCATCATAGGGAATATCTCATTAACCTGTAGGTACATACTTGGCAGCAGAAGGCCTTGTAACAGGAGTGGTAACCATGGGGATTTTGGCAACTTCTTCATGTAACTTGCTTGTGCCTTCAAGACCTGCTTCGGCCCAATCACTAGTATACATGACTGTGTTCAGAAGTGGGTTTGTTTACTCACCTGTTTAAGAATAGGAAGACTTCTTCATGAAACTGTACAGACTGCCTAAGTAAAATCCACATACTTCCTTTGTTTAGGAGAAGCATGCTCCCCTTGCCTTCTCCAGGTAAGAAATATTTCTCTTTTCCTCTTTCTTGGCTCTTATGATAGCTATTCTTGGTAGTCAAACAGACTACTTCTGTAATTAACAAAAACCCAAGGAGTTGGGTATACCTGTGAGGAATATTTTTTTTTAATGTTTTGAAATTAAAGACCCATCTTTAATGTGGATCATTTAAGATAAACTCCACCTTCTACTGCTTGGAGGCTGTGTTTCCCTTTAACCCCCAAGCACTCAGTTGCAGAAATAGTTGGATTTTTCTGAGTTTGAAGCTAGCTTGGTCTAAAAATTGAGTTCCAGGCCTACACAGTTAAACCTTGTCTTGGAAACACCATAAAAAAATCAAACAAAGTTTAAGATCTACCTTTAATCTGGATTGCACCTCTGGTGGCAGCTTACACATATAATGTATATTGAATGAGGAAGCTCTCTCTCTCTCTCTCTCTGTCTCTCTCTGTCTCTCTCTCTGTCTCTGTCTCTCTCTCCCTCCCTCCCTCTCTGTCTCTCTCTTTCTCTCTCTCCTGCTCCCTCCTTGCCCTAGCACACACTCTCTCTCCCTCCTTGTCTTAGCACTGGCTATCAAGTTCATTCCTTTACCAGCCTTAAAGTCTACTTCCTTGGTATTTTAGTGTATACTGAAGACCACCTGAGATGTCCAGCTTCATGAACTGAACAACTACTAAACTCTTCAAATTTCCATTGGTAGGAGCCATTGTTGGACTACCTGGAAGACAGCTTGTAAGACATTCTATTAAATCAACTTTCTACATACATAGAGAGATTCATTCTACCAGTCCTGATCATGTAGAGAAGCTTGAATAATAAAGGCTTTTTTTTTTGCCTGCCAAAGAAGGAAGACGTGCTAGCTAAAATGGTGCTCATAAATGCATTCTTCATAGCTCCATTATTCTCTAAGTATTCAACTTTCCTTGAAGACTACTCTTTATTATTATTTAAGTTGCTAACAGTTTTCTCTGAATTTCAGGAATAAAACTCCATATGCAATGGAACCATTAACCAGCTTTCTGATGGGAGAAAGACCTATTATCTAGTTTGTGATCTAGTTCTTGCTTTTCTTTCCCAGTTATCTGAAGTCCCTGTGAAAAATAGGTCAAAAGTACATTCAATTCACCTCACCTCAGTGTGAAGCCCCCTAATAAACATCTTTTGTGTACTTACATTTCTATATTTCTCTTCAGTTGTTAATATTCTGCGTACCCTTCCACCTGTGTGAAAGGGAATCACTCCACCCCACAGAATAGTGGTCTGTACAAGCTAGACACATTGTGTCCAGGAGGAGGAAGGGGAAATTCCTATATAGAGCAGGAAGAGATAAGATCTGCTATTAAAGCCTAAGGCAAGTGCTATTGAAATCTAAATTACTGCCAGTTCAGAAAGTCTTTGTCTGGGGTGGTATGCATAGTCAGAAATCTTTGTGTTGTGTCTTTAATCCCAGTGTAACCCTATGGGAGAAGCTCTTGTCACTCAGGCCTCACTAACCAATCAGTTCCTCCAGGTGACCTGCCAGTCAGAAGTGGTACAGGGTCCTTCTGGCCAGCATCTTCAGGCTTGGCTTTGAAGAGGCTGTGGTGCCAGTGGTTTTTTTGTGGTGTGCTGTGAGGACCACTGCAGGAAGCCGAGCAGAGAACTGGAATGGGCTGGAAAATCATGACATGGTAAGCAAAGTGTGGCCATTTGCAGACTGGGAGGAGCAGTCTATTGAGTCATAGGATCCAGTGTGTTGGGTTTTTCCCTGGCTGAGTGGGAGCCAGTGGCCAGGTGCAGAGTTATGCATGTTCCTGCCAAGTCCTATGTGGTCCACCATGATCCTGCTCATCCTGCATGCTCCAGTATGGTTCTTCATGGTTCTCTGTGGTCTTTTTAATTCCTGGAGCCAGCTGGCAGTCTCTGAGCAATTTCACTTAACTAGCTGCAAATGTGTTTTGCTGCTATGGAAAACATATTAGCCAAACTCAGAGAGGCCTGGTCCCTTGAGCATCATCCAGAAGTTCTGTACTTTGAATATTTAACATTAAGGTTTAGGATCCAACTGGAGTTAATTGTGTGGAGCTTGTAAACAGTATTTCCTGTGTGGAGTTGATGTAAAAGATGTTAATAGAATTGATGGTATAAGGGCTTCTTGGTTGTTTAGAGACATCAGGTCACAAAGTGGAATTTATTTAAGGGGGGGCTGCATCCCAAATACCCCAAAGATAAGGAATTTGGTAACCAAGCCCATTAGAAATTAGTAAAATAAGATATACATGTTTGTTAAGCACCTACATTCCCACAATAAAGGATACAACCTGCTGTGGATATCGCTCTGTATAAATAAACACTGATTGGTCAGTAGCCAGACAGGAAGTATAGGCGGGATTAACAGAGAGGAAAATTGAAGGAACAGGAAGGCAGGGGGAGATGGTCTGGAGCCACTGCCAAGACAAGGAAGATGTAAAGTACTGGTAAACCACGAGCCACATGGCAAAATATAGATTAATAGAAATGGGCTAAATATAAGAGTAAGAGCTAGACAATGATAGGCCTGAGCTAATGACCAAGCAGTTTAAATAATATAAGCATTTTTTTCCTTATTTTACAAGTGGGCTGTCGGACTGCCGGGGCTTGGCGGGACCTGGAGAGAAAACTCTCCAGCTACAACAACCCGGATTTATAACCTGCAGAAAGGCCATCCCTACATTAAAAACCTGGCCTTCAAATGCTGCTGAAAAGACCTTTACAGGTCACAACCTACATTAAGTCCTGGTGTGCCATGAAGGTATATTAATTATAGGAAAAAGGTATCTCCAGTCTTTTTGAAAAGCAGTTTTGAGTCAAGGTCTCCTATATTCATTGAGGTAGACTTGAACCCTGTCTGTGGCCTCACAGGGCATTGCCCTTGTGATTCTCCTGACTATCCAGCCTAAAATCTTGGATTACATGTTTGCAGCACCACAGAGTTCTAAAATTGCCAGTTTGAGTCATATCGTGGACTATCCGTGGCATAACAAGGAAAGGATTTATGTGATTTGTGTGTTTGGATCACAGCTTCTCCCTTCAGACCAGAAGAAGATTATGAGTGTACTTTGTACCCTTTAGGGGGAAACAGACTAGACAATACCTAGATCACAGACTGCAGTTGAAGGCAGTGAGGTGCAGGGGTCTTCATTACACAGAAGGATGATGGGCCATAGTGAGTGACTTTCTCTGAAATTTTCCTGTACATATTAATTTCTTTCATGTGAATGAAGACAGACAGAATTGTTGAGTGTACAGTTTTAGGAGAGTAGCTTGAACTACTAAGTATTCAGTTTCCAATTAGCAAACTCTCCAATGCAGTTCTGTGCAATCCTGGTTGGCACAGTAGAGTCAGCTGAGAGGTTTGAGTCACAGGTCATTGGCTGTAACTCCATGTGTCAGTTTACACTATGCAGTGGCTAACATATTACATGGAACAAAGTCATACAGTGTCTTATTAATGACATTCTCTCTACCAGGGAAGTGCCTACTCAATTTCAAAATCAGTATTGCTAAGTGTTGTTCCAATTGTGTTTATCATTTTAAAACATCAATTATTGGTATTATTTTTAAAATTCATTTTTAAAGCATTACTGCTATTTTTTCTATTTCTCAATGCATCTCAGCTTAAGAATTTCATTCCATTTTTTATTAAGTGTTGTTCATTTATTTATATCAGTTTAGAGCATGTTCTTAATTTTGAGGGTCATTGTTCTCTTTGGGGGATAAAATGACCCTATCAAAGGAATGGCATAAGACCATCAGAAGGCACTGATATATGTATTATGATTTATAGCAGTAGCAAAAATATAGTTATAAAGTGGCAGTGAAAATAATTTTATAGTAGGGTGATCACCGCATCATGAAGAACTATATCAAAAGGTTACAGCATTAGGAAGGTTGAGAACCACTGGTTCAGATTACTCTCTTTTGTAGCTCAGGCTCACCTATCACTATTTAATTGAGAATTGCTTTGAAAACCTTGTCCTGCCTGTGCTGCCCAGTGCTGGAAGACAGCCTGAAACTCTTTCCTGTCTGGGCCTTGACTGGTCTGTAGTAAGAAAAAATAGAAGTGAATGAGTATTCTCCAACTTCTCTAGATTTTATTGTGAATTTATTGAATGAATAGGGACCTGTCTTAGAATTGAGTTCAGTTGCTAACTTTAAAGCAGTTGTAGTCACAGCACAGAAAGGGAGGGGCAAGAAAGAGAGTGAAAGCTTTCCTGTTGTGATAGTAGTTGGTATTAAAAATGGGTAGTGAGGTAATCAATTTTAGATGTTTAATGAAATTTCTGACTGGCCATTTCTTGGGTATACAGACAAGGCAATCAAGAATCTGGACAAAGAACTAAATTTTTGTTAACCCAAATTCCTGTAGTTATATGAGTTTAAACTATATAGAAGAACTGGATAAAATGGTGTGACCCTGTCTAATATACCCACATTTTCCACATTTAAGGTGTATACCCCAAGAGAAATCATGTGAATAATACTTGGTATGCTCTAATACAAATCACTAGTCTCTGGAGCACATGACCATAAAGCATGTTTCAACTTTTTAATAGAATGTTTAGAATTACAATTACATTGTTTCCACTATCTCTTTCCTGCCTCCAAGTCCTCTCATAGACCCTTCATTGTTTTCTAATCCATGGCCTCTCTTTGTTTAACAACAGTTACTGTTTGAATGTGACTTACGTTTGTTTGCAGGATTTCCCAGCTACGAAGTAAAATGTTGGCTGTACTGGACACTGTATATGTTATTTTCAAAATGTATGAAATTTAATTTGGGTATATGAATTTTGGCTGTGTGTATATCAAGTGCATACCAGGTACCAGTGTATGTCAAAAGGGAGTGTCTGATCCCCAGTGCCTGTAATTACAGAGAGTTTTGAGCTTTCTTTTGGGTGCTGAGAATCAAAGTCAGTTCCTGTGGATGAGTAGCCCATGCTTCCAGGTATTGAACCATCTATTCAGCCCCATGAACATGCCATTATAGCAGTAAGCTGTGAATGGAGGATCCTGATTTCATCTTTAGTTCAGCCCTGATCACCCAAAAGAAATAAAAGTTTGTCAGCCTCCAAACCTAACATACACATGGTTCTTAAAGAGTTCTCAAGCCCAAATCTCCAGAAAATGAGGGAAGAGTACAAAATGTGATCATGAGAGAAACTGATGAGTTTTTAAAGTGTCTAATGGCTTGTCTGATGACAATTCTCTATATTTCCCAACTTTGTGGTCCTCACTTGGGACTTAAAGCTCCTCAGTCCCTACCCTGTGAACCCCTGTAACCTACATTCCTGATAAGAATAACAATATCCTAAAGAGACATTTATATCTGTCCATTTGTCTAACAGCCAGTGAAACAATTGACCCCATGAAATTCTAATTGTCTTGAGAATCTCATCATGGGAAAAGAATGAATCTTCTAGATGAGAATAACTGTTCTGAAGAACCATTTACTCCTATTTGACAACCTTGTAGGAAAGACAGAAATGGGGAATGGGAGAGGGTTTAAAGATTAGAAAAATTCAGCCAGGCGGTGGTGGCACATGCCTTTAATCCCAGCACTCAGGAGGCAGAGCCAGGCAGATCTCTGTGAGTTCAAGGCCAGCCTGGGCTACCAAGTGAGTTCCAGGAAAGGCGCAAAACTGCAAAACTACACAGAGAAACCCTGCCTCAAAAAACCAAAAAAAAAAGATTAGAAAAATTCATTATATGTCTTTATTAGATTAGTTAATTTTATATATTTTTGTCTTCTAATTAAACATCTTAGGATAACAAGGATTGATTACTTACATTATATTTTCTATTTATTGTTAGCAATTATTCGAATTGAATAAATATTTTTAAATTTTCATTAATAATTTACTTTTTTCCCTTTTCTATTTCTTCTTCTTCTTCTTCTTCTTCTTCTTCTTCTTCTTCTTCTTCTTCCTCCTCCTCCTCCTCCTCCTCCTCCTCCTCCTCCTCCTTCTTCTTCTTCTTCTTCTTCTTCTTCTTCTTCTTCTCCTAAAATAATATTGCTATGACTCCCTAGCTGGCCTGGAACGCACAGTATAGTCTAGCCTATCCTAAAACACCAGATAGATCAGTCCATCTTGACTCCAGAGTATCTGAATTATAGGTGGGCATCTCACTCACTGGATCATTTGGTTCATGTAATTGGTTTCCTGAGGATAAGTGGCTGTGCCTGGCTGTTAGAGTAGGGCATAGCTTCTGGTTCTAACTCTAGTAACAGAAGAAGGTTTCCATCAAGTGCAGCTTTCCTGTCTTAATGGACACGGGCTTCCAGCTATGAAGAAGTTTTTTCTTTATCATTGAGTCTGTTATAACTCATCAAAGACCTGGGAAAAGGTCTATCCTTACTCTTCAGATGGTGAAACCCAGGCTCACAGGGATAAGTGGTTTTTTAATATAGCTAAGTAACTGCTCATGTTACTCATCCATCATTCTCATGCCTCACTAAATGCAGTTGAAGCAACTAACCTAGTAATATTGGCACAGGCCTGTAATCATGTACTTTGAATTTGGAGGTAGGAATTTCTGGATTTCAAAGTCATGCAAATTGAGAATTGGTCAATGGGATATGTTGAGATGACCACAGAACCAAGGGAGACTGTGACTGGCTCAAGACATTGTCCATAGTCTTCCCAGCAGCTCGAGATCTTCAGGGCCATGGCAACAGCACTTGTTAGCTGATGTATTTACCACTTCAAGTTTTCTATTTTTGATAATATTTCCTGCCCAAGGCAGCCTAGATCACCCTGGGGTCTGACACTTGTTACTCATTAAAAAGTAGAATTCTCCTACAGGTAGGAGAATTAGCAGGAGCAGGGATGAGTTCCATTTTTGTATATCCAATACTATGTGTTCAGACCTGAAACCCTATAAACACAACCAACAGAAATGGACTCAGCATATATTTGTGCATACATATTCACATATGCTTAACAAGGAAGAAATTGGAAGGGAAGAATTTGTGAAGAGATGGAGAGATGACAAGGAAGAGACAAATTGAAGGAATGAATTTTAAATAAAGAATCTGCCTAGAGTGATAGCTTAGCAGTTAAGAGCACTGGGTGTTGTTACAGAAGAAACAGGTTCCATTCCTGGAAACCACCTGGTTGCTAACCATCTCCTGTAACTACAGTTCCAAGGGATATGATACCCTTTTCTGGCCTCCACAGGCAATGCCCACAGATCACAGGAGGCAAACGACCATATACATACAAAAATAAAGCTTAAAAATAGAATTCTCTATAGTGATGTCACAGCCCTTAGGCAGACAGCAGGCATGGCTAGGTTCAGTGAAATCTTTCCAGTCCTGCATGGAAGCAACAGTTTGCTTCCTTTGAGTCAGAATGATCCAAGGCAAAGAGCAACATTGTTCTGAGGTTAAAATACCTCACCAAGAACAGCATCCACAGTGCTGATAGATGACTTTTCCTTGACGTTTGTGAATTACAGGCATGAAACATCTTTTAAAGGTTTTGATACACTTAGATGTAGATCATTATGTATGATCAAAAAGATAGATTTTCTCTGTAAATCTTCATCTATCAAGTGGCTACATTTGCAGTCTCTTGCCCCAGTTTACATTGTTCAACAGATTACATGGTTCCTGCTACTAAAAGAGATGTAATAATGATATCATATAAAGAATGCAAAATCTGTTCTAGGCTGGCTCCTTCTTGAGCATTACCCAAAGCCTGATTCTGCTGTTTTTAAAGAGATTTTTTGTTGTTGTTTATAAATTATTTAAGTATGTGGAGTGAATTTTCCCTGGGAGGGCATTTTAATTCTGGAACAGCTTGTACATCCAGTTTTTAGAAAATGTTTCTGCTCTCCTATGTTAACTCAGGTGACTTTTATTATAGCTTATTGTTCTCTGGGGCTATGACCTAGCTTACCTCTTGATTAAACCAACTAAATTCTTAAGTTAATGGGCTGTTCCACCACTGAGTTTTAAAATTTCTCTTTTGAGTCCTGTGGACAACTATCCATTGCAGTTACAGAAAAGGAGTTTGTGTGTGGAGCATGGCTTCTGCTTTCACACAAGTATAGTTAGAATAGTTTATTGTGTATACTTCATGGGGTACATAATATAAGGCAATCAGCTGCTGTAGTTACAACTATGGAAAAGGACTTGATTGTGACAGGTTTAGTGATTTTTTTTAATTTCCTATCATATATTAATCATGTCATGTGAATGCAGACATATCAGATTGGTGAGTGTACAATTGGGGGAGGTTAATTAACATCCAGTTTCCAAGTAGAGGGCTCTTCTTTGCAGATATGTCAGGTCAGAAGGTTAAGACAAGCCATTTTCTGTAGGTTTGTGTGTCAGGTTAAACATCTCAGATGTTTAACCTGATGTTTAACCAGAGTATGTCTATGTTTGTCTATGTATGTGATGTTTAACCAGAGTATGTCTATGTTTGGTTTCACTTTTTAATTTTTTTTAAATGCATCACTGCTCTAATCTCTTACTTTATTCTCCAATGTATCCCAGTCATTAAGAATTTCTTTCCTTGCCATGCAGTGGTGGTGCCTGCCTTCCATCCCAGCACTCAGGAGGCAGAGGCTGGTGATCTCTGAGTTTGAGGCTAGCCTGGTCTACATAGTGAGTTCCAGGATAGCCAGGACTGTTTCACATAGAATCCCTGTCTAGAAAAATCAAAAAATATATAATTTCTATCCATTGTTCTCTGGGGCTGTTGGTTGTTTCTTTTTAAAACAGCTTCTTTTCTAGCTCAGGCTTGTCTCACACTTTGTAATTGGGAACCACTTTGATCATTTAATCCTGCCTCTGCTGCCCAGGGCTGAGAAGACAGTCCTGCCATTCCTTCTAGTCTAGGCCTTGATTGCTCAGTGAAAAGGAAAAATATACCAGTGAATGTGAGTCCTCCAATCTCTCTGGCTTTTATTGGGATTGTATAAATGAAAAGGGACCTGTGTAATAATTGTGTTCACTGACCAACTTTAAAGCAGGTATAGTCACAGCAAAGAAAGGGATGGGCAAGATAGAGGTGAAAATTTTCCTGCTGTGACAATAGTTAACATTAGCAGTGAGTACTGAATTAATCAACCTTAGATGTTCAAAAAGTGTCCTCAGTTGCTGCAGACCAGGCAGTCAAGAATCTAGATAAAGAACTGACATGTCATGAAACCAAATTACTATAATTACTGTAGTTCAACCAAAATACAAAATCTGGATAAATTGTGTGGCCTTGCCTAACAGGACTGTTATTTTTTATGTTCAAGATTTGTACAACCTGAAAGAAATTATGTGAGTATTCCTTAGTATGTTCTAATACAAGTCACTATTCTCTGGAGCACATGGTCATAAAGTCTGTTCCAACTTTTAAAGTAATTTTTGAGATTATAATTCCATCATTTCCACCTTCTCTTTTCTACTTTCAAGTCCAAGTGTGTCAGTCATTCCATGCTGGGACTTGACTGGTTTTTGAGAAAGAAAAGGACATAGGGGAATGAGTGTTCTAATGCAACCCAGACTTTTACTGGGAATTGGTTATGCAGAATCTTTTGTGTGAGAATGTGAATTCATTGTTTATATATTACAAGCTGGTCACAGTACATAAAGTGAGGGGTGGGAAGGAGCCTTAAAATTTTCCAATTTTGTCTATATTTGAGATTTCCAATATGCAATCATTTAATCTCTTATAGGTGATCTATTATTGTCACAAGTGGCCAATTCTTAGGCTCCAGAGACTAGGTTCCTTGACCTAGATACTGACATGTCCCCAATGAAATGTTAGGTCTGTGCCAGGAAAGAGATTCTATTCTGATGACCAAGGGCCTTTTTCTCCTAACAAGCCTTCTTTACTACATTTAACTTTTCTCCTTCTTGGCTCCTAGTATCACTTATCATCAGAGATCAGAACTCCCAAACACTTGAAATTGCTAAGAGTGACAGTGACACATCTGGCTTTTAGTCAAGAGAGCAACTGGTTACATTTTCTTTGGGTCTTTTTACCCTAAACTGCCTGGTTGAATTCTTCCTCCAGTTCTTATTCCACCTTTCTCTGCAGGGTTAACACTAACTGACATTATGGGATTGAAACAATGATTGATCTGTCTCCTTCCAGCTGAATTTGGATTACCAGGTGGCAGTGTCAGGATACTCTTCCATTGTTCCTCTTGTAAAGTCCAAACTCCCAGATACAGAGAGGAATAGAATTTCTTTACTGGTGTCTGGAAAGAATTAAACTGACCAAAGTCCATAAGACATTCTTGATGGGTTCACAATAGCACCCAACTATTAGATGTTTCCCTTTTACCTCTAGCTTTGGTTGCCAATGAAAAAGACATAATCAGTTTTCACACCATTCTATAGCTGTTTCATAATAAAAAGTCAGTATCATGCCCTTTCCATGCTGATTCTATATAGGGAAAGAAAAAAAATGGTGTCATTTGGATACAAGAAATGTGACTGCCAAACTTTGCCAAGACAAGGTAGGACAGTCTTTATATTTTTGCTGCCTCATGTGAAAGTCTGTTAGATATACTAGGCTTGTAGGCCAAAATTGGATGCCCTAGTGTTACAGAGGAATCTTGGGTGACAGTCTAGGTAGCCAGCTCCTCCTGTCATTTCTTACATTTTTTGGAAGTTGCTTTCTTGTACTACCTGCTTATGCAGATATTATTATTTAATTCTCAGATCTTTGATAGAATTCAAGACTAGAGAGTTATAATTTTCACTATGTCCTTTTATATGTAGACACTCAATGATACACAGCTTCCTCACATCCCCACTTTTGTTATATCCTTTAACCTTCAAGTTCAGGTGTGTTGTGTAATCATTTTCATTGAGTCCTAGAAACTTTTAAATTTCTTTTTTTTTTCTGTCCTGATTCACTTTCTTCAGTAGAGTGTTGTTCAGTTTTCATGAGATTTTATAGTTTCTGGGTTTTTTTTTTTAATCCAGATGTAATCCATAGTGGTCTGATAGGATGCACAACATTATTTCAATTTTCTTGTGTCTGTTGGGACTTGAATTTTGTCCAAGTGTATAATCAACTTTGGAGAAAACCCCATGTGGTGCTAAGAGAAAGATGTATTCTTTTTCTTTGGGTGGAATGTTCTGTACTATATTTTTGGTTTATAAAATCAATCAGCTCCAATATTTTTCTGTTTGGTTTTTGTCTGCATGACATGTCCATTGGTGAGAATGGAATATTGAAGCCTGCCACTGTCGAACACTGTGTGAAAGTCAATGTGTCATTTAATCTGTGGAAGTATTTCTATTACAAAAGTGGATGAACTTGTATTTGGGGCATAGATATTAATAATTGAATGACATATTGGTGGATTTTCCTTTATAAATAATGAATGTTCTTTTCATGTATTTTGATTAATTTGATTAATTGAAGTCTATTTTGGTAGATAATAAAATGGCTACACAAGCCAGCTTCTTAGTTCCAATTGATTTAAATATGTTTTTCTCAGCTTTTACCTTTTAGTAATCTCCAACCTTGATGTTGAAGCATATTTCTTGTATGTGGTGGAAGGATGGATATAATCCATACTATTAATCTGTGTCTTTACTGGGGAATTGATGAATTTGATATTAAGAGATATCAGAAATAATGCTTATTAATTCCTGTTATTTTGTTGGTGCTGATGGCAGTATGTGTATGAGAGTATGTTTGTTTGCGTTTCGTTTCTTTTGGTTTTGCTAACATAAGATTACTTCCTGACTGTTATTTCATGTGTTTATTTAGCTTCCTTGGGTTGTATTTTTTCTTCTATTACTTCCATATGGCTGGATTTTTACACAGATATTGCTTTAATTTGACTTTTTCATAGAATACCTTATTTTCTTCATTTATGGTGATTGAAAATATTCTGGATAATAATATATTAATATGAGATGGCATCTGTGGTTACTAAGAGCCTACATCACATGTGTCCAAGCTCTTACAGCTTTTAGAATCTCCATTGAGAAGTGAGGTGTAATTCTCTTAGGTCTGCCTTTATATGTTAGTTCACTTTTTCCCTTTGAAGCTTTTAATATTATTTCTTTGTTCTCTAATATTATTGATTTGTTTATTATGTGACAAGGAGACTTTCTTTTCTGACCCAATTTTTTAGATGTTTTGCATGCTTCTTTGTACCTTTATGAACACCTACTTTAACTTAGGAAAACTTTATTATATGATTTTATTGAAAGTATTTTTTGGACATTTGAGCTGGGCTTTTTTCTCTTTCTTCTATTCCTGTCATTTGTAGTTTTGGTCTCTGTATAATGTCCCAGATTTTTTGGTTGTTTTGCATCAAGTAATTTTTATATTTAACATTTTCTTTGACTGATGTATCATTAGTGCCTGAGATTCTCTCTTTCATTTCTTTGTTCTCTTGGTGAATCTTGGCTCTGTACTTCCTGTTTGTAGTACTAAGATTTTCATTTATGAAATTCATTTAATTTCTGTTTTCTTTATTGTTTCAATTTGCATTTTCAGTTTTTTTTTCCCCCGAGACAGGGTTTCTCCGTGTAGCTTTGTGCCTTTCCCGAAACTCACTTTGTAGCCCAGGCTGGCCTCGTACTCACAGAGATCCGCCTGGCTCTGCCTCCCGAGTGCTGGGATTAAAGGCGTGTGCCACCACCGCCTGGCACATTTTCAGGTTTAAACAGTTTTATTCGTTTTCTTTTATGATTAGTTTCTTTTATCTTGCCTTTATTTAAGTTGTTTATTGGTTTACTCTAATTGTGTTTTCCTAGCTTTCGTGGAGGAATTTATTGATTTCCTCCTATTGTTTGTTTGTTTGTGCTTTCATGAATTTGTTTAAAGTATTTACACATTTTCTTTTTAAGGGCCGCTATCGTCTCCATATATTTATTTTTAAAGTTTTTTTTTCAACTATGTTAGACTATTCAGGGCCTGTTGTGGTAGGATAGTTCAGCTCTGGTGGTCACAAATTGCCCTGGATGTTATTAATTATGTTCCTATGCTAGGCTTCAGATTTGGCATGATTATTGGTCTAGATGCTGGATTTTTATTTTATTTTGGTTAGATGGGAATTTTGTTCCTGATTTCGTGTTTGTTCTCTTGAGTTTCAAAGTATGTGTTGGCTGAATGTTTCCTTTTTTCCTGGTCTTATTGGCTGGTGTGTTTAAGGGAAAATGCTTGCTGGTGTTGGAGACAAGGAGAAGGGGAAATGATAGGGAGATGATCTTAGGTATCTACAGGAGACATGGAGAGTGGGGAGGGGAAGCTCCCTCTGTTGTTCTACTGCAGTGATGGGGCAACCATGTTCTACTGCAGATCTGGGATAATAGATAATAGATAATGTGGTAGATCTGTGGACAGCCTAACTGATCCCTTGGAAGATGTGACAATTAGCTGATCAGAGGGTGTCTGCCCCAGTTGGGTGCTTTGACATAGATATGAGGTGGGAAGGGCAGGGCATGTTGAAATGGTCTTTGGAATCCACAGAAATTATGAACAGGTGGAGGAGAAGCTGCAGCTGAAGTTCTGTTTCAGCCCTTGCAGCAACTCTGAGTAATGGATCTTGTTGAACAGAGATTGAGGAAGGTCTGTGGGCAGCCTACCTGGTCCCATACCCAACATCTTAATACTGATTAATCATGTTGCCAGATATCATTTCTTTCCTTCTTTCCATATTTAGGTTTTTGTTGTTATTAATCTGTGAAAGACTGTTTATTGGACAAAAAGTATTCTGTGGGTTCACATGACAATCAGCAAATATTCTTCTCGGGGGTGACGTGAGTTCAGATACCAACACCCAAGTAGAGGGGCTCATAAATATCTGCTATTCCAGATCCAGAAATCTGACACACACTTTGGCATGTCACCTGTGCACATATGAAAACCTTTTCTCTCACACTTACAAACATATACATAAAAATGTGGATACACTAGTTTTCAAAAGTGCTTATGACTTATAAAGAAATTGGAAAAAACCAGGTTACTTTAGTTATATAATACAAATCATACAATATTTACATAAAATATGTTATCTTGAGTTTGGTTTGTAAATATTTTATTTCCTCACTGTGATGCAGACTTACATATAGTCATCAATCATAGGTAACAAAACAGTTTTGAAATTATCCTAATTGGCATCCTCTTCTTTGTGAAAAAAGAATGTGAGGGCTGGAGAGATGGCTCAAAGGTTAAGAGCACTGACTGCTCTTCCAGAGGTCCTGAGTTCAATTCCCAGCAACCACCATGGTGGCTCACTACCATCTGTAATGAGATCTGGTGCCCCCTTCTGGCCTGCAGGGATACATGCAGGCAGAACACTGTATACATAATAAATAAATAAATCTTTAAAAAAAAAAGAATGTGATAATTTCATTAGTCAAAACTATTGTCTGTAACATTGAAATATCAGGATTCAAGTGACTCTATCCAATTTTGCTGGAACAGTTCTTCTCACTCAACACATTTAATATTATTGGCAATGGAGAGAAGAGAGGTGCACAGTGTGAGTGGTGGTCAGTGATTTCTTTGATTTTGATTTTCACCAGAATCTTACAGTTCTTGATTAAGAGACCATGTTAACAATTAGATTTGTCTTTGTGTCTCCTTTTACCAGTGGTACTATCTATGTTGTGTGAATTTTTTATTAGTCATAATTTAGTTATATTTTTTCTCTGGAAAATGATGCACCTTCACCTATTTTATTTTTTTGAAAAATTACTGTATTATGTTATTGGTTCCTTGAATTTATTGATTTAGAAACTTCTGTGTAGAAACAGCATGAATTTTCTCTTCTTGATCTTAGAAGTTTCCTTCTCCTCATTTCTTGGAATATCTGTGTTTTCCAGTTGTTACTATCATCAATATTTGCATTGTTGCTATTTGTTGCTAGAGATTTCCTGCCTGGCCCACAGTCAGGGCAAATCTCTTTCACCTGCCAGTCCCACAGCCTCTCAGACCCGACCAAGTAAACACAGAGACTTATGTTGCTTTCAAACTGTATGGCCGTGGCAGGCTTCTTGCTAACTGTTCTTATAGCTTAAATTAATCCATTTCCTTTAATTTATACCTTGCCACATGGCTCGTGGCTTACCGGCATCTTCACAAGCTGTTTCTCATCGTGGCGGCTGGCAGTGTCTCTCTGACTCAGCCTTCCACTTCCCAGCTTTATTCTCCTCCTTGCCCCGTCTATACTTCCTGCCTAGCCAACGGCCAATCAGTGTTTTATTGATTAATTAGCAACACATTTGCCATACATCCCACAGCACTTCCCCCCCCTTTTTTTTTTTCAAAAAGGAAGGTTTTAACCTTAGCAAAGTAAAATTACATATAATTTGGGAATTTGGGCGTAGCTTCTCTTACTACTTCCTGCTGGAAGGGGGCACTGTATCTTATGGGGAAACAAAGAAAATTTTAGAATTATGGAATAGTCCATGAGGCTGTATCGTCTGAGCCAGATGCCTTCAAACCATTCTGGATGTTGGATCATCTGGGCCATGGTGTCATTGGAGACCTTTCAGGGGGTCTTGGCTGGTCAAACCTGATGTATCTTAATCTGGAACAAATCCATAGCCTTTGGCTTTCTGTGGGAACAAAAGCAGAGACTCCTTTCCAAAGTAACATATCCTTACATCCAAATTTTGAAGTCAAGGTACCTTTAAAATATACATTTTGGCATAACTCAACAGCTTTTACAATCAAATGTTTTTCTGCAGTTAAAAATCCCAAAGACAACACAATCCAGATTCTCAGTGTAATATTCATCTTCACCTGGCTTATTTTTTATATTAACTTTACTGTCTCTTTAAAGACTTTATTTTTTTATCTATGTATTTGTTTCTATAACCCTATACATCACCTTTTTTGTCTCTTTCAAGCCTACGTATCTTTTACACACATTTTAGACTATTACATCTGAATCTGTCTTATTGTGTATCTATTCCTTTAAACTGCAGCAGCTGTGGCTGCTGGCTCCACCCACTTCAGCTTCCCAACATGGCTACGTTTACCCCAGCTCTGGGAGCTATCATGGGTCTATGCTTTTATCCAAGCAGCGTGTAGCCCAAAAACCTATTTTTTTGTTTTGTACCTGCAAAGGCTAAATCCACCACGCAGCTTAATGTGCCACTTGCAGAGGCCTGATTCCCGCCATACTGCAGGATGAGCATGCACGCCAGGAACCCACCAGTAGCTGAAACCAGCAGCTGCCGCTCATTTGAGAGAGACAATTAGGAACTGTTTTTAGCTCCGTTTTAGAATCTTTTTTTCTCAGTTTTTAGGTGGAAACTCTTGCCACCACGTTGGACGCCATTTGTTGCTAGAGATTTCCTGCCTGGCCCACAGTCAGGGCAAATCTCTCTCACCTGCCAGTCCCACAGCCTCTCAGACCCGACCAAGTAAACACAGAGACTTATGTTGCTTTCAAACTGTATGGCCGTGGCAGGCTTCTTGCTAACTGTTCTTATAGCTTAAATTAATCCATTTCCTTTAATTTATACCTTGCCCCATGGCTCGTGGCTTACCGGCATCTTCACAAGCTGTTTCTCATCGTGGCGGCTGGCAGTGACTCTCTGACTCAGCCTTCCACTTCCCAGCTTTATTCTCCTCCTTGCCCCGCCTATACTTCCTGCCTAGCCAACGGCCAATCAGTGTTTTATTGATTAATTAGCAACACATTTGCCATACATCCCACAGCAGCTATTTAAGTTATTGTCATTGTTGATACATTGGCTTTTGGTTTTTAAAACCTTAGCATATACTTTTTTGTCTCTGTGTTCTAGTTACTTCCAGTTGTCAACATAACAGAGCCTACAGTCATCTGTGAAAACCTCAGTTGAGGATGTGACCCATCAGAATGGCTGATTGCTTTGTCTTTGAGAGATTATGTTGATTGCTGATTGATGTGTGAAGGCCCTTGACTGAGGGTACAATATCCCTAAGAAAGTTGGCCTGGGATGGATAAGAATGCTAACTGAGCATGAGACAATGACCAATTAAGAGAGAAAGCTACTAAACAAAGATTGTTCATGATTTTGCCTTCATTTGCTAGCCTGAAATTCTATCCTAAGTTCCCACAATGATGGATTGTGATCAGGCAGAATCAGCCAGATAAACCCATTCATTACCTGCAGTACTTTTGGTTACAGGCTTTAATCACAGCAAAAAACAAGCAAGTTAGAACAGAATATTACTACATCAAAAGTGATTTTGTTGCTGTAAAGGGAAAGGGAATGATTACTTTTGAAAGAATGTTAAAGATATCCAGATTTAGATGTCAATAGACATTGTAAGCTGCACAGAGAGCTAAATTAGCTGTTCTTGTAGTACTTGAAATAAAGCAGTGCTAAGAGTAATGCAGACAGTAGAGGTTGAGGTCACAGGATTTTAGTGGAAAACAGACTCCACGATAAATTAAGCTAGAGGTCATTTGTTTGATATTTCCCCTCTAACCTTTCTTATTATGTCAAGCACCCAAGAAATTGAGTGAGGCAGGATTAAAAAATCATGATGCTGATTTCTTAGATGAAATATTGACTATCTTGGATTTCTATTACTTATGATTCATTCAAGATTACAGTAAAAAAAAGCAACAAGTGGGTCATAAATAAATGAAAAGTCTATAGATTGTGAAGAAAAACAGCACTAGGTAGTTTCAGGTGACTGTCAAGTGCTGAACAAAGGCAGGGATTTTCAGGTAGATTACAACATTAAACGGAAGGTTCTTATTTTACATTGGAAGCCTATCAAGGTGCTCTAAGAGTGAGAATCCATCCTTCTATTCCCTCAGTTAATGGAAGGATTTGGCAAAATAATTCCTAGTCCAAAGAAGCAATGTCATAAAAAGCCTGCAGCTATTGTGTTTCAGGTACTGTTCAGCTCCTGTGGCACTGCAGCCAGCCGCTTGGACCCAAGTAAACACACAGATGCTTATATTATTTAAAATGTTTGGCCGAATAGCTCCGGGTTCTTGCTATCTAGTTCTTATATCTTAAATTAACCCATTTCTATTCATCTATAATATCCCTTGTGGCTCATGGCTTACCAGTATCTTAACATCTGCTTCTCATGGTGGCAGCTGGCAGCGTCTTTTGACTCAGCCTTCCAGTTCCCAGAATTCTCTTCTCTCTTTTTTGCACCTATACTTCCTTCCTGGCTACTGGCCAATCAGCACTTTATTTATTAACCAATTAGAGCAACACATTCACAACACACAGAACATCCCACATCCTTCTATTCCCTCAGTTAATGGAAGGATTTAGCAAAGTAATTCATAGTCCCAGTTGCCTGCTGCAACTTTGGTCCAAGCATGGCAGGATCCATCCCAACATAGGAGGCACATTTTGGAAAATCATTAATGTTGTATTGGTTCTGGAAATAAGAAAGATGCAAAATTTAAGCCCATGCATTGTTAGGCTGTGATTTCAGTTCACCACAAACTTGTCCTCATAGTAGGTATGTTTTCAGAGTCAAAGAGAGGTATATTTTAGATAGACTTGTCATCTTCAAACTCTTCAGAGGTCTATGGGATATGGCCTTTAAGATATTTTAATAATATAGATTCTTTTAAAGAGAATGAGGCATGTCTGTTTCTGACAACACCTATCTACTTCAGAGAAGATAATAGGCATTGAAGAAACTTCATATGGAGTTTACTTTCTTTGTGGCAAAATTATCCAGTTGGAAAGAAAGTGCTAGTTTGTTCTACAAAATGGACAAGTGGAACAGAAACGAAAGTGACTGGAGAGCATTACCAAGACAAGGTGAGACAATCCTTCAAATATCCAGATTTACAGAAAAGTCTGTCAATTATGTGAGGCTGACAGGCTAAAGATGGATGCCCCAACATTACAGAAGAAACTTGAGTGGCTGTCCAGGTAGCCAACTCTTTCCGTCATTTTTCACATATCTTAGAATTCACTTGCTTGCACTTCCTGCTTACTTGGATAATATTATTTCATTCTCAAGTCTCTCATCGAGTGAATATGTTAGAATTGTAGTTATAGTTTTGCTTATTAACAGATTCAGAAAAAAAATTGTAAAGTATATGCCATTGAGAAACATTAAAAGATAGTTTTGTTAATGCAAGTTAGAATAGAAAGTGAATTAGTTACAACCTTTTGAACTCACCAAAACAGGATAGATAATGGAGTATTTGCTTTGTATTTGTCAAATGTTTATGGAATAGGCATTGTTGATATTTTTACTGCCTGAATATATTCTATATAGTTATTGTACTTGCATATAGTTGTTCTTATATTAGTTATATATAGTTCAAAACAAAAAGGTAAAAGTATGGTGATAATTTGTTTGTGCTCTAACAAATACAGCTTGCCTAAAGGTCAAAGGTGGAGCTAGCCTGGAGGTCTGTATAGACAACAGACAGGAAACGATATGGCTCGGTTTAGTGGGGAAGTGATAAAGCAGTATGGAAACAGAAACTCAGCCTTTTTTATTCCTGAGAAGTCATGGACATAAAAGGTGACTTTAGCTACCTCTTTTGTTTTTCTGACCTTTCAGCATGTTCTCTGATATCTGACTCCAGGAATTTTTTGTTGTTAAAACCTTTTAGAATTCATGTTACAAAGATGCATATATGGAGTAGAAAAAAGAAAAAGTGAGATGTATAGGAAGTTTTGGGGATAGAGCCATCTAAACACTTTGAAACTGAAATCCCAGAGTTACTGGATTTGATGGTTGCTGTCCAGGGTTTCAGACTTGCCTTGGTACAGTCTTCCCCCGACTATGTCTCAATTTCTCTCTTTTGGAAAGGGAATGGCTATCCTGTGCCATTGTATATTGGAAAAATTTAAATTTGTTTTCTGATTTTACAAGATGACAAAGACAAATTATTGTCTTGTGGCTCAAAATATATTTTTTGGACATTTGAAGATTGTAGACATGGTTGCAGACTATCAGGATCATTGTGGTGACTAAATTCACTTTCTTCATGGCAGATCCTGAGCCTGTAGTGACCTGGGTCTAAATCTAATGAACTGAATGAAAAGCTCCCAGATAGGATGAGGTTTTTGAACATGTATCTCTCCTTGGCAGCTTTGTTTTGGGGTGTTTGTGGAACCTTTAGTAGGAGGAAACTTTTTGGATGAAATTCCACATTGTGGATGGCTTTTGAGTATTTATAACCTCAACTCATTTCTTGTTTGTTTTTTTTTTTCTACTGTGTTCTGGTAAAAATTAATCAGCCAGCTTCCTTTTTGTGCTGTCATGTCTTTACCACTATTATAGATGGTAACACTAAATTGCTGAAAATACAATTAAAGCAATTGTTATTCAAAGCTGAGCCATTTTGCTAGCCTGTTTTTTTAAAATTATTTATTGATTTTATATTTGTTTCTGAACACAAGGTTTGTCTGAGTAGACCTGGCAGTCCTGGACGATTCTCTATAGATCAGGCTTGCCTCAAAGATTCTCTTGACTCTTGCTCCCACATGCTTGGATTAATGGCAGGCCACCATTTCTGATTTTTTCTTATTTTTATTAATGGATGATGAGCCTAGAGTATTAAGTTTTTGTACATGTCAAGCATATTCTGTTTTGCTGAGCTTTACTCCAGATTGAATTTTGAAACTTGACAGATGGTATCATTTTCTTTCCCAGGATGGCAGTATTCACAGCATTAATTCTGCCTGGACCTTCTGAGTCATTAGAATATGGATGCTTGATATGTGTCCTGCTTGTTGTGTTTGTATTAATTTTTAATGACTATGATTTCATGCCTGTATACATAGACATGCACCACACTTTTGTTTGGTCCTCTTAGTTGTCAAAAGATGATCTTACAACCCTTGAGCTTGGAATAATGGATAGTTGTGACCACCACGTAAATACTGGCAATTGAGCCCACCTATATGTACAATCAGCAAGAGCTCTTAACTTCTGAGCTGTCTTGCTCTATGTTGATTCTTTATTATCAACATTTATATTGCTAATGTTTTCATTTGTCCAATTGTTTAGCTGCTTTAATGCTCAGTTCCTCTTTGAAAGATTTATTAAAGTTACCATTTAAACTGAAGCACTTCATATTTCTTTAAGATGAATACAGAACTAGAGTGAATACATAATACTTTGTAGGACCTTCTTAAAAAAGCCTCTGATTTCTTCCTATTTGTTTTGTTTGTATTACTGATTTTGGCAGGGGAGACAGGTTCTTAATATTTAAGTCTTGCTGTCCTAGATCTGATTGCATAGTATAGGCTAGCCTTCATTTCAGAGTCAGGTAAAACTGCCTTATTTTTCTCAGTTCTGGGATTAAAGGTATGAGCCAATACACCGAGTTTGCTCATCTCTTTTGTAGTTAACAATTATTCATACAGTTTCTCTCATGTGTACTCAGTACTGATGATGGGTTTGCTTGTCTCTCTATGTCCATTAACAGGTGTTTCTCTTGCAAGATGATATCCCATTCAGAGTGTTCAGAACTGATAGATGTAAACCTCTTATTCAGTTCCTTTCTAAAGTGACTTGATGACTATATTATTATGTCTGTGTTATAAAGTAAGTGTGGGAAGCACTAGAATTATATGACTATACTATCAAAGAAGCATGCATTTACAATGTTGTCAGTATCATATGTTTTGTCATATGCATATGTACAATGCATTTATGTATGGCATTTGTTAGGATGCAGTGACCTATAATGATGTGCATGTTGACTTCACTGAGGAAGAATGGGCTTTGCTGGATTCTTCACAAAAGAATCTCTACAAAGATGTGATGGTGGAAACTTACAAAAACCTCACTGCTATAGGTAATACTTTAAATTTTCCTTCATGTTTTAAAATAAGAGGAAACCTGTTTCTTGGTTATTTATGCTCTTCTGTAAATTTGATTGAGAATGGGGGAGAATGAGGTGGAGAAATCAAACATGGTTGTAAGGAGCATTGAAGTGAATAACTTTAATTTTGCACTATTTCCAATAGTATTTCATATATTTCCTGGTACTATATTTTAGGCTACATGTGGAAAGATCATCATATTGAAGAGAATTGTCAAAGTTCTCAAAGACATGGAAGGTAATTTTCATGTGCAAGCTGATATAAATGTGTCTCTGAAGATATTTTAATGTATATGTCATTTTTAAAGAAATGAAGCAATGTAAATAATCAGTTTAACATACATTATGATCATTCAATGCTCTCAAAGCCATATACCTCAATGGCACATAAATATATTGTGTTTGCAAGTCATTCCTTTAAGAAAGAGGAAAAGGAATCAATGCATTAACAGAAATTGCCCTTTGAGTTTTGGCTTCATCAGAGCTATGCTGTACAATGACAATCCATTCAGTTTCATACTGTTTATATTATAAAAGGCATATTAATTGAATATGTGCTAAGTGTATGTTCAAAACCTTCTAATTGGAAAATAGTCCATAGTAAAACTGGTGTCATATATATATATATACATATATATATATATGTATATATATATGTTTTTTTCTGTGTGTGTGTCTTTGCTAAGTTTATTTAGTTGGATAGATAGAATCAAGAGTTAAGGGGCAGTTGTTGTGGAGAAACCTTAAACCCTGTACCACATATTGATGAGGAACAGAACATCCAACTGTAAATGAAATGTGGAAACCTTTTAGTTGTTATTCTTTCCTTAATAGGTATATCATCTGTCACTCTGGATACCAGCCATGTGAACATAGGAATATGGAAAGAAGAAATGTATGTTTCTTCATCTCAGAACAATTAGAAGTTATGTAGTAGTCTCCCTCTTGAGTAAACTTGTTGAATATGATTCAAGTTTACAAACAATTGGTTTTCCAGCTTTATTGGAAGTAGATCAACAAACACACTGCAGATAATCCCTGTGAGTCCTGGGAATTTGTAAATGCTTCTGTTTGTCCTGGCTCACTTTGCAAATGTAGCATGACTTACAGTATAGGAAAATGTATCAATGAAATAAGTGGGGTAAAGGTCTGAATTCTTCCAGTTCTCTTCTATAATGTGAAAAATCTCATAGAGAAAAAAAAATCTACCATAAATATGAGCCAGGTAATAATGGCTTTTAGATTCACAAGCATCTTCAAATATTAAAAAAAAAAATCTTTAATGAAGTGGAACAACTTGAGTGTAAACAGTCTGTTAAGAACTTAAGATCTTATTCCTCTTTACATTTATAGAAAATTGTAAAACTAATTCATGCAGATATACAGGTTCTACAATGAAATGAATGAGGTAAAGCTTTTACATGTGCCAATTATCCTTGCAGGCATGAAAGAAGTCATATTACAGAGAAACATTCTGAATATACTCAAAATGGTAAAGCCTTTGGATATCACAATCATCTTAAAAAGCATGAAAGAAGACATACTGGAGAAACAGCATATGAATGTAACCAATACGATAAGGCCTTTGAATGTCACAGTTGTACTCAAAGGAATGAAAGATCCCATACTGGAGAAATACCCTATAAATGTAATCAATGTGGTAAAACCTTTGGATGTCGCAATCATCTTCAAGTCCATAAAAGAACACACACTGGAGAGAAACCCTATGAAAGTAATCAGTGTGATAAAGCTTTTTCATGTAACAGTACTCTTCATGTTC
Source organism: Peromyscus eremicus (assembly GCF_949786415.1). NCBI lineage: Eukaryota > Metazoa > Chordata > Mammalia > Rodentia > Cricetidae > Peromyscus > Peromyscus eremicus. The sequence goes on from NW_026734288.1 coordinate 6,081,554, forward strand.
ATAAAAGAACACATACTGGAGAAAAATCCTATGAATGTAATCAGTGTGGTAAAGCCTTTGCCCATTACAGTAATCATCAAATGCATAAAAGAAGACATAGAGGAGAGAGACCCTATGAATGTAATGAATGTAGCAAAGCCTTTGCTTGCCCCAGTCATCTTCAAGTCAATAAAAGAACACATACTGGAGAGAAACCCTATGAATGCAATGAATGTGGTAAAGCCTTTGCACAACATGGTGCTCTTCAATCGCATAAAAGAACACATACTGGAGAGAAACCCTATGAATGTAAGCAGTGTTATAAAGCCTTTGCTCATCATACTTCTCTTCAATTGCATAAAAGAAGACATACAGGAGAGGGACCCTATGAATGTAATGAATGTAGTAAAGACTTTGCTCATCCTAGTCATTTTCAAGTACATAAAAGAACACATACTGGTGAGAAACCTTATGAATGTAATCAGTGTGGTAAAGCTTTAGCATGCCAGAGTAGCTGGAAAAAGCACAAAAGAACCCACACTGGAGAGAAACCCTATAAATGTAATCAGTGTGATAAAGCCTTTGCACAACACAGTCAACTTCAAATGCATGAAAGAACACATACTGGAGAGAAACCATCTGAATGCAATCAATGTGGTAAAGCCTTTGCACAAAAAGGTCATCTTCAAAGTCATAAAAGAACACATACCGGAGAAAAACCCTATGGATGTAATCAATGTGGTAAAGCCTTTGCTGATCAGAATGCTCTTAAATTACATAAAAGAACTCATACTGGAGAGAAACCCTATGAATGTAAGCAATGTGGTAAAGCCTTTGCTTATCAGAGTGCTCTTCATGTACATAAAAGAATACATAGTAGAGTGAAACCCTGTGAATGTAGAAGGTAAAATAAGTGGTAAAGCCATTGCTTATCACAGTTCTCTTCAAGTACATGAAAGAACACATATTGGAGAGCAACCCTATGAATGTAATCAGTGTGGTAAAGCCTGTTCACAGCACAGTAATCTTTAAATTCAAATACATAAAAGAACATACCTGGGGCTGGAGAGATGGCGCAGTGGTTTAGAGCACTGGCTGCTCTTCTTAAGGACCGTAGTTCAATTCTTAACACCTACATGGCAGCTCATAACTATCTGTAACTCCAATTCCAGAGGATCCAACACCCTCATACCATGCACACAAAATGAAGTTGAATTAAAAAAAATTAAAAATAACATACTGGAGAGAATCACTATGAATGTAATTAATGTGATAAAGCCTAGTCACAATAGAGAGTAAACCTATGACTAAATCTTTTAGGGTATAATTGGTCTCTCAAAGCCAATTACAGTATACTTTGAGGATCTGATAAAACTCATACCAAAGGAATCTAAATATATATTAATTGGTATGAGCTTTAGCCAACACACACTTACATTCAATTACACAAAATTATTTATTCTAGAGAAAAATATCTGAAATGTCAATAATTTTTTCAAGCTTTATCATATTTCTCTTTATTTTGTTTACACCTGTAAACATATGGATAAAAGGTCTATGAATTTAAATGATGAGGTAACCTTTTAGATTTTATATTTCTTTTCAATATCATGACATAATGAATCCAGGTGTAAAATTTTATAGATCTGTATTATTACTTTTTCTTCTTCTTTGATAAAACATCATGTCTAAGTGAACTTACAAAAGGGTTTAATTTGGTCCTTGGTTCCAGAATAATACATGAACCCTGTGAAAGTGGAATGAAAAAAGTGTCAGACATGGCAATTGAAGAAGGACAATAAGAATTCAGATCTTATACCTGTAGGATAAGCAAAAAATGTAAATTGAAAATGGTGTGCAGATGTAAATTCTCAGGCCAACCCCCAGTGACATATTTCATCCAAAGGGCAGCATTTCTTAATTCTTCCCAAATGATATCATAGACTGAAAACAATTGATTTATATGACTTCAAGCCTGCATGCTTGCTTTCTGTTACATAAACCAATTCATAATGGAGAAAAATCTGTAACCCTTTAGATGTTTCAACACCTGTGTTTCAGGAATTACAATATACAAACATTCAAGATTGAAAATTAATTTAAAGATTTGTTTTTATTTTAATCATGCATTGTCTGTGTGTCTTTATGTGTGTATGTGCTTCTGGTTTCCAAGAAGGATAGACCTTTGGAGCTTCTTGTTGCAGGAATTACCAGAAGTCATCAAAAACCAAACCATGGTCCAGGGAATGATCTTGTGTTGAAGGCTTGGCCATGTCTCTATCCCGCTGAATATGTTAAATCTTTTTTATATCATCTTGATATCAGGAAATAGGGGGGAAATCATACAAAAGAAAAAATATTTATATAAACAATTTGGTTAAAATTTTAGACATCACAGTTGTTTTCAGCTTCAAGGAAATAAATGATTCAAGTATTTTTCATTGTAGCCTTTAAGTAAGTAAATTATGAACCCAGTTCACTAAGCCCTGATGTGAACACCACATTTTGGCTTCTATTTTGCAACATTTGAGGAAGATATTGAAGTGTGGGATATGTGTAGAAAATCCAAATTGTGAAGTTTATTTTGTGATCCTTATATTCCTCTCTGGCTTTTGCTCATCTTATTTTGTGCTTTCACTTACTGAGAGGTATTTATCTGCTGCATTGTATAGAATGTGATGGCCATTGTCTACGTGGTCCATTTTCATTTAAGTCTCAGGCAGCATATGATCATCCTTTTCAAGTAAGGATGTCTCGGAAAGGGTGGTGGATTGTTTTTCCTGATTTTATTTTTCATAATCTTTCACAGATTTCCTTGAAATGTGTGTAATTCAGCCTGGCTTTAATGTCAGTAATTACTCATGGATATATTTGAATTAATAATTCTTATGTGTCAGTCTCCTGTACAAGTCCAAGGGTAGATGATGTACTTACAATGATTGTTGTTTTGTCAAAACATTTTAATGATATTAATGTTAAAATAATTAATAGAGAACATAAAAAACATTAAATACTTTATGTATGTATCCAAATAAATTTTTCTTCATTCTGAAAGAGATGTAATAATTTAAGTTAATTGGCACTTCATCTTGAAGTATTGTCTTCTAAGCAAATTAGCCAATGATGCCATATAATATAATAACAATGAGATTTACTTTAAAATTTTTCGTGTGTGTGTGTGTATGTGTGTGTAATGTAGGCCATGACAAATGTGGAGAATAGAAGACAATTTTATGGAGTCTACTTTTGTCCATCTTCATATGGTGATCATGATGAAGTCACAGCCTTTCACAAGACAGACATTTCTAACACAGCTGTCTCACTGATGCTCAAATAAGAGTAGTTGAAACATTAAATCAGTATAATATTGTCTTTTGGGGTTGTAAACATGTTTTAATTGAAATATAGTGGAAAATAGGAGAAATTGAATAATCCTATTTGTTAATGAAAATTATATTTTGTTATCTTCTTTGTTTTTGTATTTTTCTTACATGTAGAATGAGTAAGTTTATTCTGAGGACCAAACATTTGTTCATAACACCTTCTCAGAACCCAAATAAATGTCAGACAATTGTTTCTGCGAGTAAAGTAAAGATGGTTGCTGCAAATACTGATGTCCTGAGTTTAATCTCTAGGAAACCCATATTACTCCTACAAATTTTTCTCTTATTTATACATTTGTGGTATGGCATATGCATACTCACAGACCAGCATATACATAAATAATTTTAAAACCCAAACAAGTGTCATTGAAGTCACTGACAACCAAATGATTCCCTGGCTTTCATCTCTAGAGCTTGCATGGAATAAATGGATAACAGACACATATAAGTTGTCCTCACACTGTCATATACATCTCGTGACAAAATGATATACACACAAACATAGCTCAAACATTTATAAATTGATGAAATCAAAAAAGCAAATGAATTAATCCAGTTATTGAGAACATATGAAATGGTTTTCTAGTTTAAATTATTATTATAGAATTTCAAGAAGTAATGTGGCACATCAAAAAATTAGTGATTCCATCCTGTATCTTATTTAACTTTTAATTCTCTCATTCAAAGATGGGTCATTTTAAAAATAAATCTCAGTTGGGCTCAGAGTTGCATGCCTGTAATCCCAGAATTTGGGAGATAGTGGCATATCACTCTCTCTGTTTGACCTCAGCTTGGTCCACGTAGTGAGTTCTAGGACAGCCAAGGATATGTAGAGATACCGTGTCTCCGAAAAATTCCAAAAAGAAAAAGTAATCTCAAATTATGAAACTTATTCTGATATAATCTGACTGGACTCTGACTGGTTTCAACCAACACTTTTGTTACCTTTACTCATGTCAAGGGAATTTTGTTAATAGTCAAAATATGATACAAAGTGGAAAGTCCTTTTATAGAAGTATAGAAAACCATTGAATCCATTGAAAACCACGTAGTTGGAAATTTTATCAGTTTTGAGTGATAGAAGACAGGAATAATGGAACATTTTTGTCTTTTGCATTTTAATCACATGTTTGGGAGCTGGAGAATTTGCTCAGTATTAGTGTTCTTAGGTACCCACGTTTGGTTCCTAGCACCTACATCAGATGGCTTGTATCTCCAGGTGGAAGATAAATATCTATGTGAGTCCATACTTTTTTTAAGTGTTTTCTTCATGGATATATTTCCAAAATGATGGAATTTAATTTAGCTATATAAGTTTTGCCAGTGTGTATATAAATTCCATGCCTGGCACCAGTAGAGATTACAAGAGTGCCTGATCCCCAGTGTCTGTAGTTACAGATAGTTGTGAGCTATCTCTTCATTGTTAGGAATCAAAATCAGGCCTCTGTGGATGAGCAGCCAATGTTCACAGGTGTTGACCCATTTATTCAGCCACATATACATTTCATTACAATAGTAAGGTATGAATGGGTGATCCTAAATTCAGCTTCACCTGAGACCTGATGATCAAGATGAGACACAGGCTGATAGAATCATTAACTCACTTAGATTGCATACTTAAATAATTTTCCAAGCTTAAATAACTACACAAAGAGGGAAGAGTACAAAAATGATTAGGAATGATACTGACAGTACAAGTTTATAAAAAGCAGCTGACCACTTGATCAAAAACAGAATATTAAGATTATCACCAGTGTCATATATGAGCAACAATGCAAGCCAACAAGGGCTTATATCAGGTGTACTCTTGCTGGAGTTTATACCTCCAGTAAAGAGATGAAAAGAACTTGCAGGCATAAAAACTGATTTGTGTGAAGATCATTGTCTCCTTTCATGATGGCCACAAAACCTTCAATTAGAAACCTTTTTGTGGTGACTTCAGATGGCATCCAGGTTGTCAGGAGATCCTGAGACTTAAACAGAAGACATTCTAAGAGTGGGGTAGTCAGGGATTTACAAGAGCTGTGAAATATGGAGGGATTGTTAGGGAGGGACTTTTGTTAAAGACAAAAGGAACCCGGGGACCAGTTGGATCACTCACTTTATCTACTAACCTGTCGTGGGTTAGCCACCTCCAGGTCTTCTACTCTCCTTTTTTGGCAACAACATGTATCTGTCAGTGACAATACTCTGCAGCCCCCACTTTGCATGCCCCCTTGGAACTTAATAGGCTTCAATCTCCACACTGACATCCCTGTAATTTGTGTGCGTGGCAGGAAGAAGCACATTTTGAAGAGTCATTTATATCACTTCTTCTGACTGAAACCTAGTGAAATAGTAGAACCCATGAAGTTGTAATTTTCCTGCAAATCTCCTTGTGGGAATAGACTGAATCCTCACAATAAAAATGTCTCTATTGAAGAAATATTTAATCCTTCTCTGACTGCATGGCTAGAGAGAGAGCAGGACCTGAAAATGGGGGAAGCTTTTAGATATGGGAAAATTCATTATATGACTTCATTAGATTACTTATTTTTATTTATGTTTTGCCTTCTATCGAACCCTTTTAGGACAACAAGAATGGAATAGTTATCTTATAAATTCATCACATAATTAGTAAAACTGAATAAATATCATGTTTTCATTGTTCATTAAAAATGTCCTTTTTGATTTTTGATTCTTTTCTTCTTTTCTTTCTTCTTTTTTTGCTTTAAAAAGTAGTATTAGTGTTATGCCCAGATTGGGACCCCAAAGACTTCACCACAGACCTTAGGTTCAGAATGCAACAGCATGGTTTATTTCTGTTTGTTTACAAGCCGCGGGCAGGGAAGCTCGATCCAAAGCACTCATAGTCGTGAGGCCAGGAGGAACTTACTTTTTCTTTGTGTGGCTAGCTTTTTAAAGGCAAAATCCACAAGCCCTTCAGGGGGGTTGGGGGAGTTTTGCACAGGTGCAACTCGGATTGGTTTAGTTTTATCTCTGTTCTGTTTTAATTGGGTGAGGGTATGTAACCTTTGAATTTAATGGTTGGTGGTTACAATTTATTACTTTGGGGGCAGTCCAGCACAAGTCCCAGGCTTTGTCCTTGAGCCACCATGGGGGCTGGCTGCCCAAGCACGTACTGCACATAACTCTAAGTTGGTGAGGGGCCCCAGAAAGTAAACATCTGGCTGAACTTTGAGCAGTCAGAGTACGTGCAGAAAGGGAGCTACTGCAAGGCTGTCTTTTGTTCCTGGTCCTCCCAGAAACTGCTTGCTCAAGTCTCAGGAAACTGAAATTGAGGCCTGATCTCTGAGAGAAGACTGAGCAGCCTGTTATGGCATCTGCTTGGTCCTTTCATTAGTATAAATCCCTGTCTGCCATGGGACTCTCTCTATTGATTAAGTTATCTTAGGACATCAGAGGGATCTGCCCACTGTTTTCCAGGGTGCTAGAGTTATAGGTGGGCACATTACAAGTGGATAACTTGGTTCACATAAATGGATTAATAAAGATGAATGACTGAGCCGGGCTGCTTAGGGTAGCAAGGGCTCAGCCTCTGGTCCTAGCTACAGTAACAAGATGGCCTCCGTCAAAATTGGCCTTCCTACTTTAAAGTCCACTGTCTTACAAATATGCCAAATAATAATTATTATTCCTAACAACAAAAGTACTTTATCATTGATTTTTTAATAACTCATTAAGGGAGTATGGTAGCGTTCTGTCCTTATTCTCCAGATGATGAAACCCTGGTTCACAGAAATATTTGAGTTTGAATATGATTAAGTGTAACTGCTCATCTTATTCATCATGTCATTCTAATGCCTTACTAAATGAAGTTGAAGGCACCAAGGTGAGGCATGCTGGCACAGACCTGTAATCATGGTATTGAGAAATAGGAGTCAGATATTTCAGCATTTTAAAGACATCTAAAGTGAACATGGTCAGTTAAGTATGGTGTGACACCCATGGTACCAAGGCAAACTGTGACTGCTGTCATGGCCTTGTCCATAGTCTTCCCTGCAGCTCCAGAGCTACAGGACCATAGCTCTAGCAAGTGGCTACTGAGGTATTAATATGCCAGGTTTTCTATTCTTGGTAATGTTTCCTGACTAAGGCAGCCTAGGTCATTTTGGGGGCAGACTCCTGATGCTCATTAAAGAGTAGAATACTCCTGCAGTTGAGAGGATTATCCTCAGGTAAGGATAAGCTCCCTAACTGCATATCTAATTCTGTGTATTCAGCACTTTAACCATATACACACAACCAACAGAAATGGACTCAGCAGTTTTTTTATATATATTTGTGCATAATTAATTACACATGCTTAACAAAGAAGACATTGGAAGGGAAGAATTTGTGAAGGAATGGAAAGAGGAAAAGGAAGTGGGAAAGTGATGTAATTCATTTTAATTAAAATGTATGGAAATAAATTTTAAATAAAAAAGTAGCTGGAGTGATGGTTTAGAAGTACAGAGCATTTTGTGCTGTTCCTGAGGACACAGATATTATTCACAGAAAGCACATTGTAGCTAATCATTGCCCCACGTGCAGGGCTTCAACAGGTTCTTGACCACCCTAAGGACAGAATGATGGGGACAGGAGATACAAGGAAATACACCAAGTCTAGATTCTGATCAAGGTGCCACTTTATTTTTCTCCAGAAGGGTTTATATAGTTCCTTCAGGTGGGGTGAGCAAGAAGCTGTCATCTGCATAAGGTGGGGCAAGCTAACAGGATGTTTGTATAGGATGTTTACAGGGTGAAAGGGTCAAGGGTTCTGCCTCAATGCCCTGTTGCTAGGCAACCTGACTGTAAGATGATCTAGTTCCCTGTCTTATGGGGGTCTGTATTTTTCCAGAAAGTCAAATTGAATTCAGTGTGGAAATCTTGTATTTGTTATTCTTCCTTTACTATGTACATATCATATGTCACTATGGATACAAGCCATATGAGCATAGGGATATAGAAACACATAACATACCTCTCTCTCAGAGCATTTAGAAAATAAGTAGAAGTCCCAAAATGAATATAATTGTTAAAATTGATTCAAGTATACAAGTATTGGTTTTTTAGCTTCTTTGTTAATACATCAATGAACTCACACTACAGAAATGTCTTGAGTTCTAGGACTGTGCAAATATTACATGTGTGTAAACACAGTGATAAAAACTAAAGAACAGATTCCTCTTTAGTGTGGGAACAAACTGTAAATTTAATTCGTAAAGATGTAAAGAGTCAACAGCATATTGACTATGGTAAAATTTTAATGTGCCAATTATCCATGTAGGCATAAAAGAAGCCAAACTGGAGAGGAACTTTCTGTATATACTCAATATGGTAAAGATTCTGCATATGATAGTCAGCATCAAAAGCATAAAAGATCACATCCTGGAGAGAAACTCTATGAATGTAATCAGTGTGGTAAAGCCTATGCTCATCACAATACACTTCAAATTCATAAAAGAACACATACTGGAGAAAAACCCTATGGTTGTAATCAGTGTTGTGAAGCCTTTGCTTATCATGATGCTCTTCAATTACATAAAAGAACACATACTGTAGAGAAACCCTATGAATGTAATGAATCTGGTAAAACCTTTCGTTATCACAGTGTTCTCCAAGTTCATAAAAGAACACATACTGGAGAGAAACCCTATGAGTGCAGTGAATGTGGTAAAGACTTTCGTCACCCCAGCGCCTTTCAAGTACATAAAAGAACACATACTGGAGAGAAACCATATGAATGTAATCAATGTGGTAAAGCTTTTGATTATCACAGTAATCTTCAAGTACATAAAAGAACACACACTGGAGAGAAACCCTATGAATGTAATCAATGTGGTAAAGCCTTTGCACAACATGGTGCACTTCAATTGTATAAAAGAACACATACTGGAGAGAAACTCTATGAATGTAATCCATGTGGTAAAGCCTTTCATTATCACAGTAATCTTCAAGTTCATAAAAGAACACATACTGGAGAGAAAACCTATGAATATAATCAATGTGGTAAAGCCTTTGCACAACAGGGTGCTCTTCAAGTGCATAAATGAACACATACTGGAGAGAAACTCTATGAATGTAATCAGTGTTGTAGAACCTTTGCATATTACAGTAGTCTTCAATGGCATAAAAGAACACACACTGGTGAGAAACCCTTTGAATGTAATGAATGTGGTAAAGTCTTTATTGATCACAGTGCTTTTCAAATGCATAAAAGAATATATACTGGAAGGAAACCCTATGAATGTAATAATTGTGGTAAAGCCTTGGTATGTCATGTTGCTCTGCAAAGACATAAAAGAACACATGCTGGAGAGAAACCATATGAATGTACATAGTGTGGTAAAGCCTTTGCACAACACAGTTATCTTCACGTACATAAAAGAACACATACTGCAGAGAAAACTTATGAATGTAAATACTGTGGCAAAGCCTTTGCACATCATAGTAATCTTCAAGTACATAAAAGAAGTCATACTGGAGAAAAAACCCTGTAAATGTAAACAATGTGGCAAAGCCTTTGTACAACAGAGCATACTCTTCAAGTACATAAAAGAACACATACTAGAAAGAAATCCTATAAATGTTATTAATGTCTTAAAGCCTAGTCACAATACATGGTAACCTTATAATTGTATAATGTCTAGTGTGTAATTGGTCTCTTAATGCCTTTGAATATAACAGTAGACTTAGGGGATCTAGAAGATCTTATAGTAAAATGAATCTAAATATATATATATATATATATATATATATATATATATATATATATATATATATATATATATATATATATATATATATATATGCCAGCATAGGTTTGAGGTTGGATGTAGCTTGTTCTGTTCCTCTGATCGTTCAGTGTTCACTCCAAGTACTGGCTCCAGGTTTGTTTTTATTAACAAGACCTTTTTAAATTTGTCTATTTCTGGTGCCCAACTTATCATGTACAAATTCATGTAAAAGCTACTTTTCTGTGGCCTTGCAGGCCCCAGCAAAAGCCTGAGGTGCATGGGGCTGGTTGTGGTGGTACATGCTGGTAGGATTTGCTGACAGATGCAGAAGCAGGAAGATCTCAAGTTCAAGGCTAGCCAGGGAGGCCTGTTGAGGAGAAGCTGTGGTTGGACAAGGCTACAAATGGTATTGGTGGGACCATGGAGGTGTTGGCTTCTGCTTCAAGTTGCCAGCTGCTTCTCATCATGTTGGTGGTGATGGAAACACTGCTACTGGAGACAAAGAGTTTACTGCTGCTTGTTCAGAGAACAAGTGCCATGACCATCTTGATATAAGAAAGCATTAACAATGGTCAGTTTGGAGAAGTTTGGCGAGGCAAGTCGAGGGAAGAAATTGCTGTGAAGATATTCTCTTCTAAGGAAGAACATTTGTGGTTCCAAGAGACAGACATTTATCTGACTGTGATTGCTCCAAACCACAGATGAGGCAAAAAAAAAATCTGCAGGGAACCATGACATGCCTAACAGCAACTTTCAAATTTTCAAAAGGATGACAGAATCCCACAATGATGATTCCACATGGAATATGATAAACCAATAAGCTGATTAACACCACCGAAGGATATGCTTTGGACTACAAACTGCTCAAGACAATTTTCAGATGGCTAGCTGAGATGATTCAGCTTCACTGACTTCTTGAATTCCCATTATGCAAAGACTGGACAAATCATACAGGACTTGACAATTAACCCAAAATTTTCCTTTCAAACATCCATAAAGATCTCTTCACCTCTAGACAGCAGAAAGTAATTTGAAGAATTAAACAACCAAATTCCCAAGAGGTAGAGTGATTGGTTTTTTGGTCATTTAAAGAGTTATGGATATTGTCATTATTTGTGATGGTTGGTTACAAGATGTTAATTCATTAATTGTCAAAAAAAGTTAAATAAAGAAGATTAGATACAGGGTTCTTGTTTTAAAAAAAGGAAAAGAAAAAGAAAAAAGGATATAGAAAAGAGTAGATTGTTGATTCTGCTCTGAAAAGAAAAAAATGAAGATATAGAAATGATATGATAAAATGTAGGTTTTTGAACCACTTAGAAAAGAAAAAAAGAAAGAATATGAATATAAGATGAAAAAATTATTGAATATACTTTTGAAAAGGAACTACTTGTTTTAAATAAGGTAAGTAATGAAATTTTTGTCTGAATTAATGAAATATTAATGAACTGGACCTTGTTAATGTATATAATGGACCTTTTTGTTTGAATTTGTCAAATTTTAATGGGCTAGAGATTATTAATGTAATTCTTGACTGTGTATATTGAGTATACTTATTGTACTTATTGTATATGCTTTGTCATATTAGTTTTAACTCTTTTATATTAGACACAAAGGGAAAATGTGATAATATTTTATCTACATACATTAATAAAACTTATCAGGCATTAGAGAACAGAACAGCCACTAGATTACACAAAGAGGCCCGACAGTAGTGGCACAGACCTTTAATGCCAGCACTTGAGATCTCATGTCTTGCTTGAGAAAGACACATGCCTTTAATTCCAGGAAGTGATGGGAGAAAGCAAAAAAGTATATAAGACATTCAGACCAGAAACTAGAGGCTTTTTAAGCTTTTAGGCTTTCAAGCAGCAGTTCAGCTGAGATCGATTCAAGTGAGAATTCAGAGACTTCCAGTTTGAGTAAACAAGATCAGCTGAGAAGTTGGCCAGGTGAGGTTAGCTGTGGCTTGTTCTGTTTTTCTGATCTTTCAGCATTCACCCCAATACCTGGCTCCAGGTTTGATTTTATTAATAGGACCCTTAGAAATTTGTCTACTGAGGTTTTTTACTCTATATATAAATTTGACACACGTCAATAATCTGTTAAAGAATTATGATGTCTTTTACTTTGTTTATACCTGGAAACTTATATGGACAAAAGGTCTATCAATTTAAATGATAAAATAACCCTCTTAGATTTCATACTTCTATTCAATCACATGAGGTAATGAATGAATCCAGATATAAAAGTTCATAGGTATATATTATTGCCTTTTTTGTTGCTTTGATCACACATCATTCTAAGTGAACTTAAAAAGAGTTTATTTTGGCCCTTCATTCCAGAGCAATATATGTACCGTTTGAAAGTGGCATGGAAACAAGTATCAGACATGGCAGCTAATGCAGGAGGCTAAGACTTCACATTCTTTACCTGGAGAATAAGCAGAAAGTGTAAATTGAAAATGCTGTGCAGATGTAAATTCTCAGGCTAACTCCAGTGACATATTTCATCCATCAGGGCAGCATTTCCTAAGTCTTCCCAAATAATATCACAGATGAGAATGATTGATTTCTCTAACTTCAAGCCTACATGTTGCTTTTTTTACATGAATTACTTCATGATGGAGAAAAACTCTGTAACTTTTGAGATTCCTGAACACCTTTGTGACAGGAATTACATAGAAAAATATTTATGATGAAAATTAGTTTAAAGATTTGTTTTCATTTTAATTATGCAATGTCTGTGCATCTTTGTGTGGGTATGTGTATGTGCATTTTGGTTTCCAAGAAGTTTAGACCCTTGGAGCTTCTTGTAGCAGGAATTACTGGAGGGAGTCATCAAAACCCAGACCTTGGTCCAGGGAATGAACTTGTATTAGAGGCTTGGCCATGTCTCTATCCCTGTCAGTATTATAAAGCTTTTGTTTTATATTATCTTTATTAAGACTTTAGACATAACAGTTGTTTTCATTTTCAAGGAAAAAAAACTTGTTTCAAGTCTTTTTCATTGTAGCCTTGAAATAAGTAAATTATTAATCAAGTTCACTAAAGACTGGTGTGAAGACCACATTGTGGCTTCTATTTTGTAATATTTGAGGTAGATATTGAAGTGTGGGATGCTTGTGACAAATCTAATTAGTGAAGTTTATTTTGTGGACATATATTCCTTTTGTGGATTTTGTTCATCTTTTGTGCCTTCACTTAGTGAGAATTATTTATCTGCTGCAATGTAGAGAATGGTATGGCTATCATCTAAGTGTTCCATTTTTGTTTAACTGTCACCTAGTATGTGGTCATACTTTTAAAGTAAGGACATCTGTGAAAGGGTGGTGGATTTTTGTTCCTCATTGTACTTTTCATATTTTTTCACAAATTCCCTAAAATATTTGTTATCCATCTTGGCTTGAATGTCAGTAATTTTTCATAAATACATTAGAATTGTGTGTTAATCTTCTGAATACAAGTCAAATAGTAGATGTTGTGCTCCCAATGATTAATGTTTTCTCAAAATATTTTAAATATGTTAATGTTAAAATACTTAATAGAGAATAAAAAAACATTAAACATTTCAAGTACATATCCAAAGATACATTTTCTTCAAACTGAAAGAGATGTAATAATTTAAGTTAATCAGTAATCAACTGTATATTTCACAATATAATTTGATATATTATATTCATAGATAGATATTGATATATAGATACATATTATTTGTAGTTCATGCCTCTTTATGTCCTCATCTGTTATCCATTTGGCACTTCATCTTGAAGTATTATCTTCTAAAGGAATTATTCAGTGATGCCACAAAATGTATTAATAATAAGATTTACTTTATAATTTTCTTGATGAGTTTGTCTGTGTGTGTGTGTGTGTGTGTGTGTGTGTGTGTGTGTGTGTGTGTGTGTTTAATATAGGCCATGACACAAGTGTGGAGAATAGAAGAGCACTTTATGGCATCTACATTTGTCTATCTTCATATGGTGATCCCAGTGAGGTCACAACCTTGTACAACACAGATATTTCTAACAGAGCTGTCTCATTGATGCTCAGATAAGATTAGTTGTAAAATTGTAAAATATTGTTTGTTGTGTTGTAAACATGTTTTCATTGAAATATAATGGAAAATAGGAGAAATTGAATAATAAATCCTATTTGTGAATGAAATGACATACTGTTATCATCTTTGTTTTTGTTTTTATTGCATGTGGAATCAGTTAGTTAGTTAATTCTGAGGACCAAACATTTGCTTATAGCACTTTCTCAGAACAACAAATGAATGTCAGAGAATAATTTCTGTGAGTAAAGATGGTTGATGCTAATCCTGATGTCCTGAGTTCAATCTCTAGGAAACTCATATGACTCATACAAAATTTTATCTTCTTTCTACATTTGTGGTATGGCATATGCACACTCATATACCAGCACATACAAAAATAATTTAAAAACCCAAACAAGTGCCACTGAGGTCACTGACAACCAAATGATTTCCTGTTTTTACTACAGACATGTGACCAATAACAACATACATAAAATGTGAATAAACATTTATATCCTAGGATCCAAATCTCTAACAGCCCTGGTTAACATACTATTTATCTCTGGGAATTTTTAGAGGCAGTCCTGTTTTAGCTAAGTTGTTCTTTGTGTAAATTATTATTTCCTAAGCATTGGTAAATCCTTTATAACACCAATTATAATCTTCAAAGTTGCAGCTATTAAGTGGAATGCTACCTAGTACATAAGATGTCATTTACAACTTCCTTAAATTAACTCCAAATGAATGTTACACTTACATGTCAAATGCAAAATGCAGAACTTTGAATGTACTTGAAACTAGGCCTTTCCAAGTTTGGCAACCTGCATAAGCTTTGAGAGGTTTCTCTAAGAACCTGATGTATAAAGCAAAAACATCTCCACCTCCAATACTAGGAATAGGCTTTGGAGACCTGGTAAAAGAAAGGGTTTCTTCAGATCCTCAGAACCCCACACTTTTCACACAAGGGGCTGTGGTTATCAGTCCCAACACCACCGTGGACTTTCTTTATAATTTTCTTGAGTTATGCTGTGTTCTTCATTTGCAAAATTGTCTGATTAGCCTCCTTTTGACTTGATACACTTCATTTTAAATCTGAACCCATTAATTTTCATTAGCAAGAGACTGGCTGTTGAATTTGGCACAAATCTCAGGCAGCTGGGAAATGTCTGTCCTTAGATTGCAGTGCTGGTCTGGGAACCACTGTGTTGTGTTCCTTCTGCTTACCTGGTCCTGTCACTCAGTCTTCACTAGCCAATCTGAGCCTCCAGTGGATCCATCAGTCACATGCGTGTGTTCTTTCTGGAGCCAGCCATCTGGTTCAGCTATTTTCCTTCGGAAATTGGAAGTAGTCACATGTGCTGTGTCTTGGGCTCCTTCTTGGAGAGAGTGAGTCAGCTCAACAGCAGCACCATGGCGAGTGAGGAGTTGCTCTCCATGGATGTGGAGGACCATTGGACCAATATGAGTGAGGGGCCGCTGTCCCCAGGTGGGAAAGAGTGGCAAGCAAGGTGAGTAAGAGGATGCTGTCCCCATGCAGGCAGGTGGATCAACCCACTGAGGCTCTGGAGCTGGTTTGGAGGGTCCTCTTCTGGCTGGGTGGGAGAAAGCTTCCAGAAATAGAGTTCAGCATGTTGTTGTCTGCATCTGCCTGGTCCACCATGGCCCTATGTTGTCCTTGTAAGTCCCTGGGTGGGGCTGGGTGCTTCTGAATAACTTCACTCCCTGGGCTGTATCTGCACAGAGCATTGGGAGCAGATCTGTTCTGAGAACTGTCCCTGTTGTTAATGCCACTGTGAAATTCTGGTGCCTGTAGTGCTTATATTGTCAAATGTGGGGAAATTTCACCAGATTTGCCAAACTTAGAGGATGCCATGCCTGGGAAGAGTAATAGGAAGTACTCTGGGAGATTGGTAGATTTTACTAAACTACCAAATCCCCAGATTAGGGTCCTGTCTGACCATAGTATGGAAGGACACACCTGAGGTTTTTGCTCTCTACATCATCTGATCTCTGCTCACCCAGTAGGGTAAATACTAATGTCCCGAAATACAACTGGGTAGTCCTAGCTAATGAGGGACTCAGGAAGATTAAGCAATCAGTAGCACCAGTAGGAGGTAGCTTACAGGTTCTTTCATTCTTTCCAGGATTCTCCTCTTGTTTTGTTGTAGGGACCTTTAAGGAAGCCCACAAGCTGTGCCATGGTGTGTGTGAGGGCCACTGTCCCTAGACCAGCAAGAACAGGTTGTTTGAGCTATCAGAGCAGCTTGGAATGGGATGGAACATGAGCCAGACTGAGGTCTGTTGCTCCTACGGTAACCTGAGTAGTGGCCCTTGTCCTCTGAGCTTTGTGGAGTGTGGATTCCCTGAGGATGGGAGGCTCTGCCATCCTGGCATGGGAGAACATGAGCTTGTATTACCACTGCATCCTGCTATGTAATTGAGAATTGCTTTGAACACCTAATCCTGCCTTTGCTGCCCAGTGCTAGGTACACAGTCCTGCAAATCCTATCAGTCTGGATAATAGAATGTGCACATAAATGACCCTGTGTTTTGGATGAGGAATATGGAGTGCTCTAGGAGAGTGGAAAATGTCTTCTAAAATACAAACTTTCGTGACTAGGCACTGTCTTCTGGACTGAAATGGCAAAGCTGGAAGCAGTGTGCTTTCTGAATTGTTTAATCTCTGAACACCCAGTAGGGGAGCTGTTAATATTCTGAGGCCCAGGAGGATAGCCTTAGCCAATGAGGGACTCTGGGAAGGCTTAGCAATGTGGAGTCCTGGTGGCAGGTAGCTTGTAGTTTAATTCCAGGATTCTCCTCTGCTTCTCCTGTAGGGAGTTGTAAGGAAGACCAAAAGCTAAGCCATGGTGGGTATAGAGTGTTCAGAGCAGGTCTGTTGATCTGTCATTTGTGCTGGAATTCATATAGACCATGAGGCAGACTGTGCTTCTGTTGGTCCATATGGTGGCCTTGGCAGTTATCTTTGTCCTTGGAACTTCCCTGTGGATGGATTTCCTTGGGAGGGGAGACTCTGTAGCCCTGGCATGAGAGGATATAATGCTTGTAGTATCACTGTTCAGTGTGCACACATGGACATGCTTTTGGTGTGAAGTGAGAAGGCAGATTGGAAAACTGAAGGTCTGGTTTCTAGAAGTTCTGAACATTGCACTTCTCTTTCATGATTGTCTTATAAATGCTACAAATAATTTAGAAACTGATAGAAAAGTGGGGATGTGGACCATCTTTCAGTAATATGTGATTAGAACCTTCTAACTTTCTGCTACCACCAGCTACAAAAGTGTTTTTCAGTGAAATTTCATTCTAGGGAAAAAAAAATTCTGAGCTGCAGAGGTTTATCAGGTGTGCATGGTGTTGGGTGGGTGGATAGGGCAGAATCAACTCTTGGGCCATAATTTATGTGACAGAAAGTATTCATAACTTATAGGAAGCCTTTGTTTCATAATTTGGGAGCTGATTGGTGGTTCAAAAGAAAGTCTGCTACATGCCCTCAATTACTGTCTCAAACTGGTTGCTTCATTTTTCTTATTTATATGTCTATGCACAGAAATAAATATGAGCTGCTGAGTCCATTTGGTATTTCTTCTATTTATATGATTTCAGTGCAGCCCACTTTGTTTTGGATAACCAACTAGGAGGCTCATCCCTGGGAAAAAGAATTCTCCCTCTTAATAGTCATTAGTTTCCTGTAGTACATTGTCTAGGAAGAGAGTCTCATTAGACTCTTCCCCTGAAAATTCTACATTAGTATGTGTACTGGCCATATTTTCTCATTTACCTAAGATTTCTTGCAGGGCTCAGGGTCTGTGTACCTTGACAGCTGTGATTCTGGGTTCCCAGCTCCTGTATGATTCCAGCTCTGGAGGTCCAGGACTTTATCAGGGCCCTGTGGGTACACTGCATGGACTGTCCTGCTGTCTCCAGCAGCTTGATCTTAGAGCAGCTTTTCAATTTACATGACAAGCACTCCTCATCGTGTATCTATTCTCAAAACTGAGGTTATCATAGGATCCTTAGGTCCTCTGAATGAGGCTAAAAATATTTTCTAGCAGGGTATTTCCAGGGAGGGGGGAATGTCTGTGAAGCATGTTTTGTGGGCTTGTCTCTGAGGGTCTTGCCTGGGGGTACATCTGGAGATTGCTGTTCTTGTGAGGAGAGGACTGATGTAATTTCTGTTGAGTTTGCCTCAGGGAGAAGTTATGTTTAGTAGGTGATCTGCAGGCATGGCCCTGAGAGGGAGGAAGGCAGGGCTGCAGAAGCTCACAGGCCCTGTGCACCAACCCAGCACTTGTCTTGTCTATCTCAAATGTCTGTGGAGCTGAAGGGGGTGTTCATAGAGTGGCCCCAGCACTGATTATTTGCAGTCCTGGAACTATTCCATGCAAATCTCTAGAACCTGAATCGAGCTGGAAAAGTTGTTAACAAGGTGGGTGATGAAATCCTGGGAGGTGGAGGTCTTCGTGCTGCTACTGTGAATGTTCGGAGTGGCAGGATGCAGGAAATAACCCAGGAACAGCTAGCCATGTTCATATGGGTGAGAACCTGATGAAGGCAAATTGAGGTAGATATCCACCTACCATTTTAAATTACCTTCCTTCTACCAGATTACCTTCTGATTCTTTAGCCTCTAATCCACTCTCCAGACCCTTCTTTGCATCCAAATTCTTTCCAAATACTTCCTGGTGCCCAGCTGCTTTACAGAGCTTTCCATGGGTCCCCAGTTTCTCTCAGATTTCAGGTATTGATATGTAACATAATGTTCCTTGGACTGCATGGGTGATCCTCACAGGTGAGGTAAAACTGGAAATGTTATAAAGTAATAAGCTCATAACTATTGCTTTGAGACATTTGCTATTTTGTATTTAAAACACTTATTGTATTGTCTATTATGAGAATTATGGAGCTTCTTGATATTATAAATTATTACTGTTTCTATAGATTGTGGTTTTGGTCTGTTGGAAAGAGTTGTGGTAATTGCATTAAGAGTGGCAAAGACCTGCCAAACAACTGACAACAAATGTTGAAGAAGTAGGGTAAAAGAGTAATGTCATGAGCAAGAAAGATATGTGTAGTTAGTGTGACAATAGTTATATTTTATGATGCTGATGGTCATCACACCAAGTTAACACTCGCGATTACTAAGTTCCTAAAATTCCTTCCTCAAGGCTGCTCACCTGTTCTAAGTAGGTTTGCTGAGGGTCAGGTCCAGTCTCTAACATACATCTGTTTTGAGGATTAGGATCCTGGGAGTGCAGGCAGATGAGCCACAGAAGACCCAGCACCATGGACTAATGAGCCCTGACTACGAAAAGTAGTGGTGGAACAGAAAAAGGCATCCTGGGAAAGGGAGTAAAATACATACTGATATTGGACTGTTGTAGAGAAAGGCATGCTGGGAAATGACCTTAGGGGCATGATGGGAAATGTAGTTTGTAATACACTAATACTGAGAAAGGCATCCTGGGAAATAAAGTCCAACACCTAGTGATGATCTAATGTGAACTGGAGGTTTCCTCCCAACTCCAGAGCCATGACGGGATATGCAGTTTATAGAACAATGACGATGTAGAGAGAAAAGCATGATGGGAGATGAAGTCCAGACCTGAGAGACACCTAACTAAAGCTTACCCTAACTTTGACTCTGACCCTGACCTTACCTCCTGACCCTAACTCTGACCCTAACACTAACCCTAACCCTAACACTAAACCTAAATATAACCCTAAGCATAACCTTAACCATTAAACCTAACCCTGACACTGACCTCCTGACCCTAACTCCATGACCCTGATCCCATGACCCTGATCCCCACCCTCACACTGCTGAGGGCACTACAAACCTGCAAAAAGTCATGTCCACGTGCTGAGGCCTGGGACACATATTGAGGGCCCTGGACACCTGCTGAACAGAAGAGGAAGCACCTGAGGACACAGAATACCTAGGAAATAGAGTCCAAATGTCAGGGTGCTGTGGAGAAAGGCATCCTGGGAAATGAAGTCCAAAGCATACTGATAGTATAAAGAAGGAACAGGAAGTTTCCTTCTGACCCAAGAGGCATTTTGGGAAATGTAGTTTCTAGAACCATTCTAATGTACTGAAAAGGAATCTTGGGAAATGGAGTCCAATCCATACTGATGGTGTCATCAAAGGCATCCTGGAAGATGACCCAAGAGGCATGATGGGAAATGCAGTTTGGAACACACTGCTGATAGAAGGGAACCTGCAGAGGGAAAATGAAATTGTGGAGGAAACAGGAAAACAGCATAGGATCAGATAAACCTCCTGAGAGTAAAGGACATGCCCATAAATGTAACCACAAACCATAACCACTAACCATAACACTAAATCTAAACTAACACTAACTCGAACTCTAACCCTAATCCTAATCCTAATTCTAACCACTAAATGTAACCACAAACTCCCCCTAACCTAACTCTAAAAACCCCTAACCCTAACCAGAAAACACTGACTGTAACCCTTGACACTAACACTAACCCTAACCTGTAACACTAATCTAAACCTAACCTAACCCCCTGACTCAAATACAAAAATCCAATAACCCTTAACACTAATGCTACCCCCCTGACCCTAACCCTAAAACCCCTAACCCTAATACTAACCATTCATATGAACCTTAACCCTAAACCTAACCTAACTATAACCTTAACCCTAAGGCTAACCCCCTGACCCTGCACCACTGACCCTGACCCCCACCCTCACACTGCTGAGGCACTACAACCCTGCAGAAGGTCACATTAACATGCTGAGGGCATTGGACACCTGCTGAAGAAAAGGGGAATCTCCTGAGGATACAGGACACCTGGGAAATGGGGTCCAAAGTGTCATGGTGCTGTGAAGAAAGGCATCCTGGGAAATGGAGTCCAATATGTACTGATGCTCTGGATTAAGCACCTACCACTGAGCCCCCAAGATTCAACACCCAGAAATTGGAAATGAGTATCTGTGACTGAGCGCCCAGAAATTAAGACTGAGCATCTGGGAGTGAGCACTGAGCACCCAGAAACTGGGACTGAGCACCCAGAAACTTACCAGTTTTTGAGCCCCAGTACCCAGCCCTGGAAAGTGCAGGCAGCTGAGCCACAGAAGACCGAGTACCATGGACTCATAGCCCTGATTCCAAAGAGTAGTGGTGGAACAGAGAAAGGCATCCTGGGAAATGGAGTCCATCACATACTGATGCTGTAGAGAAAGGCATCCTGGGAAATGAAGTCCAGAATGCAGAGATGTTCTAGAGAAAGACATCCTGGGAAATGTAGTCCAACACATATTGATGCTGTAAGGAAGGCATCCTAGAAAATGATATGAGAGGTGTGATGGGAAATGTAGGTTATAATGGACAGACAATACAGAGAAAGGTATCCTGGGAAATGGAGTCCAAAGCACACTGATGGTATAAAGAAGGAAGAGAAAGTTTCCTTCTGACCTAAGAACAGAGGACACAGGGCACCTGCAGAGGGTCAGAGACACCTGCTGAGGGCAAAGGACATGCTTTAGTCAAAGCAGTAACACTAACACTAACAACTAACGATAACCATAACACTAACCATAACCAAAACCCAAACCCTAAACACAAACTCGACCTACCCTAACCCTAAACTTGACCCTAACACAAAAAAACCTGTAACTCATAATGCTAACCATTAACCCTAATTGTAAAACAAACCTAAGCCTAACCCTGACTAATACTAAACTAACCCTGACCCTAACCCTAACCCTGACCCGCAGACCATGAAACATTGACCCTGACCCCGTGACCCTGAGCACCACCACTGAGGAGGCACCACAACCCTGCAGAAGGTCAAGTCCACCTGCTGAGGCCCCACATCTGCTGAGGGCCCTGGACACCTGCTGAAGAAAAGGGGAAATCCTGAGTAAACAGGACACCTGGGAAATGGAGTCCAAAATGTCATGGTGCTGTAGAGAATGGCATCCTGGGAAATGAAATCCAAATATACTGATGGTCTAGACAAAAGCATACTGGGAGATGAAGTCCTACATGTAGTGATGCTATAGAGAAAGGCATCCTGGGAAATGTCCATAATGGATTAGTGCTGTAGAAAAAGGCATCCTGGAAAATGTAGTCCAATATGTAGTGCTGTAGAAAAAGGCATCCTGAGAAATGTAGTCTCACGTGTAGTGATGCTGTAGATAATGGCATCATAGGAGATCAAGGATAATGTCCTGATGGTGTAGAGAAAGGCATGGTGGGAAATGAAGTCATTATGTAATGATACCTATAAAAAAAGGCATCCTGGGAAATGAAGTCCTAATGTATTGATGCTGTAGAGAAAGGTATCCTGGGAAATGGAGTTCAACACATAGTGATGCTATAAGGAAAAACATCCTAGTAAACCATCCAAGAGGTGTGATGAGAAATGTAGTTTCCAGTACCATTCTAAGGTACTGAAAAGGAAATATGAGAAATGGAGTCCAATCCATGAGGATGGTGTCATCAAAGGCATCCTGAAAACTGACCCGAGAGGCATGATGGGACATGTAATTTGTAGTGCACTGGCAATGTGGAGAAAAGCATGCTAGGAAATGTGTCCAACATGGAGCGATGCTATAAACAGGGAACAGGATGTTTCCTCAAGACTCGAGAGCCATAACAGAGAATGTAGTTTCTGGTACACTGCCAATGTAGAAAGAAAGGCATGATGGGAGATGAAGTCCAAAATGAGGAGAAAATACAGAGTAAGGCTTACTGGGAAATGAAGTTCAGAGTGTAGAGACACCTAACACTAACACTAATGCTAACCCAACCCCTAACCCTCAATCCTAACCATAACCTACGGCTAACCCTAAACTAACCCTAAACTTACCCAGAGCATAATCCAAAACCTTACCCTAATCCTATCCCTAACAATAACCTAACCCTAACCTAACCTTAATCCTTAACCTCCTGACACAAACCCAAAATGCTAACACTAAAAATAACCTAACTTTAACACCAGACCTTACCCCTGACTCTGACACTCTAACCCTAACCCCTAACACTGACACCTTGACCCTGACCCACACCCTCACACTGCTGAGGCACATCAACCCTACAGAAGGTCATATTAACTTGGTGAGGCCCTATACCTGCTGAGGCCCTGAATACATTCTGAAGAAAAGGAAAAATTCCTGAAAATACAGGGCACCTGGAAAAGGGAGTCCATGGTGTCATGGTGCTGTGGAGAAAGGCATCCTGGGAAATGGAGTCCATCATAGTGCTGTTGTAGAGAAAGGCAGCCTGGGAAATAAAGTCCAAATGTAGTGATGCTCTAGAGAAAGGCATCCTGGGAAATGAAGTCCAGAATGTAGTGATGTTTTAGAGAAAGGCATCCTGGGAAATGAAATACTGATACTTTAAAAAAAGGAATACTGGGAAATAAAGTCCAAAATGTAATGGTGATCTAGAGAAAGGCATCCAGGGAAATAAAGTTGAAATGTCCTGATGCTATAGATAAAGTCATCCTGGGAAATGAAGTCCAGAATGTAATGATCCTCTAGAGAAAATCATCCTGGGAAATGAAGTCCCACATGTAGTGATGCTGTAGAGAAAGGCATCCTGGGAAATAAAGTCCAAATGTGCTAATGCTACAGAGAAAAACATCTTGAGAAATCAAGTCCAGAATGGACTCATGCTATAGAGAAAGGCATCCCAGAAAATGCAAACCGGATTGTACTGATGCTATAGAGAAAGTCATCCTGGGAAATGAAGTCCTTATGTAGTGATGCTGTAGAGAAAGGCATCCAGAGAAACAAAATCCCACATGTAGTGGTGCTGTAGTGAAAAGCATCCTGGGAAATGAAGTACAAATGTTGTAGTGCTGTAGAGAAAGACATCCTGGGAAAAGAATTCCAGAATGTACTAATGCTCTAGAGAAAGGCATCCTGGGAAATGAAGTCAATATGTAGTGGTGCTATAGAGAAAGGAATCCTAGGAAATAAAGTTCAGAATATAGTGATATTCTCTAGAGATAGGCATTCTGGGAAATGAAGTCCAGAATATAATGATGCAATAGAGAAAGGCATCCTGTGAAATAAAATGCAAAGGAACTGATTCTGAAAAAAAAGGCATCCTGGAAAATGAAGTCTAGAATATACTGATGATGGAGAGAAAGGCATCTTGGGAAATGAAGTTGACATGTAGTGATGCTGTAGAGGAAGGCATCTTGACAAATGAAGTCCTGAATTTATTGATGCTATAGAGAAAGTCGTCCTGGGTAAAGGAGTTCAAATGTAATGATCCTGTAGAGAAAGTGATCCTGGGAAATGAAGTCCCACCAGTAATGATGCTGTAGAGATAGCCATTCTAGGAAATGAGGTTCAAATGTACTGATGCTATATAGAAAGCCATCCTGGGAAATGAAGTTCAGAATATACACATGATATAGAGAACGGCATCCTAGAAAAAGGAGTCCAGAATGTAGTGATGTAGAGAAATCCATCCTGGAAAATGAAGTCCAGAATGTAGTGAAGCTGTAGCGAAAGGCATTCTGTGAAATGAAGTGCAGAATGTAGTGATGCTCTAGAGAAAGTCATCCTGGGAAATGAAGTCCAGAATTGAGTGATGCAGTAAACTAAGGCATTCTGGGAGATGAACATACAGTGATGCTCTAGGAAAAGACATCCTGAAGTATGAAGTGTGAATTTTGTGATGCTATACAGAAAGACATCCTGAGAAATGAAGTACAAAAATGTCATGGTGCTATGGAGAAAGGCATCATGGGAAGTAAAGTCCACGATATATTGATGCTGTAGAAAACGTCATCCTGGGAAATGGAGTTCTGAATGTACTGATGATGTAGAGAAAGGCATCTTAGGAAACAAAGTCCAGAATGTACAGATGTTGTACACTAAGGCATCCTGGGAAGTGAAGAGCAGAATGTTGTGATGCTCTCAAGAATGGCATCCTGGGGTATCAAGTTTAGAATGTACTAATGCTATAGTGAAAAGTATCCCAGGAAATTCACTCCAGAATATACTCATGCTGTAGAGAAAGTCATACTGGGAAATGAAGTCCCACATATAGTGATGCTGTAGAGAAAGGCATCCTGAATGTCATGATGCTGTAGAGTAAGGCATCTTGAAAAATAAAATCCTGAATGTATTGATGCTATAGAGAAAGTCATCCTGGGAAATGGAGTCCAGAATGTAATAATGCTCTAGAGAAAATCATCCTCAGAAATGAAGTCTGAAATGTAGTGATTCTCTAGAGACAGGCATCTTGGGAAATGAAGCCCAGGATGTAATAATCCTGTAGAGAAAGGGATCCTGGGAAATAAAGTCCCACCAGTAGTGATGCTGTAGTAATAGTCATTCAAGGAAATAAAGTCCAAATGTACTCATGCTATAAAGAAGGCATACTGGGAAATGAAGTCCAGAATCGACTCATCCTATAGAGGAAGACATCCTAGGAAATGGAGTCCCGAATTTAGTGATGCTGGAGAGAAAAGCACCCTGGGAAATGATGTTCAGAATGCAGAGATGCTGTAGAGAAAGGTATCCTGGGAAATAATTCGTAATATAATGATGCTGTGGAGAAAGGCATCATGGGAAATGAAGTCCGGAATGTAGTGAAGCTTTAGAGAAAGGCATCCAGTGAAATGAAGTCCAGAATTTGTTGATGCTATAAAGAACAGCATTCTGGGAAATGAAGTCCATATATAGTGATGCTCTATGGAAAGTCATCCTGAAAAATGAAGTCCGAAAGTAGTGACGCTGTACAGAAAGACATGCTGGGAAATGAAGTACAAAATGTCATGGTGCTGTTGAGAAAAACATCCTGGGATACGAAGTCCATATATAATGACACTATACAAAAAGGTATCCTGAAAATGAAGTACAAAATGTTGTGATGCTGTAGAAAAAGGCATCCTGGGAAATGAAGTGGATATCTACTCATCCTATGTGAGTTCCAGAGATGAAAGCCAGGAAATCACTTGGTTGCCAGTTACCTCAATGGCACTTATTTGTGTTTTGAAACTATTTATATATGTGCTGGCACGTGAGTGTCCATATGCCACACCAGAAATGTAGAAATAAGAGAAAGATTTGAAGGAGTGAAATGGGTTTCTGGAGTATGAGCTCATGACACCAGCCCTAGCAGCAACCACCTTTACTCACAGAAACTCCTCTCTGAAATTCATTTGTTGTTTGGAGAAAGTGTTATGAAAAAATTGTATGGTCCTAACAATAAACTAACTCATTCAACAGGCAAGAAAAGACAAAAAGTGATATCAGTATATAGTTTTTGTTTACAAATAGTATTTATTAGTCAATGTCTACTATTTTCCATTATCTTTAAAAGAAAATGTTTTCAATCAGAAAAAAAATATTTTACTATTTTAATATTTCAACTAATCTTATTTCAGCATCAAAGAGACAGCTCTGTTAGAAATGTCTGTGTTGTACAAGGCTGTGACCTCATCTTGATCACCATATGAAGATAGACAAAAGTAGACCCCACAAAGTCTTTTATTCTTCACATTTCTGTCATGGCCTAAAAACCCATAGTCACATCTCTCTCTCTCTCTCTCTCTCTCTCTCTCTCTCTCTCTCTCTCTCTCTCTCTCTCTCTCTCACACACACACACACACACACACACACACACACACACACACACGAGATTTTTTAAAGTAAATGTCACTGCTATTACATTATCTGGCACCTCTATAATTCCCTTTGAAGGCAATACTTCAAGATATTATGCCAAATGGATAACAGTTGAGGACATGAAGATGCATGGAACCTTAAATAATATATACATATACACAGTACATCAAGTTCTATTGTAAAATATTCAGTTGATTACTCATTAACTTAAATTATTAAATCTCTTCCAGATAAATGAAAATGTTTCTTTGGATACACACATAAGTATTTAATGTTTTTATATACTCTATTAATTATTTTAACATTAACATTGTTAAAATATTTTGAGAAAATAACAATTATTGGAAGTAAATCATCTACCCTTTGACTTGTACTCAGGAGACTGACACATAAAGATCATGAATTCATATATATTCATGATTAATAACTGACATTCAAGATATTCTCTCACATTCATTTGTTGATCTGAAAAACTCGTATGAATAAATGTTTGGTCCTCAGAATAAACCAAATAAATTCACATGCAATAAAAGAAAAAAAAGAGAGAGCAATACATCATTTTCATTTGCAAATAGGATTTATCATTCAATTTCTCCTACTTTGCATTATCTTTCAAGGAAAATATGTTTACAATCTGAAAAGATGGTATTTTATTGATTCAATATTACAACTAATTTTATTTGAGCATCAAGGAGACAGCTGTGGTGAAAATGTCTTTCTTGTGCAAGTCTGTAATGATATGTTGAACAAAAATATGAAGTTTGACAAAAGTAGACCCCACAAAATAAATCTCACTGCTATTACATAATCTGACATCTCTGGATAATTCCCTTAGAAGACAGTACTTTGGGATGAAGTGCCAAATGCATAACAGATGAGGACATGAAGATGCATGGGACTTTAAATAATGTATATATATTCATAGCACATTATTTTATTGTGAAATATACAGTTGATTACTGACTCCCTTAAATTATTACATCTCTTCCAGATAGATGAAAATGTTTCTTTGGATACATACATAAAATATTTAATGATTTATTCTCTCTTAATTATTTTAAAATTAACCTCATTAAAATGCATTTGTAAGTAAATAGGTTGCAACAACTCTGAGTTTGGTCCCAGATTTTGGCACCAAAATATGAGTTTTGCAAATCTGAGGAAAGGTGTCCTGACTACCTGAGAGTCAGAAAACACTTTGAGCTGCTTAGCACAGCTCTGATAGCTGAAACTGCAAAAAGACAGATCAGTCATAGAGGGCAAGGTATCCCAGACACCTCAAGCTACTCAAAACAACAACTCTGCCCTGAAGGTGTCTTGGACACCTGGAGCTGTTTAGCTTAACCCTGCAGGGAAGATATTCTGACTTCTCAGGAAAATCAGGCCTGGAAGTGCTTCAGCAGGGAAGGGTATCCTGACTCTTCAGAAAAGTCAGGCTATACCTGGTGTGATGGGTGATGGTCTCCCTGCAGGATATAGCAATCCTGGTCCTCTCCTGGAGACCCACTCCAGCTGAGTTTTGCTCAGCGCCCTCTTAAGGGGGCTTCCTAGCAAAACCCTGCTTCTCTGGCCAAAGAAATTACAAAAATGTAGTAATCTCCTCTGGCTCAGGACAAAAGTGTTACTTTTCAGCTCTTTTGCTCTATCTACTCAGCAAGGATCTTCTGTTCAGCTCCCTCTTGCTCAATCCACTTGAAACATCTCAGCAAGGTACTTTTGTTCTGCTCCTCCTTGATCAATACACTATGGTGTATCACAGTAAGGTTCTTCTATTCAGCTCCCCCTTGCTCAAAACAACTTGGGATGTCCCAATAAGGTTCTTCTGTGCACCAGTGAATGAAGGTCTTCACACACAAAACACTTTTGAGATTTTTATTTGGGAAGGAGGAGTCCAGAAGAGTAACTGCTTCTACCAGGGTGGAGAGTACAACTCTCAATTGACCAGGCAGGGCAGTTCATATAGGATGTTTTGGGAATGGAGTCAACCAATTAGTTTGGTTTTTTTTCTGCCCAGTGTTTGGCCAGTTTTGTGGGCTAGGACAAAGATGGTCCTAATTACAGGGACAAATTGTTTTTCTTTCACTGGCCTTTCTTTGCTTTTTGACACTACCTTTTAAAGGAAGGGCATATTTATTTCACTGACTCTGATTCTAGGGACCAAGAGTGTTATTTTGGCACCAGTTTCAGAGTCAGGGCATGTTTCCTTAGTTCATTTCTCTGGCTCAGGTCCAAAACATAAGTTGTGTTTCTTTCCCTTGTTCTGGGCCCTAGGGCAGGATTCTACTATCCTGTTCTGTGATTGGTTAGTTTCACAAGTTATTTGGCCAGGGGCAGAGATGGCACTGATTTGAGCCAAACTGTGTTTTTTTTTTAAACTGGCCTTATCTGTGTCATCTTTCCCTAGTTCTGGGCTCCAGGGTCATCATGGGTTTCTTTACCCAGTGCCCTTTCCCTACACTTTTAACAAAACAACAATCAATGGTAGTACATCAACTACCCTTAGATTTGTGCTCACAAGACTGACACATAAAGATCATGAATTCTAATGTATCCATGACTAATTACTGACATTCAAACCAAGCAAATAACAAACAACATTTCAAGGGAATTTATGAAAAAATATTAAAAATAAAACCATGAACAAAAATCCACCACCCTTTCACAAACACCCTTACTTAAAAAGTGTGATCACGTACTGCCTGAGAGTTAAATAAAAATGAACCACTTAGATGATAGCCGTCCCATTCTACACAAGGCAGCAGATAAATACCTCTGAATAAGTGAAAGTGCCAAAGAAGGTGAACAAAAGCCACAGAATGAATATAAGGACCACAAAATAAACTTTACTAATTGAATTTGCCTTATATCCCACACTTCAGTATCTTACTCAAATGTTGCCAAATAGAAGCTGCAATGGGATCTTCATATCACTCTTCAGTTAATTTGGTTAATAATTTACTTACATTATATCTATAACAAAAAAGACTTAAAACAGGTTTTTTTTTCATTGAAACTGAAAACTGTGTTAAAGTCTTAACCAAATTGTTTACATAGTTTTCTTTTATATGAGTACCTATCTGTTTTCTTATATCAAGAGAATATAAAAAGCTTTAAAATATTTACAGGGATAGAGACATGATCAAGGCTTTAATACAAGTTGATTTCCTGGAACAAGATCAGATTTTTGGATGACTTCCAGTAATTCTTGCAAGAAGAAGCTCCAAGGGTCTAACCTTCTTGGGAACCAGAATGTACATTCATATACCCAGAGGAAGACAAACAGACAGACCGACAGACAGACAGACAGACAGACACACACACACACACACACACACACACACACACACACACACACAGAGCATAATTAAAATAAAGTCAAATCTTTAAACTAATTTTCAATCATGAATGTTTTTCTATTATAATTTCGGGAGCATGGGTTTTGAGGCATCTAAAGGATTACAAAGTTTTTCTCAATCATGAATTAGTCCATGTAATAGAAAGCAAGCATGTAGGCTTGAAGTCAGAGTATTCTATCATTTTCAGTCTGTGAAAGATTTCAGAAAATTTAGAAAATGGTACCCGCTGGAAGAAATTGGTTTTGAAGGTTGGCCTGAGTATTTACATCTGCACACCATTTCCAATTTACACTTTCTGCTTTATGCTGCATGACAAGAATGTGAACTCTAAAGCCAGGTGGTGGTGGCACACGCATTTAATCCCAGGACTTGGGAGGCAGAGTCAGGCCTATCTTTGTGAGTTCAAGTCCGGCCTGGCCTACAGAGCAAGCTATAGGAAGGCACAAAGCTACACAGAGAAACCCTGTCTTGAAAAAACAAAACAAAAAAAAAAAGAGAGTGGATTCTTAGCTGCCTGCTTTAACGGCCATGTCTGACACTTGTTTCCATGCCACTTTTACGGGGTTCCTATATTTCTCTGGAATCAAGGGACATATTAAACCCTTTTCTCAGTTCACTTAGATATGATCCATTATCAAAGCAACAGAAAAGCAATAATATACATCTATGAAATTTTACACCAGAATTTATTATTTCATGTATTTGAAGAGAGGTGTCTTCTAGAAGTGTGTAGGTCAGTTAGCCTTCAAAAACAGAAACTCAAAAAGATGGAAAGTAATGGGCACAGTAGTGCACACCTTTAATGCCAGTACTCAGGAGGCAGAGGCAAGTGGATTTCTATCAGTTTGAGGCCAGCCTGCTCTACAAAGTGAGTTCCAGGACAGCCAGGGATATGTAAAGACCTTGTCTTAGTTACCTTACCATTTAACTTTATAGGCCTTTTGTCCATATTAGTTGACATGTGTAAACAACACAAAAAGAGACATTATAATGCTTGAACAGATTGTTGACACAGTTTAGATTTTTTTCCAAAATAATTTTGTGTGATGGAATGTAAGTATGTGGCCTGAAATCATAACAATTCATATAGATTCAGATTGCCTTTGGTATAAATTTTTTCAGATCATCAAAGTCTAATGTTATATTCAAAGAATTTAAAGACCAATTACACACTAAAAGTTTTACAGTTATAGGATTGCTCTGTGTTGTGACTAGGCATTACCACATTGATTACATTCATAGGGTTTTTCTTCAGTATGTGTTCTTTAATATACTTGAAGATGGCTGGGCTGTGCTAAGGCTTTACCACACTGTTTATATTCATATGGTTTCTCTCAATTATGTGTTCTTTCATTAAATTTAAAAGCACTATGATGAACAAAGCCTTTACCACAGTGATCACAATTGTATGGTTCACTCCAGTATGTGTTATATTATAACTTTGAAGATGAGAGTGATGAGCAAAGGCTTGTAGAACACTGATTACATTCATAGGGTTTCTTTCCAATAAATGTAATTTCATGCCTTTGAAGATGACAGTGTTGTGCAAAGGCTTTTTCCCACTGATTACATTCATAGGGTTTCTCTCCAGTATGTGTTTTTGTATGCCTTTGAAGATCACTATTACATACAAGGGTTTTAACACATTGTCTACATTCATAGGGTTTTTCTCCCATGTGTACTTTCATGCCATTAAAGAGCGTTGTGATAAGCAAAGGCTTTACCACACTGACTATATTCATAGGGTTACTCTCCAGCATGTGTTCTTTTATGTACTTGAAGATAACTAGGCTGTGCAAAGGTTTTACCACATTGTTTACATTCATAGTGTTTCTCTCCAGTATGTATTCTTTCATGCCTTTGAAGATGAGAGTGACAAGAAAAGGTATTACCACACTAAGTA
The DNA here is from genome assembly GCF_949786415.1 of Peromyscus eremicus. Classification (NCBI taxonomy): domain Eukaryota; kingdom Metazoa; phylum Chordata; class Mammalia; order Rodentia; family Cricetidae; genus Peromyscus; species Peromyscus eremicus. The sequence continues at coordinate 6,113,572 of NW_026734288.1, forward strand.
CATTCATAGGGTTTTTCTCCTGTATGTGCTCTTTCATGCAGTTGAAGAGCACTGTGTCGAGCAAAGGCTTCACCACACTGATTACATTTATAGGGTTTCTCTCCAGTATGTGTTCTTTCGTGCAGTTGAAGACCACTGTGATGAGCAAAGGCTTTACTACACTGATTACATTTATAGGGTTTCTCCCCTGTATGTGTTCTTTTGTGTACTTGAAGATTATATGGCTCTGTAAAGGCTTTACCACATTATTTACATTCATAGGGTTTCTCTCCAGTATGTGTTCTTTTATGTACTTGGAGATGATTGTGACGAACAAAGGCTTTACCACACTGATTACATTCATAGAGTTTCTCTCCAGTATGTGTTCTTTCATGCAGCTGAAGAGTACTGTGTTGAGCAAAAGCTTTACCACACTGATTACATTTATAGGGTTTCTCCCCTGTATGTGTTCTTTTGTGTACTTGAAGATTATATGGCTGTGTAAAGGCTTTACTACATTGTTTACATTCATAGGGTTTCTCTCCAGTATGTGTTCTTTTATGTACTTGAAGATCATTGTGACAAACAAAGGCTTTACCACACTGATTACATTCATAGGGTTTCTCTCCAGTATGTGTTCTTTTATGTACTTGAAGATGACTGGATTGTACAAAAGCTTTACCACACTGATTACATTCATAGGGTTTCTCTCCTGTATGTGTTCTTTTATGTACTTGAAGATGACTGGATTGTACAAAAGCTTTACCACACTGATTACATTCATAGGGTTTTTCCCCTGTATGTGTTCTTTTGTGTACTTGAAGATTATATGGCTGTGTAAAGGCTTTACCACATTGTTTACATTCATAGGGTTTCTCTCCAGTATGTGTTTTTTATGTACTTGACGATCATTGTGACGAACAAAGGCTTTACCACACTGATTACATTCAAAGGGTTTCTCTCCAGTATGTGTTCTTTCATGCAGTTGAAGAGCACTGTATTGAGCACAGGCTTTACCACATTGATTACATTTACAGGGTTTCTCTCCAGTATGTGTTCTTTTATGTACTTGAAGATGAGTGGGGTGTGCAAAGGCTTTACCATAATGATTATTTTCATAGGGTTTCTCTCCAGTATGTGTTTTTTCATGCCTTTGAGGATGACTATGACATTCAAAGGCTTTACCACACTCAATATATTCATATGATTTCTCTGTAGTATGACTTCTTTCATGCCTGCAAGAATAATTGAAACATTTAAAAGATTTACCACATTCATTACATTGTTGAGTATTTATATCTTCATGAATTAATTTTACAATTTTGTCTATGTACAAAGGGAACTGAGATCTTAAAGTTTTAACATGTTGTTTACACTCATGTTGTTCCCCTGCATTAAGGATGACTTTGCATATTTGAATATGCCTTGATGGTAAGAGCCTTTATTACCTGGCTAATATTTGTGGCTTCATTGTTCTCTGAGGTTTTTCACATATTTGAAGAGAACTGGGAGAATTTGGACATTTATGTCCCTTGTTCCATGGATAAAGTTACCTATACTGTGAGTCATGCTACATGTTCAAAGTTAACCGGGACAAACAGAAACATGTACACAGACAGTCCTAGTACCCATAGGGCTTTTCTTTGGTGTATTTGTTGATCTATTCTTAATGAATCTGGAAAACCAATTGTTTGTAAACTTGAATCACATTCAACAAGTATACTCAACATGGGACTACTACATGTCTTTTAAGTGTTCTGAGATTCAGAGATGTGCATAGCTTCCTCCCTGTCCTTATGTTTTTAGGCCTGGTATCCAAAGTGACATATAATATAACTATTAAAGAAAGAATAACAACAAGAATATTTCCACATTTCATTTACAGTTGGAATTTCTGTTCCTCATCAACGTGTGGTACAGGGAATAATGTTTCTGTACAACAACAACCCCTTTACTCTTGACTCGAACTACCTTTTTAACTGAAATTAGCAAAGACAGAACAACTATATGAGTAACTATACTATGGACTATTTGCTTATTAAAAGGTTGTGTATATATTCTTATCACATATTCAATGAGTATATCTTTTGTAATATGAAATACTATGAAAATAAATGGATTGCCATTTGTACAGCATAGCTTTGATGATGCTATTATTCAAATGGTGATTTGTCATAGGCATTTTTTGTCTTCCTTCTTAAAAGAATCACTTTCAAACACAAATTTCTTACCTGCCATGTGTCTTTATGAGCATTTAATGATCATCAATGCATTTTAAGCTGTAATTATTTACACTGTTTAATTTAATTAAAACATCCACATAAATTATATATATCCAGAGGCCCATTTCTATCAGCTTTTACAAGAAAATTACCTTCCATGTTTTTGAGAACTTTGACAATGTTCTTCAACTTCAAGATTTTCCCAGTTGTAGCCTAAAATATAGGACAAGAAAATGTATGAAATACTACAGGATACTGGAAATTTTATATTACTATCTTCAGTGATCCTTAGAACCAAATCTGATTTATTCATTTCATTCTTCCTCATTCTCAATCAGAATTGCAGAAGAGCATCAATAACTAAGAAACAGTTGTGCCCTTATTTAAAATGTGAAGGAAAATTTATAGTATTACCTATAGCTGTGAGGTTCATATAGGTCTCCAGCATCACACCTTCATAGAGATTCCTCTGTGAAGAATCCATCAATGCCCACTCTTCCTGAGTGATGTCGATATGCACATCATTATAGGTCACTGTATTCTAAAATATGCCATATATAAATATGCCAACCATATGTATAAAACAAAAAGCATGATACATCATTGTAAATGTGTGCTTCATTGAGAATATAGCCATATAATTCTGGTTAGAGCTACACAAATTCTATAAATCAGACATTAAAATGAAATCAAATTACTTCACAAATAAACTTAATAGGAGGTTGACCTCTATTATTTCTGAATGCTCTGAACAGGATACCACCTTGCAAGAGAAATGCCTATTAACAGAGATAGAGAGACAAGCAAACACTTCAATAGTACTGAGCACCCATCAGAGAAATTATATGAACAATTATTAACTACAGAGAAGATTTGTAAGCTGAGTATGTCAGCTCACGCTTTTAATCCCAGAACTTACAAGGTAGAAGCAGGTATATCTGCTTCTGATGTGAAAGTTAGCCTAGTCTATGCTAACTGTATCTGCACTGAATCTTCCATTCAAACAAACAAAAAAGATAAGATGAACTCAGAGATTTTTTTTTACTGAAGATCCTACAAAGAGTTTGGCATTCACTCCATTTCTCTATTCATTTTCCAGAAACCTGAATTGCTCCAGTTTAAACTGTACATTAATAAATCTTACTAAAAGGAACTGTGCATTTAAACAGTTACAAATAGAAAGAAGATAACATTAGCAATATCAATGATGGTCATAAACAATCAACACAGGGAATGAGAGATGGCTCATAAGTAAAAGATTTCTTACTGGTCTTACATATAGATGGGCTCAATTGTCAGAACTTATATGGTGGAATCACACAACTGTTCATTATTCCAAGATTGTGGGTTCTAAGACCCTCTTTGGACTACTGTGAGGACAGGTGTACATGTGGTCCACATCTATGTATATAGACAAAAGAATCATATTCGTTAAAAAAACATCAAAACAAACACAAAAAGCAAGAAGAATGTCACACAATTGTAATCTAATGACTCAGAAGGCCCAGACACTACATTTAGTAAGAGAATGGTATCTTCTGCTGAATTTCAAAATTGAAACTGGGGGGTAACGCTCAGCAAAACAACAAATGCTTGACATGTACAAAAACATATACTCTAGGACCATCACCCAATAATATATATTTAAAAAACCTGGAATGTTGAACAACCTTTAATCTCAGCATGTAGGAGCAAGAGTCAGGTGACTCTCTGATTTGGAGGCCAACTTGGTTTACAGAGCTACTTTTAGGAGAGTCAGGGCTACTCAGTCAAAGCTTTTCTTCAGAAACAAAAATAGGAACAACAAAATTTTAAAAAAAATCAGGCTAGCAAGGTGGTTTAGCATTGAATACCATTCCATCAATTGTATTTTATGTGATTTGATGATACTATCTATACTGGTGATGAAGTCATGGCAGCATAAGAAGGAAGCTGGTTCATTCATTTCAACCACAACATAGTAGAAACATAGAAAAGGAAATGGGTTGAGGCTATAGAAGCACATATCACCAGCCCCAATGAGATATTTTATCCAGAGAGGTTCCACAAGTACCGCAAAGAAAGTCACCAAGGAGAGACATGTGTTCAAATACCTCATCCATCTGGGAGCTTTTTATTCAATTAACTAGATTCTCACCCAGGTCACTATAGGCTCAAGTGTCATCCATGAAGAAAATGCATTTAGTCACTTCAATGATTCGCTTAGTCTGCAACAACCCCTACACTGTTGAAATGTCCAAAGTCTCTTTTGACACTCAAGACAAATTCTTGACTGTGGTATCTTCTAAAATCATTAAACAATTTAAATATTTCCAACATGTGAATGGCACAGAAAATCCATTACCATCCCTAAGGAGAGGAAGTAAGACACAGTGAGTAAAGATTGGACCAAGGGAAGACTGAAACCCAGCAGGGCAACCATTGAATCTGGTAGCTCTATGTCAGAGAAATGAGGCTTCATTTTTGAAGGACTTAGATCGCTCTCTCTCCACAACTTCCCATACATTTCTCTCTGCTTACTTCCACTCCATATATGCAGCTAGCACTCCATGTAAGATGTCTCATAGCTTAATTATTTCAACATCTTATGGTCTCAAAATGAATCTCAGGCTTCATCCTCATAGTATCATGCAATGAAGTCAGACAGTCTTCTCTCTGGAGCTCTTACCATACCAAACACAGATGCCTACAACAGAGTTGACCTGAAAATGCAGATTAAAAATGTATAATCTTAAATTTTACATCATTCTGGTCTACAGAACCAGTTCAACATCAATCATTCCTCCAAATTTGGTTACTAAGTTGTGATGGCCTCTGCCACGCTTAGACCAGAGATGCAGCAGTCTTTGAATAAAGTTGCTTCCTGAGAATGCCAATCAATTTGCATAATCACACCATTAACTGAGGGCATATAAGGGTGGATTCTTATCCTTGGGGAACCTACCTAGGCTTCTAATGTAGATTAAGGGCCTTCTTTTAAATGGTGATAATCTACCTGATAATTCCTGACTTTGTTCAGGATTTCACTACCTTCTGCAAATTCATAGTGCTGTTTTTCTTTACAACCCATAGACTTTTCATTTATTTATATCCACTTCTTGATTTTTTTAATGTAGTACTGAATGAATCATAAGTAATAGCTATCCAAGAAAGTCAATATTCCATCTAAAAAAACGGCCCCATTTTTTTTAATTCTGCCTTACTCAATCAATTTCTTGAGGGCATGGGAAAATAAGAAAAGTTAAAGTCCAAAATATCACATACATGTCCTCTATTTTAATTCCCACTGAAATCCTTTGACTTCAACCTCCACTGTTTGCAGTACTTTAACAGTATTTTATTCTCAGCACTAAAAAAATGACCAATTAAGCTCTATATGAAGCTTTCTATGTCTTTTGCCATCTAAATTTTGATATGTTCAACCATCTCCCCAAAGTCACCATTCCCACCACCTTTGAACCACAAAATCACTTTTGGTTTTCTACATTCTGTTACAAATTGCTTTTTTTCTTTCTCTGATTCAATCCTCTACACAAAAGCACCTCAGGTAACAAACATGTTTATATGGCTCATTCTGCCAGACCACAATCCATCATTGTGAGTGTTTAGGATAGAAATTCAATCTAACAACTGAAGGTAAAAAACATGTGGAATCATTGTTTCCAGGCTTTCTCTCTGACATGGTTATTGTCTCATGACAAGCTTACTGTCTTATGTACTGCAGGCCAAATTTCTTAGGGATGCTGCATGCTCAGTGGAAGGGCCATCACCTGGAAATCATCAATCAACAAAATCGCTCAAAAACTTAGCAACTAGCTATTCTGAATGGGGCACATCCTCAATAGATGTTTCCAAAAGTGACTGTGGGCTCTGAAATGTTGACATCTGGAAGTAACTAGCACACAGAGACAATAATGTATGAGACTTTACAAACTTAAACCCAATGAATCACCTACATCAATAATTTAAATAGCAAAAAAATTGATAATGATAACAAGTAGCAACACAGATACACCAAGAAATGAAGAAATACAAGTTTCTAAGATCAAGAAGAAAAAACTAAAATTGTTCCTCCACAGAAAGTCTCCAAATCAAAAACCTGAGAAACTCCTAACATAATATAGCAATTTTCCATACAATAAAAATAACTGAAGTTCCATCAATTGCCAGAGACACAATATAACTATATCATAACTAATAATAAAAAAACTCACAGCACACAGATGATACCATTGATAATAGGAGACAGAAAGACAGACCTACAAATATAATATTGTCCCTTGAAAAAAGTTACAAGTTTCTAATGAAAATCAAAAATCAGAGAAATCACTGAGCACCATTTACCCTGGTCACTCCAGTTCCTTTGTTACCAATAAGAGAAAAATGGGTTGGGTGAGGAGACTGTTCCACCAAAATTGGAATCATTCACTTGAAGCCTGATATTTCTACATTGTAGAAAATAGTTTTGGCTACTAATGCTATTTTATTCTCCTTTTATAAGGAAAAGGATGTCTGTTAGAAAATTTTAAAAAATTTTCTTTTCTATGATTGAAGATTAGATGTAAACCTGTATCAGAGTGAGGAAATAAATAATTTTAAAACAAATTAAAAATATAGATTTTTAAATAATCATTGTATGATTCTATTATATACTTCAACCAACCAAATTCCCTCTAATTGCTTTATAAGTCTTAAGAGCTTTTGCAAACAAGTCTAGACACATTTTCAGTATATATTTGTATGTATAAGAAAGAATATTTTCCATGTGTGTATAGGTGACAGAGCAAAGATCATGTAAGATCCATTGGATCTGGAATAGCAGCCTCCCAACTTGGGTGCTGGTATCTGAACTCAACCAAGAAGAATAATTGCTGAGTGACATTTGCAGCCCACATACTTCCAATAAACTAAATGCCTTTCACAGATTAGCCAAAACAGAAGCCTAAATACAAAAATAAGTAAATAAATGATCTTTGGGATCCTAATGAATCTGTATTAAGATGTTGGGTATGGGACCAGGAAGACTATCCACAGACCTTACCCACTCTCATGGTTCCAATACTCAGAGTTGTCCTGAGGCCTGAAACAGAACTCCAGCTGCAGCCTCCCCTCTCTCTTTTCACATCTCATGTGGATTTCAAAGACCATCTCCACCTACCCTTCCTTACACTTCTCATATCTGAGTCCCATCACCCAATGGGGCAGACACCCTCTGGTCAATTACTCACCACATCTTCCAGATACCAGCTAGGATGTCTGCAGATCTACCATATTGTCTCTTACCCCACACCTGATTTTAAAAGTTGCTCCTATCAGTGGAGTAGAATACCAGAGGCATCTTCCCCTCTTCCTTCTCCATGCCTCCAGTGCATATGAAGGTCATCTCTCCTGCATTCTTCTTCCCCCAGTTTACAACACCACCAAGCATTATCCCTTAAACACACAAGCCAAGAAGGCCAGGAAAAAGGCAACAGTCATTTAACATGCATTCTGAAACTCCAGAGAAAAAACACAAACCCAGGAACAAAACTCCCATGCAAAAAAGGTGAAGTTAGAAACCAGCACCTAGACTTATCACCCTAAACCTAGATGCCTGGCAGTGAAACATAATTAATAACAGGCAGGGCACTATGTCACCACCAGAATCCAGCTATCCTACCAGAGCTGGCCACAAATACACAAAAATAGTTGAAAAATAGTTTAAGGGGAAAAGCCCTTAAAATCAAATATATGTAGATGATAGAGGCCCTTAGAAATTAATAAACACCTTACATAAATTCATGAAAGCACAAACTAACATACAATGGGAGGAAATCAAACTCCTCCAAGAAAGCTAGGAAAGCACAAACAAGTGGAGTAAACCAATAAACAACTTAAATAAAACCAAGAAAAAACAAACAAATCACCAAAGGAAACAAATACAACTGTTTAAGACCTGAAAATGGAAATAAAATCAATAAAAGAAAAAAAAAAACGGAAACTGTGTGAATCCCAGAAATGAAAAATTTAGGACTACAAACAGGAATTACAAAGGCAATGTTGACCAATAGAATAGAGAAATGGAAGAGGGAATCTCAAACACTGGGGATACATTAGAAGAAATGGATACACCAGTCAAACAAAATGTTAAATATAAAAACTTCTTGATGCTAAAAAACTAAGAAATCTGGAACATTATGTAGAGACCAAATCTATAAATGACAGGAATAGAGGAAAGATTAAAAACAAGCAAACAAAAAAACCAAACCAAACAAATAAATGCAAAAAAAACAAGAAACACACTTAAACATCAAAGATGGAGATTACTAAAAGGTAAAGGCTGGAAAAACATATTTAAAGCAGTTGGAACTAAGAAGTAGGCTTGTGTAGCCATTTTATTATCTACCAAAATAAACTTCAGACAAAAATTAATCTAAAGACATGGGAAGAACACTTTATCAAAGAAAAATCCATCAATATGCCATTTCAATTATCAATATCTATGCCCCCAACACTATGTTATCCACTTTTGTAAAAGAAACACACAGATTAAATGACACATTGACACTTCCAACACAGCTGCTGATTGTAGGACTAATCGAGGCTCACCTTTCCCTTACCCTCCACTTCACTGCTGACCTGGTGCCTTAATTTTTTGATTGGCACTATTCCCCAACAGTCCCAGATATCCTTCTCCCTCTCACCTTAGCAGATTTGTTACAGGGTCCAGACTGCAAGAACCTAGCAATCAAGTAGGTGACATAATTATACCTGTGCTCACGTAACTATTGATTTTAATGCAATTGAGAGACAAAACCACAAATTTACAAAAGTTTAAAAGGAAGGATGGCATTGACAGGAGGGACGCCTTTAATCCCAGCACCCGGTGAAGGAGTCATGTCCATGGGATGAGACCAGAACAGATCCGAACACTTTGTGTGAGGCCAACCCAGGTCCCAGCTGCTGATCCTATGAAACCCAACAACTTGGAAGTGTTGGTGAGATTATTCTACTAAACAACCTGCCCAGCTGAGATACATTTTGGAGATGATTAAGAATCCTATATTCTGCAGTCTGAGGAAACAAGATCAGTTGAGGAGTTGGTGAATGAGCAAAACATGACCTGAGAACACAAAAGAAGGCGCCGCCCAGCCACTGAACCAGATCACCAAAATCATAAGCCTACACTGCAACAACTGGGAACAGGTAAGCAGCCATTGCTGGACTGTCAGATTGGGTCTCTAGCCCCTAGGCCCTACCCATTGGAGTCCCTGGGAACAGACAACTATCTTTCCCTGCTACCCCAAAAAAGAAAACCTATGAACCTAACAACCACTGAAACCATAAGCACAACCTACACCAACTGGGAACAACTGCTCTCTGAGACAGAATTCACTAACCCTGATTGGATTAAGCTGCTCCTGAAGAAACAGAGCCCAACAGCACCAATTTAACCAAGAACACCTAGTGGACCAAAAATAACAATTAGAACAAGAGAGGCACCTTCAGACACAGACACCTCCTGCACCAAGCAGAGGAAGAGATGAGTAGATGCCAGTGCAAAAATACAGGCAACAACATAAAGACCTATATGACAACATCAGAACCTAATGATTCTACACCTGCAAGACCTGAACATACTAAGGCAGAAGAAACAGAATAAATCAATCATAAAAATGACTTTAAAAAGATGATAGAGGCCCTTAAAGAGGAAATGAAAAACTCCCTTGAAGAAATAAAAAATTCCCTTAAAGAAATGGAAGAAAAAACAAACAAAAATTGGAAGAAATCAAAGAAAGCCAAGAAAAAGTAATTAAACAGATGAAGAAAACAATTCAAGATTTGAAAATTGAAATTGAGACAATAAAGAAAACACAAACTGAGGGAATGCTGGAAATAGAAATTCTGACTAAATGAACAGGAGCTACAGAAGCAAGCATTACCAACCAAATGCAAGAGATGGAACAGAGAATCTCTGACACTGAAGACACAATAGAGAAAATAGATTCACCAGTTAATGAAAACACTAAAGACAAAAAAGTAGTAACTTAAAATGTCCAAGAAATTTGGGACAACATGAACAGACCAAATCTAAGAATAATAGGAATAAGAGAAGGAGAAGAATACCAAGTCAAAGGCACAGAAAATATATTTAACAAAATCATAGAAGAAAACTTTCCTAACCTAAAGAAAGAAATACCTATGAAGATACAAGAAGCATACAGAACACTGAATAGGCTGGTTCCAAAAAAAAGTCCCCTCCATACATAATAATCAAAACACTAAATATACAGAACAAAGAAAGAAATACTAAGAGCCACAAAGGGAAAAAACCAAGTAAATATAAAGGCAGACCTATCAGAAAAGCACCAGACTTGTCAATAGAGACTATGAAAGCTAGAAGGTCATGGAAAATGTTATGCAGACACTAAGAGAACATGATGCCAACCAAAATTATTATACCCAGCAAAATTCTCAATAACCATAGACAGAGTGAACAAAATATTCCATGACATAACCAGATTTAAACAATACTTCTTCACAAATCCAGCCCTACAGAAAGCACTAGAAGGAAAAATCCAACCTAAAGAAGCTAAACACACACAAGAAAACTCAGACAATAGATAATCCCACAACAACAAATACCAAAGAAGGAAAATGCAACACTACCACACACACACACACAAAAAAAAAAACCCCCAGAAATTAACAATCATTGGTCATTAATATTCATCAGTATAAATGGTCTCAACTCACCTGTAAAAAGACACAGACTAACAGAATGGATAAGAAAACAGGAGCCATCCTTCTGCTCCAAAAAGAAACACACCTTTACTTCAAAGACAGACACTACCTCAGAGTAAAGGGCTGGGAAAAGGCTTTCCAAGAAAATGGACCTAAGAAGCAAGCTGGTGTAGCTATCCTAAAATCTAATAAAGTAGACTTCAAACTAAAATCAATCAAAAGAGATCAGGATGGACATTACATATTAATTACAGGAAAAATCCACCAAGATGAAGTCTTGATTCTGAACATTTATGCCCCAAATACAAAGACACCCACATTTATAAAAGAAGCATTACTAAAGCTTAAATTGCACATCAAACCCCAGAAATTAGTAGTGGGAGATTTCAACACACTACACTCAGCAAAAGACAGATCTACCAGACTGAAACTTAACAAAGAAATAAAGGACCTAACAGATGTTATGACTCAAATGTACTTAATAGATATCTACAGAACATTACATCCTAACACAAAAGAATATAACTTCTTCTCTGCACCCCCATGGAACCTTCTCAAAAATTGACCACATATTTCATCACAAACCAAATCTCAACAGATACAAAAACATTGGAACAACTTCCTGTATCTTATCAGACCACCATGCCATAAAGTTAGATTTCAACAACAACAAAAATTACAGAAAGCTTACAATCTCCCAGAAACTCAATAATGCCCACCTGAAACATCAATGGGTAAAGGAAAAAATAAAGAAAGAAATTAAAGATCTAGAATTTATTGAATATGAAAGTACAACATACCCAAACTTATGGGACACTATGAAAACAGTGCTAAGAGAAAAATTAATAGCTCTAAATGCACACATAAAGAAAATGGAGAAATCTCAGCTGGGTGGTGGTGGCACATGCCTTTAATCCCAGCACTTGAGAGGTAGAGCCAGGAGGAACTCTGTGAGTTCAAGGCCAGCCTGGGCTACCAAAAGAAGTTCCAGGAATGGTGTAAAGCTACAAAGAGAAACCCTGTCTCAAAAACAAAACAAAAAAAAAAACAAAAAAAAAGGATTGGGGCTGGAGAGGTGGCTCAGAGGCTAAGAGCACTGACTCTTCTTCCAGAAGTCCTGAGTTCAAATCCCAGCACCTACTTGGTGTTTCACAACCATCTGTAATGAGATCTGGCAACCTCTTCAGTATACATAATAAATAAATAAATGTTTAATAAAGAAGATGGAAAAATTTCATATCAATGACTTAACAGCACAACTGAAAGCTCTAGAACAAAAAGAAACAAACTCAACCAGGAGAAATAGACACCAGGAAATAATCAAATTGAAGTCTAAAATCAATGAAATTGAAACCAAGAAAACAATACAAAAAAAATCAATAAAACAAAGAGTTGGTTCTATGAAAAAAATCAACAAGATAGACAAACTCCTAGCCAAGTTAACCAAAAGGCAAAAGAGAGAGCACCCTAATGAACAAAATCAGAAATGAAAAGTGAGACATAACAACAGACAATAAGGAAATCCAGAGAATCATCAGGCCATACTTTAAAAAAGCTGTACTACACAAAATTGGAAAACCTGGAAGAAATGGACAATTTTCTGGATAGATACCACATACTAAAGTTAAACCAAGACCACATAAACTATTTAAATATTCCAATAACCCCAAAAGAAATAGAAACAGTCATCAAAATTCTCCCAACCAAAAAAAAAGCCCAGGACCAGATGGTTTCAGTGCAGAATTCTACCAGATTTTCAAAGAAGAACTAATTCCAATACACTTCAAATTGTTCCACACAATAGAAACAGAAGGAACATTATCAAACTGTTTTTATGAGGTTACAATTACCCTGATGCCCAAACCACACAAAGATTCAACAAAGAAAGAATTGCAGACCAATATCTCTCATGAACATTGATGCAAAAATACTCAATAAAATATTGGCAAACCAAATCCAAGAACACATCAAAAAAATTATCCACCATGGGATTGGGGATTTAGCTCAGTTTTAGAGCATTAACCTAGTAAGTGCAAGGCCCTAAGTTTGGTCCTCAGCTTTGAAAAAAAAAAGAGAGAGAGAGACAGAGGAAAAAAAAAAGCTGTCCACCATGACCAAGTAGGTTTCATCCCAGAGATGCAAGGATGCGTCAACATATGAAAATCTGTCAATGTAATATACCATATAAACAAACTGAAAGGAAGAAAACCCGCATCATCATCTCATTAGATTCTGAAAAAGCCTTTGACAAAATCCAATACCCCTTTATGATGAAGGTCTTAGAGAGATCAGGATTAAAAGGAACATACCTAAATACAATAAAGGAAATTTACAGCAAGCCAACAGCCACCATCAAATTAAATGGACAGAAAAAGTGGTTGCACTAAAATCAGGAACAAAACAAGGCTGTCCACTCTCCACATACTTATTTAATATAGTACTTGAAATTCTAGCTAGAGCAATAAGACAACAAAAGGAGATCAAAGGGATAAAAATTGGAAAAGAAGTCAAAATTTCACTATTTGCAGATGTTATGATAGTATACATAAGTGACCCCAAAAATTCTACCAGGGAACTCCTACAGTTATTAAACTCCCACAGTAAAGTAGCAGGATATAAGATCAACTCAAAAAAAATCAGTAGCACTCCTATAAAAAAAAATGATAAAAGAGCTAAGAAACAAGTCAGAGAAACATCACCCTTTTCAATAGCCACAAATAACATAAAATATCTTGGGATAACACTAACTAAACAAGTGAAGGACCTGTTTGATAAGAACTTTGAATCTCTTCAGAAAGAAATTAAAGAAGATATCAGAAAATGGAAGGATCTCTCCCATGCTCATGGATAGGTAGGATTAACATAGTAAAAATGGCAACCTTCCCAAAAGTAATCTACAGATTCAATGCAATCCCCATCAAAATCCCAACACAATTCTTCGCAGACTTGGAAAGAAAAATACTCGATGTCATATGGAATAACAAAAGACCGAGGATAGCTAAAAGAATTGTGTATAATAAAGCAACCTCTGGAGGCATCATCATCCCTGACCTCAAGCTCTACTATAGTAATAAATACAGCTTGGTACTGGTATAAAAACTGAGATATAGACCAATAGAATTTAATTGAAGACCCTGACATTAATCCACACACCTATGAAAACCTGATTTTTGACAAAGAAGCCAAAACTATACAGTGGAAAAAAGAAAGTATCTTCAACAAATAGTGCTGACATAACTGGATGTCAATATGTAAAAGATTACAAATAGACCCATATCTGTCACCATGCACAAAACTCAAGTCCAACTGGATCAAAGACCTCAACATAAATCCAGTTACACTAAATTTAATAGAAGAGAAAATAGGAAGTACACCTAAACGAATTGGCACAGGAGATCATTTCCTAAATATAACACCAGCAGCACAGACCCTGAGCACAACAATTAATAAATGGGACCTCTTGAAACTTACAAGCTTTTGTAGGGCAAAAGACATGGTAAATAAGACAAAAAGACAGGCAACAGAATGGGAAAAGACCTTCACCAACCCCACATCTAACAGAGGACTAATCTCCAAAGTATATAAAGAACTCAAGAAACTAGGCATCAAAATACTGAACAATCCAATTAAAAAAATGGCCTACAAAACAAAACAGAGAATTCTCAAAAGAAGAATCACAAATGGCTGAAAGACATTTAAAGAAATGCTCAACATCCTTGGTCATTAGGGAAATGAAAATCAAAACAACTCTGAGATACCACCTTACACCTGTCAGAATGGCTATGATCAAATACACTAATGACAGTCAATGTTGGAGAGGATGTGGAGCAAAGGGAACACTCCTCCACTGTTGGTGGGAATGCAAACTTATACAACCACTGTGGACATAAGTAGGGCGGTTTCTCAGAAAATTAGGAATTGATCTACCTCAAGACCCAGCCATACCACTCTTGGGCATATACCCAAGGAATTCTCAATCATACCAGAAAGATACAGGATCAACTATGTTCATAGCAGCACTATTCGTAATAGCCAGAACCTGGAAACAACCTAGATACCCATCAACTGAAGAAATGATTAAGAAAATGTGGTTCATATACACAGCAGAGAAAACAATGACAGCATGAAATTTGCAGGCAAATGGACGGAACTAGAAAATATCATCCTGAGTGAGGTAACCCAAACCCAGAAGGACAAACATGGTATTTACTCACTCATAAGTATAATCTAGATATAAAGCAAAGAACAATCAGACTGCAACCCACAGAACCAGGGAGGCTATATAGCATGGTGGACCCTAGGATGATTGTGGCTTATAATAAGTTTTGGTTTTACTCAATTACTGGGCAAGCCTCAATGAAACATCTCACTGTCACTATTAGGATAAGAGTTTATACTGTATCAAGCTGATAACAGAAAAATAAATAAATAAATAATTATAAATTAAAAAATGATACATTGACTCTCACTCATGGTTTTACAGTGGTAGACTTCAATACCTCACTCACACCAATTGACATGTCATCTAGATGAAAACCAAACTGAGAAATATTGGAGTTAATGGATTTTATAAACAGTATGATCCAAACAAATACTATAGAACGTCCAATAGAAAGAAAAAGAATACACCATCCTCTCAGCAACACATGGGGTTTTCTCCAAAGAAGATTACATACTTGGACCCAGTTCAAGTCCCAACAGATACAAGAAAATTTACATAATTGTGCATAATAACAGACCACTATGGATTATAGCTGGATATTAAAAAAAATTAAATCTCATGAGAACTGAACAACACTCTGCTGAAGAAAATGGGTCAAGACAGAAACAAAAAAAGGAAATTAAAAAGTTTCTACGACTCATTTCTTAAAAAATAATTACACAACATGCTCAAACTTAAAGGACACAACAAAAATGGTGATGTGATGAAACTGTATATAACTGAGTGTCTACATTAAAAAAATAAAACTCTATCAAAGACACAAGAAGTAAATAATAATACCTGCATATGCAGGAAGTACAAGTAGATGGAAAAGCCTTTGGAGTATTTTTAACAATGCCCTTGGAGGAGGAATATCGCCTCCATAGGCAAAAGTCTGCCCCCAGCCCTAGTATGGACTCCTGGCTCCGGGAATTTCCAACCGCCTGGGCTGAGACGGGGGAATGGGGCTGGCCAAACATCGACCTCCAATATATGTGGAACTTAAAGCTAATGCGGACCCAGTAAAAGTCCGCCAGTATCCCATGACCTTAGAGGCCAAGAAGGGAATCACCCCCCACATACAGTGACTTCTGAAAGAGGGGGTCTTACGGCCTGTCCAGTCTGCATGGAATACACCCCTCCTTCCAGTTAAGAAACCACAAACAAATGATTATCGATCAGTCCAAGATCTCTGGGAAGTCAACAAAAGGGTAATAGACATTCACCCCATAGTACCTAACCCGTATACCCTGCTAAGTATGCTCCCACCAGACAAGAAATGGTATACTGTTCTGGATTTAAAGGATGCTTTCTTTAGTCTTCCACTTGGCCCGAGCAGCCAGGGCTACTTTGCTTTCGAGTGGCATGATCCAGATATTGGAATAAGCGGGCAACTGACCTGGACGAGGCTGCCACAAGGATTCAAGAACTACCATATTTGATGAGGCCCTCCATGAAGACCTGAGTGAGTATCACACCCAGCACCCCCATGTCTCTCTCCTACAACATGTAGATGACATACTGATAGCCACTAAGACAGAAGGAGAATGCCTCAGGGGAACAAAAGACCTTCTAAGAACGCTGGGGGCACTAGGCTACCGAGCCTCTCCGAAAAAGGCTCAGATCTGCAAGAAACAGGTAGCCTACCTGGGATATGTACTGAAACAAGGAAAAAGATGGCTGTCAGAGGCCAGAAAAGAAACGGTGTTAAAGATACCCGTACCTAAAACAGTCAGACAAGTCAGAGAGTTCCTGGGCTCTGTGGGGTTTTGTAGACTCTGGATTCCGGGGTACACTGAAATTGCTCGCCCCCTTTATGAAGCCACAAAGAAACAGATTCTGACTTGGAATAAGGAGAGGCAAACTGCCTTTGACACCATCAAGCGAAAATTGCTGGAAGCCCCAGCCCTAGGCCTCCCGGACATCAACAAGCCCTTCCTCCTCTATATAGATGAAAGGAAAGGGGTGGCAAAAGGGGTGCTGACTCAGAATGTCGGGCCATGGAGGAGGCCTGTTGCCTATCTATCAAAGAAACTGGACTCTGTAGCCGCAGGGTGGCCCCCATGTTGCACATCATTGCAACTGTGGCTTTGCTGGTCAAAGATGCTGATAAACTAACCCTGGGACAGAACCTTGTGGTGGCTACCCCCCATGCTAAAGCAACCCCCCATAGATGGCTTAGCAATGCCAGAGTGACTCATTACCAAGCTCTGCTTTTAAATCCAAGCAGAATCACATTCCAGGCACCGACCGCTCTAAACCCAGCCACCATACTGCCAGACCCAGACCTAGAGACCCCTATCCACGATTGTGCTGAGATCCTAGCCCAGGCACACTGTGTCTGACCCGATCTCCGCTACATACCACTGACAGATGCAGAAGAGACGTGGTTCACTGATGGGAGCAGCTTTGTACGAAATGGACACAGGTATGCTGGGGCTGCAGTGACCACCACCTGTGAGATTCTCTGGGCAGAAGCTCTGCCAGCCGGCACCTCAGCCCAGAAAGCTAAGCTGATAGCACTCACTAAAGCCCTGCACCTGGGCAAGGATAAAAAGATTAACATTTCTACTGATAGTAGATATGCATTTGCTTCACTCCATATCCATGGGGCAATATACATGGAAAGGGGGTTGCTCACCGCTGAAGGGAAGGCTATTAAAAATAAACAAGAAATACTGGACTTGCTACAAGCATTATGGCTCCCAAAGAAACTTGCGGTAATGCACTGTCCGGGCCACCAAAGGGGAACAACCTGGGGGACCAGTTAGCAAAGAAGGCAGCCTCACTAGAGATCACAGCGGCTCTACCTCTACCGACTCTACTCTACCCGTTCTGGCAGATCCAGGCCCCGCAGCTTACCCCCCACACTGCATTATAATTCAGATGAGGAAGCCTGGGCTTCTCAGATAGAGGGAGCATATAAAAAGGAGGATGGATGGTGGCGGCTACCCACAGGGAAAGTGCTTCACCCAAGCCTACTGTGAAAACGTATCCTCCAGAGGATCCATCAGACCTCTCACTTAGGGACCCGGAAGCTGAGAGAACTGATCTCTAAGTCCCCCTTAAAAGTTCCTCAAGCAAATCAGCTGATTGACAAGATTGTAAAGGAATGTAAGGCTTGCCAATTGGTAAACTCCTACAGAGTAAAAGAGAGCCAGGCACTCGAGTCAGGGGGACTCGTCCAGGTACATATTGGGAGATGGACTTCATGGACATTAAGCCAGGTAAATATGGATATAAATACCTGCTTATCTTTATTGACACCTTCTCAGAATGGACTGAAGGATATCCAACCAAACACGAGACAGCACATGTAGTGGCCAAAAAGATATTGGAAGAAATCCTCCCCAGGTTTGGTTTCTCTCACCTGATTGGGTCAGACAATGGCCCAGCCTTCACCTCACAGGTGAGCAGAGGGGTAGCTAATGCATTAGGGGCCAAGTGGAAGCTACACTGCGCCCATAGGCCGCAAAGTTCTGGACAAGTTGAGAGGGTTAATCGGACCCTAAAAGAGACCCTAACCAAATTAGCCTTAGAGACTGGCGGTGACTGGGTAACTCTCCTCCCCTTTGCCTTGTTCCGTGTAAGGAACTCCCTTTATCAACTGGGGATGACACCCTTTGAAATAATGTATGGTCTACCTCCACCTCTTGTGCCTAGCATCCAGACTGAATTGATTCTGCCACCAGAAGTAGACCTTCTTGAGAGTCTAAAAGCTCTGTCCTGAGTGCTGGAAGACATTTGGCCTCAACTACCGGCTCTGTACTTACCCTCCTCTCTTCCTGAGCCTCATAGTTATGAGCCTGGAGACTGGGTTCTGATCCGGAGACATCAGCGAAGATCCCTGGAGCCACGGTGGAGAGGACTGCTGTGGGATGGTCTGTATGTCAAGTGTGTTGCTGATTGGTCAGTAAATAAATCACTGATTGGCCATTGGCTAGGCAGGAAGTATAGGCGGGACAAGGAAAAGAATTCTGGGAAGTGGAAGGCTGAGAGAGAGACACTGCCATCCGCCATCAGGACAAGGAAGATGTAAGGTACCAGTAAGCCATGAGCCATGTGGCAAAGTAAAGATTAATAGAAATGGGCTAAATATAAGAGTAAGAGCTAGACAATAACAGGCCTGAGCTAATGGCCAAGCAGTTTAAATAATGTAAGAGTCTGTGTGTTTATTTTATAAGTGGGCTCTGGGACTGGTGGGACTTGGTGGCGGGAGCTGGAGAGAAATTCTCCAGCTACAGAGGACCCTACCTCGTCATCTTGACCACCCCAACAGCCCTCAAATTGGATGGCATCTCCACTTGGATCCACCACACCCATGCCCGACCTGTGGTGCCTGCGGCTGAGAAACATCCAGATGAAACCTGGAGAGTGTCCAAACATCCTACTGACCCATTGAAACTTAAGCTCCAAAGCCATGATCCCAATCCTGTTACTATGTCTGGTGGGGACTATGGTGATATTTTATTTGTATTAAAATGTTATTTGTATGTTAATAAATAAAGTTACCCAGGGGTCAGAGCTATTAGCAAGCCATAGGAAAGCAGGGCAGTGGTGGCGTATATTTGTAATCCCAGCACTTGGTATGCAGAGCTGGGTAAGTCTCTGTGTGTTCAGGGATACAGCCATTATTGGACACACATGCCTTTAATCTCAATACCAAGCAAGGAAAACCTGGAGGCCTATACAGACAGGCCATGACGAGGCAGTCATGTGGTTGGGTTTACAACCAATGAGAAGGCAGAACAGGAACACTATATAAAGACATTAACACAGGGGTAGTGAGTTCTGAGAGGTAGGACCACTGCAGGAGGAAGGGTAAGGTTTTAGCTCTTAGCTCTGACCTCTTGGCTTTCTTCTTTGCATTGGTTCTGTGTTTCTTATTTAATAATATTTAATAAGAAGGTTGGTTACATCTACATTTGGCGCCCAACGTGACAAGAATCCATTAAAAACCGCTTGGCTTGGCTTGGCGGCAGGTCCGGTTTCTGGCCTGGGCGGCCTGGCTGCCTAGCTCGGGCCCAGGCCTGACTGACCAGCAGCTGGAGCTACTTGCAACTGCTACAAACAACTCAGGCCTGCCCTGCCGAATAGGGCCCATACCCGTAAAGCCAAGGCTTGACTCGGCTCAAGCCGCTACTCTTTCTCTTCTCTCTCTCTCTCTCTCTCTCTCTCTCTCTCTCTCTCTCTCTCTCTCTCTCTGGATTCACACCTCGAACACCAGGAAGCTGTTTTGAAATTCCCTGGGATTCTACTGTTCTACCCAGACTTGGTAAGTCAATTACCATATCTATTTAAAAGAGAATTTTTTTCTACATTAAAAAAATGGGCTTTATGTGTACATTGGAAGAAAATTGGGCTTTGTTTGAAATTTTAGGCACTGTGACAATGGAACAACTATATGAAAAGATTAATATTGATCAAATTATTCAGTTTATTACTTTTCTTATCCTCATTTTACTATTTAAAAAGATAATCAATTTAAGTGCCAGGATAACAGTCTTAGAAAGACCTGTTAAACCAGTAAAAATGAATTATAGAGAAATTCAAATTCAGACAGATGAAATAAATAGTGAAGTTGTTTCAAAATTGGATTATAAGGTTACAGAAAAAAAGCCAGTTTTCACACAATCACCCTTAATTTATCCGGTAGCCATACAGCAGCTACCTGATAAAGAGAATGAAGAAAATACTTGGGTTCCAGTTAAAATGTTAGACTTATGAAGATTTAAGGAGGCAATAGCGTCTTATGGCATGCACTCCCCATATATAAAGCAAATGTTAAACACCTGGTCAACTTGTAATAGGATTCTACCAAAGGACTGGCGGGATTTGTCACAGGCTGTTCTTGAACATGGACAAAATCTCCAGTGGAAAATGTGGTTCAATAATGAGGCTAAAAATATAGAAAAATGCTGTGGGATAGTCTGTACGTCAAGTGTGTTGCTGATTGGTCAGTAAATAAATCACTGATTGGCCAGTGGCTTGGCAGGAAGTATAGGCGGGACAAGGAGGAGAATATAGCTGGGAAGTGGAAGGCTGAGTCAGAGACACTGCCAGCCTCCATGATGACAAACAGCATGTGAAGATGCCGTTAAGCCACGAGCCACATGGCAAAGTATAGATTAATAGAAATGGGTTAATTTAAGCTGTAAGAAAAGTTAGCAAGAAGCCTGCCACGGCCATACAGTTTGTAACAAATATAAGTCTCTGTGTTTACTTGGCTGGGTCTGAGCTCCTGTGGGACTGGCAGGTGAGAGAGAATTGTCCTGACTGTTGGCCAGGCAGGAAAATTCTTGCTACAGAAAAACAATGGAGGGAGAGTAGAATACAAGTCTGCCAGTATCAGCTTATTGGAGAACAATATGCTTCAGTACAAACACAATGTTCATATGATGTCCAAACCCTAGTTCTATGTCGAACGGTAGCTTTGAATGCATGGGACAGAGTTGAAGAACCATGGAAAAAAAAACTGAGTTATTTACAAAGGTTATACAGGTCCCAAAAGAATCTTTCACAGATTTCTTACAAAGATTGACTTCAGCAGTAGAGAAAATGGTCCCGAATTCAGAGTGTAGTCAGATAATAATTGAATCTTTGGCCTTTGAAAATGCAAATGCAGCATGCAAAAGAATAATCAGGCCATTAAAGGCAAGATCTGCACCTTTGGAAGATTGGATTAGAGAGACAGTTAATTTTGAGGCTCATCACCATGATGATATGTGGATAGGACAGGCAATTTCAAAAGGTTTGAGAAATGTTAGATGTTTTGGATGTGGAAAGCAAGGACATTTGAAAAGCGATCGTAAACAGGTCATTCCTAGAAATAATGTTTCTTCAAAGAACACTGGCAACAGAATGCCCCTTCCTTCTGGAGTATGCCGAAGGTGTGGTAAGTGAAAACACTGGACCAATGAATATAGATCAACAAGGGACAGACAGGGTAATCCTCTGCCTCAAGCTTCGGGAAACTCCCAGAGGGGCCTCAGGAAGGCCCTGACAGTAAATCCAGTTCAAACCTTTCCTGCAGTTGTAGAGGAAACCCCTACTCAAAGCAGCTAAATAACCAAATGTCTATTGGAATAAATCATGTTGGTTGAGATGATAAAACAGAGAAAATAGGAAATTCATGAAAAAACATAAAGAAAACTTTTTGGCAAACTTCTATTAATGAACAAAGACCAAAACTAACATTAAAGATAAATGGTGTTTTGTTGTCTGGTCTGGTAGACACAGGTGCAGACATTAACATAATTGCACCAGAATTTTGGCATCCTGTAGAGAGCCGTGCACGGCCGCGCCTCAAAGATGGCACCGGCATCTGGCTTCTGCCTTCCCGATGGCAGGTGTTCTCTGGGATAAACAATTCCTTATTTGGCTTAGGCACGAAATCTGGCTTGCTTGCGTATGTCTGACCCTATCGGCATTGTCCACGTGGCACTACGGGGTTGGTATCCCAGTGGCTATAAAGGGCATGGGCTGGCTTTCCCCAGAGAGAGAGAGAAGATGGCTTTCCCAGGGGTCAGAAGATGGCTTTCCCTGGGGTCAGAAGATTGTCTCAAGGTTCCTGAATAAGCTGCTTGGAGAAGAGCCTGGTGTTGCGTCTTCCTTGCTGGCCGAGGCGGACGTGACAAGTGGTGGCCTGTATGGGGAACCTTTAAGGCTCAGAACTCTTCACAGTCAGGGCAGTGCCCTGGTAAGTCCCCAGGTAAGGTGGGGATCTGCGACAAAGGCAGGAAAACGTAGAGCCGCAACAAAAGCGGACGGGAAAATTAAGTAGAGCCATGACAAAAGTGGATGGGAAAATTAAGTAGAGCCATGACAAAAGCGGACAGGAAAATTAAGTAGAGCCGCGACAAAAGCAGACGGGAAAATTAAAGAGTAGAGCCGTGACAAAAGCAGATGGGAAAATTAAAGAGTAGAGCCACGACAAAAGTGGACGAAAAAATTAAAGAGTAGAGCTGCGATAAAAGCGGACGGGAAAATTAAAGAAAGTGAAAGCAGGTGAAGGCAAAAGTGCTGCTAGTATCATGGGCGCAATTTCTTCGCACCCAATTTTTCTGGCTCTTAACGAGATGCTCCTTTCAAAGAAATTAAAGATTAAGAAGAGTCTAAAGGAATGTGATGTCGTGGCACCCTGGTTCCGCAGTTTCCAGAAGCCTCACGGTAGCTTCCTGGGAAATGTTGGACCATGATTTAGACTTCGCTGCAGAACAAGGGATGCTTAAACATGGGGTTAGACAATTTTGGAAATTAATGAAAGGGTGTCTCTAAGAACAGCACTGCAGCAATGCGGTAGAGAATGGGCAGGCAGCCTTAGAAATGTTGCAGGAGGAAAGATCAGAAAAGGCCATGTCTGCTAAAGCAGCGTCTACCAGAAGTAAAACAAAAAAGGGGGAAGAAAAAACAAGGTTATATCCTGACCTTTCGGACCTAGAGCGTTTCAATTCCCTGATTCTATTCCCCTGATTCTGATGATGTAGGGTCATTATGTGAAACCTTGCAGAGCGTGAGAATAAGAAAGAAAAGGGGTAGAAATAAGGGAGAAAGAGAAAGAATTAAAGGATGTGAGTCTGAGTGTGGAGCCGCTCCCTCAGCTCCTCCACTGTTTCTGGAATCTGCCTCCATGTCTAGAGTTGTCTCTATGGGGAATTCTTTTAACCCGGAGGTTTGGAGACAGGTTAGAACTGAAATGCAGCTAGCTCGCAAAGTGTTTCTCAGTGCCCAGACTCAACAGAGATACCATGAACCTTTGGATTTTAAGGTCATCAAGTCTCTAGCAGAATCTGTCCAGGATGAAAATAAGATATGTGAGTTTGTAGAAATTCTGTCTTGTTAAATCTACGTTAAGAAATCTTTATGTTGAGTGTGAGTTTAGGCTTAAGCACGTGTTATATATGAGTTTGTGAAAAGGTGTAAATGTTGATTGTGAATCTAAGCTTAATGTATATGGTGAAAGAACCTGAGACATACAGAAGTTAGTGTCCTAGAAGACTGCAAAGCAGGCAGTCTGAGCAGTTTTCAAAAGCTCCAAAAGCCGCTAAGAATGGCAGACGCCAGAACCAGCACAACAAGGCATCCGCAGCTGGGATCTGTGGAAAATCAACGCAACACAAAAAAACCTGAGCTAACATCAAAAACGGTGCGGTTTAGAATACTACTATACCTAAAAAGGTCTCTGGCTTGAGAATAAAAGTTCAGAGATGCTT
Organism: Peromyscus eremicus; assembly: GCF_949786415.1. Taxonomy (NCBI): domain Eukaryota; kingdom Metazoa; phylum Chordata; class Mammalia; order Rodentia; family Cricetidae; genus Peromyscus; species Peromyscus eremicus. Next base: position 6,137,910 of record NW_026734288.1, read on the forward strand.
GTTTGAACAAAAATTAACTGCAGAAAGTTTTGGTTGTAAAATGTCTCTTCATATTTGGAAGTGAAAGCCTGATACCAGAATTTATTTCTTGTTTGAACTTTTTGAACTTAAAATGAGATAAAGCTATATGCTTTATTAACTGGGGCCCTCGGCCTCAGGGCCAACAAATATATGGGGCAGTGGAGAATCAGGAGCAAGGCAGGAGGTTCTGTTTGTGTTTTCCCACAGGACCGGCTACACCCTATCTGGGTACCTGAACAATTGGTGCGACGGGCCCCTCAGACGGAGAGACGTGATGACACCACGGAAGCTGATGTGCCTGATCCTGATATCCCTGATTCTGACAAGCATGCCATCGGGAGCAGCTGAGGATCGACTACTCTGGGCTCTTATAAAAGCCTGGCCATACCCTTTACCCATAACATCACATTGTAGTGTATTGCTTTATTTTTGGTTTGACTTGCTGCAGGAGCAGAACCCAGATCCTGCGTAATGAGATCATTGTGGTCAACTCCACCCATGTGCACCTGGCCTCCGCTGCGAAAATGATGTCTTGACTACAAAATTCTATCACCTTTTTAAAGGAGTGGGCAGGATTAGGTGCCCTGGCAGGCCTACTGGTACTTATCTCCCTGATGTGCCTGTGGTGCATTGTTCGTTTAAGGGTTTCTCAGCAGCGCAATGCAGCCATGATTATCCAAGCCTTTACAGCCATAGAGGATGGACAGTATCCCCAGGCCTGCCTGGCCACATTAAAAGCTTAATCGCGTAGGATGCAAGGCTAGTGCACTGCACTTGGGTCTAGCTGTATTGCAAAACCCAAGAAGAGCAAGTCTAATTGCATGTGGGTTGATGCCCTCATTCCCACCTCTGCAAAAAAGGGTGTCGGATGGATCAAGTGTTCTCTGGGTGGATGACACCTGGACTAACACCAGTACAATGTCCAAGTTTTATTTTGGCAGAGATTAGACCTCTGCTCTTGCCTGCTGCTTAAAACAATAAAGGGGGAACTGTAGAGAGCCGTGCACAGCCACACCTCAAAGATGGCGTCGGCGTCCAGCTTCTGCCTTCACGGTGGCAGGTGTTCTCTAGGATAAACAACTCCTTATTTGACTTGGGCGTGGAATTTGGCTTGCTTGCATATGTCTGACCTTATTGGCATTGTCCACGTGGCACTACAGGGGGTTGGTTGCCGAGTGGCTATAAAGGGTGTGGGCTGGCTTTCCCCAGAGAGAGAGAAGATGGCTTTCCCCAAGGTCAGAAGATTGTCTCAAGGTTCCTGAATAAACTGCTTGGAGAAGAGCCTGGTGTTGCGTCTTCCTTGCTGGTCGAGGCGGACGCGACAGAATCCAACTTGGCCTCTTCAAGAGGTAAACGTACAACTGTTAGGAATTGGGACATTATCTTGAGTGAAACAAAATGCAAGATGGCTTGAATGTATAGGTCAAGAAGGACAGAAAGGAAAATTAAAACCATATATGGCTAACATAGCTATGAACCTGTGGGGTCGAGACTTGTTACAACAATGGAATACTCAGATTAATATTCCTCCAATCTCAGAAACAAATCATAAATTAGTACATGTTTCTGAGAGAAATATTAAAAGATATTACTCTAATGAGTGTTCACCAGCTATCCATGTCATACAAGAACAGGGCACAACAACTGATAATTTTCCAAAAACACCAACAGCTCTACCTTTAAAATGGTCAACAAACAAGCCTGTATGGGTTCAGCAATGGCCTTTAACAACAGATAAACTCCAGGCTTTAGAAGAACTGGTACAAGAACAGTTAAATGCTCAGCATATTGAAGAATCAACCAGCCCTTGGAATTCTCCTGTATTTGTTATTAAAAAGAAATCTGGTAAATGGAGAATGGTAACAGACCTTAGAGCAATTAACAAAGTAATTCAGCCAATGGGCTCTTTACAATCTGGAATTCCTTTGCCTACTCTGTTACCAAAAGGATGGCCTCTCATAGTTATTAATTTAAAAGACTGTTTCTTTTCAATACCCTTACAAGAAAAAGACAGAGAAAGATTTGCTTTCACAGTGCCTACTTATAATAATTCTCAACCAGTTAAAAGATTTCAATGGAGGGTTCTCCCACAGGGAATGTTGAATAGCCCAACTTTGTGCCAATATTTTGTACAACAGCCATTAGAAGTAGTATGTAAAAAATTTTCTAAATCTATAATTTATCATTATATGGATGATATTTTATTAGCTGACTCAAATGCAGATACTTTAGAAAGAATGTTTGAAGAAATAAAGAAAATTTTGCCTTGCTGGGGATTACAAATTGCTCCTAAAAAGATACAAAGAGGAGATTCTATTAATTATTTAAGATATAAAATAGAACTTCAAAAAATTAGACCTCAAAAGGTGCGAATTAGGAGAGACAGACTACAGACTCTTAATGACTTTCAAAGATTATTTGGAGATATTTCTCATCTAAGAACTATTGTTGGGGTAAAAAATGATGAACTGAATAATTTGTTTAAAACCTTAGAAGGTGTCAAGGACTTAAATAGTCCAAGAGAATTATCACTTGAAGCTGAGAAAGAATTGGTCTTGGTAGAAAAGAAAGTACATGAAGGGCACGTAGATCGTATTGATCCAAAGCTGGATTGTAGTTTGGTTATTTTACCTTCTAGGCATTCCCCAACAGGAATATTAATGCAAAGGGAAGATATTACATTGGAATGGATATTTTTACCAAATAAACCAAATAAAAAATTAAAAACTTATGTGGAAAAAAAATCTGTGACTTGATTTGGAAAGGAAAATTGAGACTTTGTCAATTAGCAGGAATAGACCCAGCAGAAATTGTCATACCTTTAACTAAGGAGGACATTGAAAAATTATGGATAGAAAATGAAGCTTAGCAAAAAGGTTGTAGAAATCTTTTGGGAGAAATTAACAGCAAATGTCCCAAAAGCAATAGAATTGATCTTATAAAGAGAGCTGATTAGATATTGCCTCGAAATGTGAGGAAAAAACCCATATCTGGAGTTTGTACATTTTATACAGATGCCAACAAACAAGGAAAGGCAGGTTACAAATCAGAAAATTTAAGTAAAGTGGTTCAAAGTCCTTATAATTCAGTTCAAAAATCAGAATTGTATGCTATTCTGTTGGTATTAATGGACTTTTCAGAACCTCTCAATGTAGTAACTGACTCTCAGTATGCTGAAAGAGTAGTATTACATATTGAGACTGCAGAATTTATCCACGATGCTTCAGAATTAACTTCACTATTTATTCAGTTACAAGATACAATCAGAAAAAGGAGTCATCCTTTATATGTAACTCACATCCGATCCCATACTGGTCTGCCAGGCCCTCTAGCACAAGGCAATGATGAGATTGATAAATTATTGATAGGAAATGTGCTGGAGGCTTCAGAATTTCATAAAATAGTAAAGAATTTCATGTAAATAGTAAAGGTTTAAAAAAGGATTTTTCCGTAACCTGGCAACAAGCCAAAGAAATAGTAAAGAAATGTCCTACTTGTTCCTTGTACAATCAAACGCCATTACCAGCAGGATATAACCCAAAGGGTACTCAGAGGAATGAAATCTGGCAGATGGACCTGTTTCACTTTGCAGAACTTGTAAAATTGAAATAAGTAAAACACACTATCGACACTTATTCAGGATTTCAATGGGCAACTGCTTTGAGTTCCGAAAAAGCTGATTCTGTAATCACTCATTTGCTAAAAGTTACAGCCATTATGGGTATATCTGCACAAATCAAAACTGATAATGCTCCATCATATATCTCTGTTAAAATGAAACAGTTTTTTGCTTATTATAATATAAACCATATTACAGGTATACCACATATTCCTACAGGTCAAGCAGTTATAAAAAGATCAAACAGAACTCTAAAGGATATGCTAAATAAACAAAAAGGAGTAACAAAACCCCCCAGAAATAGACTACATAATGCTCTATTAACTTTGAATTTTCTCAATGCCAATGAGAAAGGAACAACAGCAGCAGAGAGACATTGGATAATAGAAAAAACTACAGAATTACATCAACCTATATACTTTAAGGATGTGCATACCTCAGAATGGAAACCAGGATATGTGTTACATTGGGGACAAGGTTTTGCTTTTATGTCTACAGGAGAAGATAAGCTGTGGGTACCACCAAAATTGATAAAGGTTCAATTTGAACAAGAGAGACCTCTATTAGAGGAGGTGATAGTTCATCAACTATAATGAACATCCAATTTAAACTAACTTACACCAGTAACACATGTCTTTTCATTTAATCAGATAATAACTTGCCAAAAAGGAACATCCCCAAAGTTAGTCTTGGGGAAAGGTTTTTGTTTTTGTCTTTTAGAAGAATGAAGGTTAAGGAATCTGAAGAACACTGGACAAATGAGACAACTGAAGAAAAGGGACAAATCATCTATCCCAGGAAGCAGAGTGAAATGGCATATGGGTATATATTATCTAAAAAATTTTATGTCTTCCTAAATGTTTAATTCTGCTTTTCTTTAAAGATTTAACACTATTTAACTCCTAATAGTTACAGTTCAATTAAAATTTAAAGCTGACTTTGGAGTTGGAGAATGGCTCTCTCCTTTAAACTCAAGCTTTTTGTTAAAAGGAAAATGCAAACTCCCTGTATCATGCAAGAAGAAAAGAGCCATCTTCTGCTATGGGACAGGAGAAAAGCCAAATTAATTAAGGGAATTTTCTATTACTAATCTCAACTCATTGATTCTGTTCTAATTCTTTAAACTTTTCTTAAAGTATGAATTTTATATCAAAATTTACAAGATTTATATATATATATATATAAACTTATATATATATATATGTACATACATTTTAAAAACTTTGTTAAGATATAAATGGTCATATAGAGTACTAACTAATTCTAAAAAGCCGCATATATAGTCTTTGTGTTCAAGTCTCTTATCAGTTTTTTGCAGGAAATCATGGTCAGGCCTAACATCAACTTAAGTCTCCAGGAAGAAGATGGGGCCCCTCAACAACAACAATTCCACGTGGACAATAATAACATCACTAAGCTGACAAACATCATCTACAGATCAGCTCTGAACTACAAAAATTGCTCAGAGCAATTTTGAGAGAGCTTGCTGACATAATCCAGTCTCAAAGACTATTTGAATAAAGATTTGAGATAAACCCTGAACCTTGGCATTATATACAGACTGGATAACGAAGGAGGATATAGTTACCTTTCCTAGAATGTGACAATTAACCTACAATTTTTCTTTCAGGATAAAGATACCTTCACCCATACCCAGCAGGAAGCAATTTCAAGAATACGATGCCCACATTCCCAAAGAGGTGGTGTGGGCAGGTGGTTTTATTTTTTGATCTTTTAATGGGTTTTGGGTCTAGAATAATTTTCTTTGATTAGGGGGTTGGTTACAAGTTGTTGTCAAGGGAAAGGAAAAGGGCTAAGCAAAGGAGATTAGATTTAAGGTTCTTATGAAAAAAAAGAAAGAAAAGAAAAATGTAAATACTTTACATTGGATTGGATCATTTTATATTGTATACAAATTATATATATTGAAATTGATATTGTTAGAAAATGCTATATGTATATTTCTAATTGTACCATTCATTTAACAATGTAATGCAATTTTCTGATCCTTGAATGTTGTTATTACCAACTATTAGGATATAAAGAAATGAAAGTTAGTAGTTAGACATTGTAATAGAACTTGTAGTTATATTAGGTATGTTTTCAAGATTGAGTAGATATATTTTACATAGACAGGTTATCTTCAGACCCTTCAGAGATCTACAGAATATGGCATTTAAAATGTTTTAATAACTTAGAAAATTTTTCTTTTTTGTTATGACTATGAGACATGTCGGCTGCTGGAAGTACCAATCTACTTCAGAGAAAATATGGGCATTGAAAAAACTGCATATAGAGCTAACTTTCATTGTGGGAAAAGTTAGCCACTGGACAACAAAGTATCCTCGAACCAACTGCTAACAAACAGGACAGACAGGACATGAAACAAAGGAGTACTGATTCTTGCCAAAACAAGTATGGTTATGAGTATCTTTGGAGGCCAGGATAATATGGCACCATCCTTGAAGTGGCCTTCAAAATCCGGAAAAGGTACAGTGCCCTTTTCTTCAAAGGGAGCTGAACAGGCAGTGGGACCGATGGCTTCTGATGTGCAATGGAACAGCAGCTGAAACAGTTATTCTTAAAGAATAACAAAGCTCATGCTTCTCAATAGTAGAATGGCATTTAATAAAGGGATGTGGAGAAGAATGGGATGATGAGATGAAGCCACATACAGCCATAGCCAAGAATAATGGACAGCTGAATTAAAATACATCAACAATTTCCAGAATTTAAAATCCTGAATCAGGACATGACAATAGTGGAATTCAGGTGTTTCTGGTACATGGACTGCTCTCACCCAATGTGAGCTTGAACCGTTGACCTTGTGTACATCCTACTTTACTTCTGTTCTTAGTAATTACAATTAAACTTTGCAGTAGTACTTAACCTTAAAGAGGTCACTGCTATGTTCCTTTCCACCTAGTGAAATAGTCTGGCAGTTACCTACTTCCGTGTCACTAGAAATGGTTCAGTACAAGTACTCTATATTGGCAACTGAGACTGCATGATGGCAGTGCCTGGGTTTGTCTGTAATGAGTCACTTTGCCAAGTGCAGTTGAGACAGGAGTGAAACATAATGAGGGAAGCCTTCCTAGCTTGAGAATAGGTCTTGAGTTCACTGAATGAGTGCAGCAGTGCAGGAAGTGGGAGGAGGTGTAGGTCAGTGTTTCCTGACCAGATTGCATGCCATTCTGGGCAGTGACGTTGGCGTGATCTGAGCTAGCCAAGAGTACGTTGGGTAATTAGAAGTTTGAGATTCTTGGTCAAACTGAAGACTTATTTGGGCACCAGAAACCTTAACAAGTAATCTCTCACTTTGAGCCACATACTTCGCTTAAAGTATGCTTTACACCCCCCACCCCCCACTCCAATCTGTTTGGGGTTAGGGTTTGAGAAGTGAACAGAGACATGTGAAGAGGTTTGTTTAATGGCATACTGTACTGGAACACTGAAGACCTGCAGCAGATGTAAATTCCAAGTCTTGTTATAAATTTTTAAGATTGTGAAATTATCAAAATGCACATGAATCAAGTTTTAATACACTGTCTGGGTGGATGAGGTTGTCCATAGCACCATTTCTTTCTTTGGGTTCTCAGGGTAGAATGAATCTCTCCATTTATGCAGAAAGTTGATTTAATAGAATGTCTCTTAACCTTTGGTCCAGGTAGTCCAAAAATTGCTGCTACCAAAGGAAATTTGAAGAGTCCAGTAGTTGTTCAGTTCATTTGGCTAAATAATTCAGCAGGTTTTAAGTATATACCAAAATACCAAGGAAGTATATTCTAATGCTGGTAAAGGAATGAAACTGGTGTCTAGTTCTAGGGCAACGAGGCAAACAGAGAGACGGAGCTTCCTCCTTCAATATACTTATATATGTATGCCGCCTCCAGAGATGCAATACAGATTAAAGGTGGATCTTAAAATGAAGTTTCATTTGGTTCTTTTGGTTTTTTGTTTTTTGGTTGGTGTTTTTGAGACAAAGTTTATGTGTGTAGCCCGGGAACTCATTCTGTAGATCAGACCATCTTCAATCACAAGGAATACCAACTGTTTATTCCTCCTGAGGGCTTGGGCTTAAAGTATACACAGCAACCAAGAAGCTGAAGAGGGATTTCACCTCAAATGATCAAGATCGAAGATGGTTCTTAAATTTCAAAACCTTAAAAAAAATCCTTCACAGGTATACCCAACTATTTGGGTTTTAGCTAATTCCATAAGCAGTCAGTTTGGCTACCAAAAACAGCCATCATAAGAGCCTAGAAAGAAGAAATCAAAAAATTTTCTTACCCGCAAAAGGCAGGGAAAAACGTGCTTTTCCTAAACAAAGGAAGTATGTTTATTTTACTTAGGAAGTCTGGACATGTTCTTGAAGAATTCTCCCTATTCCAAAACAGGTGAGTAAACAAATCCACTTCTGAACATGATCACAATGTAAAAGCAGAGACATTTAGTGGTATTCTAACTGCAATGTCATGCAGAAACATGTAAATTACAAAAATCCTGGAACGAATTATCTCTGGCATGTTCATCTTGTATCACAAGGTCTTAGCTTAAAAGCAACAAATGACACAGTTAAAATTATATTACTTTGGTGCCACACCAGCAACGGTGTCGCCCGTGTGACAAATGCCGATTTGGTGGTCTCACGAGGAAGGGGGCACGTGTCTCTCATGGCTAAGCCCCTGGAGGTCCCCTGGCAATCAGCCCGAGCAATGGTTCCTGTATACATTGTTCCCTAAAGACCAGCCTTCCATGGATGGTTGGCAAGACTCCTGCTTCTTTCTTCTTTTTTCTTTCCTGACAATAACAACCTCCCTGTGCCTGGACTCCCATAGACACTCGCTTGATGTCCTCAACTGTTACACCGGCACTGTCCCCAATGATTCAAGCCCTTGGGCAGATAGCCCAAAAAAACCCTACTTCAGTGGGGGCACTCATGGATGGATTAGAACAGAAAGAGCTAATGATTCAGGTTCCCACAGATTCTTAGGAAAAAAATGTAAAAGTAAAAAGATTGTTAGGTAACCCTCACTCAGCTCATGCAAACTCTCAAGAAAGAGAACTTAGGAAACTGACAACTCCCACAAGAATGGCTGGAAAGTACATTCAATACCGTATTAATGGGAAATATTGGACACCCCCTCGTTGAAATTCCAGATGTAGAAATTACTTAGATCCACCCCCTTTTACAGGGGCTTATGACTATGAAGGCAATCGGTTGGATAAATCATGGGGGAAAAGAATGTTGTGGAATCAGTTGCCTTTTATGGAAAGGCTGGTTAGAAGCAGAAAGGTATGATGTACATATGATAGGCAGACAAGGTCAGCTATATTGAGGAGTATAGCACCTGTGCTAAAGAGGTGGGCTAAGGCTCTTGGCAAGGACTTTTTAACTGTCTTTAATAAATTACTAGAAATGTATCACTAGTTATTGAGTACGTAATCTGGCTCTTAGGGTTCAGGCCACAGCACGTCTCTGCCTGAAAGGATTAATCATTCTGAAAACCACATTGTGTGACCACAAAAGATTGCATCTATTGTTTTCCTTTTGCCTCTGGACTTAGTTCCTTGTTAAGATTGTACAAAATCTCAGGCTGATGTTCAGTAAAATTGCAGCAGTTTCACAGCATACTCTGGTGTCTCAATTATCCAGAGCACCTTCACCCCGTTATCCCTCAGTCTGGTGGCCCTACTGAGACCCAGTAGGCGAGAGGTGGCACCCAAACGGGGACGTGAAGGACAGGTAATTTTCTCTCTTCTTTCTCTTTTCATAATTAGGGATCGCCTCCTGCCAGGGATCTGCAGTCCCGGCGGTAAAGGCTCACCGGTTACGTACAGGTAATCAGAGGTAAGCATGGGACAACATCTTTCTAGAGAAGACAAGTTATTTGCATCAGTGATCAGATACATGTTAGCAGACAGGGGCCTGAAGGTTTCTGACAGTGCTCTATCAGAATTTTTAACTTTTGTTAAAGGGGTTTGTAGCTTAAGTTTTCCTGCCTGGCCCACAGTCAGGGTATATCTCTTTCACCTGCCAGTCCCACAGCCTCTCAGACCCGACCAAGTAAACACAGAGACTTATGTTGCTTTCAAACTGTATGGCCGTGGCAGGCTTCTTGCTAACTGTTCTTATAGCTTAAATTAATCCATTTCCTTTAATCTATATCTTGCCACATGGCTCGTGGCTTACCGGCATCTTCACAAGCTGTTTCTCATTATGGCAGCTGGCAGTGTCTCTCTGACTCAGCCTTCCACTTCCCAGCTTTATTCTCCTCCTTGCCCCGCCTATACTTCCTGCCTAGCCAACGGCCAATCAGTGTTTTATTGATTAATTAGCAACACATTTGCCATACATCCCACAGCACTTCCCCCCCCTTTTTTTTCAAAAAGGAAGGTTTTAACCTTAACAAAGTAAAATTACATATAATTTGGGAATTTGGGCGTAGCTTCTCTTACTACTTCCTGCTGGAAGGGGGCGCTGTATCTTATGGGGAAACAAAGAAAATTTTAGAATTATGGAATAGTCCATGAGGCTGTATCGTCTGAGCCAGATGCCTACAAACCATTCTGGATGTTGGATCATCTGGGCCATGGTGTCATTGGAGACCTTCAGGGGGTCTTGGCTAGTCAAACCTGATGTATCTTAATCTTGAACAAATTCATAGCCTCTGGCTTTCTGTGGAAACAAAAGCAGAGTCTCCTTTCCAAAGTAACATATCCTTACATCCAAATTTTGAAGTCAAGGTATCTTTAAAATATACATTTTGGTTTAACTCAACATCTTTTATGATCAAATGTTTTTCTGCAGTTAAAAGTCCCAAAGACAACATAATCCAGATTCTCTGTGTAATATCCATTTTTACGTGGCTTATTTTTATACTACCTTTACTGTCTCTTTAAAGACTTTATTTTTTAAAACTATGTATTTGTTTCTATAACTCTATATATCACCTTTTTTGTCTCTTTCAAGCCTACGTATATTTTACACACATTTAAACTATTACATTTGAATCTGTCTTATTGTGAATCTGTTGCTTTAAACTGCAGCAGCTGTGGCTGCTGGCTCCGCCCACAGCTTCTCAACATGGCCACGTTTACCACCAGCTCTGGGAGCTATCATGGGTCTATGCTTTTATCCAAGCAGCATGTAGTCCAGAAACTTCTTTTTTTGTTTTATACTAGCAATGTCTAAATCCACCATGCAGCTTAATGTGCCACTTGCAGAGGCCTCATTCCTGCCATACTGCAGGTCGAGCACGCACGCTAGGAACCCACCAGTAGCTCAAACCAGCAGCTCAAACCAGCAGCTGCCGCTCATTTGAGAGAGACAATTAGGAACTGTTTTTAGCTCCGTTTTAGAATCTTTTTTTTTCTCAGTTTTTAGGTGGAAACTCTTGCCACCATGTTGGACGCCATTTGTAGCTAGAGTTTTCCTGCCTGGCCCACAGTCAGGATATATCTCTTTCACCTGCCAGTCCCACAGCCTCTCAGACCCGACCAAGTAAACACAGAGACTTATGTTGCTTTCAAACTGTATGGCAGTGGCAGGCTTCTTGCTAACTGTTCTTATAGCTTAAATTAATCCATTTCCTTTAATCTATACCTTGCAACATGGCTCGTGGCTTACCGGCATCTTCACAAGCTGTTTCTCATCATGGCGGCTGGCAGTGTCTCTCTGACTCAGCCTTCCACTTCCCAGCTTTATTCTCCTCCTTGCCCCGCCTATACTTCCTGCCTAGCCAACGGCCAATCAGTGTTTTATTGATTAATTAGCAACACATTTGCCATAAATCCCACAGCAGGGGTTTGTCCCTGGTTCCCCGAGGAAGACAGTCTGACACTGACGGAATGGACAGGAAATTATGCTACCCCTCAGTCTCAGACTGCTCTCCCCAAAGATGTTTTAGAAGCTGTGACCACTAATGCAGTCACTGCTTGGAGAAGGATACCTCCTCCAGGGACCAAGGGAACTCTATTATCTGGGATTATACAAGAAAATGAGGAAATATATCAGGCATTTATTTCTCTTCTTGGGGAAGCTATCCACAGGATGCTTTCCCCATCTGAAGGGATGGATATGCTTCTAAAACAACTGGCTTGGGAAAATGCCAATACCTTATGTAAAGATCTGATTAGGCCTGTCAGAAAAACTGGGTCATTACAGGACTACATAAAAGCATGTATGGATGCTTCACCAGCCGTAGTGCAAGGAATGGCCTATGCTGCAGCCATGAAAGGTTAGAGATTCAATGCCTATGTAAAGAAAGCGTTTGGGGGAAGTAATGATGATGAGTCTCCAACATGCTATAAGTGTAAAAAATCAGGGCATATGCAGAAAGAATGCCCTTCTACACAGGGAAAAACTTCCCGGCCTTCTCCGGGGATTTGCCCTCGTTGTAGAAAAAGAAAACATTGGAGAAATCAGTACAAGTCAAAGTTCACTAAAGAGGGGGTTCCCCTAAAAGAGGAACCTCAGTCAAAAAACTAGGCAAGGGGCGTTCCCTTAGCCCCAAACTCAAAGAGGAGAAGTTGGAGGACAGGGAGATGAATCCTGTACAACGGGACAATCAAGCTTTAAATCCTCAAGCCCCAAAATTTACAATTTATGATCTGCCACAAGGAACCCCGGGGAGTGCAGGATTGGATCTGTGCTGTTGGGAGGATGTACTCTTGTCCCTCTGGGAGGGAGTTACAGACATATCTACTGAAATAGTGGGAACCCTGACACCTCAAACGGTAGGGCTAATATTAGGAAGGAGCTCTAACACAGCCACAAATTTTGAGGTCTTACCATGGGTTCTTGATAGAGATACAATGAGTGACATTAAAGTCATGATCAGACCATTAAAGCAGACTATACAGTTACATAAGGACAGAAAATAGCTCAGATTGTACTATTACCTTATGTAAATCTGCCTGCTACAATCATGAAAGGAGACAGAGGCCAGCATCAATATGGATTCACTGATTCTAATAAATTGGTGGCTTGGGTCCAAAGCCTAGGCAATAGACCCTTTAAAATGATACAGCTACAAGGAAAACATATTCGGGGCCTTCTGGACACTGGAGCTGACAGAACCTGTATAGCAGGAAAAGATTGGCTTTCCTCATGGCCTATACATAAAACAGGATCCTCTCTTATGGGGCTAGAAATGGCCTCTGGGGTCATACAAAGCTCAAAAATATTAAAATGAAAGACAGACAATAAGAAAGACATGATACAGCCTTATGTGCTGCCCTCCTTACCTTTCACCTTGTGGGGTAGAGACAATAAAATCCTTGGATATCCAATTGGTATCAGTAAACTCAGAGACTGATCAACATTTTTCATAGGGGCCACTCTGAGTACCATTTATACAGATCCTATAAAATAAAAGTCTGACCAGCCTGTGTGGGTCAGTCAGTGGCCCCTTACACAAGAAAAAATATAGGCACTAGAGCAGTTAGTAACAGAACAGTTAGAAAAGGGGCATATAGAAGAGTCCAATAGCCCATAAAATACTCCTGTTTTGTCATAAAAAAAGAAGTCAGGAAAATGGAGATTATTACAAGATTTGAGAGCTGTTAATGTCACTATGGAAGATATGGTGGCCCTACAACCTGGTCTGCCATCTCCTGTGGCTGTACCGAAGGACTGGCATATCATAGTCATTGACTTACAAGATTGTTTCTTTACAATTAAGTTACAGCCACAAGATTGTCAGAGATTTGCTTTTAGTATACCATCAGTTAATTTTAAGAGACCTTATAGACACTTTCACTAAAAAGTCTTACCCCAAGGAATGAAGAACAGTCCTTCATTATGCCAAAAATTCATAGATATGGCTCTCCTGCCTATCAAGAAGTCTTACCCTGAAGCATATATTATCCATGATATGGATGATATACTGCTAGCCCATAAAAAAAAAGTAAAAAAAATGCTCGAGGTAACTAACCATTTACAGTCTCACTACTTATGGGCTTATAGCAGCCCCCCCAAAAATTCAAAAGAACAGACCTCTGGGTTATTTGGGCCAATAGATACATGATAATTGTATTACTACTCAAAAGGCTTCCACCAAGGTAGATAAATTAAAAACCCTAAATGATTTTCAAAAGTTACTAAAAAATATTCATTGGGTAAAAAATTATTTGAATGTTACTACTGGCCAACTAAATCCTCTATATCAAATATTGAGAGGGAATACCCATCCTTGATCAAGTAAAAGTTTTAATTCTACAGCATTAGAGACCCTACAAATAACAAAGGAAGCTTTAGAAAAAGCAAAAATAAAGCAATTAAATTATAGCAGGCCTTGGGATTTATTGATTTTTGCCACCGATTATACTCCAACAGCCTGTCTTTGGCAGGCTGACATATTAAAATTGATACATCTTCCTCACATACAAAAGAAAAATTTTAGCCTCTTACCCATTTTTATGTGCTACTTTGATATATCGGGGACGGGTTCGTTCTCGAGAGTTATTTGGTAAAGAATCTGTTAATATTATCATTCCCTATACAAAAAAACAAATATTTTATTACAAGAATCTGATGATTGGGCCATAACTCTTGCTGGTTATGTAGGTAACATCGGGTTCCATTACCCCCAAATCCCAATTATAGAATTCATTAAAGAAACCCCCTTGATATTTCCATGGGTCTATGTTTCTCAACCTTTAAGTACAGATGTGGTGGTTTTTACAGACGGATCATCAAATAAAAAGTCTACGGTGTATACAAAAGGGCTTGATTATTTTTATAATTTGTAATTATAATTATAATTTATAACCCCCTAGTTAAAAATAATCAACAGACTTCAGCTCAGCAAGCAGAAATAAAAGCGGTTCTGCTTGCCTTAAAAAATTTTGCCCAGCCTCTCAACATTTATACAGACTCAAAATATGTGGTTAACTTATTTCCTGCTATTGAGACAGCTTTGCTGACAGGCCCTTCTACTATACTTCCTCTCTTAAAAGAGTTATAGAACCTATTGTGGGCCCCCCAAAAAAATCTTTATGGAACACATCAGAGGTCACACTAAGTTACCTGGACCTCTGAGTTTAGAAAATCAGATGGCTGATTTACTTACAAAAATAAACCTCATGACTATACAAAAAGCCCAAGATAGTCATGCACTACATCATCAGAATGCTACTACTTTGAAACATATGTTTCATATTACAAGAGATCAAACAAGACATATAGTAAAAAAATGTGCCCGTTGTCCTCCCGTACATAATAGTCTAAAAATAAAAATAAATCCAAAAGGTCTCAAACCAAAAGTACTATGACAAATAGATGTTACCCACATTCCCTCCTTTGGAAGGATGGGACATGTGCATGTTAGAGTAGATACTTTTTCTCATTTTGTACATGCATCAACACGATCTGGTAAAACATTAAAAATGTCACACAACATTTAATACAATGTTTTATGATTATGGGAAAGCCTTTACAGATAAACACTGACAATGGCCCGGTTTATACATCAAAAGGGTTTACTTCCCTGATGGACCAATGGAGTATAGCTCATACAACTGGGATACCCTATAACCCTCAAGGACAAACAATAATTAAAAAAACACATCAAACTTTGAAATTACAGATTGAGATGTTACAAGCTACAAATCTGTATTATTCGCCTCATCATGTTCTCAATCATACACTTTTTGTTCTCAATCATTTAAATACCAATGCACTATATTTAACCCCTGCTCAGATACATTGGGACTAAGTCCTAACTAAACAAAGACAGCCAAAAGTCATTTAAAAGGATCTCCTTTCTGGAGCCTGGAAAGGCCCAGATGTACTTATAACCTCGGGACGAGGGTATGCTTATGTTTTTCTAACAGAATACAGACTCTCCCATCTAGATCCCTGACAGGCTTATCAGACCTGCACCACAAAAAAAAGATAAAGCAAAAAAAGAGACAAAAACTCCAAAAAAGGACACTGGAGGCAAGAATGCGGAAGCTTTCAATTTCCCCGAGACCACTGCCGACACTAACACAGATACATCATCTCATGACTAAAGCTCAAACGATTACAGCGTACAAAAAAAAAAATCCACCATCAACAAAATTTATATTTCTTACTATACTGTCATTGATTTTTGCCACCATTGCTTCTCCCTCTCCCTCTACTTATTGGGCTTATGTTCCTAAGCCCCCCTTATTACATGCTGTAGGATGGCTTGATCCAGAGCCATATAAGGTATTAACTAATAATACAAAAGTTCTCTGAGGTTTCCAAGATTCAGATAAAAGAACAAATGCCTCCTCCTTTATAAACTTTGCAGACAGCTCTGATTCATTACCCATCTGCTTTGCTCTACAAGAAACAGGTCTGCCGGGTTGCCTGCCATCAAGCCTCCATACCTTTCTAACTAACGCTCCAAACAAATCTGATAAAAAAAACCTCAGTCTAGATGGATTTGGGAAACTCAATTTTTCTCACTCAGATTAGCAACGCTGAATGAGAGGTTTGCAAAAGTAGACTTTATGCCTCTAAACTCTTATGTTAAAAAGTTTAGGGATCCTAATCAGTTTTGGGATAGTAATATTACAACATACCCTACATGGTTGCGCTGTGGCTTTCCTCATGCTGCAGCTAGTTATTCTCCTGCTAAATCTAACATTAAGATTTGGAACTTTTCTACATCCTCTGGTAAAAAAAAAAATATAACAAATATAATGCTAACAATTCAGCCACTAAGTTTCCTGGATATACCTTTAACAGATTTAAAAAACAAATAACCAAATGGTTTTCACCAGGGTATATAGAGCCTATATGGGTTGCTAGAACACTTTCTGGTAATATGAGACAACATCCGGGACTTTTTAGGTTGGTAGCTGCTTCAGAGATGATTTTGCTGAAATGGCCCAATGAGACAATTTCCATGCCCATAACGGTGCGAGCCTGTATTTCCTATCATTTTGCTATGTTATTGGGATACTCTGCTCATGTTAATATTTCTAAGTTAGACACTGCCTCTTATCATGTTACTTGTCATGCATGTATAGTTACAAATTGTATCTCTCCTAAAGAGAGAAATGGTCTACAGGTTATGTTGCTTGTCAGACATCCTCTGTTTGTCATGATGCCTATTCAATTACATAATATGACTTGGTATGATAATTCTGCTTTACAAGTTCTGAGACAACTTCATAAATTGATCAGGCCAAAAAGGTTTGCTACTACCTTGTTACTTGGTATTACTACATTGATCTCTATTATTACTACCTATGCAGTGGCAACCACTGCTTTGGTACAGAAAATTCTAACTGCCCAATTTATAAATAAATTAAATAAAAATATTTCCTTTGCTTTATCTAAACAAACTGTTATAGATAAAAAATTAAAAGCTAAGATTAATATTTAAAAAAAATGGTTTTGGTTTTAGGACAGGATGTAACTAATATTAAAAAACTTATAGAGACACGATGCCATCAAAAATATAAAACAATATATGTTACCCCACTGCCCTATAATTCTTCCTCAAACTAAAAAAAGGTCAAACATCATCTACTCTATGTATGGAAGGATACCTCTATTACCCATGATCTAAAAGTGATACAAAAAGATATCTCAGCTATGAGCCAGGCCCACTTATATTCAAATTCCTTATCTTCTCTGACAACAGATATAGGACAGGACATCAAAGCTTTAAACCCTTTAGATTGGATTCGATATTTTATTCTCATTGGAGTTCTAACACTTCTTATCCTTTGTATTATCTTGATCTTTCCTTATATGGTCAGGTTGCTGACAAAGTCCATAGGAGCGGTCAAAAGGGACGTATATGCCTTGGGCCTTAAAAACAAAAAAGGGGGAACTGCCACACCTGCGACGGTGTCGCCCGTGTGACAAATGCCGATCTGGTGGTCTCTCGAGGAAGGGGGGCACGTGTCTCTCGAGGCTAGGCCTCTGGCGGTCCCCTGGTAATCAGCCTGAGCAATGGTTCCTGGATACACTGTTCCCTAAAGACCAGCCTTCCGTGGATGGTTGGCAAGACTCCTGCTTCTTTCTTCTTTCCTGACGATAACAACCTCCCTGTGCCTGGACTCCCATAGACGCTCGCTTGACGTACCGGACAACTCCTCAACTGTTACACCGGCACCGTCCCCAATGATTCAAGCCCTTGGGCAGATAGCCCAAAAAACCCTTACTTCAGTGGGGGCACTCATGGATGGATTAGAACAGAAAGAGCTAATGATTCAGGTTCCCACAGATTCTAAGGAAAAAAATGTAAAAGTAAAAAGATTGTTAGGTAACCCTCACTCAGCTCAAGCAAACTCACAAGAAAGAGAACTTAGGAAACTGGTAACTCCCACAAGAATGGCTGGAAAGTACATTCAATACCGTATTAATGGGAAATAGTGGACACCCCCTCGTTGAAATCCCAGAAGTAGAAATTACTTAGATCCACCCCCTTTTACAGGGGCTTATGACTATGAAGGCAATCGGTTGGGTAAATCATGGGGGAAAAGAATGTTGTGGAATCAGTTGCCTTTTATGGAAAGGCTGGTTAGAAGCAGAAAGGTATGGTGTACATATGATAGGCAGACAAGGTCAGCTATATTGAGGAGTATAGCACCTGTGCTAAAGAGGTGGGCTAAGGCTCTTGGCAAGGACTTTAAACTGTCTTTAATAAATTACTAAAAATAGATCACTGATTATTAAATACGTGATCTGGCTCTTAGGGTTCAGGCCACAACATGTTTCTTCCTAAAAGGATTAATTATTCTAAAAACCACATTGTGTGACCACAAAAAATTGCGCCTATTGTTTTTCTTTTGTCCCTGGACTTAGTGCCTTATTAAGATTGTACAAAATCTCAGCCTGATGTTCAATAAAATTATAACAGTTTCACAACGTACTCTGGTGTCTGTGTCTGTCTGTCATTGCCGAATTCCAATTATCCTAAACACCTTCACCCCGTTCTCCCTCGGTCTGGTGGCCCTACTGAGACCCAGTTCGCGACACTTTGGAACCTATGCAACCTGTTAATCTTGATGCTCAAGCTAAAAGATAACTGTACTGATGCCATTGTCACAGATGGAAAAGATAGAGAATAGAAATACAAAAATATTCAAGGGCAAGTCACTTAACAGCACTGTATACCCTGCTCTTAGATAAATGGTTATGATGAACTATATTATCCTCAAGATAAAGCTGCTTTTGCCTCTGAACATTCTGGCTCAGTGGAAGGCCAAAGCATCTTCCATGCAAGACCATAGGGACATTCTTTTAACTATCCCAGGCTGATGTCTGTCTAAGGACTGTGACATCACTGTAGAAAATTTCATTTTTTTCCATTTTCTAACTTAAAAACATAAATTATATGGGTGTTTTCTATGCATGTGTCAGTGCACAGTACTTACAGAGGCCATAAGAAGGCATAAGATGCCAGGAATGAATTTAGCTAATGTGTGGGCTCTAGAAATGGAACCTGGGTCTTCTGTAACAACACCCAGTGCTGTTAATTGCTGAGCTATCTCTCTAGCACCTCTTTTTATTTAAAATTTATTTCCATAAATTGTTAATTAAAAGATATTATATCCCTTTTCCCTTTTATCTCTTCATTCACTCCCTTCCCAAATCTCTTCTAAATTTTTCCTTGTTAAGTGTGAGTGAATCAGTATGCTGAAATACATGAATACAACCTGCTGGATCCATTTTTGTTGGTTGTATATATATGGATAATTGGCTGACCATGTTGTCATGGTCACATATAATTAGGGAGCTCATCCTTGCCTTTTTCTCTCAAATGGAGGCAAATTCTACTTTTCAATCAGCATCAGCTATCTGATCCTAACTAGGCTGCCTTGGACAGGAAACAAAAACAAGAATATAAAACTTATGGTAGAAAATATCTCACCAGTTAGGAGCCCTGAAAGATTTTTCAGAGCATTAAGCTTCCTTTCCTAGTACATACAGAATCTCACTACTATCTGTAACTCTAGTATCAGGGGTTCTGACACCATCTTGTAGCCTCTATGACCACTATTAAGAAGAGGAGACATAGACCATAAAAACTATTTTTCAAGCTGTGTGTGGTAGTGCACTTTTTTAGTACCAGCAATCTGGACACAGAGGCAGGGAAATCACTCTGAGATTTACAGCCTCTGCAACATAGTCTACACACACACTCACACACACACACACACACACACACACACACACAGAGTAAAAGAACAAATTTTAATGAAATACAAGAATAGGAGCATTGGAAAATAGGAGCATTACAATATCTATTAAAGTCTTTCCAAGTGTCTCCCACTAGTGCTCTTAGAACCATTTTCAAAAATAAGTATGGCCAAGTATGTAAGCCCATGCCATCAATTCCAGCCACTAGGAGAAACTGAACATTTGAAGGTGGGACAGCACTTACCACATGACCTGAACTGCCCATCATGAGCTGGGTGTTATCTGACCTACCAAGTCATGAAATAGGACATGCACAGCAGCAACCTATTATCCAATGGAAGTGGTATACAAGTGATTGGGCCCAAGCAGGTCCTGAAGGCACAAGAAAGCTATATGAAGAAGTTGCCCAAATGCCTATGGTTTCTACTCCTGTTACAATGCCTTCTGCTGCCAAGCATGCACCTATAGCCTCATGGGGTATTCCCTATGATGGTTTGACTGAGTAAGAGAAGACTAGGGTCAGTTGCTGGTTCTGTGGATTGTGCAGGTACCACCCAGAAGTGGACACAGTGGCATTTCAATCCCTTTCAGGACAAGCCTGAAAGATATTGGTAAAGGGTGTAGGGGGCCCAAAACAGCTTGACCACACAGCTGCCGTGACAAGCTTAAGGAACCAGGCACCGGTGCCATGACAGGCTTACTGGTAGGCAACATCTGGATCCATAACCTGATACCACCCAGGGATCCACCCAAAGATGGTTCAGCAACTAAGGGAAAGTACGTGACATCAAAACATTCCAACCATTTCATAAGAACTGATAAAATCAAGATCAGCAGATGTCTGTGAGGGTGTCAGATCCCCTAGAACTGGAGCTACACACAGTTGTGATCTTCCATGAGGGTACTGAGAATTGAATCCAGATCTCCTGGAAGGGCAGTCAGTGCTTTTTAACCACTGAGCCATATCCGCAGCTCCATCATTCAGTCCATTAACTACAATTTTAAATGATGGCTTTTGAACTGGAGACAGAGTTTACTTTCTCCTTCCTTGGTGATTGATGTTGGTGTTTCTCTTTTAAGCATCAATTTATTTAATATTTGAATTTTAATATATTAAAGAATACATGCCTACTAGATTAAATTAATAAATTGCTTTCTGCTAAGTAACAAGTATCCATCAACTTGATCAAAACAAACAAACTAATCTTGCTATGTATCTAATGGTTCATACTATTTTATACATTTTTCATTACAAATAACAAATTCTATGCTTCGTTGTTTTCCATATTCTTTAGCTTCATACAATAGGTAAGGTATTTTCTGCAAATCTCTACAAACTGGTATTGAAGTCTTTGCTAAGAATGTTTCAGATGTGCAGTTAGAGTATAAATAAAAACATAGGACTAAAAGTATAGAAATTTAATTAACTGGGAATCCCAGTGTGTTAGTCAGTGTTCTCTAGAGTAACAGAATTTATGGAATGGTTTTCTCTCTGTCTCTGTCTCTGTCTCTGTCTCTGTCTCTGTCTCTCTCTCTCTCTCTCTCTCTCTCTCTCTCTCCCCCCTTACTCTCTCTCTCCTTATCTATCTACATATCTATCTAAATGTATACATATATATGTACGTATACACAACACATATATATTTATATGGGAAATTTCTAGAATGCCTTACAGGCTGAAGCCCCAAACTGGCAAGATATAAATGGAAAGTTGATGAAGCTAGTAGCTGCTCAATCCCATAAGGCTGGGTGTCTCAGCTACTTTCTTTATATGCTGGACTCCTATGGAAGTAGGCTTCAATGCCAGTTAAAGAATGGATGTGCTGTCAAGGCGAGTTGAAACAATGAAGAAACACATAACTAACCTTTTTCCTTTGTTCTTCCAGCAGTAGGTGTAACCCAGATCAAAGGTGTTTCTTCTAGCCTCCAAGTCTGGATTAAAGATATGTGTCATCCAGCCTCAGAATCTGAATCAAAGACACATTGTCTTCTTGCTTCAAGATCCAGATCACAATTGTGCTCTCTATTTCTGAATTAAAGTTCATTCTGAATATAGTCAAATTGACAACCAAGAATAGCGATCACAATCAACCCCTTTTCAACTTGACAAAACCATATCTTCTTAGGCCATGATTAATTTCCAAATAAAAATAATAACCAGGTCACAATTATGCCTATACATAACATAACTCTCCCACATACAATTGCAAATGCATTATGTATTTAGAATAGTGGCAATGTCCCTTGGGGGATAGCTTTCTAGTATCTCAAACTTACATCTGATAACTGTGAAAGCAATACAGACTCCATTTTAGGGAAAAGCCACCACCTTATACCACCTACTGTACTCAGTTCCAGGAAGGACCTCAGGAATATGCCATGACAACTCAAACAAATACAGAGCAGTTTGCTCCTGAGGACATTATTTCTGAGTTTTATGGCCCTTGAAGCTATCTAGATAATCTTGTTGAGTAGCCCAGATAACTATGCTCAGCAATTCGTGGGTCTCCACCAAAAAAAATCTAACCCAATGTTTCCAAATACTCAAAGTCTAGACCCATAGTTTCAAAAAATCACCTTGTCCCATATCTCTTCTACACAATTCCAGTTTGCCAAAGCATGTAATTCTGAAATTTCATTTTTTCCCATAAAACCTCTTTTCCCCTGGACTTGTGGCTGCTGCATCATTTCTCTCCATCTACAGTTGGGTGGCCCAGGTTTGAGCCTGAAAATACAAGGACACTTATGTTCTTGCATTAGAAACTGGCTCCTTTTTGGTCTCTTTTTTGTTTGTTTGTTTGTTTGTTTTGTTTTTTGTTTGTTTGTTTTTAAGACAGGTTTTCTCTGTATAGTTTTGGTGCCTGTCCTGAATCTTGCTTTGTAAACCAGGCTGGCCTTTAACTCACAGCGATCCACCTGGCTCTGCCTCCCAAGTGCTGAAATCAAAGTCATGCACCACCACCACCTGGCCAAGATATTCTCTTAATTGATGTTGCAACGTATTATAAGTATACTAAAAAACATACAGTTATATGTACAAAGGCATTATTAACAAAATACAACACAAACACTCATTTCAGTTATAATCCTCATTTATGCAACTGGTCATATTGCCTTAGATGGTATTTAGAACTACCTTCCTCTACCACCCATTTTGTATTTCTTCCACCCTCTTCAAGTACTTCAGCACATCTGGTTCTTTTCCTGGAGGAGTGACCCATATCTTCATTCCTGATGGATCTGTGCCTTTTGTCATCCTTCCTGGATTAGATTATTGTAGTTTCCCCATGACTTTAATCACAGGGCACAGTAGCACCAAAATAAGCCCCAAAAGATCTCCTGCACTCCAGACATAATCCTTCTTTCCTTCATCGTGGAGAGACAGTCCAATTTCAAACAAATTGTTGCTCTTTAAAAGTAGATTCAATAATCTACCCTTACATCCTAGCGTATCTACACTATCCCCTTTTTTTCTTAGGGAAGAAATTGCCTTTATAATCAACCACCTTTAAATAAAAAATATACAATTATAAATACTTTTTGGGAATTTTAGCATAGCTTCTCATACTACTTTCTGCTGGTTGTGGGTGATGGTAACTTATGGGGAACCTAAGACAATTAAGAACTATGATCAAGTCCTGACTGGAGTAATCTGTGACACTACATTGTCTGAGCCAGTTGCCTTAAAGTGGATTTTGGATGTTGGATCATCTGGAGACCACTCAGGTGGTCTTTTTTGATTAAACCATGAGAGCCTGGAAGCAATCCGCAGGTTCTTATCTGTGGGAAAAAAGGCAGAACCTCTTTTCCAGAGCAACATGTCCTTAGACAAATTTTTAAATCAAGATATCTTTAAATATACATATTGATTTAACTCAGCATCTTTTAAAATCAAAAGTCTCTCTGCAGTTAAAAATCCCAAAGACAATATATTCCAGATTCTGTGTGTGATTTCCATGTTTATGTGGCTTATTTTTTGTATTACTGTTATTGTCTTTTTAAAGACTTTATTTTTTTAACCTTTCTACTTCTTTATATAACTGTCTATATTCATTTTCTTCTGTCTTCCAAGGCTATGTACATTTTTACATACACTGTAAGCCATTTAAAATCTTCTTCCATCTGAATCTGCCTTACTGTAAATCTATTGCTTTAAATTGCAGCATTACTAGAACTGAAATGGCAGCTTTGGCTGCTGGTTCCACCCACCTCCATGTTACAACATGGCGGTAGTACATTTACTTTCAGCTCTGGGTCTGGGAGCCATGTGTACCACCAACTCTCAGAAGCAGTAGCTCTATGCCTCCATTAAAACAGCATGTAGCCCAGAAACCTCTTTTTTTTTAGTAGGAAAATCTATATACACGGCACACCATGTTGCATGGCTTACAGAAACCTCTGTTTACTCAGCGGGAATGTGCCATGCTGTAGCTTCAGCCTGCATGCGGCAAACTTGCCATAGAGTAGCATGCATGTTGCAGTGTCCTGCCACTTGCATGAGACATGAAGCAGGAACCTGTTTTTGGCTCCATCTAGAACTGCTTATTAAGTATTCTCAGGTTTTACGTGGAAACTTGAGCCCTTTGGTGCCATTTGTAGATGAAAGTTTATCTGTGTTCCTCACCTGGTAGCCCTGCAGTCCCACAGACATTCAGATCCAAGTAAACACAGAGAAGCTTATATAAATTAAAACTGGTTGGATATTAGCTTAGATCTACCACTGGCTAGCTCTTACATTTAAGCTCAGCCCATTTCTGTTAATCTAAATGTTGCCACGTGTTCTGTGGCTTTACCTGTGTGCTGTTACATGCTGCTCCCTGGACGGTGGGCTGGTGTCTACTCACTCATTCTTCCTCTTCCCAGAAATTTCTTTGTCTGCTTATCCTGTCTCTACTTCCTGCCTGGCTAATGGCTAATCAGTGTTTTATTAAACCATTGTACGAAAGTATTATCCCACAGTAGTTCTATTTCTTAAATAAGAAGTACATCTAGTGTGCTATTTTCTTTGCTTATTTTCCCTTACTTTGAGGCAAAGTTTTGATTGTTGTCAATACATAAGTGAATTCTAGTACTATAAGTAAGACTTCCACCAATGAAAACATTAACAGAAAACTCTATAAGTAAAAGAAATACTGAGTTCTGTTACACAGAAAGATGATTGCAACAGAAAACCTCAGGAAATTAAGTCCATTTGATGTGTTCATGTGGGTATAGATAGGTGTGTGTATACCTATACTATCATATAAAATCACATAAATTCATGAGCAATGAGGGAAATCATCTCAAATGAAGAAAAGCTTATGTGAACCCTTGCTAGTGGTATTTCATTCCAAGTCTACTTGGCTCAATTTCTATTATGTCCTGTAACAGAATTTAATAGTTCTTAGAAGACATGGAAAAAGGCAACTCACTTTATGGATGCAGTGAGATCTATGTCATCTGCATGGATAAAGCCTTTGATTAGCCATGAAGTTGTGATCTCATTGTCAGGCCCCTCCTATTCACAACCACTCTCATTTGTCACAGAAAAGCAGAAAAGGGATCTGCACCACCACTTCTCTCACATTGTACTACTGCCTCCCATATGGGGACCCACAACTCTCTCTCTTCCATTTTATAATTTTCTGTTTTATCTCTCGCAAATTTAACTATATGTTCAGAAAAAATTTGATCATCCTTCTCTTATTATTACTACTTTTTATTAATTTCTTTTTGCACAGACTTTTTCCTCTAAATAACTTTGACATTATCAAGCAGTTATTTAAGGTCCAATGTGTGTTGTGGGGTTTCTCTTACACAATGTCAGTTTTCCTATAAGTATGGATCATGTGAGCATTAGTAGACTTCTGCTCTGATCATGACTTGAGAGTGTGTGAAACACAGCCAAAATCCACTGACTTTTCATAACTTATGCTGTTCTCTTTGTTTCTAATGGTCACATTGTGAATTGGGTATGATCTGAATTTATGAAGTCATATTCAAAGAACTGAATTACACAGAGAATTCAAGATGGAAAATTTCTCACAAGACAACTGATACGTCAGATCACATCTATGCAGGAAAGCTGTGGGCTCCTAATGTACTATAATTCACTAGTATAGACTAGTGTATATTCTTCTGTTTTATGATGTTGTGTGTACACATGTCTGTATGGTGTGTGTGTGTGTGTGTGTGTGTGTGTGTGTATGTGTGTGTGTTTCTGTGTCATAGCTCCTTGACACAGTGTGAAGGGAGTTACCTCTGTCCTTAGAAAACATTGGTTCTGTATAACAAGTGTCTTTGTTAAATGTTAAGAAGAAGTGCCTGTATTGAACAAGTTATGTCAACCACAATGTGTCTTCTCTTAATTGTGTCAATTAAGTGGAGTAGTTGAACACTAAGGTGGAAGGAACTGGTGGGTCTCTATGCTGAAGTATGTGCTTGAATAATGTAAGACTCTGCTCACTGCATACCTGCTTTATCATTTGTCTGATTTATTCATGTACAAACTTATTAATATATAGGCATGAAAGCATGTTGTTCCTTTTTATTAAAATTTCAAGGAAAATACACAGTACTTTCCATTTCCAATGTACCACAAACTAGTTCAGATGACATATTTCCATATCCTCAGAGCAGTATATTTGGAACCATCAATAAAGAGAAACAAAAAGGAATATGGAGCAAAGATTTATGAGTAATAGATTATTCCAGTCTTAAGAAATGACTTTTAATTGCAGTTTGACCAAGGTAGAGATGCCAGTTTATTAGGAGAAATAAGGCAGCATTTAACTCATGTCTAGTGTAACATATGTTTGTCATGGTCTCAGAGTGGTTCTCTGCCTTATGTCCAAGAATGGACATATGTCTGTTTGGGGACAACACATCCATTCAAATTGTGACAGACATAATCTCTTTGATGTTAAAATAAAAATCTTTGGTATAGAACTTTGTGGTAGAAGCATGGTTAAGGAAGGTATCATTTCAATGCCCAGGCAGATTCTTCACCTAATCTCAATGAATCCAATGTGCCTTTTGCAGGTGTGGAATTGACACAGTTGAATGAGAGACTAGATGATAACATATAATTAATAACCATGAAATTCATACACCAGGTTTGTCATATAGGAAGACATTAGTTTGCATGCTGTTACCAAATAAATTTTGGGGAACATACAGGTAAATTAACATAACTGCAATTTGTTATGCCCACTGTGAGTAAGGAGAAGCACATGGCTGGTGTTATTTGTCATCATCATGCTTCTGTCTTTCTCTGAACTGATTATATTTAATTCTACCCCCAGTTTTATTTTCTTCCTCATAGTCTGGGTTCCAGTCTGGATTCTTTCTGCAGAGCCTTGACATATATATCTGGACTGTCGTGAAAGGTTTATTCATTTATGAAGGAGATGGTTATGCTGCAGAATTCCATCTCTAAACAAGATCATTGCATCTTCAGTTTAGTATTTTCTCTTTAATCTTCTGTAGGGCTTTTGAAATTTGGCTTTTATTCCAAAGTGAGGGAGTGGTGTTTATTGGAATCCTATGGAAAACATATGTATAAGTTGTCGTAAGTAAAAACTGAATATTGAAATTTAAACACCATGAAGCACATGTGAATTCCTCCTTTGAATTTCTGCAAAGTACATGAATGTCACGCAGCACTGATTCTAGTAAATACCTTACATTAGTGCAAGAAAAAGACAAAACAAGTTTGCCAGGTTACTTCCAAATATTAATGGTGTGTTTGAGTAACAACTATCCAATTCATCCCTGGGTGAAGTAATGTCACTGTAAAAATAAATTTGTGAAAGTTTTTATCTCGAGTCTCACTGCAAATTTGCAGAATCTTAGTATTATAAATCAGAACATGGAAACCAATAGGGAAAGTCAGTGGAGACTTTAGAGGGGAATACATTGCCTTCATGCTTCTTGGACACAAGCAACTAGGTTTTTTACCCACTTAAAGAATTATTTTTATCTAAGACTACCCCACAGATACTGTCTGTTATCCTCCATTGAAGCCTCATTTTGCTTTAATCACACACCCTAGAGAAAGAGAATGTGAGGGCCCTTAATGCTTCTCAAAGTCAGCTGTGCTCAGCCTCAATTTGCAATGCAAACCTGACTCTGCTATCTATAGTACATCAATTTAACCATGCTGCCAGGTCTGCACTAAAAACACTCATGATGCTGGCCAAACAGACTACCTACCTGATAGCATAAAAGTAGGATCTACAGTTTTGTCTGCCTCTGGGAGCTCATGTTTTTCTACATCTCTGCTCTGTTAAAGTACACAGAGTGAGCTTTTTGATCCTGCCTTCCAGTCTCTTAGTGTGGTAGAAAGTATATGAGACTTTCTTGTTTTGAAACCTAAAACATTATCAGGAAGGTGAAATTTTGAGAAAAGTTTCCTGAGTGTATCCAGATGGAAGAGAAAAGAGACATGGCTTTTTCTCAGGTAAATGTATATATGGAAGTAAGATTTGTTGCCTGTTCTACAAATGCTTTTTAGTGGTGATCCCAAACCTGTACATTACCTCTCAGTTTTTACAAGCCTTTTTTTCATTTTCTGATGTGGTTGTCAAGGTAAAGATTTTTGAATGCATGTCATATGAGTGTGTGCTGCTTTTCACTGTTTTCTCACTTTATTTTTTTCAAAATAAATTATCTGTGTTAATGCATAGTATAACTCTTTGTCAATGGATAATGTTTAAAGTATTATTTTTGTGAAAGGCAAACTGTGTTATATAATAAGTTTAATTGTTTAAATTTAATACATACTTCCAAACAGAATTTGCCAGTCATAAGGTGGTATGAAATTGTCTTCTCAGGCAAGTTTTCTTCTGTTTTTTTTGTGGGTTTTTTTTTTGGTCTGTGTGTGTGTGTGTGTGTGTGTGTGTGTGTGTGTGTGTGTGTGTGTTTGGCTAGATTCAAAGAGTCTATTTCATCATTTCTCTTTGCTACCTATTAACCTTACAGTGAAGTTGCAATGCCCTTCAATTGCACTGACACCTGCTAACAATCACTACCCTGGGAGCTGATGCAATATTACATTCTACGTTATATAGTACATTCTTTGAACAAATGAACTAATGGAGAACTTATAGGCAAAATGTATGTATATTCATGTGGATTTGGCAAACAATCAAAAAGTCTCAACAAGGAAAGTTTAGGTGGTTGGAGTTGAAGTGTCTTCATTATCAACCAAAAATATTAAACTGAGTCCAGGGATACCATTATTCAGATACAGCATTTGCAAGTGAAACCAAAAGAAGAATTTTCACTGTTTAAAATACACTTAAGAGAGAATCTAATCATTTGTCTCACTGCCAAACTGTAAAATAGTGGAATTTTGGAATGGATCATGGAAACTAAAGGGAATGCTTTATTGGAGACAATGGTGTGGTATCAATTTCCTGCTGGGCCTTGGCTGTAGGCAAGTATATTACTTACCCTGTATGAGAAATACTTTCAGCTGGGGCCACCCCTCAGAGTCCTCCACTATTTCAAATAAAGGTACAAGTTATGTCTTAATTAATGATCTCAGGGAAATGGAATGTGAGGAAGGGGTCACTAGGACATTTTACAGCCATGTTCAGACTCAATTTCAAATGTCTGTGCACAGTATAAAGTAGGACACTGATGCCACATACCCAGGTGATAGAGATTTCCATGAACTTAAGGAATAAAGGAATTCCTCTCAATGCAGGAAAGGAGAAGCTGAGTTTTGATCTGTCTGTACAAGTTCATGTTTCTACATCTGTGCTGTGGCACAAGTCACTTTTTTTCCCCTGCTTTCTGGTCTCTGCATGTAGAATTGGGGAATATAGGTGCTGCTGCTTTTGCACACAGAATAGTGTCTGAAAGGTGAAACTTTAAGATAAACTTCTTGACAGGAATCATAAGGAAAGGGAAGGACAGATGGCATGTTCTCAGGTAAAATCATGTACAAAAATGAGACAGGTTGACATTTCACAATTTAATGCTTCATTTGCAGAACTCTCAACCATCACTATAGTTCCTCACTGTAAGAAAGCTGTATTTTGTGTTTTATTATTTTTATTATTATTATTTTTTTTTTTTTTTGGTTTTTCGAGACAGGGTTTCTCTGTGTAGCTTTGCACCTTTCCTGGATCCTGCTCTGTAGACCAGGCTGGCCTCAAACTCACAAAGATCCTCCTGCCTCTGCCTCCCGAGTGCTAGGATTAAAGGCATGTGCCACCACTGCCCGGCTGTGTTTTATTTTATTCTGAACATAAATTCTTTATTTTCAGTATCATTTCTGTTCTACATCCTGCTTTCCACTCTTTCCTGCCTCTTTTATACTTTGGTATGACTTACTATATCAGTTTATGACCTGAAATATTTACAAACTTTCTGACATTAGAGATAAATGTTGAAACTCAATTCCAACTGAGGACAACAGCAGACATTTTTTGTCACTGAGAAAAGGTGCACATTTAATAAAATGTTTATCTGTTGGGCACTTTCATGAAAAAGTCACAGCTTCCTCCCTGTTAATATATAACATTGGAAAATTGCAGATTGATTACTGATAACACAGACAGTTTTTTAGTTGAATACTCTTTCCTGGGGCAAATAAAGACTCAAACCTTCATAACAAAGCAAAATTGAATTTTCACTTCAGAGTTTGTTGACATTCAATGACGTGGCCATCAATTTCTCCAAGGAGGAATGGGAATGCCTGGACACATCTCAGAGAAATTTATACAGAGAGGTCATGTTGGAGAACTACAGCAACCTGGTTTCTGTAGGTGAGAATAAATTCTTTCATGATTGCTGCTTAGCCCTCGGAATGTCTATCAATTTTTATTAGTATTTTGAATTGTTTTCTATTAATGAATCCAAGCTCCCAATTGTACCTGGAGATTTTCTCTCCAGCTCATGCCAAGTCCTGCCAGTCCCGGAGCATATTTATAAAATAAACACACATTATTTAAACTGCTTGGCCATTAGCTCAGGCTTATCATTGTGTAGCTCTTACTCTTATATTTAGCCCATTTCTATACTTTGCCACATGGGTCGTGGCTTACTGGTATCTTATATTTTGCTTGTCCTGGAGGTGGCTCCAGGCAGTCCCCTCCTCTGCCTTCCTGTTCCTCTATTTTCCTCTCTGTTAGTCCCGCCTATACTTCCTGTCTGGCTACTGGCCAATCAGTGTTTATTTATACAGAGCGATATCCACAGCACCCTTTTATTTCAAAATTTTGGTGAGTGTAATACTTACTAAAAATTTTTTTATTCTAAGTGGTCTTTTAATTTAGCAAATACTCCCTTCAATCCCATATGGGTTTTTTTTTCAGCAGTCACTCATTAGCAATAATGGTTGAACACATTTTGATTATAGTAGTTTTATTTTTGTAATGGGGTAATTAAAGGGAAGTTGAATGTATACAAAATTAACATAATGGATTCCTGAGAAGTCTACAACACCTGTCAAGAATGTACTAATAAGAATTCATTTATGAGTCTTTCCTTATGTAACTTCATATCCACTGAGTATAAGCCTGTGTTAGAACCCAACTATTTTCCACATCATGTAAAGAAATTATTCTGTCTCTTCTAATTCACAGGCCTTTCTGTATCAAAACCAGAACTAGTCACCTGTCTTGAAAAGAACAAGGAACCCTGGACAGTGAACATAGAGGAAGCAAAAGGTAGAGACTCAGGTAAGTAGGAAGAAAACTGGTTTATTTGTGGAATACAAAGAAAGAAACAAACAATAACTACATTTGGATTAACCTGGCTCCTCACTAGAAGTGATGCCTAAGAATTTTGTTTAGAATTGTGTACTAGGATCAAGCACACAGAGAATTTTACATGATTTTCCACCATTTCATCAGAATAGTGATTAGGTGGAATTTAGTATACCAATAGCAATTTGACAATGTATGTGGGGCTTTATTCTGTGTTCTAACAAATTTTTGAATTTTTCTCCTGTGTGACAGTAATTCTAGTGTTATTCTTATTTTTTGAATTTTTTATACTGTATAGGGATCAATTTATTTTTAGTTCTTTTACCTCCTTGCGTACCATCCCTTTACCACACTAAACCAATGTCATGATTCCTGCACCATGTCTCATTCTCCTTATCAAAGAAATAACAGAAAATAGATTTTAAAAAATGAGGAAGATTTGTGCTAGCCAACTGTTTCTGAACACAAGACTTTGAATATTATTGATATTCCCTGTTGTTATTTTCTTCTTTGTGGAAGCTAGAAACTGCACATATGTTCTTGTAAAAATGTTGTGACTTTTGGTCTACTTTCCATTTTATAAGCTGAGATTTTGTCTGACTTGGTCTTCTGTGAGTTTTGGCCTTGCTGCACATAGTTGGTGATTGTATGGCCATTGGTCCCAAAATGTTTGTAAACTTCTTCTTCTCTAGAGTTATTTACCATTTCTTGTCTTTATCTTCTCTCTGTATCAATTTTTTCATAGGTATCTAACCCACAATGTAAGGGTTAAGATAAAAACCCCAAGATATGGCTCAGTTCTACAAATTTTCCATATTAAACTTTTCTAGTAAAGGATGAGTGATGAATAAATCTATAACAATATAGCATTCATTTATGCCATGTTCATTAAGCAAAATAATAATAGTTTTTTCATCTCAGGCCATGACAATTTGGTCTCAGTTTCTTGGCTGCAATAACAGTGTCAAGTATCGGTTCCAACAATAATGTTGGGTTTAAGACAATCAATTGCTGGTTAGTAATTGCCAACAAAAATCTGCCAGTTTTGTGCATTCCTTTCAGGCTAGTGAGAATATATAGTCACATGGTTCATAACAAGGAAAGACTGATGAGTACTTTTGTTCTCATGTAGAATATATACTACCTTCTAACACCATGAATGTATTTCAGTTGGGTTAAAGTGTCCAGTTGAACATAAGTTTGATATCTCTGTATTCCGTGCTTTAAATATGTGAGCTTTATCAATGTTTTTGGGTTTTTGTTGCTGTTGTTGTTATATTTTGAAACAGAAATTCTCCATGTAGTTTTAGTGCCTATCCTGGATCCCGCTCTGTAGACCAAGCTAGCCTTGAACTCACAGATATCTGCCTGGCTTTGCCTACCAAATGCTGGGATTAAAGGTGTGTGCCACCACTGCCTGGTAAATAATTACAAAGGCAATACACACTATGCTTGTATATAATACCAGAAAACAATGCACAGAGTTACTAGTTCATGAGGCTTTATTTGTTGGACATGATTTCAAGTTTGGGTATTTTATACATCATTGTAAAGAAATGGCAATTAAATAGTTTTTACACATGTATGCATTTTAACAAACTTCTACAGAAGTATGGTTTTCTATGTTTCCTCAAAAGATTTCTCATGTCCAGAAAGTTAAAGATGCTTCACTTCAAGTTTGTTGACCAGAGTTCAATCACTAGGCCACAGACAGTGGAATGAGGTTTCTGAAAACTACCATCTAACCATATGTACCCACATACATATAGTCAATAAATATATTTCTAAGATTATCAAGGAAAGGACTGTAATCTTTGTTACTCCTCTTTGTATTTGCTATTCTACAATACTCTATCATTACTTTTATGACTTAATACTGTTTTAATTTCTCCAACTTTTTAATAGTGATGTTTTTAATTATCCAGTCTATGGAAAAAACTCTACACCCCAGTGGCCCCATACTAGCTACCTAAACTCCATATAGAAACCAAAATCTTTAAAGCTAGCATCCACAAATTTAAGAAAATATGTAGTATTTGTCTTTCTGGATTAAGTCACTTAGAATAATTCTTTTCAGTTCCATTCACTTACATACAATATGTATAATAGCAAAAACAAATGAATTAATTTTTTAGCATATAACTTAACAAAGGTAAACCAAATGAAATAAATAATTTATCATGTCACATGTTCTGAAGTTGAATAGAAGGAACAATAAAAATAATTCAAGGTAGGAAATGAGATGGGTTCGAAACAGAATCCCACCAGAACATTAGAGAAAAACTAACACCAACACATTGCAAATTATAAAACAAAATGGAATAGTTCCATTTTAAGAACACTTGAAAATAATTATCTACTAGGATCAAGGTGGCTTCATCCAGGAGATGATAATGGGAATCAAAATAAGAAAATCAATACATGTAATATATTATTGGAGCAGACTATAAGAAAGTAACCAAATGATCCCTTCATTAAATGCAGAAAAGGCTTCTGACAAAACACAACATCCTTTCATTATAAAAATTCAACAGTAGGAGGATCATATCTACATATAATAGATTGTGTTTATTGTAAGTATTTACCAACATAATCATTCTAAATAGAGAAAACTCAAAACAGTTCTTATATATTTGGCAACATAAAGGATACTTACTCTTTCCATACCTGTTCCACATTCTGCTTAAAGTCCTAAGTTTCAGTATAAGATAATATGAAGTTCAAGGTGATACAGAGAGGAAAGAAAAAAGTCATAGTATCATTTTACACATAATATTTATTCTACACCAAAAAAAATTATATCAAGATTCTTATGTGTGGTGCTAAGGATATTGCTTGTCTCTCTTTCACCATTGTACTGAGTTTACTTCCATCATAACTGAAAAACTCTCTGGAATTTTTGTTTCCCAATTCATAGTGTCCCTCTATCTCAAATCCCTTACTAAAGAATTATAGACACTTAATGAATGCTCTGACAAGGACCATCTTCCATAGTTATACTGTTATTGCTTATCTAATGCAAAGTGGTGAGACCTGAAATGATATAATCATGAACAATAAAGCTGGACTAACATTCTGAAGCTTTATATAATTTTTTCATATATTTGAAAAAATACATATAAATATATAAGAGTAACAATTATCAAATGGAGGTTACATAATTGATTTGGTGATATGAGAAGAGTTGGAGGGAAAGTGACTGAGATAAGCTTGAAATGATATATTTATATTTACATTAAATTTACATTTAAAATAATTTGCAAATTTCACATGTAAACTTCTGATATCTTTCTTTGAAATAGAATACTACATTTCAGTCTACTTTGAAAATATAAATTTTATTCAGTAGGCCGTTTATCAATTTGTTGTTTTTTGGGGGACAGAGTTTCTCTGTGTATTTGCCCTGGCTGTCCTGGAACTTTCTCTGTAGTGCAAGCTGGCCTTGAACTCACAGATATTAGCCTGTCTCTGCCTCCTGAGTTCTGGGAATAAATACTCTGTGTCCTGAGTACTGGGACTAAAGACATGTGCCACCACCACCCAGCTTGATTTTTTGTTTTTGAATCCAAACATATTAGATCCTTTTGGAAAAAAGAGATTGTAATGCACTCTGGCCACTATTCATATTCTGCATTCAAGTCAGCGAAGAACACTTTAAGGAAAAGCCAGACTGTGATTCACATTGATGGGCCAACTGGAATGGTTCTATCAGTTAGTTATGTTAGAACAGGATATATTGAGGCCAAGATTAACATTTGCCTTGTTGACAATTAGCTGTACAGTCGAGAAACACATCCATTTTTTGTCACCCTGGGCCAGTTTTGCTGAGTTACATTTTGGCATTCTTTTTCTTTCCTGGACATATAATTTACTTTTCTCACTGCTTCATTTTTTTTATTACATAATCTGTAACCATGTAGCCCTGATTAGCTTGGAAATGAATATGTAGATCAGGCTGGCCTCATACCCACAGAGATAGACCTGCCACTGCCTTCCAAATGTTGAGATGAAAGGCCAGTCTTTTATCAATTTGAGATATTCTAAGGTATCTGAAGAAATGAAAGGCCTAAAGAATTATCAATGTGATTGTGGAGATTTTTGAAACATTCTCTCTACAAGGGGATAGGGATATTTGTTTTTCATGATCATTTTATTTTTTCTTTTTAATAATGACTCTTCTTCAAAAACTACATATTAACATGTATTAATAATCATTAATCATAGAAAATCTATATATGCTATTTTTTATTTTAATAATTTTAACATTTAACTGTTTGGAAAAGATTTTTTTCAGAGAGGGTTTCTCTGTATAATTGTGGTGCCTGTCCTGGATCTTACTCTTTAGGCCAGGCTGGCCTTCAACTCACAAAGATCTGCCTGACTCTGCCTCCAAAGTGCTAGGTTTAAAGTCATGCACCACTACCACTACCTGGTTGGAAGGGATATTTTGTTCTAAATTGATAATGCATTTCCAAGTGGACAGGATATTTTTAATAATGGCTAAGAGCTTCACTTCATATTCTAACAATTATGTTTAAAATGGATGCTTAAATGACATTCTTAAAGAGGACCCTTTAAAATTTTACATATTATAAAATACAAGTTCATGATATGGACTTCTCCATGTCCATCATCTTTGGACATTAATTCCTTATGGAAGAAGTGCTGAAGATTTATGATACATCTTTTTGCTACTTTCCATATATTGGTGTCATTTTATGAAAAAGTTTCTATATTATTTTTATCTTATTCCACACAGTTAGAAAATAATTGCCTTTTATTTCTTCTAGCTCTGTTTTGTTATCCCACTCAGGAGTTGTTTCCAAAAGAGTATACACAGGATACTTGCCAAAGAGAAATATCAGGACAGTTTGGATGTAATCGCCTTGGTGAATTACACATAAAGGTGTTCCGGGCATGTAGATCTGACAATGAGGACACTGAATCATGTGCTGAAGGAAATGATCTTCATCCAGCACCCATCACTGACATTCCTGACAGAATAGATGAAGAAGTTCCAGCTTCTCCTCAAAAAGGTAACTCTGTGTCATTTCCATTCAGATCCTGCCATTTCCTATCAAATATTCAAAATGACTCAAGCCACACTAGAAGGAAACAACCAACATTCAAAGCATGTAGACAGTATTTCACCGACCCTTCAAAATTGGAGAGGAATCCAAGATTCAGTGTTGGACAAAAATATAAGAAATTTGGGAACAGTTACAGGACATGTTCAGACTTTCTTAGAATTAATGTGGTTCATAGTGGAGAAAAATTGTACAAATGTAAAATGTGTGGAAAGTTGCTTTCTATATTATCAGTACTTAAGGAACATTATAAAATCCATATGACAAAAGAATCATACAAATATGCAGAGCATGACATGTTTCTCTTACATGCACCAAAATACAGAGGTCATTGTAAAATTCACACTGAAGAGAATGCTTTCAAATGTACTGTGTATGGCAAGTCCTTTGCCAGTGGGTTTTCTCTTCATCTTCCTCAGAGAACCAATACTGGAGAAAAACTTTTTATATGTGAAGCATGTGGCAAGTCTTTTACTCAGAGTTCAACACTTCATATTCATGAGAGGATCGATACAGGAGAGAAATTATACAAGTGTAAAGAATGTGACAAGTCATTTAACAAGGCCTCAAATTTTCACGTTCATCAGAGAATCCCCAGTGGAGATAAACCTTACAAGTGTAATGTATGTGATAAGTCATTTACTCGAAGTTTAACACTTCAAGTTCATAAAAGAATACATACTGGAGAGAAACCTAACAAATGTAAGATATGTGGAAAGGCCTTTATTCGTAGCTCAACACTTAAAGTTCATCAAAGAATACACACTGGAGAAAAACCTTACAAATGTAATGTATGTGGAAAAGCCTTTACTCACAGTACAACACTAAAAGTTCGTCAAAGAATACACACTGGAGAAAAACCTTACAACTGTTCAGATTGTGGAAAGTGCTTTACAGATAGCTCAAAACTTCAAGTTCATAAAAGAATCCACACTGGAGATAAACCTTACAAATGTAATATATGTGACAAGTCATTTACTCAGAATTCAGCACTTCAAATTCATAAAAGAATACATACTGGAGTGAAGCCTTACAAGTGTAAAGAATGTGGAAAGTCCTTTCCCAAAGTCTCAACACTAAAAGTTCATCAAAGAATACACACTGGAGATAAACCTTACAAATGTAATGTATGTGGAAAGTCCTTTAATGACAACTCAGCACTAAAAGTTCATCAAAGAGTACACACTGGAGAAAAACCTTACAAATGTAATGTATGTGGAAAAGCCTTTACTCACAGTACAACACTAAAAGTTCATCAAAGAATACACACTGGAGAAAAACCTTACAAATGTAATATGTGTAGAAAGTCTTTTACCAGCGGCTCACAACTTAATGTTCATCAAAGAATACACACTGGAGAAAAACCTTACAAATGTTCAGATTGTGGAAAGTCCTTCACTGATAGCTCAACACTTCAAGTTCATAAAAGAATCCATACTGGAGAGAAACCTTACAAATGTAATGTGTGTGGAAAGTCATTTACTCAGAGCTCAACACTTCAAATTCATAAAAGAATACATACTGGAGTTAAGCCTTACAAATGTGACGAATGTGAAATGTCCTTTACCAAAGGCTCAACACTAAAAGTTCATCAAAGAATACACACTGGAGAAAAACCTTACAAATGTTTAGATTGTGGAAAGTCCTTTACTGGAAACTCAACACTTAAAGTTCATCAAAGAATACACACTTGAGTGAAACCATACAAATGCAGAGAATGTGGCAAGTTTTTTAGGATAGACTCACATCTACAAATGCATCACAGAATACACACAGAAGAGAAAATTTACAGAGGAAAATAATGTGACAAATCCTTTACCAGGGCCTCAACACTTCAAGTTTATCAAGAAATCCATAATGGAGAAGAAAGTTAAAAAATACAGATTGCCACAAGTTCTTTGTCTATGATTAATATGTTCAAGGCACTTTAGACCCATTGAATACAGAACCCTTAATATTATAATTAATATGTTATGTCCTTTCCCCATGTATCATCTCTGCAAAAACTCACTAAAACTATATATTAGAGAAAGCTTACAAATACAAAGCATTGCAAAAACATTATTTGGGTACTTAAATCTTAAAAATCATCACATAGTACATACTAGAGATAACACATACAATATTAAGAAAGTAGCAAGTGTTATGGAGTCCTCAGATATTGAAGCCAAACAGAATATTCCTAATGGAATGAAATTTAACAAATGTACAGAATTTTTAAAAAAAAATTTAAAAGAAGATCAAAACTTAGAGAATGTCAGAAAATTTATGAAAGAAACAAACTCAAAGGGTAATATTTGCCCCAGTAATCATACAATAAAAGTGTTCTTTAAAATGTCAGTAGTGGAAGGAAACCTTTATCAAATATTCAAACCTTACTCAATGTCAGATGAGTGACATCAGGAAGCCCTATGCTTGATGTGATTTTAGAAATATTTTACCAAGAAATTTATGTTGACATGAAATTTTCCTTGGAAAACCATCTACATATATAGCAATGAATTAAACAGAATTACACAGAAATCATGTATTTAAATGATATGTGGTTAGTTTGACAATAGATGAAGGTAATAATAACTTAAAATGTGAAGGCTTAATGTATGCCAGGAATAGTTTGCTAATAGCCATATTGAGTCAAAAATCACTGCATAATTTTCTGTATATTTTATGGGATGGATATTGAGCTCAGAATGATATAGCTTTTATATAAATATTATTGTTTTTCTGATATTTGAGATTTTATCAAATAAAATACAGATTGTTTTAAATTTCAAGTTATTCTTCCTTTTTTTCTCAATTATCAATAAATACAATAAAGCCGGTATTCAATTTCTTCTTCATTAGAGTGTTCAACATTGATTTTATACAGGTATTTTGTATCTAGTGTCAGACATTACATTATAGATTATACAATAAAAAACATCATGAAAATACAAAGTAGATTGCTTTAGGAAAACTATAACAGGTTCAATTATTGGAAGTATATGCACGTGTTAAGACCTGAGTTGGTGTAAGAATGAATTTGAGTTGTTTTTATTAGCAGATCTAGGTCAAAGACTTAGACACACACAAAAAAAGGCTTCTTCTCATTGCTTGAGGCTTGAAACATTACACATCTTGTGATCATGTGAGGATATTGTTAGTTTGTGCCAAAACTGTTCACCATAAATTCTCTTCAGATTTTTAGGCCTCAGCAGTTCAAGGCTACAGAGACTGAAAGCTCTTCGAAGAGCCAAGCATGTCTACCTGCATCACTTTAGATAATAACTTTGCCTCTCTGTTATCAATATGCAATAACCCTTTGTATCTATTTGAATATAGGTATTACTGATACAGAGCATCCAGGTTGTTGTGGTTTCTTATCAGAGAACACAGGACACCTGATCCCAACTTTTCTTTGTATCTCTGTGTTAAATCTGTCTGTGTTTTCTTCATTCCTAAACCAATTCTCTTATATCTGTCACTAGAGACATACAGGGCATGAAAGCAATAGCCAATAGTCTGTATTCAAACAAGGAAGGACTTAATTGAGTGTTCACAATGAATTGTATTCATAATTTCTCATTAAGGAAGAAAATTGACTGCTTATTAAGTACTAATGAGCCCCAAAATAGAACTTCCTCAATAAAATTTTATAGACAGAAATTAGCAAGAGTAGCCATCAGCAAATTTTACCTATTCTTTGACTATATGAAAGTAATGCTAAACTTGTCAACAGATAAAAAATTAATTTAGAAGTAATTTTCAAAATTGGTAAAATGACTCATGGTACCCAGATATGGTTTCTTCAATGTCTGATCTTACTATTTTTCATGTACATGTGAATTGTTCATCTCTTTTTATAATTGATGGAAGTTTAAATTATTTTAATGAATAAAGTATATTATATTCATTAATATAATAGAAAAACTAAATCTAACCTAAAAAATTATTTGTATCACTTAACTTTGCCCCATTATTTGTTCCTCCAGGAAAAGTTAATTTGGATCCTATTTAATTGGGGCATGCTGGATGATTACTCTAGAAAAGACTTCTTACAGAATTTTTTAGTGAACTAACTTGCACAATAATGGTGTGGTCATATCTGATGAGAAATGCAGGTCACAGCTGGTTGAAGATCCAGCAAATCTAAGCTTCATGATTGCTTCTGTGTCATTTTTTGTGTTTGATCTTGACTGGTTGCATGCTTGAGGGACTTTTAATATTTGCACAATTTGAAAATATTGAATTGATAGGAAATTTCTTGTAAATCATTTATGCCTTCTCCTAGGAGTTCTGCTTCTAAGCTTCATCAGGAAAGACTTGAACATACTATCCCTCCCAATTTTAGGGAGATATTCTTATCTATTTCATGGTCTTTCTGACTCTTTGGAGAATGTGACAAGCATATAGAATCCAGAGGCTTCCTTTAGAGGATATGACGTAT
Organism: Peromyscus eremicus; assembly: GCF_949786415.1. NCBI lineage: Eukaryota > Metazoa > Chordata > Mammalia > Rodentia > Cricetidae > Peromyscus > Peromyscus eremicus. The sequence goes on from NW_026734288.1 coordinate 6,178,897, forward strand.
TCTGAAACATCTGTCCCTGTACTTTCTCAGGGACAAGATAATCAAAACAAAGAAAAATTACAAAGGTCAACAAGATACAGTGGGCTGAAAGAGTTGGCCACAGATCAGATTGCAAAACTCTTCCCAGTGTACTCTCAGGCAATTATGTGGCACATGCAGCATTAAAGTAAAATTAGCCCCACAGAGAAACATACATTGATAGGCAAATAATGATATGAAAAGATGACAAAAGGATGAGGTGTCAGGACATTCATTTCTGAGAAAAGTTAGCTCATGAAGAGCCATTGTGCTGTCTATGATGAAGGAACATTAAGAATGCCAGGATTAAACCTGTAAATAAATTCTAGAAAGATATAAAAAATATTGTGTTATGCCAGAAATTTAATAATAACTGCAACAACTTTTGCCTGGGGATTTTTCTAAAGCAGTCTAACAATTAATAGTTAATAATAAATTGCTTGGGACATGCCAAACTGCCAGGCTGGCATGGAATTTTCATTTTTGTCTAGAGTCTTTGAAGCCACAAAAGTTACCAACTTGAGAACAGGCTATCATATGTCTCTAGTTCCTTAAAAAATTAGATTCTGTGGTTGAATTGTAAAAATTATTGTAAAAGATAACTGTTTATCAATGATGACTAAACTTGAGGAAACATGATTGTAAAAGATAACTGTATTTTGCCACAGTTCATTAATGATGACTAAACTTATAATCACAGATGCACAAGAGAAAAAGGTTAAACACATGCCCCAAAACAAAATTTGTTTTATCTATGTTTTGGAACAATGTGAATCTATCTCTAATTAATGAATTCTGTATAAATAATTAATCACTCTGGCTGCTAGTCAGTCAGGCTGCAAGATTCTCTGGGCAATAAACCCTGCCTCATCTTACCCTTACTTACTCCTTACCTTTTCTCTGAGACCTGGCCACCTTGGGGGAGGCCTCAGGCATAACACTATTCTAAATGGATGTTGTAGTACTACAAGGGCATTGGATTGAATAAAAAAAATTTACTATATTACATAAATGAATTATTTGTAGGTCCTTAATCAATATTATAATACTACAAACAGTATTTCTCATATTTCTGTTTCTAATCTCCTACTACTCCTTATCTGGTTTTACATTTAACTTCAAGTATATTAAACTAAAAATATACTGTAAAGAGTGAACCTCAGATTAATGTTTTTGCTTATGTGTGTTTATGGGTCTAATGCCAATGTGTACTCTCATGCCTGCTGACATATTCTTATAATATAAAGAAGTGTTCAACCAACCAAGACAAATTCACTGAAGATGGTCTACTGAACTCCATTGCACTAAGAAAACTGCAAAGGAAATATCAGTAAATGGACGAAAGTCTTATTTTTCTTATGTTTCTCTTATTTCAGTCACTAATGGTCAGAACATGTGAACAAAATGCTACTTATCTCATCGAAACTGTATGAACAAAGTAAGACACTTGTTACAACTCTGATTAGTTCACAAAGTTATCAACAACTGGTTAGGGCCTTCCTGTTCTTATATCATCTTAACAGTTGAACTTCTTAACACAGTTCACAAGTGATCACCTATTTAACAGCTGAGTCTCTGTCAGAAATTCTGGATTCCAACCTAACAGTTGGGCATGTTAAGCAAATGAAAATATGTAAATTGAGCAAGAATTCCTGTTTCACTACTCTGCATGGAAATTCTCTTTTCCATAATTTAATTGATGTATTAGTTAAGCAATCATTGTGTTCTTTTTTGAGGAAGTTCATTTTTTCACTCTTAGCAATCCTTAGTTTCTTATAGTAATTTATGCAAAGTTGAGGTTTCATGGGCTTTTCCTTGCTCTTCTCTGCATATCACTTGGTGCTGAGCTTATTCAGATCATGTTTAGACAGCTGTTTCTAAGACTAAATGATTATAAATCTGACATAAAAAGAGACATAATCTCACAAGAAATTCACTGAGCATCTGGCAATTTAATATTTATGTTACCACTCCCATAATGTTCTCTAACGCATGGTTGCAGTCATTGTTTTATAGACATGTTCATTGTGCCTGGGATCCACCACTAGATATTTAATTGGGTGTGGTTTTCTGTAGATGACTTCATATGCTGAAATACAAATTTCTTTGATGAGTTGTTTAAACTACACTGACATGTAAGTATAAGCCCACATGTTAATTGATTATTAGGGACTGTATTGGTTCAGAAAATTGGTATTTGTAGGTAGTCCTCTAATAACCATGGCTTTATTGGCATTGGATAGAGACATAGGCTTCAAGTACCAAGAGTAGTTTCTCTCTTTTTAAGCAGATATTTAGTCCACTTAAAATGTAGCTTGCTGGGTGATGTCTTTGAACGTGCTATGAATATATATAACCCATTGGTTAATAAAAAGTCTGCTTCGGCCTATGGCAAGGCAGCTTAAAGGCAGGCAGGAAATCCAAGGTGGGAGACAGGAAAGAGAAACATGGAGTCCTGCCACCCATGAAACAACATGCCAACAGACTGGTAAGCCATGAAACACATGGCAAAACATAGATTAATAGAAATGGATTAATTTAAGATATAAGACCCAGATAGCAAGTAGCCTGCCATATACAATAGTTTGTAAATAATAAAAAGCCTCTGTGTGTTTACTTGGTTCTGAGCAGCTCTGGGACAATGGGTGGGAGTGATTTGCTGGAACTAGGAGGGTCCAGGCAAGACCATAGAAACCTTCTGAGTACATTTGGCACCCAGATGTGATAGCAAGAATTTCCATGCAAAACCTGAGCTTTTAAAAAAGATTCTAAAATGGATTTAAAAAGTTCTTCCTAGTTCTGTCTCTTGGGCAAGCAGTGCCATACAGACTTAAGATACAGTATGGTGGGTTCAAGGCATGTGGGCTAGAGCCCACCATGATGGGTTCTCAACATGGTACATTGTGCTGTCGACAAGCTGCACAGCATTCTGTGTGGTGGATTTAGCTTTCGCTACTGTAGACAAAAAAGTTTCTAGCTATATGCTCCTTGATGGAGACATCAACCCAATGCCTTCCAGAGTCAGAAAAGAGCCTGACTCACAGAGCTGGAAGTAAATTACCTTCACCATGTTGGGAATCTGAGGTGAGTGAAGTCAACAGCCAAGGCTGCTGCTTTTCATCCTAGCAATGCAGTTTAACAGTTTAAAATCTCTCCTGGAAATAGAAGGATTACAGATTCACGATAAGACATATTCAGATGGAATAAAACTCTGAAATGTTTATAATGTGTGTAAAAATGTACATAGGCCTGGGAAAGAAAAGGAATATATGAAGTTATAAAACCCCCTGAAAGGTCTTCACATGTTCCAACATCCAAAATCAGCTTCAAAGCAACTGGGTGAGACAATCCATCCTCATAGACTACAGCCAAAGTTTAACTATAATTGTTAATTTTCTCAGGATTCCCCTAAGTATGCAAATGCCCCATGAAGCAAGGAGTAGTATGAGAAGCTATGCCCAAATTCCCAAAATATTATTTATAAATATTTATTTTTATTTAAAGGGGTTGGTTACAAATGCAATTCCTCTCTAAAAAAGAAAAGAGGATAGTATAGATATAATAGGATAAAACGTTAGATTAATGAATCTACATTGAAAGAGCAACAACTTGTTTAAAACATTTTACTTTGTGGTAGAATTTAGTTTATTAATACAAATTTAAAGTTAATTTGTTATATTGTATGTATCTCTACTCTTATTTAATGTACTATGTTTAACAACTCACTTAAAATTGTAATAATTAGGAAATGAAGATTAATAGTTATCTAGGGTAATCAAACTTATAGTTATGTTAGTTATTAAGTTTTTAGGTGTAAAAAGGTATATTTCAATTAGGTAGGTAATCTTTAAGCACTTCAATAACTTACAGTATATGCAGCCTGGACAATTTCTAGATCTCTGCCAAACTAATGACCAGAAACTCTTGACTCTGTGTCTGCTCTGTAGGAAATCAAAGAACTAGGATAATGTCATTGCTTCCCAGAAATGCCCACATCCTGATCCCTACTCCTTGAAGCCTACCTCCTTCAAAGCCTAGCTCAAGCCTACCTTCTCTCCAAGAAAGCACTAAATCCTCTGCCAAGGCTCAATGTGGCTTCCCCTGGAAGATTTATTTCTTGCTGTTTTTATACTGGGACCAAAGGCCAGCTTCCTTCTGTGTCTTTCCAGTCTCTCTCTGCTCTCTAGTCTCTTTTCCAAATAGTTTGTTTCATCTTGACACCATGTCTATAGCTCAACCATAAAGGCACTGAATAAATGCCCCATAGGCTGCTGGTATCACCACAGCACTGGTGACATCACAAGAGATGACAATGTTCTCCAGGACACCATAGAATACCCAAGTATGGCAATGCTGATGTCACAGCTTTTGCCTACATGCTAACTATCTCACTTCAAGTTGCCCTTCACAGGAGCCTCACCTGAGTTACAGGGGAAGCTTTTCAGTACCCACTCCTTCCAAAGCCAGGGATCTAGCAATGCTTCAAAGAAACTTTTCTTTGTGAGGTATTTAGGGCTAACTTTTCAAACATTGCTTAGGAATGGCTCTCCCCCATCTTAAAATTCATACTCAGTGAGATAAAAAAGGCTGCTGGGAAATTAGGTCAGGATGGTGGGGAGGAACGATGAATCCCCTAAAGTAAACAAAGACTTGGAGAAAATCTATTACTGTAATTAACAAGGCAATTCCAAGTAACTTATCTGATAATCAAGAGATATTTATTTTTGAGATAATAAAAAATCCAATAGGGGTTGGTTACATGATCCAGGATAGATGAGATACAATCTAGTAGAGAACTCTGGCTTGGTCTCCCATCCAGATTCCAGGACCATGTGGTATACATAAAGGGCCAAAGACCTACACACATTGAGTTTTAAGGGGTTCCTTCTCAGCCAAGCTCCAGGGGCATGTCAGCTCCAGCGGCAGGTCTTAGGAAGGTGTGGCAGTTACAGGCTGTCACTCTAGGGGGAGTGTTTTAAGGTCAAATCTGGAACAGCTACCCACTACATCTCCCCCTTTTGTCTAAATAAGAAAATTCTAAATCTAATACAAAACTATTTACAATAGGGATGATTATAAATTATAATATAAACAATATAAATATAATACATATAAATATAAAATATAAACAATAAAAATATTGTTCTGGAAGAATAAGGGATAATGACCTATACAAGATGAAATTACACCAACAGGAACCACACCAAACAAGAAACACATGATAAATTCAGAAGAATGTGGAACATAGGTAAATGTCATGTTACAGAGATTTTTCCAAAAGATGTCCTACCTTGAGGGGCCTGAATCTAACACTTAATATGTTCTACCTAAGATACAAGAAGATTGTAATTATGACTGTTATTCTCCAATCCAATCAAAGACCTGACAAGGAAGACAATAATACCTGAGAAATGGGAGAAAGACACAAGCAACTTTCAGGAGTCTTATGAGAGTAGACAGAGACAGCTGGCAGCCTAGACAGGCACCTAGAATTTCTCAGTATCATTGGTGCATTCAAATTGGCTACAGGCCTAGAGTATCTATCAGACCATTTTCAGAGGCAGGTTTTTTGAAAGACTACCCTTTCAAGGCAGAGTTAAATAGTCACTTTTCCTTGTGTCCTGCTAGTACCAAAGAAACAGTATTCATACTGTCAACAGTTGAAGCAAGGGCATTTTCTTCCCTCAAAAGGCCAATTTCAGTGTCAAGAAGACAAACTTCCAAATGGAAAAGTCTCAGAAGCCAAACGTTCACTGAAGACCAGATTGGTGCTATCAAGGGAAAATGCTGTGGCCCACTCAACATGACACAACCTGTCATCATCTGTGGTCACCACCCTTCTAATGATAAAAGCCAGAGACACTACAATATCAGAGGATGGACAAGTAGAATATGGACAAAGGAAGACGCCACACCAGATGTCACAATTAAATGCTATTGTAGAGGGTTTGGCTTCAAAGACTTGTCATTTTGCTCTCTTGGTGTGCTGGGGATGCCTGTGTCTTGCATGTGCTAAGAGCTAGAACATGAGCCTTGCCTCCCATCCAAATTCTTGGTTTTATAAATCTAGGGATTCATTTCCAAAGCCAGCCCCTGCCTGAATCCATTTTGTGAACTAAGAACAAAAACATTCTCCTGGAGACAGACTGAAAAGACAGATGAGACAAACAAAAGCAGGGACCACAGCAAGTGTCCCAAAGAGCAGAGTGATGGGGTCTCTGCTCTTGTTATCATGGGTTCTTCACTGACAAGGCTTTCCAGGTTTGGCCAGGTGGCAGTCACCTATTCTGAGGAATCATAATGGACTCCCCCAATTCCAAGCCTCATTCTTTTTGTCTCCAATTCTTTCTCTATGATAACGCAAGGCACCTGTCAATGTGAGTGCTTGCATATCAGAAATTTCATTCTTTCCATGTAAAGGGACAGTAGCTGTCTCTCTGATGCACACAGAGATCTTGGCTGCCAAGCACTTGTCATAATCAGTTCTTACTTGGTGAAATGTTGGACCCATCTAACTAACACATATCACTCCAGAAAGATGAAGGAAGGGAAGCCACAACTTCATGGTCTTTAGTCAGGGAGGGAATTAAACCAGGAGTCTTGAGTTCCACCTGACGTCTTTTGTCACTGGCTAGACTTGAGAAATAGTTTTGCCCAAGAAAGAGGTCAAAGCTAGAGGCTTGTGCTTTGTGCAAGAAGCATACTTGATTCCTGGTTGGGGATGTGGCTCCGTGGTGGAAACTTATTCAGCATGCATGAAAAGGCTAGTTTCATGCTCAGAATTGCAGGGCAGGAGACAGAGGAGTGAGAACTGCATAAAACCAAAAGGTATGCACAAGAGACATGAAATTTAATAAGTGGAGTTAGCTCCTGAAGGTGACACCAACCAATCCAGTCACTTTGCAGAGAAGAAAAGACAGGCAGAGAGTTTTGCAGGGAATGTAAGGTACTTTTTCCAGGCAATCCCCACTGAGTCACATGCTGCAAATGCACAGAGAAAACCACATGACATTGAATAGGAAGATTCAGGTTCTCTAGTCTCACACACCCCTAGGCTGCATCCTGCCTTTGAGTCCTGAGGACCACAGCACAAACCCTATATGCATCCTGGGCTCCTGTTTCTCCTCAGGGCCTCTGTGAGAACTCACATTGACCTTGGACACATTGCATTGCTGGTCCATGATGCTGGATCATGGACACCTGCCAACCTACCAGAAGTTCCTCTTTAAGATGCCCTGCCTGCCATTTTGAGCAAGCCCACATTTTCCAGTTCTTGAGGGACTGAGTGCCAGTATGTCAAATAGGTAGGGAATTTTAAGGCTCTAACCCATCTGAGGGCTTGCTGGTGATGTTCACCTTGTTTGGCACATTCCTTTCTCCTAGTTCTCAAGAGCGGGGAGAACCCTCCCAGCTAGGTTTTCAAGTTTGCAATAATGGGACAAGAAGCCAGTACATTGCAGGAATATCCTGAAGCCATTCTCCTCACACTGCAACTTGTCTGGCCAAGTGAGTGTGTCTTCCTTTTGTGACAGGGTATCAGGCAACTAACATCTTGAATGGTCTTTTATTGTCCCATATTCCTTGTGTGGGTTTGATGGTCCCATTGTTTTTCAGGATTTGTTTTTTTGTAGGTGCTGGGGCTTCAAACTCAGGTTCTCAGGCAGGTGGAACAACAGATCAGACCCTCCACACAGCCCTGCTAATATCAATTACTGTCACAGCAGAAAACTTTCATGCTCTTTCTTGCCCATCCATTTATCTGCTGTGACGACACCTGCTTTAATGCTAAGCAGTGAACTCAATTCTAACACAGGTTCTACTTCATCTGTAAATTCACAATAAAATCTGGATTATTTGGAGGATACTCATTAACTGGTTATTTTTTCTTCCTAAATATCATTCAAGGTGTAGCCTGCAAAGAGTTTCAGGACTGTCTTTCCAGCACTGGGCAACACAAGCAAGCTTAGATGTTCAAAGCAAATCTCAATTGTATAGTGTGAGACAAGCCTGAGCTACAAGAGACATTGATCTAAATCAGTGGTTCTCAAACTTCCTAATGCTCTGACCTTTTATTACAGTTCGCCATGATTTGTTGACCCACTTATCTATAAAATAATTTTCTATGCTACGTGATAACTACACATTTGCATCTCTTACAAACTGTAATATAAATAACTTTGCTTTCTGGTGGCCTCAGGCCAGTTTTGTGATAGGATCATTTAATCCCCCAAAGGGAGTCATGACACCAAATGTTGAGAATCACTGCTCTAAACTGATATAAATAAATAAATAAATAAATAAATAAATAAATAAATAAATAGATAAATAAATAATCAGAACTTAAGAAAAATGGAAAGAAATTCTTAAATCAGGAAACATTGAAAAATAGAAAAACATAGTAGTAATACATTTAAAGAAAATAAATTTTTAAATGATACCAATAATTGACTTATTAAATGATAAACATAATTGGAAGAACATTTAGCTGTACTGACTTTGAAGCTCAGTAGGTACTTCTCAGTAATGCCATTAACATGACTTTGTCCAATGGAAAGTGTTAGCCAATGAGTACTGTAATGTGACACATGGAGTTACAGCCAATGGCCTGTGTCTCAAACCTCTCAGCTGATGTAACTATGTCAATCATGATTGGAAATATTTTCACAAGAGAGTTCTCTAATTGGAAACTGAATACTTAGTAATTCCAGCTATCCTCCCTAAACTGGCCACCCGCCAATTCTGTCTGTCTTCATTCACATGGAGTGAAATAATACATATAGAAAAATAAAGACAAAGACAGTCACCATGCCCCATCAGTCCTTCTTTGTAAAGGAGACCCCTGAAGTTCACTGCCTTAATCATCATCCTCTGACCTAGGTATTTTCTAGTCTGGTTGCCCCTGCCATGTACACAGTAGACTGTTCCTACTCTTCAGGTCTGAATGGGAAGCCATTTTACACACACAAATCTTTTTGCTGTTACTGCAATGGACAGCCCACTATATGACTCAGACGTGTAGTTATAGAATTCTGTGATCTTGCAGGCCTGTAATGAAAGAATTTAGGTAGGTTAGTCAGGTGGATAAGAAGGGCAATGCCCTGTGGGACTACAGACAGGGTTCAAATGCACCTCTATCAATATAGGAGTCCTTAACTCAAAACTTCTTTTCAAAAATCTGGAGATGCTTCTGTTGTAGAATTATGATGCCTTCATAGCACAACAGGACTTAATGTGGGTTGTGACCCTGCAATGGTCCCTTGAGCAGCATGTGAGAGAGACACCAGCAAAGGAATTTCTTTCCCACCTACATGTGAGAGTTTGTTCTTGACAAGTAGCCCTCTGGAAGGGCATCCTGTAGCATTAATTGTTAGAAGGTCTTGTTAATATGAATAAACCTGGAGCTAGGTATTGAGGTGAATGCTGGAAGATCAGAGAAGCAGAACAAGCCATAGCCACCCCACCTTGCCAATTCCTCAGCTGATCATGTTTCCTCAGACTGGAAGCCTCTGTGTCCTCATCCGAATCTGTCTCAGCTGAACTGCTTCTCAAAAGCTTAAAAGCTTAACCTGCTCTAGTTCCTGTCCCTCATGCCTTAAATACCTTTCTGCTGTCTGCCATCGCTTCCTGGGATTAAAGGCATGTTCCACCATGCCTGGCTGTTTCCAGTGTGGCCTAAAACTCACAGAGATCCAGATGGATTTCTCCCTCTCTAATGATAGGATTAATGGCGTGAGTGCCACCATTTTCTAGCCTCGGTATCTAGTGACTGTTCTGTTCTCTGACCCCAGATAAGTTTATTAGGGTTCACAATATTTTGGGGAATACAATACCACCATAGTACCCCAATACTTCCACCTGATAAATGAAATTCAGTTGGAAGAAAACACATCAGTCACTGCCCCATCCCAAAATGGAAGTTAGGCTTAAACCTTCAGCAGGAGGTCTGATAATTACTGGCGGTAAAAATCAACTACACAATTTAGGGTAAAAAGAAACCCAAAGAAAAGTAAACAGTTCCTTTCTTAACTAAAAGCCAGAAGTGTCACTGGGATCCTGAGGTTTTCATCCTTTACAGAGACCAAAGATGCCAAAAGAGCTTTGGGGAGCTCTGATTTCTAATGCTAAGTGATTCCACATGCCTTACAAAGGAGAAAAGTTAAAAGTAGTAATGAAGGTCTATTAAAAGGGCCCTTGGTCAGGAGAACTGGATCTTTGTCGTGGGTACAGAACTAACATTTCAGTGCAGATATGTCAATCTCCTGGCCAAGGAACCTAATCTGTGGAGCCCAAGAAATGATCACTCAGGACACTTATTAATCACCTATAATTGATTAACTAATTGTACAATTGCAACCCAAACTGCAGAGAAAACTGGAAAACTTTACAGCTCCTTCCCTTTCTGTACTGTGAACATCACTGGTTGTAATATGTGGACAATGAATTCCCATTCTCATACAAGCACCTCTGCAGTGCCACTCTACATTAAAAACCCTGGGCTGAACTAAAATATTCATTGTCCTGTTTCTTTTGCCTTCTCACTGAGCTGGCAAAATCCAGCCTGGAATGCCTAACACTTGGTTACAGTGTCAGGAAATAGTTGGTGGAAACAATATAAAGGTAATCCCCAAAATTATGTTAAAAAAATTGTAACAGGCTTTATAGCCCTGTGCTGCAGAGACTAGAGATTTGTATTAGAGTACAACAAGGAAAGCTCACACCTTTTCTCTCAGGCTAAACATCTTATACCTAGAAAATCACAATCTTATTAGTCAGGAACATACCATTTTATCCAGGTCTCCTATTTTGGTTCAACTAGAGTGACTACAGTAATTTGGTTTCATGAAAGTTCAGTTCTTGAACTAGATTCTTGATTGCTTGATCCATGAGCAGACAGTACAATTATTGACTATCTAGCACAGATAACTTCAGTACTCATTGCTGATGTCATCTACTGTCATAACAAAAAAGCTTTCACCTATTTTCTTGCTCACCCATTTCTTTGCTCTGTCTAAACCTGATTAACATTAGTCTGTCAACTCAATTATTGCACAAGTCTCTCTTTACTTGTAAGTTTCCAGAAATGCCAGAGTTTGGAAGACATTCATTCATTGGTTTATTTTTCTTACTCACTGACTGGTTAAGACCCAGACTAGAAGGAATGGTGTGACTATCATCACAGTCCTCAACAGCACAGTGAGGATTAAATGATCTAAGCAATTCTCAATTATAGTGTGTGAATAAAACCTGAGCTAAAGGAGAAAGTGATTTAATAAGAACAAAATGAACAGTAACTGATAAAATTGCAAAGAAAACCTTAATGTCAAGGAAATACATATAATAAAATGTTTCTTTGCATACACACATAAGGTATTTAATTTATACATATAATAAAATTTTTCTTTGCATACACACATGAGGTATTTAATTTTATTTCATATTCTCTATTAAGTATTTTAACATTAAAATTGTTAAAAAGTTTTGACAATATAGAAAATGTTGGGAGTGCATCATCTATACTTAGACTTGTACTTAGGAGACTGAAACATTAGGATTATGAGTTCAAGCATATCCTTGACTAATTACTGACACACAAGCCAGGCTGGAAAACAATGAGCATTTCAAGGGAATTTATGAAAAATAAAACTAGGAACAAAAACCCACCACCCTTTCACAGACATTCTTACTTGAAAATTATGTTCACATTCTGCCTCATATTTAAATACAAATAGACCACTTACATGATAACCATTATTCTATACATTGCAGCAGAAAAATACCACTCATTAAGTGAAAGCACAATAGAACATGAACAAAAGTCACAGAAGGTATAGATGAACCACAAAATAAAATTCACTAAATGGATTTGCCAAACATATAGCCACTTTATACATCAAATGTTGCAAAATAGAAGCCATAATGTGATCTTCACATGAGTCTTTAGTGAACATTTTTAGTAATTTACTTACTTCAAAGAAATGAAAAAGGAATGTTAGAAGATTTTGTCTTGAATATGAAGAAAACTGTGATGTCTAAAGTTTTACCAAATGTTTATATGAAAAGGATTTTTCTCTTCTATGACCTTTTCCCTATTTTCTAATATAAATATGACAAAAAAAGCTCTAAAATACTTACAGGGCTAGAGACATGGCAGTATCTTAATACAAGCTCATTCCCAGGAACAAAGTCAGGATTTTGAAAACTTGCAGTAATCAAAACAACAAGAAGTTCCAAAGGTCTAATCTTCTTGGGAACAAGAATGAACATGCACAAGTACAGAAAGATATCACATAATTAAAATTAAAACAACTCTTAAACTAATTTTTACTCATGTTCTTCTTCTGTAATTCTAGTCACAAAGGTATTGAGGAATCTAAATGCTTACAGAATTTCTCTGCATCGTGTATTGGTTTGTGTAACAGAAAGCAAGCATGTAGGATTGACATCAGAGAAATCAATCATGTTCAGTTTGTGGGATTATTTGGGATTATTTAGAAAATGCTGCCCTGTGGCAAGAAATATGTCACGGTGGGTTGGTCTAAGAGTTTACCATTTCCCTTTTACACTTTATGTTTATATTGCAGATTAAGGATGGGAATTTTCAGTTTCCTACTGTAGCTGCCATGTATGATACTTGTTTCCATGTCACTTTCATTCTGACCCTGTATCAGTCTGGAACCAATGGCCAATTAACCACTTTCATATGTTCACATTGACATGATATATCAGAGCAACAGAAATAAATTAGTACACATTCATGAACTTTTACACATGGATTCATTATCTCATGTAATTGAAGTATGAAATCTAAATTAGTTACCATATTCTTTAAATCCATAATTCTTTCTTCCGTGTGAATTTGCAGGTATAAGCCAAATACTGTTTGAAGAGATTTTTGACACCTGTGAGATATTTCTCTCAAGAAAAATCTTGTGTACTTAATGTAAGTGTGTTGGCTAAAGATCTTACCAAATCTTTGTAATCACATTTCCTTTGGTATGAGTTTCTTTAGATTTTCAAAATCTAATGTTATATTCACATGCTTTAAGACAGCAATTATACACTAATAGTATTACTCTTGTAGGGTTCTTCTCCAGTATGTGTTCTTTTATGTATTCTAAGTTTACTGTCATGTTCAAATTCTTTACCACGCTGATTACATTTGTAGGATTCCATTGCAGTATGTGTTCTTGTATGCCTTTGAAGATGATTGTGATGTTCAAAGGCTTTACCACACTGATTACTTTCACATGATTTCTCTCCTGTATGTGTTCTTTCATGCATTTGAAGAACATTGTTTTGAGCAAAGGCTTTATCACAATGTTTACATTCATAGGGTTTCTCTCCAGTATGTGTTCTTTTATGCACTTTAAGATCAGTTACGGCTGTGAGGCTGGCCAGCCGGGACAGGGCAGGACCGGTGAACTTATGTGCCTCATCGTCCCGGGACGCCGCAGGACACTGGTCAGGTGGCTGGCGCCATGAAGATCTCGACTTTGGAGCATGTCTTTGACCACCCATGGGAAATGGTTACCACAGCTGCAATGCAGAAATACCCAAACCCCATGAACCCAAGTGTGGTTGGCATTGATGTGTTAGACATGTCAATCCCTCTGAAAAGCTGCACAGCCATAGACTCCTCATCACAGAGTGGGGCCTACCTTCCATTGTGAAGTCCCTTAGTGGTTCCGCAAGTACAAAAATGTACGTGCAAGAGCATTCTGAAGTTGACCCGGTAAGAAAGACAATGGAGCTGAAGTCCACTAACATATCATTTACAAATATGGTCTCTCTAGACGAGAGGCTCACACACAGGCCGCACCCCCAGGACTCAGAGAAAACTGTCCTGACCCAAAAAGCCATCATCACTGTGAAAGGGGTCAGCCTCAGCAGCTACCTTGAAGTACTCATGGCAAGCGCCATATCTTCCAATGCTAACAAAGGCCGAGAAGCAATAGAATTGGTGATACACAAACTGAATGCCGAAATTGAAAAATTGACAGCATCAACAAGAGGAAGCATAAGGACACCAATGCCGGCTGGAGCAGTGTTGCTAGAAAAATGACAATGGAAATTGGTGTGCAGCTAAAGGGCCCCCAGGACTCTTCAGGCTGACATCATATTTATTTTTTATTTAAAAGATACTGCTATTTTAGGTAGATTTTTTTTCTTTTTTTTTTAATGAGCTGGGGTAAGGCTGTGACTTTTGATCAAAATATGGAGAGCTTCTAAATCAAAGTGATCATCTGTGGTGGAAGGGCTTGAGGGAACTGAGTAAAGGAGAGTCTTGTGTCCATGTGAACAATTAATGGGTTGGTCTGTTGTTGTTTAAGTACTTAGAAGAAAGCCATGTTGATTGAGTCTCCTTAGGGAGAAACTTAGAGCCTTTTAGGTACGAGAAAACTACCTGGCTGTGGACCAACCAGAACACAGTCCAGCTGCCCTGGCATCTACAGAGTTGACTGATGCAGTGAACAAGAACCACCTGCCTGAGGAATTCCCTTTAAAAAGAGAAATTGTATAATTTCAAATGACATTAATTTGTATAAAATAACTTGCCCTGTTGTAAACCAGTGTTTGGATTTGGATTTAAATGATATTTTTGGAGTGAAAATTATCACTAAGGTAATCTCTGAATCCAGCAAAAATAGTATTTTATTGTATTAACGAGTACTGTATTGATTTGTCAAAGTTTTGTGACTTAGTAAAGGCATTCCCTTCTTGAATTTGTACTTTGTGATTTGCATGCTCTACTGTGGGCTGGTTATGTTAACTGAGAAAATAAAGTCATTACCTGAGTGTCCCATCACTCTTAAACAGAACCCTGAGACAAAAAGCATCTGTTCACATCTCTTAGCATTTCACATTTACTTAACTTATAAATTGCCACATGACAAAATCATGGTTTTTGTTAAGACATGATGTGTCAGGTTATTTGAATATAATTACTTTTGGGGGAAAAATCACTGTTACAAGGAAAGGCTTTACTGCATTGGTTACATTAATAAGGTTTCTCTCCTGCATGTCTGTTTTTATATACTTGAAGACAACTGTAATGTGAAAAGGCTTTACTACACTGATTACATTCATAGGGTTTCATTCAAGTATGTGTTCTTGTATGCCTTTGAAGATGACTGTAATGTAAAAAGGCTTCATTACACAGACTACATTCAAAGGGTTTCTTTCCAGCATGCATTGTTTCAAGTGCTTTAAAATGATGGTGATCTGCAAAGGCTTTACCACATTGATTACATTCATAGGTTTTCTCTCCAGTACGTATTTTTGCATGCCTTTGAAGATGACTTTGATGTTCATAGGCTTTACTACATTGATTACATTCATATGGTTTCTCTCCAGTATGCTTTCTTTTATGGCTTTGAAGATATCTGTGTTGTGCAAAGGCTTTAACACATTGGTTACATTTATAGGGTTTCTCTCCTGTATGTCTCCTTTTATGTATTTGAAGATAACTGTGATATGCAAAGGCTTTATTACACAGATTACATTCATAGGATTTCTTTCCAGTATGTGTTATTTCATGTGTTTTAAAATTACTGTGATCTGCAAACGCTTTACCACACAGATTACATTCATAGGGTTTCTCTCCAGTATGTGTTCTTTCATGCCTTTGAAGGTGACTGTAATCTGCAAAGGCTTTACCACAGTGATTGCATTCATAGGGTTTCTCTCCAATATGTGTTCTATCATGACTTTGAAGGTGACTGTGATCTGCAAAGGCTTTACCACAGTGATTGCATTCATAGGGTTTCTCTCCAGTATGTGTTCTATCATGCCTTTGAAGATGACTATGATCTGCAAAGGCTTTACCACAGTGATTGCACTCATAGGGTTTCTCTCCAGTATGTGTTCTTTCATGCCTTTGAAGGTGACTATGATCTGCAAAGGCTTTACCACAGTGATTGCATTCATAGGTTTTCTCTCCAGTATGTGTTCTTTTATGCCTTTGAAGATGTCTGTTATGTGCAAAGGATTTATCACACTGTTTACATTGATAGGGTTTCTCTCCAGTATGTGTTCTTTCATGCCTTTGAAGGTGACTATGATCTGCAAAGGCTTTACCACAATGATTGCATTCATAAGGTTTCTCTCCAGTATGTATTCTTTCATGCCTTTGAAGATGACTATAATCTGCAAAGGCTTTACCACAGTGATTGCATTCATAGGGTTTCTCTCCAATATGTGTTCTATCATGCCTTTGAAGGTGACTGTGATCTGCAAAGGCTTTACCACAGTGATTGCATTCATAGGGTTTCTCTCCAGTATGTGTTCTATCATGCCTTTGAAGATGACTATGATCTGCAAAGGCTTTACCACAGTGATTGCCTTCATAGGGTTTCTCTCCAGTATGTGTTCTTTAATGCCTTTGAAGGTGACTGTAATCTGCAAAGGCTTTACCACAGTGATTGCGTTCATAGGTTTTCTCTCCAGTATGTGTTCTTTTATGCCTTTGAAGATGTCTGTTATGTGCAAAGGATTTATCACACTGTTTACATTGATAGGGTTTCTCTCCAGTATGTGTTCTTTCATGCCTTTGAAGGTGACTATGATCTGCAAAGGCTTTACCACAATGATTGCATTCATAAGGTTTCTCTCCAGTATGTGTTCTTTCATGCCTTTGAAGATGACTATAATCTGCAAAGGCTTTACCACAGTGATTGCATTCATAGGGTTTCTCTCCAATATGTGTTCTATATTTCCTTTGAAGGTGACTGTGATCTGCAAAGGCTTTACCACAGTGATTGCATTGACAGGGTTTCTCTCCAGTATATGTTCTATCATGCCTTTGAAGATGACTATGATCTGCAAAGGCTTTACCACAGTGATTGCATTCATAGGGTTTCTCTCCAGTATGTGTTCTTTCATGCCTTTGAAGGTGACTGTAATCTGCAAAGGCTTTACCACAGTGATTGCGTTCATAGGTTTTCTCTCCAGTATGTGTTCTTTTATGCCTTTGAAGATGTCTGTTATGTGCAAAGGATTTATCACACTGTTTACATTGATAGGGTTTCTCTCCAGTATGTGTTCTTTCATGTCTTTGAAGGTGACTATGATCTGCAAAGACTTTACCACAATGATTGCATTCATAAGGTTTCTCTCGAGTATGTGTTCTTTCATGCCTTTGAAGATGACTATAATCTGCAAAGGCTTTACCACAGTGATTGCATTGATAGGGTTTCTCTCCAATATGTGTTCTATCATGCCTTTGAAGATGACTATGATCTGCAAAGGCTTTACCACAGTGATTGCCTTCATAGGGTTTCTCTCCAGTATGTGTTCTTTCATGCCTTTGAAGGTGACTGTAATCTGCAAAGGCTTTACCACAGTGATTGCGTTCATAGGTTTTCTCTCCAGTATGTGTTCTTTTATGCCTTTGAAGATGTCTGTTATGTGCAAAGGATTTATCACACTGTTTACATTGATAGGGTTTCTCTCCAGTATGTGTTCTTTCATGTCTTTGAAGGTGACTATGTTCTGCAAAGGCTTTACCACAATGATTGCATTCATAAGGTTGCTCTCAAGTATGTGTTCTTTCATGCCTTTGAAGATGACTATAATCTGCAAAGGCTTTACCACAGTGATTGCATTCATAGGGTTTCTCTCCAATATGTGTTCTATCATGACTTTGAAGGTGACTGTGATCTGCAAAGGCTTTACCACAGTGATTGCATTCATAGGGTTTCTCTCCAGTATGTGTTCTATCATGCCTTTGAAGATGACTATGATCTGCAAAGGCTTTACCACAGTGATTGCACTCATAGGGTTTCTCTCCAGTATGTGTTCTTTCATGCCTTTGAAGGTGACTATGATCTGCAAAGGCTTTACCACAGTGATTGCATTCATAGGTTTTCTCTCCAGTATGTGTTCTTTTATGCCTTTGAAGATGTCTGTTATGTGCAAAGGATTTATCACACTGTTTACATTGATAGGGTTTCTCTCCAGTATGTGTTCTTTCATGCCTTTGAAGGTGACTATGATCTGCAAAGGCTTTACCACAATGATTGCATTCATAAGGTTTCTCTCCAGTATGTATTCTTTCATGCCTTTGAAGATGACTATAATCTGCAAAGGCTTTACCACAGTGATTGCATTCATAGGGTTTCTCTCCAATATGTGTTCTATCATGCCTTTGAAGGTGACTGTGATCTGCAAAGGCTTTACCACAGTGATTGCATTCATAGGGTTTCTCTCCAGTATGTGTTCTATCATGCCTTTGAAGATGACTATGATCTGCAAAGGCTTTACCACAGTGATTGCCTTCATAGGGTTTCTCTCCAGTATGTGTTCTTTAATGCCTTTGAAGGTGACTGTAATCTGCAAAGGCTTTACCACAGTGATTGCGTTCATAGGTTTTCTCTCCAGTATGTGTTCTTTTATGCCTTTGAAGATGTCTGTTATGTGCAAAGGATTTATCACACTGTTTACATTGATAGGGTTTCTCTCCAGTATGTGTTCTTTCATGCCTTTGAAGGTGACTATGATCTGCAAAGGCTTTACCACAATGATTGCATTCATAAGGTTTCTCTCCAGTATGTGTTCTTTCATGCCTTTGAAGATGACTATAATCTGCAAAGGCTTTACCACAGTGATTGCATTCATAGGGTTTCTCTCCAATATGTGTTCTATATTTCCTTTGAAGGTGACTGTGATCTGCAAAGGCTTTACCACAGTGATTGCATTGACAGGGTTTCTCTCCAGTATATGTTCTATCATGCCTTTGAAGATGACTATGATCTGCAAAGGCTTTACCACAGTGATTGCATTCATAGGGTTTCTCTCCAGTATGTGTTCTTTCATGCCTTTGAAGGTGACTGTAATCTGCAAAGGCTTTACCACAGTGATTGCGTTCATAGGTTTTCTCTCCAGTATGTGTTCTTTTATGCCTTTGAAGATGTCTGTTATGTGCAAAGGATTTATCACACTGTTTACATTGATAGGGTTTCTCTCCAGTATGTGTTCTTTCATGTCTTTGAAGGTGACTATGATCTGCAAAGACTTTACCACAATGATTGCATTCATAAGGTTTCTCTCGAGTATGTGTTCTTTCATGCCTTTGAAGATGACTATAATCTGCAAAGGCTTTACCACAGTGATTGCATTGATAGGGTTTCTCTCCAATATGTGTTCTATCATGCCTTTGAAGATGACTATGATCTGCAAAGGCTTTACCACAGTGATTGCCTTCATAGGGTTTCTCTCCAGTATGTGTTCTTTCATGCCTTTGAAGGTGACTGTAATCTGCAAAGGCTTTACCACAGTGATTGCGTTCATAGGTTTTCTCTCCAGTATGTGTTCTTTTATGCCTTTGAAGATGTCTGTTATGTGCAAAGGATTTATCACACTGTTTACATTGATAGGGTTTCTCTCCAGTATGTGTTCTTTCATGTCTTTGAAGGTGACTATGTTCTGCAAAGGCTTTACCACAATGATTGCATTCATAAGGTTGCTCTCAAGTATGTGTTCTTTCATGCCTTTGAAGATGACTATAATCTGCAAAGGCTTTACCACAGTGATTGCATTCATAGGGTTTCTCTCCAGTATGTGTTCTATCATGCCTTTGAAGGTGACTGTGATCTGCAAAGGCTTTACCACAGTGATTGCATTCATAGGGTTTCTCTCCAGTATGTGTTCTTTCATGCCTTTGAAGGTGACTATGATCTGCAAAGGCTTTACTACAGTGATTGCATCCATAAGGTTTCTCTCCAGTATGTGTTCTTTCATGCCTTTGAAGATGACTATTATCTGCAAAGGCTTTACCACAGTGATTGCATTCATATGGTTTCTCTCCAGTGTGTGTTCTTATATGCCTTTGAAGATGTCTGTTATGTGCAAAGGATTTATCACACTGTTTACATTCATAGGGTTTTTCTCCACTGTGTGTTCTTTCATGCCTTTGAAGAACACTGTTTTGAGCAAAGGCTTTACCACACTGATTACATTCATACAGTTTCTCTCCAATATCTGTACTTTCAAGCACTTGAAAAATACTATGTTGTGCAAAGGCTTTCCCACACTGATTATGTTCATAGAGTTTCTCTCTAGTATGTCTTCTTTTTTGCAAATGAAGAGTACTATGATGAGGAAAGGCTTTACCACATTGATTACATTCATATGGTTTCTCTCCAGTTTGACTTCTTTCAGGTCTGCAAAGATAATTTGAAAATGTAACAGCTGTACCATATTCATTACTCTTTTACATCTTTATTTTGTGTGAATTAATTTTACATTTTTGTGTAAATGTAAAGAGAAATTGGATCATAAGTTTTTATCACTTTGCTTGTACTTATGTTGTTCCCCTTCATTAAGGATTATTTTGCTCTTTTGAAGATGCCTACGATGTTTATAGTCTTCATTACATGGATCACATATATGGAATGATTTTCCCAATGAGATTTTTCATATATATGAAAAGAATTGGAAGTATTTAGACCTTTACCTCACTTAATTTTATTAATACCTGTTTCTATACCATGAATCTACTACATTTTCTCAATGAACCAGGAGAGACAGAAACTTTACACATTCCCAATACTCAAAGGACTTTTCTTCAGTTTGTTTGTAGATGTATTCCCAGTTAATTGGAAAACCAATTATGTGTAAACTTGAATCACATTAAGCAATTCTACTCAATATGAGACTGGTACATAACTTATAATTTTTTTTGAGATGAAAAGGGATATATTGCTTTTTTCCATATTGCTATGTTCATATGGCTTGTACCCAGAGTGACATATTCTATACCGAGTAAATGAAGAGTAACAAATAAAAAGTTTCTACATTGTCTCCACACAGCTTGACCTTTTTGTTCCTCATATACATGTGACATAGGTTTTAAGGCTTCTTCACAACAATCCCCCCTTAACTCTTGACTCTTAAGACTCATCTCCCCAAACTTAGCAGTGTCAGATAAACTAGAGAGTAACACTAGCTTTAATATGGAGTATTTGTTTATTAGAAGGTTTTGGACATACACTTATCACATATTTAATATGTATACCTCTGGTAAAAAGAGTCATATGAAACTACATGGGTGGTCAACTCCACAGCATAGCTCTGATAAAACTATAATTCAAATGCTCATATCTGTTAAGGTATTGATTCCTTGTCTTCCTTCTAAAATAAATAACCTGCCAACACAATTCATTTACCTGCCTTTGATGTATATGGATTGTGAGCATTTAAAGATCATGAATGTAATTTAAGCTATGATTATTTACACTGTTGCATTTCTTTAAAACTTTCAAATACAATAAAATATATCCAGAGGCACCTTTGTATCAGCATGTACATAAAAATTACCTTTCATGTCTTTGAGAGCTTTCACAATGTTCTTCAACTTCAAGATTTCCCCAATTGTATCCTAAAATATAGAATGAGAGAATTCATAAAATATTACAGGAATTGTGCAAAATTTGATTTACTATCTTCAGTGATCCTTAGAATCTTTCCGGATTTAGTTACCTCATTCTGCCTCATTCTCAATCAGAATTACAGAAGAGTATCAATAACCAAAAAACAATTTTTGCCTTAAATTAAAATATGAATGAAAATTTACCTCTAGTAGTGAGGTTCATATATGTCTCCAGCATCATATCTTTGTAGATATTCTTCTGTGAAAGATCCAGCAATGCCCACTCCTCCTGAGTGAAGTTGATGTGCACATCATTATAGGTCATGGCATCCTAAAATATGCTGTATGTAAGTATGTCATACATTTGTATATAACCAAAAGCATGGCCCATTGGTGGTCGTGCACACCTTTAATCAGGAGGCAAAGCCAGGCAGATTTCTGTGAGTTCGAGGCTATCCTGGGCTACTAAGTGGGTTCAAGGAGAGGCACAAAGCTACACAGAGAAACCCTGTCTCAAAAAACCAAAAAAAAAAAGCATGATGCCAACAACATTATAAATGCATGCTTCTTGACAATATAGTCATATAATTCTGGTGCTTCCCACTATTATTCTTTAACTCAGACATTACAATATAATCGTCAATTTATTTAAGAATGAAAGAGAATTGCCAATTAACAGACATAGAGAAAAGCAAACACATCAAGACCACTGAGTACACATCAATGAAATTGTATGAATAATTACTAACTACAAAAATGATGAGTAAGCTTGGTGTATTGGCTCATGCTATTAATCCCAGAAACCAGAGAGCAGAGTCAGGTATATGTGCTTCTGAGTTGAAAGCTAGCCTAGTCTATGCAATCAAATCCAGGACAGTAAAAAGTAAATATTAAGAACTCGTCTGCACTGCAAACATCAATCATATGTACAAAAAACATAGGATAAACGGAGACTGTTTCTTTACTGAAGTTGCTACAAAGAGTTAAGCATTTACTCCAGTTCTGTATTCATCTTCTAGAAATCTGAATTGCTCCAGCTTAAACAGTACTTTAAGAAATCTTACTATAAGGAACTTTTTATTTAAACAGTTACAAATAGACAGATGATAACATGAGCAATATCACTGTTGGTTATAAATAATCATCACAGGGCAGGCCAGATGAGTCAGAAGTTAAGAGCTGTTGCTAGTCTTGTGTACAGATGGGTTCAATTGCCAGTACTAACATGGGGGATCTCACAACTGTTCATTATTCTAAGCTCAGAGATTCTAAGACCCTCTTTTGAGTACTGTGAGGGCCAGGCATATGTGCATTGCATATCTATGTATAGAGGCAAAAGAATCATAGTTACTGAAAAACAAAGCAAACACAATGAGCAGGAAAAATGTTACACACTTGTAATTTAATTATTCAAAATTTCCAGGCTCTATGACTGTCATAAATACTGCCAACCTGGAAATGAGAATGATATCCTCTGCCAAATTTCAAAATTCAAGCTGGGGGTAAAGTTCAAAAAAATGGCATATGCTGGACATGATATATATATATATATATATATATATATATATATATATATATATATATATATATATATGAATATTGGACATTTCATCTCAGCATGCGGGAGCAAGAGTTGGGTGAATCTCTGAGTTCAAGGCCAGCTTGGTGTATAGAACTATGCTTAGGACAGTAGGACAGTCAGGGCTACACAGAAAATGTTTGTCATCAGAAACAAATATAAAAACATCAAAATTTAAAAAAAAATCAGGCTAGCAAAATGGCTTAACATTGAATACCAATTTGTTTAATTGTATCTTATGTGATTAAGTAATACCATCTATAATGTTGCTGAAGTCATGACAGCACAAGAAGGAAGCTGGCTGATTCATTTCAAACAAAACATAGTAGAAACAGAAAAGAAATGACTTAAGGCTATAGAGACATATATCATACCCCCAATAGAAATTTCATCCAGAGAGGTTACTCCTACTTGAGGTTCTACAAGAACCCCAAAGAAAGCTGTCAAGGACAGATACATGTTCAAACACCTCACCCTATCTGGGAGCATTTCATTCAGTTGACTAGATTCTGACCCAGGTCACTATAGGTTCAGGATCATTCATGAAGAACATGCATTTAGTCACTTCAATGAAGATCATATTCTGCAACAGCCCCTACACTGTTCAAATGTCCAAAATCACTTTTGACACACAAGACAAATTCTTGACTGTGTCATCTTATACAACCTGAAAACAATTTAAATATTTCCAACATATAAATGGCACAGAAAACCCTTTCCCATTTCAAGTGAGAGCAACTGAGACATAGTAAGGAAAGACACAGAGAAGACTGAAACCCAGCAGGGCAACCATTCAATCTGGTAGCTCTGTGTCAGAGACATGGGGTTTCATTTTCAAAGGGCTTAGATGTCTCTCTTCCCACAACTTCCCATACATCTCTCTCTTTGGTTACTTCCACTCAATATATGCAGCTCTTCTTGGAAGATGTCTCATCCCTTAAGTATCTCAACATGTTATGGTTCTAAATTGCAACCCAGGCTTCATCATCATAGTGTCATGAAATGAACTTAGACACTCTCCTCACTGGAGCTCTTACCATACCAAACACAGATGCCTACAACAGAGCTGACATGAAAATGCAGACTAAGAATGTATAATCTTAAATTTTGCATCATTCTGGTATTTAGAACCAGTTCAACATCAGTGATTCCCCCAAATTTGGCTTCTTAGTTGTGATATCCCCTGCCATGCGTGAACCAGTGTTGGGGCAGGCTTTGAATAAAGTTGCTTCCTTGGACTGGCAATCACTTTGCTTAATCCCTCTATTAATTGAGTGCATAGAAGGAGGGATTCTTACCCTTAGGGCACATTGCTAGGCTTCCAAAGTAGAGTAAGGGCCTTCTTTTGAATGGTGATACTCTCCCTGAAAGTTGCTGACACTTTTCAGCACTTGACTACCTTCTACAAATTCATAGTGCTGTTTTTCCTCTACAACCCATAAACTTTTCATTTCTTTATGATCCATTTCTTGATTTTTTAATGTAGTATTGAATGAATCATAAGTAATAGCTATCCAAGAGAGTCAATAGTCCATCTAAGAAATCAGTCCCATTATTTTTCTTTAATTCAGCCTTACTCAATTTCTTGAGGAAATGGGCAAAATAAGAAGTTAGGAGGCAAAATATCACATAAATTACCTCCATTTTAATTCTCCTGAAATCCTTTGACCTGTACCTCCACTGTTCATAATACTTTTAACAGTACTTTATTCAATGTACTATAAGAAGAACCAATTAAGCTCTGTGTGCAGCTTTCTATTTCCTTTGACATTTAAATTTTGAGGTGCTCAACATTGCCCCCAAAAGTCATCATTCCCAGGACCTTTGGACAACAAAATCACTTTTGGTTTATCACATTCTGTTACAACTTGCTTTTTTCTTGCTCTGATTCTGTTCACTACACAAAAGCACCTAGGTAACAAACATGTTTATTTGCCTCATTCTTCCAGATCACAATCCATCATTGTCAGTGTTTAGAATAGATATTCAATCTAGCAACTGAAGGCAAAAACCATGAGAAATCTTTGTTTCCAGGCTTTCTCTCTGACATAGTCATTGTCTTATGCCAAGCTTGCTGTCTTATCTAGTGCAAGCCAACATTCTTAGGGATATTGCATACTCAGTGGAAGGGCAATCACCCATAAATCATCAATCAACAAAATCTTTCACAGACTTAGCAACTAGGTGTTCTGTTGGGGCACATTTTCAAAAGATGTTCCCAAAGGTGACTGTGGGCTCTGAAATGTTGACATCTGAAAGTAAGTAGGACACAGAGAAAATAATATATGAGATTTTCCAAACCCAAACCCAATGAATCAACTACATCAACAACTTAAATAACAAAAAAAAAAATGATAACAAGTAGCAATACAGATACACCAAGGAATGAAGAAATACAAATTTCTGAGATCAAGAAGAGAAAACTGAAATTGTTCATCTACAGAAAATCTCCAAATGAAAAACCTAAGGAGATGTTAACATAATATATTAATTTTCCATATTATAAAAATAAGTGAAGTTCCATCATTTGCCAGAGAAACAATATAACTATATCATAACTAATAAAAAAAGAAACCTCACACAACACAGATGGTACCAGTGATAAAAAGGAGACAGAGAGACAGACTTACAAATATAACATTGTCCCTTGAAAAATATTTATAAGTTTCTAATGAAAATCAAAATCAAAGAAATCACTGACCACCACTCAACCTGTGCACTCCAGTTCTGTCCTTCACCAATAATAGAAAATGGGTTGAGTGAGAAGACTGTTCCACCAAAACTGGAATCATTCACTTGAAGCCTGATATTTCTACATTGTAGAAAACAGTTTTGGTTACTAATACTATCTCATTCTCCTTTGATAAAGAATAGATGTCTGTTAGAAAATTTAAAACAATTTGATTTCCTATGATTAAAGATTAGATGTAAACCTATATCAGAGTGAGGAAATAAAAAAAAATATACCAAATGAAAGACAATATTTTTTTAAAGTAAATATTGTATGATTCTATTATATACTTAAAACAGCCTGATTTCCTTTATAAGTCTTTTTTTATAAGTCTTACAAACTTTTGAGAACAAGTCTAGATCCATTTTTTGTGTATACTGGTATGTAAGAGAAAAAATATTTTCCATGTGTGTATAGGTGACAGAGCAAAGATCAGGTCAGATCCCCTGGATCTGGAATAGCAGGGAATTATAAGCCTCTAAACTTGACTGCTTCTATCTGAACTCTCCCAAGAATACTTGCTGAGTGACATTTGCAACCCACATACTACTTTTTAACCAATAAACTAAAAGTCTTTCACAGATCAGCCACAACAGAATTCTAAATAAGAGAATAAGTAAGTAAATGATCCCTGGGAACCTAATGAATCAGTTTTAAGATGTTGGGTATGGTACCAGGAATACTATTCACACACCTTCCCCACTCTCAGGGATCCAATACTCATGGTTACCCTGAGGGCTGAAACAGAACTCTAGCTGCAGCTTCTCCTCTTCCTTTTAATGTCTTTTGTGGATTCCAAAGAGCATCCCCCACAACCCTCCCCTACTGTCCTCATATCTGAGTCCCATCACCCAACTGTGCCAGACACCCTCTGTTCAACTACTCACCACATCTTCTTTTTTTTTTTTTTGGTTTTCTGAGACAGGGTTTCTATGTGTAGCTTTGCACCTTTCCTGGGACTCACTTTACCACATCTTCTAAAAGACCAGTTAGGGTGTCTTCAGATCTACCACATTGTTTCTTACTCCACACCTAATTTTAAAAGTTGCTCCTATCACTGGGGTAGAATATCAGAGGCAGCTTTTTCTCTTCCTTTTCCATGCCTCCTGTGGATCTGAAAATCATCTCACCTGCATTCCTCTTCCCTCAGTTTCCATCACCACTAAGTAGTCTCCCTTGAACACACAAGGCAAGAAGGCCAGGAAAAAGGCAACACTCATTCAACACACACTTTGAAACTCCAGAGGACAAGCAAAAACCCAGGAACAAAACTCCCATCCAAAAAAGATGAAGTTAGAAAACAGCACCTAGACCTATTATCACCCTAAACCAAGATGCCTCACAGAGATCTGCGTGGTTCTGTCTCCCAAGTGCTGGGAGTTAAGGCATGTGCCATCACCACCCAGCCCAAATCTGATTTGTATTGATTCATCCTGAAATCATTTTCCAAAATGCACTGAAGCATCCCAGCTTAAGCTCTGCAGAGATACTCAGGTTCAGGGCAATATCTCTTAAAGTCACTTTTGCTGTCAGCCACTGGTCCATGTCAAATTATTTTCAGAAATGAATAGACCAAGTATGATAGCAGAGCCAGGCAGATCTCCTTGAATTTGGTCTTCATAGTGAATATGAAACAAAGACCTTTGTCAATAATACACACACACACACACACACACACACACACACACACACACAATATAGTTAAATGTAATTTTGCTCTGTTGTTTGAGACAAGATTATAA
Source organism: Peromyscus eremicus (assembly GCF_949786415.1). Lineage (NCBI taxonomy): Eukaryota > Metazoa > Chordata > Mammalia > Rodentia > Cricetidae > Peromyscus > Peromyscus eremicus. Next base: position 6,206,334 of record NW_026734288.1, read on the forward strand.
AGCTCCAGCAAGCCTCAAACTCATACTGTATAGTTTAATGAATAATTTAGGTAGAATACATGGAATAAATAAAACAAATATAAACTAATTTACATTGAACATATAAAACCAATTCCAGTAAACATTACATTTTATACCTTTGGTTTATTATTCAAAATAAAACAGTTTTCTTTCTATACAAGAGAGTACTTCCAAAAAATTGTCTAACCCTGACATGTCTAACCAACATGTATAGGAACAGCAACAATTTATAATTTCAACCATCTCCCTAATTCTGATAATAACCAAAATAACTAAGAATAAAATAAGAAGGCCAGGAAAAAGGCAGCACTCATTCAACACACACTTTGAAACTCCAGAGGACAAACACAAACCCAGGAACAAAACTCTCATCCAACAAAGATGAAATTAGAAAAGAGCACCTAGACCTATTATCACCTTAAACCAAGATGCCAGCAGAGGAACATAATTTCAGCCAGGGCACTATGTGAACAACAGAACCCAACTATCCTACCACAACAGGCCCTAAATACCCCAAAATAGTTGAAATACAAGGAAAAAAACTTAAAACCAAATATATATAGATGACAAAGTCCCATAAAAAATGAATAGCTTACATGAATTCATGAAAGCACAAACAATGGAAGAATATCAATAAATTCCACAAAAAAAGATAGGAAAACACAAGCAATTGGAGTAAACCAATAAACAACTTAAATAAAGCTAAGATAAACAACAAATCACTAAAAGAAACAAATACAACTGTTTAAGAGTTTAAAGTGGTTAAAAAAAAAGAGTTTAAAGTGGAAATAAAAACAATTTAAAAAAACAGAAACTGAAGGAATTTCAGAAATGAAAACTTTAGGACTACAGACAGGAATTCCAGAGGCAAGATTCACCAGTAGAATAAAGAAATGGAAGGGAGAATCTCAGACCCTGGGGATACAATAGAAGAAATGGATACATTAGTCAAAGAAAATGTTAAATATAAAAATTCCTTGATGCTAAGCAACTAAGAAATTTGGGATATTATGCAGAGACCAAACCTGTGAATGATGGGAATAGAGGAAAGATTAAAAAAAAAAACCACACAACTTAAATGTCCAGAAAATATTTTCAATAAAATCATATAATAATTTTTTCCTAAGTTAAAAGAGGAACTGATGAAAGTACACAGAAGCATGTAAAACACCAAATATACTGGGTCAGAAAAGAAAGTCCCCTTGTCACATAATAACCAAATCATTAAGCATACATAATAAAGAAAAATATTAAAAGCTGCAAAGGAAAAAGACTGAGCAACATATAAAGGCAGACCTATGAGAATTGTACCTAACATCTTAACGGAGATTCTAATAGCCATAAGGGCTTGCAGACATGTGGTGCATGTAGCTAGAGTTTTTCTGGTCCTGCCTGGCCTACAATCAGGACAAATCTCTCTAACTCATCAGTCCCGCAGTGCCTCAGACCCACCTAAGTAAACACACAGAGACTTATATAGCTTACAAACTGTATGGCCATGGCAGGCTTCTTGTTATCTACTTCTTCTATCTTGAATTAACCCATTTCTATTAATCTATACTTTGCCATGTGGCTTGTGGCTTAACAGTACCTTTCATCTCGCTTGTCATGGCTGCAGCTGGCAGTGTCTCCATCTGCCTTCCTGTTCTCTCAATTTTCCTCTTCGTTAGTCCCACCTATATTTCCTGCCTGGCTACTGGCCAGTGTATTATTTATCAATCAATCATCCACAGCAGGTGCATGTTCTAAGTAACCACAGATGCCATCTCATTACTATATCCAGAAAATTTTCAATTACCAAAAATGAAGAAAATAAGTTATTCTCTGAAAAAGTCAAATTTAAACAGTATCTATGTACAAATCCAATACTACAGAAGATTCTTAGAAAAATATCCAACCCAAGGAAGCTAACTACACACATGAAAAAACAGTAAATAATAATCTTACATTAGCAAAACCAAAAGAAGGAAAACATAAACAAGGCTACACTCATACATGTACCACCATCACTACTAACAACAAAATAACAGGAATTAATGATCATTATTCCTGATATCTCCCAATATCAAATGACTCAACTCCCCAATGAAGACACAAATTAAGAGTATGGATTCAAAAATTATACCCATCATTCTACCATATACAAGAAACACACTTCAACATCAAGGATGGAGATTACTAAAAGGTAAAGGCTGGGAAAACATATTTAAAGCAATTGGAACTAAGAAGCAGGCTTGTGCAGCCATTTTATAACCTACCAAAATAAACTTCAAACAAAATTTAATCAAAAGACATTGGAAGAATACTCATTATTTATCAAAGGAAAATCCACCAATATGACACTTCAATTATTAATATCTATGCCCCTAACACAAGACCATCCCCTTTTGTATAAGAAACCCTTCCACAGATTAAATGACACATTGACTCTCACACAGGGTTTGACAGTGGTAGACTTCAATACCCCACTCTCACCAATGAACATGTCATCTAGTCAAAAACAAAAGAGAGAAATGTTGGAGACAATGGATTTTATAAACAATATGATCCAAAGAGATAGTAGAGAACATTCCACCCAAAGAAAAAAGAATACACATTCCTCTGAGCAGCATATGGGGTTTTCCCCAAAGTAGGTTACACACTTGGACACAATTCAAGTCCCAACAGATACAAGAAAATTTAATAACACGGTGCATACTACCAGACAACTATAGATTACAGCTGGATATGAAAAAAACAAATTTTAAAATCTCATGAATGTTGACCAACATTCTACTGAAGAAAATGAGTCAAGACATAAATAAAAATGGAAATTAAAGAGTTTCTAGGACTCAAAGAAAATGATTACACAACATACCCAAACCTAAAGGACACAACAAAAGTGGTAATGTGAGCAAATTGTATAGCACTGAGTGTCTACATTAAAAAAGGAAATAAATGAAAATTATAACTGTCTAGGCTTAAACTCTATCAAAGCCCCAAGAAGTAAATAATAATACCTGCATAAGGAGGAAGTACAAGCAAGCAACTTCCAAAAAAGTATAAGAAACAACAGAAAGAGCTGGCTGCCTGGACAATCACCCAATATTCCTCTGCAATTCCTCTGGGGCATCCAATTTTGGCGTACACCCTTAGCATATCTGACAGACTTTCATGTGAAGCAGGAATTTTTTTACAAACTGTCCCACCTTGTCTTGAAAAGGTTTGGTAGTTACCTTTCTTGCATCCAAATGACACTAAACACTGTTTCTTCCCATATACAGAAGCAACAAAGGAAGGTCATCATACTGACTTTTAGTTAGGAAACAGCTATAAAATGGTGTTAAAACTGATTGTGGCTTCATCACTGAAGACCAAACCTAGAGGTTGAAGGAAAACATCTAATAGATGGGTGCTATTGTGAGCCAATCAAGAATGTCTTATGGACTTTGGACAGTTTAATTCATTCCAGACACCAGTAAAGGAATTCAACTTCTGTCTATATCTGAGAGTTTGGACTTTACAAGAGGACAATGGAAGGATATCCCAATACTGCAACCTGGTAACCCAGATTCAGGAGTAAGAAGCCTGATCAGTCATTGTTTCAATCCCATAATGTCAGTTAGTGTAACCTCTGCAGAGGGACATGGGATAAGAACTGAAGGAAAAATTTAACTATGCAGTTTAGGGTAAAAAACGCCAAAGTACCCAGTCCCACTGCCTGGATGCCTCCCAAACAGATCAAGCCAATCAACTGTCTCACCTACTCAGAGGGCCTGATCCAGTTGGGGTCCCCTCAGCCATCGGTTCATAGCTCATGTGTTTCCATTCATTTGGCTATTTGTCCCTGTGCTTTATCCAACCTTGGTCTCAACAATTCTTGCTCATATAAACAGGCAGTGGGACCGGGTCCTGTGCTCAGTGCATGAGTTGGCTGTTTGAAACCTGGGGCTTATGCAGGGATGCTTGGCTCAGCCTGGGAAGAGGGGACTGGACCTGCCTGGACTGAGTCTACCAGGTTGATCTCAATCCTCGGGGGAGTCTTTGCCCTGGAGGAGATGGGAATGGGGGGGATGAGCTGGGGGGAAAGTGGGGGGGGAGAACAAGGGAATCCGTGGCTGTATCTGAAGTATCTAGCAGTATCTGAAGTCTCAGAATGCAATGGTGACCCCCTGGAACTCTCAGTAAAGCAGCTAGGTACCAGGAAGTATTTGTAAAGCATTTGCACTCAAAGAAGGGTCTGGAGAGTATCTTAGAGACTAAAGAAACAGAGGCAGCCTGGTGGCAGGAAGATGCTTAAAAAGGGTAGGGGGATTCCTGGATCACTTTTCCTGCATCAAATTCTCACCTCTATGACCATGGCAAGCTGTTCCTGCACTGTTCCAGCATCCTGCTACTCCTAACAACTATAGCAGCAGCACTACAACCTCCAATCTCTGGGTTTCATCATCAGCCTTTGTTGACTCCTTGTCCACCTAGATCCAGGTCCTGGGGGATTCCAGGGACTAGTTCAAGGGCTCCAAATGATCAGGCCACATGACACTCCATGAACATCTCCTTCATCTCTACAGATAATGGAGATAGGTAAGAATAGAGCTGGGTTGGTGCACAGGGTCTGTGAGCTTTTGCAGCCCCAACTTCCTGCCTCCCTGGGCCAAGCCAACAAATCACCTACTATGCATACCCTCTCCCTGAGGCAAACTGAACAGAAATTTCTCCACTTTTCTCCTCACAAGACCAGCAATCTCCAGATGCCACCCCAGGCAAGTCCCTCACAGACACACCCATAGAACATGTTCACAGACATTCCTCTTCCCTGGAAATGTCCTTCCAGACATTATTCTTAGCCTGACTCAGAAGAAATGGGAATCCTGTGGTGATTTCAGTTTTGAGGAAAGAGGCAGAATGTACAGTGTTTGGCAGCTAAACTCGAGACCTGCTCTAAGATCAAGACCAGTGAAGACAGCAAAACAGCAAATCCACTGCAAAGCACAGGGCCCTGGAGTAGGAAACCTGGACCTCCAGAGAAGGAAGCTGGGAAGCCAAAGCCACAGCTAGCATGGAAGACAGACCCTAAGATCTGCAAGAAGATCTCGGGTAAAGAAGCAAACATGGTTAGTACACATATTAACATAGGAAGTTTAGGGAGCTCTAATGAGACGCTGTTCCTAGAAAAAGTACTATAGGAGACTAATGACTATTGAGAGGGAAAATTGTTTTTCCCAGATGTCAGCATCTTAGCTGGTTATCCAAAACAAAGTGGTCTGCCCTAAAATCATATAATTAGAAGAAATAATGGACTCAATACTTCATATTTATTTATGAGCATAGACATATAAATAAGAAAAGCAAAACAAGAAATTTGAAATGAAGTGGAGGCACGTAGCAGGTTTCCTTTTGTGTCATGAACCAGCTCCAAAATCATGACACAGAGACTTCTTATTAGTTATGAATGCTTCCTGTCACAAGGATTACGGCAGGAGATTTGGATTCTGCCCATTCCACCTACCAAACTTCATGCACACATGAGAAACCTCTGAAGATCAGAAACTCCTATTGTCTCCTGGAACTAAACTTTACAGAATCACACCATTGAGTCTGGTAGTAGCAGAAACTTAGAGCATTCTAATCATATATTGCTCAAAATCTGTTTTCCTACTGTACACCAAAGCCACACTCATGTGTGCCCACTGGATACTGATACTTTAAGCATCATATCCTCCCATGCCAGGACGGCAGAGTCTCCCCCTCCCCAGGAAATCCATTCACATTGAGGCTCAGAGAACAAGGGCCACTTCCCAGGTCACCATATGGACGAACAGACCCACAGTCTGGCTCATTATTGATCCAAATCCCAATAGAAATGACATCTCAGCAGACCTGCTATGAACACTCTTCACTCACCATGGCATATCTTGTGGTCTTCTTTCCAACTCACTACAGCAGAAGCAGAGAAGAATCCTGGAAAGAACTTGAAAGCTACCTTCCACTAGTAATCCTAATTGCTAAGACTTCCCAGAGTCTCTCTCTCATTGGCTAGGGCCACCCAGCTAGGCCTCAGAATATTAACAACTCCCCTACTGGGTGATCAGAGATCAAATGATTCATAAAACACAGTCCTTCCAGCTCTGCCCTTCGAGCCCAGCACTCATGCCCTAGTCAGGAAAGTTTGTATTTTAATAGAAATTCTTCCACTCTCCTAGAGCACATCGTGATCCATATCCAAAGCACAGGTCCTTTGTGTGCACATTCTATAACACACTAAATGTGTATTGCAGCCAACCCATTGCCTTGTAGCTGGGACAACTACAAACAATCATAGGTCATATTTACACAGTAACTAGTGTTACTGTTTGTTATTAAAAAACAATATGCTGTGAATTAGAAAATGTGAGGGGTTATAGCAAGATAGGAAAGAGAATATGGATATGATGAAGTTATAATCTCAAAAAATTATTTTGAAAAGTTGAAACAAGCTTTACGTCCATGGGCTCCAGAGACTAGGAATTTATATTACAGCACATCAAATTTCTCAAAACTTTTATAACAGGGTTAACATCTAAAACCAGAAAAATAACAATCCTGTTATGCACAGCCACAACATTTTACATAGATCTATTTTGGTTGAACTATAACTATAGCAACTTTGGTTCAAGATAAGGTCAGTCCTTTACCCAGATTCATGATTGCTCTGGTCTATGAAACCCAATAATGACCAATCAGGGCATTTATGGAGCATCTGGAAGTGATTACCAAATGCCACATTGCTAATCTCAACTACTGTTGAAGCAGGAAAGATCTCAACCTCCATCCTGCCTCTGCCTTTCTGCACTGTGACTCTAGCAGCTTCAAAGTTATTCTGTGAACTTAACACTGCACAGGTCCCTCTTCATTTAAAAGTCCCCACTAAAAGTCAGAGACATTGGGAGTCACTCATTAACTGGTTTATTTTTCCTTCTCACTGACCAGTCAAGGCCCAGAATGGAAGGAATTGTGGGACTGTCTTCCTAGCATCGGCAACAAAGGCAGGTTTAGGTGTTCAAAGCAATTCTCAATTATAAAACATGAGGCAGTGATATTCCAAGCTCAGAGTTATCCATGCCAGGGTGGCAGGGCCTCCCCCTCCCCAGAGAATCCACATTCCATAAAGGTCAGAGGCCAAGGGCCACCACCCAAGTCACCACAGGAACCAACAAAAACTCAGTCTGGCCCATGGTCCATCACAATCCAAGCAGCTTTGACAGACAAGCCAACCTGCACTTTCTGGTCTAGGGCCAGTGGCCCCCACTCTCACTATGAGATGGCTTGTGATTGTCCTTACAGCTTCCTATAGTAGAACAAAAGGAAATTCCTGGAAAGAACCTCTAAGCTTCCTCCTACTGGTATTCCTAATTGCTAATCCTTCCCACAATCCCTCACTAGCTAGGACCACCCAGCTGGGCTTTAGGACATGAGCAGTTATCCTAGTGGGTGTGCAGAGATCAAATGACTCAGAGAGCAAAAACCTTCCCAGGTTGGTCCTTCCATACTACAGTCAGACAGGATACTATTCCAGGAAATTTGTAGTTTAGTAAAATCCTCCATTCTCCCAGAGCACTTCCTGTTCCTCTTCCAAGGCATAGAGTCCTATTTGTGGACATTCCATTACACAGTCAATGTGCAGTGTAGACAGCCCTGTATTTCATAGCTGAGAGATCATGTATCCAAACACAATCGCATTCAAACCACATCTGTTGTTAACCAAAAAGAGGCCATGAATTAAAACACAAGAGACTATGGGAGGGATTGGAGGCAGGAAATAATACAGTGGGAATAATATAATACTAAAAAAAATTGGTGAAAAAGGTGAAACTGGCTTTATGTCCATGTGCTCCAGAGACTAGGAATTTGAATTAGAGCACACCAATTACTAACATTATTTCTCTCTGAATATACATCATAAACCTGGAAAAGAGTCATATTAAGTGGGGCCACACCACTGTATCCAGTTCTACTACTTAGGTTGAACTGATATAATTACAGTAATTCGGTTTCATAAAAATTCAGTTCTCTATCCAGACTCTAGATAACATGGTCTGTAGACTGAAGAAATGACCAGTCAGAACATTTATTGATCATCTAAAATGGATTACCTACTCATTGCTAATGTCAACTACTGTCACAGCAGGAAAGCTTCTACAATCTTCCTTGCCCATCCCTTTCTCTGCTGTGACTACACTTGTTTTACACTGGGAAAGTGAACTCAGTTCTTACACAGGTCTCACTTTATTTGTAATTTCACAATAAAATATGAAGAACTTGAAGGATACTCATTCACTGGTCTATTTTCCTTTCCACAGACCAGTCAAGGCCCAGCTTGGAAGGAGTTTCAGGACTGTCCTTCCAGCACTGAGAAGCAGAGGCAAGATTAGGTGTCCAAAGCAATTCTCAATTATATAGTGTGATACAAGTCTGAGCTACAAGATACACTGGTCTAAACCTGTGGTTCTCAACCTACCTAATGCTGTAACCATTAAGTATAGTTCCTCATGATGTAGTGAACCCTGAACTATAAAATTATTTTCACTGCTAGTTCATAACCACATGTTTGCTACTGCTAGGAATTATAATATAAACATCTGTGCTTTTTGATTGTCTTAGACCAACCCTGTAATAGGGTCATTTGTTTACCCAGATGGAGCAATGATCTGGCATGTGGAGAATCACTGCTTTAAACTGATATAAATGCATAGATGAATAAATAAATAGCATTGAAAATATAGAATGATAGAAAAAATAAATTCTGAAAATGGAAAGTATTGTTAAATAGTAAAAAATTACAGTAATACATTTTCAAAAAATGAATTTTAAAAACTAAACAAATAATTTATGTTCATAATGATACAAATAATTAGAAGGACACTTAGGTATACTGACATTGAAATGGAATAGGTAATACTTTGATAGGGAGAATACCATTAATAAGACATTGTATGACTTTGTCCCATGAAAAGTGTTAGCCTCTGATTGTTGTAAGTAACTCATGGAGTTACAGCCAATGGCCTGTGTCTCAAACCTCTGTGTTAACTTAACTGTGCCAACCAGCATTGCACATATCTAAGTAAAAGAGTTCTCTAATTTCAAACTGAATACTTACAAGTTCAAGATATCTTCCCCAAACTGTACACCCATCAATTCTGTCTGTCTTCATTCATATAGAAGAAATTAATCCATGCAAGAAAATTACAGAGAAAGTCACTCACTCTGGCCCTTCAGTCCTTCTTTGTTAATGGAGATGCCTACAGCTCACAGCCTTCAACTTCAGTCTGTGATCAAGCTATTGTCTAGTCTGTTTCCCCCTGCACTGTACACAGTACACTGTTCCTCTTCTTCCAGTCTGAAGGGGGAAGTTATGCTCCACACACAAATCCTTTCCCTGTTCTGCAATGGACAGTCCACAAAGTGACTCAAACAGGTAATTTTAGAACTCTGTGGTGCTTCAGATGTATAATCCAAGATTTAGGATGGTTAGTCACAAGGATAACAAGGGCAATGCCCTGTGGGGCTACAGACAGGCTTCAATTCCACCTCCAGCAACATCAGGGACCATGACTCAAACCTGAAAAGACCACACAGGACCACGCAAAACCAGCGTGGAGCACACAGACACAGCAGGACCAGGAAGGATCAGGCAATATTTGGGGAACTCTTTATCCGGACACTGGCTCCCACCCATCCAGTGGAGGACCCACCACACTGGTTCTCGGGACTTAACTGGCCTCTCCTCCCAGTCTAGGGACAGCAGCCACTAGCTCACCATAGCATGGTTTTCCAGATCTCCCATGTTCTCTGCTCAGCTCCCTGCAGCAGAACTCACAGCACAGCACACAAAACCACTAGCACCAGTTTCTCTTCAAGCCAAGCCTGAAGCCCACGACAGGAAGGACCCTGCACAACTTTTGACTGGCAGGTTGCCTGGAACTCCTGAGTGGCTAGTGAAGTGTGAGTGACAGGAGCACCTCCCATAGGTTTAAACTGTACTTAAAGGCACAGCACAATGGTTCCTGATCCTGCTTTCTACCCCAGACCCAGAGCTTTTCTGAATCAGCTGTGATTTGCATTTCAATAGCACGTTTCCTGCTTTCTTCCTGCCCTTCATAGGCAGTTCCCCTTTAGCCTCCTGAACACAATGTGGCTAGCTAGCTTGTACAGTCTAAGGTTATTACTAACTCACACAAAAATTTTCCTAATCTATGCCTGAGGGCCTAAATGAAAGCCTTGCTTGATCAGGCAATTCCTTAACACATTAGTGCTTTACTTTTCTTTTATTCTTATTTCCTTTTCTTTCCTTTCTTTTCTTTTTTTTTCTTTCTTTCTTTTTTTTTTTTTTTTTTTTGTATTTTCAAGACAGATTTTTACTGTGTAGCTCTCCTGGAACTTGCTCTGTAGACCAGACTGTCCTAAAACTCACAGAGATCAACTTGCATCTTTCTCCTGAGCGAGTGCAGGGAAAATAGGTGTGCACCACCACCACCACCCAAGCAGTGTTTTACTTTTCAAATAAGTTGACATATTTGTCATATTGTCCATGTGGCAGAACTATGCTTTTCTCAAGAAGAAACCTGGAACTTCATGGCATGCCAGGATTTAAGGTTGTTTGTGACCCTGTAATGCCTGAATGAGCAGCTTGTTAGAGTCCCATTTTGATTCAGTGTTAGGCCTAGTGGTTTGTTTTAAATAAACAGTGGCTCCTTTGTAATGGTTTGGAACCAAACAAATGTGTATCCTCCTGTCCTAATCTCTAACAGGCCTGACTACAATACACTCTCCTTTGAGGTGGTTTTTTTTTTTTTTTTTTGTCTTTTGAGGCAGTCCTCCCTCAGCTAACTCCTATTTTGTGAGACTTACTATCTCCAAAGAATTAGTAAATCTTTTACATCACCAATTCTACTCTTCTACATTACACGTTAATAGTGACATGCTATCCAACACATGAAATGCCTTTTACAACCTCCACAAAATTAGCTATGAATGGATCTTACACATGAAAGTGAAATGCAAAGTGCTGAACCTCTAAAAGTTACTGGAAGGCACTCTCCATGTTTGACAACCTGCTTTCCATGAGTGCACAAAAAGCATGTCAAAGCTCACTACAAAAACATTTCATTTTTTTGTTTCTGTTTTCTTTGTTTTTTGAGACAGGGCTTCTCTGTGTAGTTTTGATGCCTGACCTGGATCTCACTTTGTAGAGCAGACTGGACTTGAACTCACACAGATCTGCCTGACTCTGTTTCCTAGTGCTGAGATTAAATGCATGGGCCACCCTCGTGCAGCACAAAGATGTTTCTACATGCAGCTCACTGTGCCCAATTCTGTGAAGATACAGCCCACAGTGTAAAATTATTCAGAGGCCTGCCCCAGGGGCCAAGATTCAAGTACCACATGGGACCTCATAGTACAAAGATTCTGCAGGCAGGTTCCCACCCAGATCCAAGGAGGACACATCACACCAGATCTTCCACCTCGCCGCTTCCTCCACTCCATCTGGAGATAGCAGCCCCTCACTCACCATGTCATGGTTTCTCAGCTCAGCCATGCTCTCTGCTCAGCTTCCTGCAGCAGAACTCACAGCACACCACACAAAACTGCTAGAACCAGCTCTTCTTCAAAGCCAAGTCTGAAGCCAGTGGCCTGAAGGACCCTGCACCACTTTTGACTGGCAGGTCACCTGGAGTGCCTGATTGGCTAGTGAGGCCTGAATGACAAGAGCACCTCCCATAGGATTACAGTGGCTTAAAGACACAGCACAATGGTTCCTGACCCTGCCTTCCACCCTAGACAAAGACTTTTTCTAAATGAGCAGAGATGTGCATATTGATAGCACTTGCATCTGGCTCCAATATCAGACCCTGCTATCTTCCTGCACTCCATAGGAACTTCCCCTTCTTCCTCCAGGACACAATGTGGCTAGCTAGCTTGCACAGACCACTAAACTGTGTGGAGTGGAGTGATTCTCTGTTACATAGGAAAAAGAATATCAGGAATATTAACAACTAAAGAGAGATTTAAAGACACATGAGGAGAGTGTTTATTATGTGACTTAATGCTGACATCAGGTGAACTGAAGGTATTTTTTCCTGGTTGTCACAGGGACTTCAGACAACCAGCAAGGAAAAGGAGAAACTGGATCAAAACCAAGAAAATAGGTCCATTGCTTTCGGAGTTTTATTCCAGAAATTCAGAGCAAACAGTTGGCAAATTAATAATATCAAAGAGTAGTCTTCATGGATAATTTAATACATAGAGAACAATTGAGCTAGGAAGAATGTGTTCATGAACACTATTGTTAGCCAGCACATCTTTCTCACTGGGCAGGTGAAGGAAAAAAACAACTGCATTATTCAAAGTTCTCTACCTGAAAATGATAGAACAAATCTCTCCATGTATAAAGAAGTGGATTTATTCAAATGTCTCACAAACTGTGGTTCAGGTAGTGCATCAATGGCAGCTGCCAATGGAAATTTGAAGAATTCATTAGCTGTTTAGTTCATGAGGCTGTGTATCTCCACTGGTCTTCAGTATAAACCACAGGTCTAAGGAAGTGGGCTCTAATGCTGGTAAAGGAATGAACTTGGTAGCCAGAGCTAGGGCAAGCAGGCAAAGGGAAAGCTTTCTCCTCCAGTGTCCTCTATATATGTAGGCTGTCACCAGAAAGTATGAACAAGATTAAAGATGGAGCTTATACTTTGTTTGATTTTTTTTAATGTTTTTGAGACTTGAAAGATAAATGATAGTTTATTGGACACACAACTGTAATCCCAGCTTTTGGAACATAGTAGGATTACCTGAAGGATGAGACTAGCATGATCTATGTAGATTAATTCCAGGAAAGCTACCCAACAAAACTAGCTCAGATATATTGAATAATTCATTAATTATAATTTTAAAAACCGGGCAGATATAATTTAGCTACAGCATTTATTAGGCTTTATGACAAAATGAAAGACAATTCCTTACACAGTCTCAATATTATCCACAAGAAAAACATGAGTCTTTGTTCAAAGACAAGCTGTATGAAACAAAAAGCCTTAAAAACTAAGAAATGAAGTCATCTAACTGCACAATTTTCTACTATAAGAAAAGTAGAGGAAGTAAAATCTCATATGAAAGATTTATTAAGCAAAGAGGTTGATCTATATACTGAGATCATAAAAAAGAAAAAATATGTTCAGACATCACAGAAGTATTTCTAAGGAAGAAAGCAGTTCAGTGGTAGAGCAATGCCTAGCATCAGCCCTGCCTGGGTTTCACTCCAAGATAAAATTGTCTAGAATAATAAATCCAGGATATGCAAAAAATTATAATTCTAAGAGCAAATAAGCTTTTTTAAAAGAAAAACTGAGTAATGATGATTCATTTAGAACTACTTTGTGAAGAAATGGACCACAAAGGTCAAAGAGCAAACAGAAGTCAAGCAGATGTGAATGGAAAAACAAGATTTAATACATATTAATTAAAATGTATGAAAATAAATTTTAAATAAAGATGTGGCCTAGAGGGATAGCTTAACAGTTAAAAGCAGCACCAGGTGTTGTTACATAGGACACAGGTTCCATTATACCTAACCATCTCCTGTAACTCTCTCCTGGCCTCCACAAGTACTCTGCACGGACACCTGGAGGCAAACAGCCATAAAATAAACATAAAACATAAAATAAAATAAACATAAAACATAAACATAAAATAAAATAAAGCTTAAAAATTAATTAATTAATTATCTGCGATGATGTCACAGCCCTGAGACAGACAGCAGGCAGGGCTAGTTGAAATGATCTCCTTCCTGTTGTGCCCAGGTCTCAAGACCCCTAAGCAAGACCACCACAGAGCCATTAACTGACGAAAGCACACAGAGGTTTTTATTAACAAAACAAGCAAGCTTGGTCCACACTCAACATCTGACACAGTCAGCCTGAGCACTCACTGTAAGGGGTTTGTATAAGAAAGGTTTACTTGCACCTTGGAATTGGACAATGTGGCTAGGAGTGCAGCAATTCTTTGAAGTACTGGCTGAACTATAAGCATGGGGTTACTAATGGCTAACAGGATTCAGGGTATCTACAGAGACATAAATTTTTACTCCCTATGTCCTGCTTTTGTTGAACCCAGGATATATACATTCAGATTTATTGTTCCAGTCCTACTTTCTCCTGACTTCAACTTCTGGTCAATTGAGTCCATTATTCACTATATCTTGTTTTGCCAAGTCCAGGATGCATAGATTCATTTTCCCAGCCTTAAAAGTTCAACTTCTAGTCACTTCTAAAACTGCTGGTCAGAAAATACCTTTGGAGGAGGAGAGGGGGAAGTATCTCTTGAGATGGCTACTGATTTTTCCCTTTTTCTTCCAAACCTGCATGCTTGTAAGACATTCTATGAAATCAACTTTCTACATAAATGGAGAGATTCATTCTACACATCCTGATCATGTGGAGAAGCTTGAATAATACAGTTGTGGTTTTTTTTCACCTGTCTATGCACATGTGCTGGCTAACAATGATGCTTATAAATGCATCCTTCATGGCTCCATTACTCTCTAAGTATTAAACTTTCCATGAAGACTATTCTTTATTATTATTTAATTTGCCAAAACTTTGCTCTGAATTTCAGGAATAAAACTCCTTAATCAATGGAGCCACCCTCCAGCTTTCTGATGGGAGAAAGACCTTTTATCTTGTTTGTGGTCTAGTTTCTGCTTTTCTTTGCTGTTTGTCTACAGTCCCTGTGACAACCAGGTAAAAGATACCTTCAGTTCACCTGATGTCAAGGTTAAGTTACACAACAAACATGAGGCTAATTCTCCCACCTGCAAGGGAATTCCATTATTTAATGAGCAATAAGAGTGATCTAGGTGCATTAGACAGGAAACTTTATCAAGAATGTAAAATATTGCCAAGAATAGTAAACTCAAATTGGTAAATACCTTAGCTAACAATTGCTGGTGCCATGGCCCTGAATTTCTGCAACTGCAGGGAAGACTATGGACATTGTTCTGAGCCAATCACATTCTCCCTTGGCTCTGTGGTCCTCTCCCCATACCCCAATAACCATTATCATTTTGCATGACTTTGAAATCCAGAAATTTCAACCTCCACATTCTAAGTACCATGATTACATTCCTGTGCCACCAGCCTGGGTAAGGGGGCCTCAGCTGCATTTAGTGTGGAATTAGAATGAGGAATGAGTAACAAGGGCAGATACAATTAACTATATTCACAAACTACTTATCTCTGTCAGCCTGAGTTTCACCATCTGCAAAATAAGGAAAGAACTGTTCCTAGGACATTGATGAGTTATAACAGACTCAATAGTATAAAAAAATAAAATTTCTCATAGTTGGAACACTGTGGACATTAAGGCAGAAAGGCTACATTTGATGTGACAATTCTTCTGTTACTGGAGATAGGACCAGAACCTGTGTCCTGGTAACAATAACTAGCCAGGCTCAGCCATTCATCCTCAGTAAGCCAATTAAATGACCCAAGTTATCCAGTGAGTGACATGCCCACCTATATTGCTGGCAATCTGGAGGCAAGGTGGAGAGATCTCTCTGATGTCCTAAGATAGCCTAGTCTATAGTGTGAGTTCCATGCCAACCAGGGAGTCATGGTAATATTATTGCTTATAAAAAAGAAAAAAAGAAAAAGGAAAAAAACAAGTTATTAATGAAATTTTTATTTAATATTTTTATTTATTTATTTATTTATTTATTTATTTATTTATTTATTTATTGTTTTTTGAGACAAGGTTTCTCTGTATAGCTTTGTGCCTTTTCCTGGGACACACTCTGTATCCCAGGCTGGCCTCAAACTCACAGAGATTCACCTGTCTCTGCCTCCTGAGTGCTGGGATTAAAGGCGTGCACCACCACTGCCCGTGAACATTTTTATTTTATAATTAACTCCATTTCACATATCAGTCACGGATTCACCTGTCCTCCCTCCTCCCCACTGCAACCCTGCCTCCCAACTCACCCCCCATTCCCACCTCTTCCAAAGCAAGGTCTCCCTCCCCTTGGTAGTCAGCCCAGCCTGGTAGATTCAGTTGAGGCAGGTCCAGTCCCTTATCCCTGAACCAAGGCTGAGCAAAGTGTCCCAGCATAGGCCCTAGGCTCCAAAAAGCCAGCCTATGAACCAAGGACAGGTCCCAGCTCCACTGCCTAGGGGCCTCTCAAACAGTTCAAGTCAATCAACTGTCTCACTTATCCAGAGGTCCTGGTCTAGTTCCTTGGAGGTTCCTCAGGCATTGGTTCACAGTTCCTGTGTTTTCACTAGATTGGCCCTTTGTGCTTTTTTCCAATCATGGTCTCAATATCTCTCACTCATACAGTCAGTCCCTTCTCTCACTTGCTGATTGGACTTCTGGAGCTCCACCTGGGGCTCGGCCGTGAATCTCTGCATCAGATTCCATCAGACAATGGATGAGAGTTCTATCATGACAGCCAGGGTGTTCAGCCATCAAACACCAGAGTAGGTCAGCTCAAGAACTCTCTCAACCATTGCCAGTAGCCTACAGTGAAGATATCTTTGTGGATTTCTGGAGACCTCTCTAGCACTCTGCGGTTTTCCCATTCTCCTGGAAATCTACATTCATCATGGTATCTTCCTCCCCATTCTCCCACTCTGCTCCTGATCCACCTGGGACCTCCCATTCCCCTAAGTTCTCTTTTGCCCAAACCTTGCCCTCCATTACCCCACTCACCCCCAGTTTGCTCATGTAGATCTCATCCATTTCTCTGTCATTGGGCAATCTCTGTGTCTTTCTTAGGGTTCTCTTTACTAGGTAGTCTCCGTGGAGTTGTGAGTTGCAGTCTGGTTATCCTTTGCTTTACATCTAGTATCCACTTATGAGTGAGTACATATGATTTTTGTCTTTTGAGTCTGGGTTACCTTACTCAGGGTGATTTTTTTCTAGTTCCATCTATTTGCCTGCAAATCTCATGAGAAGCTTTTGTAGGGCAAAGGACACAGTCAACACGAGAAAATGACAGCCTACAAAATGGGAAAATATCTTCAAACTCATGAAATCAGACCTCAAAATACCCAAAGGTCCAATTAAAAAATGGGCTATCGAGCTAAACAGAAAATTCTCAACAGAAGAAACTCAAATGGCTGAAAGACATTTAAGGAATTGCTAAACATACTTAGTCATCAGGGAAATAAACGACTATGAGATAACATCTTACACGCGTCAGAATGGCTAAGATCAAAGACACTAAAGACATCTTATGTTGCAGAGGATGTGGAGCAAGAGGAACACTCCTCCACTGTTGGTGGGAATACAAACTTGTACAGCCCCTTTGGAAATCAATATGGAACTTCCTTAGAAAATTGGGAATCAACCTCCTTGAAGACCCAGCTATACCACTCTTGGGCATATACCCAAGAAATGCTCAATCATACCACAAGGACACATGCTCAACTATGTTAATGGCAGCATTATTTGTAATAGCCAGAACCTTGAAACAACATAGATGCCCTTCAACTGAAGAATGGATAAATAAAATGTGGTACATATACACAATGCAGTATTACTCAGCAGAGAAATGCTAATAAAAAATTAAAACACATATTTATTCAAATTGACTAGTTTGGAACAATAAAGAAAATATAAGATAATTAATCTATCCTTGAGGTCCTAAGAGGTTTAGATAGAAGACAAAAGATATGCAAACTAGGTAATCTAATGAAGCCATGTAATTAATTTTTTACATCTTTAAAATCCACCTAAATTCTCATCTAGAGCATACAAGTCTTTTCCCATAATGAGATGCCCAGTGAAATTACAATTTTATGTTTTCCACTGCTTAACAAGTTGTTAGCCAAAGGGAGAGATATAAGTGTATCTTTAGAACATCCTTATTCCTACAAGGAATATAAGTGACAGGGATTGACAAGGTGGGAACAAAGGAGCTTTAAGGCCCTGGTGAGGATCACACAGTTGGAGCTGCAGGATAGTGTCATTGACAGCTACATGTAGTTGTCAAAAACAGGAAAGAGTGAGAGACCTGGAATGCACTAGCTCACGACAGCTGAGTGGATACAGAAAGCACAGTAGGAGACAGCTTGACCTCAGGTGCACCTTAAGTATTCCTCTCTGGTCATTTGATCCTGGGCTTTCACACCCAAAACTCCCTCCCAAACATTTCCTCCATACTCCACAGCTCTTTGTGAATGCCTGATTGCCCCAGGTTTAGAGTGACTTCTGTTTAAGTCTCAGCATCTCCTGACAAGGTGGATGTCATCTGTAGTCACCACAATTCAGGGGCCCAACAGAAAGTTTTATAGGCATCAAGAAAGCAGAATAGGATTCCATTCAGACAAGTCAGTCTTCATGCCTGCTATTTCCTCTTCTCTCCTTACAGGAGACATAAACTCCAGAATGAGTACACCTGACAATTGTCCTTGTGGGCCCACATTGCTCTTCATTTTTTTGCATTGGAGATAAACTCATGTCTCATGGCTTTGGTCCAGCAGTCAGACACTTTTTAAGACTTGTATTGTTGTGGGCTGGATACCATCTGAAATGAGATCTGATGACCTCTTCTGGCATGCAGGCAGAACACTACATACATAATAAAAATAAATAAATCTTTAAAAACGAAAGACTTGTATTGCCAATCACACTCCTGATAATTTTTTTGTACTCTTCCCTCATTTTGTAGAGATTTGGGCTTAGAAACACTTTCAAGTACCATGTCTAAGTTAATTTTGGGTCCTTTCAATACTGAATTTCTTTAGAATAATTAGGGCTGAGTTGAAGATGAAATCAGGATCATCCATCACACCTCAATGCTATAATGACGTTTTCATGGGACTGAATAGATGGTTCAACACCTGAGAGCACTGGCTGCTTATTGACAGGGCCCAACTTTGATGCCCAGCACCCAGAAGACAGCTCACTACTGTCTGTAACTACAAGCACCAGGGATAAGGCACTCTCTTATGACATACTCTGGTATCTGGCATGTTATTGATATACACACTGGGAAAACTTATACATGTCAGGGACAAGGATAGAATCTCTAGATAGTGGAAAAATACAGACCCCCATAAGACAGGGAACTAGATTATCTTAAAGTCAGATTGCCTAGCAACAGGACATTGAGTCAGAGCCCTTGACCCTTTCACCCTCTAAACATCCTACATAAACATCCTGTTAGCTTGCCCCACCTTATGCAGATGACAGCTTCTTGCTCCCCCCACCCTGCAGGAACTGTATAAACCCTCCTGGAGAAAAATAAAGTTGCACATTGATCAGAATCTTGACTTGGTGTATTTCCTTTGTGTCTCCTGTCTCTATATTCCGTCCTTAGGGTGGTCGAGTACCCGTTAAAGCCCTGCAGCCCAGGGCAATTGGCTCCCAATGTGGATAAAACAACCTCTTGAGGATTCAGAATGTCGTCTCCCAGAGGAAAGACCAAGGCCTTGGTGAAGTTGTTGGATCCCCCTGAAATCGCCTGGGTCAGGACGTGATCCCAGAGGAGGGTGGAGATGACGCAGGTAAGAAAGTGACGAGCCATGGGACAGGCAACTTCGTCACAAGATTTATTCCTTTCTGGCCTAAATGAGCCCCTGAAGACACAAGGAACACCTGTTTTGATTATATTATAGAAACATGTTCTTGGTTCCCCCAAGGAGGAACCATAGATGAAAAAAGTTGAGCACACCTCAGAGAATGTTTAGATGATTGCTACAGGACTTTTGGACTAGGGAAGGTTCCCATCACCACATTTTCTTACTGGAAGCTTATTAATGACATTCTTAGGGTCTATAAACATTCCACTGACATACAAGAGCTTATTAATATACGAGAAAAAATCTTAAAAGAAGCCTTTCACTCCCCGTCTACCTGCCCTAAGACCCCCGAGTGCCTTCTTGTCCACCTTGGGTCTGTCCCTCAGATCATGACCTGTGCTCTAAGGAAGAGGGGATGCTCATCAGTTTTAAACCTAACAATCCCCAGGAGTCCGCTCCTGCCCATCTTTATTTCTCTGTTAATAATTTTACCTCTAACTCCCCTCTAGACCCCATCGAGGAGGCTTCCCTAGAGAAAGGGGCGGCCCGTTACCATAATCCAGACTGGCCCCACTGCAAAAATCTCCTTGTAAAACAGGAGTCCTTGTGCCCTTTTATACCACCTCAAAAATCTCCGGCGGTTCCTCCTTCTGCAATGCCCCCTCCCTATGTTTCTCCATCTTACCGTTTTTGAGGGCCCATTCTTGATGGGTTGGCTCCCCCTGTCCCAGATCTCGGCTCACTTTGACAGGCCCTCCAGGCTCACAGGGAACATGTTGAGCTTTTAAGGGAATTGAAAACTTTTGACAAAGAACTTAAAGATCTTGCCCTTGAAGTGGTGGCTCCTGGCCCGCTAAAACCATCTCAAAAATCTATTAAATCAAAAAGTAAGCCCCAGCCTGTCCTGGCATTTCCTGTTACCTGGAGCCAGACCTCTGGAGACTCATCCAAGGCGGCCACCCAGAGCAGCCCCTGAGGGGGTTTGGAAGATCAAAATGAGGAGGGGGAGGAGGAGGAGGAGGAGGAGGAGGAGGAGGAGGAGGAGGAGGAGCCATCATCAGAGGACTCCCCACCAGGACAGACTTATCACAAATTGTCGCGTTCACCTCAACCAGCAAGGACGACGCGACCCCAGACTCTTCTCTAAGCAGTTTATTCAGGAACCTTGAACAATCTTCTGACCCCAGGGAAAGTCATTTTCTTCTTCTCTCTCACTCTCTCTCTCTCACTCTCACAGTCACTCTCACAATCACTGCTCGGGAAAGTCAGCCCACGCCCTTTATAGCCACTGGGCAATCAACCCCGTGGTGCCACGTGGACAATGCCACTAGGGTCAGACATATGCAAGCAAGCCAGATTAGGTCCAGGTGTGCAGAAGCAAGCCAGATCCTAGCCTTAGCCAAATAAGGAGCATCTGCCATCGGGAAGGCAGAAACCAGACGCTGTGCCATCTTTGAGGCACAGCCGTGCACGGCTCTCTACAGCTCCCCCTTTATTGTTTTAAGCAGCAGGCAAGAGCAGAGGTCTAATCTCTGCCAGAATACAACTTGGACATTGTACTGGTGTTAGTCCAGGTGTCATCCACCCAGAGAACACTTGACCCGTCCGATACCCTTTTTTGCAGAGGTGGGAATTAGGGCATCAACCCACATGCAATTAGACTTGCTCTTCTTGGGTTTTGCAATACAGCTAGACCCAAGTGCAGTGCACTAGCCTCGCATCCTGCGCGATCAAGCTTTTAATGCGGCCAGCCAGGCCTGGGGAGACTGTCCAGCTTCTATGGCTGTAAAGGCTTGGATAATCATGGCTGCATTGCGTTGCTGAGAAACCCTTAAACGAACAATGCACCACAGGCACATCAGGGAGACAAGTACCAGTAGGCCTGCCAGGGCACCTAATCCCGCCCACTTCTTTAGAATTGATGTTATGGGCAAAGGGTATAGCCAGGCTTTTATAAGAGCCCAGAGTAGTCAGCTGCTCCCGCTGGCACGCTTGTCAGAATCAGGGCTATCAGGATCAGGCACATCAGCTTCCGGGGTGTCATCCCGTCTCTCCGTCTGAGGGGCCTGTCGCACCAATCATTCAGGTACCCAGATAGGGTCAAGCCGGTCCTGCGGAAAAACACAAACAGAACCTCGTGCCCATGTCAGCACGGGATCAGGGCCATGCCAGCTGCCCGTGAGGATATCTTTCCACTTCACCATGCCCTTCATAGGGCTGTATGGATTAAGACCTCTTATGGTGGTGGAGGATCCTCCCATCAACAAACCCACCGTGCCTGGCTTCAATCGCTGTTAGCTCAGGTTTTTCTGTGTTGCATTGATTTTCCACAGATCTCAGCTGTGGAGGCCTTGTTGTGCTGGTTCTGGCATCCACCATTCTTAGTTTCTTAGCGGCTTTTGGAGCTTTTGAAAACCGCTCAGACTGCCTGCTTTGCAGTCTACTAGGACACTAACTCTGTATCTCAGGCTCTTTCACCACATACATTAAGCTTAGATTCACAATCAACATTTACACCTTTTGAAACTATAGAACTACTTTAGCAAATATATTTCTTATTACTTCTTATATACTTCTTATCTTATTTCTTGTTTAAACTTTCACTTACAACTAACATCTTTACTTCTTACAAGCTTATTACTACATGTCTTAAGACTACCTTAGATACTTCTTGCAAGCTTATATTCTTAAAGGAACTCTATCACATATAACATTAACATCTACTTATCTATGCTTCTTAAGGAAACTGTAGAACTACGTTAGCATATATTTCTTATTCACTTATATTCATCTTATATTCATTCTATCTTCTTACTTATTTCTTTCATCTTATATTCATTCTATCTTTTTACTTAAACTTGCATTTACAACTAGCATCTTCTTACAAGCTTGTTCTTTTATATATCTATTACATTTATATTACTTATACTTATTTACTTACAGTTCTATTTTCACACTTATATTCATAATAACTATTAAGCAAACTCTACAGGGCTACCATTAGCATGTATCTAACTTTGCAAACACTTAAAGATTTCTTAACAGATTTAACAAGACAGAATTTTTAC
This sequence comes from Peromyscus eremicus, assembly GCF_949786415.1. NCBI lineage: Eukaryota > Metazoa > Chordata > Mammalia > Rodentia > Cricetidae > Peromyscus > Peromyscus eremicus. The sequence continues at coordinate 6,228,955 of NW_026734288.1, forward strand.
TTCTTACTCTTAATTATTATCACTATTTCTGTTAGATTCTCTTAACTAGACAGGAAGTACGTACATCATTTCTAAAGTTTGGAGTTTATAGTCAGCTTTGTTATAAAGCACTGGGATTTAGTGAGTGTTGTTATAGAATTGATAGTTGTTGCTAGGGGACTGTAACATTCTTGGGATGACACCACACTCCAAAGTTGCCAGTTCTCTCAGCCATTCCGAAACCGGCAGAGATGCACTGTCAGCAGTAGATGGTTTTTAACTAGAGGCTGTCCCTTCACCCAAATTCATAGTAGTTCCCCTAAGTGCTTCAATTCAGACAAACGTTTCTATCACTGAAAAACTTCACTTCACCCTGAGGGTGAAATTACCATATTTAGCTGCTGTAAAGCTCTTTGCCAAATACTGCACAGCTATAAGGTGATATAAAGTATTTTTCTAAAGGAGCGAGTAAAGCCACAAGTGGCACAGCTCCGAACTGTATTTAGTATTTTCACTTTATTAGCTTTAACTCCTGATGTTATTAGCGGCTGTAATATTTAGCATTGATTTCTTATAAGGAACTTTCAGGTGAAGCTTTTTAAGACAAATTTTTCTGAAGTTTGTTTCCCATCTATAAAGCAGTCATTTCTTTTTGAATGCTTGTTTCTTATCCCCTTAATTAGATTTGCAAAGCAATCACTCATTGCAGGCTGTTTGTTCAAGAGGTAAATAATTTTTAATTTCACATAAGTTTCTTCATATCTAAGACAACGTTCAGTGTATAAACTGCTCTCTCTTGCTTTCTTAAGGATTTTAAAGTGGCTTGTTTGCTCTTAAAGGTAGCTTTTGTCATCCAACTACCGTAAAAACTTTGCACAGCTATTAGGATAAATAAGGCATTTTGTTTCATTAGGCCTTCACCTGGCCCAATCCCCCAGTGGGTTGTGTTTGTCTGGGTACTCAAGGACAGAGCTTATGCCAGAGGCAATCACCCCTCAGGGCTACACTCCCTCACCTCATCCGGAGTCAGTTGAAACAAAGCTTAGTTCTGTTCTGCCCTGGCTGGGCTCTTTCCCCAGACAGCGTTCTGACTCAGCAGCACAACTGCTTCAGACACAGTTCGGCTTTACCATTTTCCCAGAAAGGTCCTTATTCTGATAGGAAAGCTTTTCTCAGATTTCTTTTTGCAGCTGTGGACCGATCAACCCGGGACTTGTAGGAAAGTGGACAACTGTGCCGTTCCCACTGGCTTTAGTTTTGTTCATTGGCAATCTTCCCCTGGGTCCTGCACCTTCCTGCCTCAGCTCTGTGCCCCAGGAAGTTTACCACTGTAGGAATCCTAGTATCTCCGAAATGCACTCCAACTCAGAGACACTGGACTCTGGGTTTTTGGTCAGAAGCGAGGATACAATGCTAACAGTTTGCATTGCTTCAGGGGATCTTTGCATTAGGACCATTAGGAGCACCTTTTCATTCTGAACCGCTCACTCAGAAACAAAACCCTTGATGCCTCAGCTCGGCTGTAACTGAAAAGCTTGGCTTTTTTGCTTTTCTCAGGTAAAGTTTCCCTGCCCTTTTGGGCTCTCTGTAGCTCTTTACCCACACTCTCCCAAGCGTTTCCCTCAGGGTACTCCGACCCACTGTCTTTTACTAGCTTGAAGAGACAGAGCTTACAAGAGGTTTTTAGGAACTTGTCCCTGCCTCCTGCATTGCAGGGAGGATTTTTAAAGCTTGAAAGAGAACTTAGAGAGGTTTTGCCATCTTAAGAGGTTTGTTGTTTTCACTTAGAGCTAATCACAGGTGGTCCCTATACTAATCTTCAGGTGATTCTAATTTTTATCCTTCTGAGATGGTGAGTTCTGAAAGGCTTTAGTTTTAAGTTTAAGAGAGCTTTTGAGAAAGATTAAGGCTTTTTAGAGAGATTTTTTCCCCCAAATTTTCCAAGAAAAGCTTTATAGTTTAAGAGAAAGATTTTTTCCCCAAGAGAGAGAAAGACCAGCTTTTCCCAAAACTTCGCAACTTTAAACTTTGACTTCTTAAACCCCCATTTTTTTTTTTAATTTTTATTTTGCAATGCAATTCAGTTCTACATATCAGCCACAGATTCCCTTGTTCTCCCCCCTCCCGCCCCCCTCACCTTCCCCCCAGCCCGCCCCCCATTCCAATCTCCTCCAGGGCAAAGCCTTCCCCACAGACTGAGATCAACCTGGTGGACTCAGTCCAGGTAGGTCCAGTCCCCTCCTCCCATGCTGAGCCAAGGGACCCTGCATAGGCCCCAGGTTTCAAACAGCCAACTCATGCAATGAGCACAGGACCCGGTCCCACTGCCTGGATGCCTCCCAAACAGATCAGGCCAATCAACTGTCTCACCCACTCAGAGGGCCTGATCCAGTTGGTGACCCCTCAGTCATTGGTTCATATTTCATGTGTTTCCGTTTGTTTGGCTATTTGTCTCTGTGCTTTATCCGACCTTGGTCTCAACAATTCTCTCTCATATAAACCCTCCTCATTCTCGCTAATTGGACTCCCAGAGATCCACCTGGGGCCTAGTCATGGATCTCTGCCTCCAGATCCATCAGTAGTTGGATGAGGTTTCTAGCACGACAATTAGGGTGTTTGGCCATCCCATGACCAGAGTAGGTCAGTTCGGATTGTCTCTCGACCATTGCCAGCAGTCTGTTGTGGGGGTATCTTTGTGGATTTCTGTGGGCCTCTCTAGCACTTTGTTTCTTCCTATTCTCATGTGGTCTTCATTTACCATGGTCTCCTATTCCTTGTTCTCCCTCTCTGTTTTTGATCCAGCTGGGATCTCCCACTCACCCAAGCTCTCTTTCCCTCGACCCTCGCCCTTCACTACCCCCACTCCTGTCCAGGCTGTTCATGTAGATCTCATTCCATTTCTCTGTCGTTGGGCGATCCCTGTGTCTTTCTTGGGGTCCTGTTTTCCAGGTAGCCTGCCTGGTGATGTGAGTAGCAGTCCAGTCATCCTTGTTCCACATCTAGTATCCTGTTATGAGTGAGTACATACCATGTTTGTCTTTCTGAGTCTGGGATACCTCACTCAGGATGATTTTTTCTAGATCCATCCATTTGTCTGCAAACCTCATGATGTCATTGTTTTTCTCTGCTGAGTAGTATTCCATTGTGTATATGTACCACATTTTGTTTATCCATTCTTCAGTTGAAGGGCATCTAGGTTGTTTCCATGTTCTGGCTATTACAAACAACGCTGATATGAACATAGCTGAACAAGTGCTCTTGTGGTGTGGTTGAGCATTCCTTGGGTATATGCCCAAGAGTGGTATAGCTGGATCTTGGGGGAGATGGATTCCCAATTTTCTAAGAAATCGCCATATTGATTTCCAAAGTGGTTGTACAAGCTTGCATTCCCACCAGCAGTGGAGGAGAGTTCCCCTAGCTCCACATCCTCTCCAGCATAAGGTGTCTTCAGTGTTTTTGATCTTAGCCATTCTGACAGGCATAAGGTGGTATCTCAGAGTTGTTTTGATTTGCATTTCCCTGATGATTAGGGATGTTGAGCAATTCCTTAAATGTCTTTCAGCCATTTGAGTTTCCTCTGTTGAGAATTCTCTGTTTAGTTCTATAGCCCATTTCTTAATTGGACTGTTGGGCATTTTGATGTCTAATTTCTTGAGTTCCTTATATATTCTGGATATCAGTCCTCTGTCAGATGTGGGATTGGTGAAGATCTTTTCCCATTCTGTAGGCTGTCGCTTTGCTTTGTTGACCGTATCCTTTGCCCTACAAAAGCTTCTCAGTTTCAAGAGGTCCCATTGATTGATTGTTTCTCTCAGTGTCTGTGCTACTGGTGTTCTATTTAGAAAGTGGTCTCCTATGCCAATGTGTTCAAGACTACTTCCTACTTTCTCTTCTAGCAGGTTCAGAGTAGCTGGATTTATGTTGAGGTCCTTGATCCACTTGGACTTAAGTTTTGTGCACGGTGATAGATATGGATCTATTTGCAGCCTTCTACATGTTGATATCCAGTTTTGCCAGCACCATTTGTTGAAGATGCTTTCTTTTTTCCATTGTGCACTTTTGGCTTCTTTGTCAAAAATTATTTGTTCATAGGTGTGCGGATTAATGTCAGGGTCTTCAATTCGATTCCATTGGTCCACATGTCGGTTTTTATGCCAGTACCAAGCTGTTTTTATTACTGTAGCTCTATAGTACAGCTTGAAGTCAGGGATCGTGATGCCTCCAGAGGTTGTTTTATTGTACAGGATTCTTTTGGCTATCCTGGGTTTTTTGTTTTTCCATATGAAGTTGAGTATTATTCTTTTCAGGTCTGTGAAGAATTGTGTTGGTATTTTGATGGGGATTGCATTGAATCTGTAGATTGCTTTTGGTAAGATTGCCATTTTTACTATGTTAGTTCTGCCTATCCATGAGCATTTAAACCCCCATTTTTGCCTCAGGGAGAAGTTACTTTCTCCTGCCGCTTGGACTTAGCATTTCAGCTGTCCCCAGGACAAAAGCTTCAATAGGAAACTTTTTCTTCCCCATAAGCTCAAAGAAGAGCTTTTTTACTACCCGTAAAACCCATAAAAAGATTTTTTTCCCAGTTTGCATTCAGAGCCCCCAAAGTTAGAAAATTGAAGAGATTTTCTGTCTAGTTGCCTTACTTATTTTTCCTACACAATCTTACACTTCTAAGTTTTTTCTATACTATATTACTACCCTATGCCTTATTTTTAATTTTCCTCTCCGCTTTTGTCGCGGCTCTACTTAATTCTCCCGTCTGCTTTTGTCGCAGCTCTGCTTAATTCTCCTGTCCGCTTTGGTCGCGGCTCTACGTTTACCTGGGGACTTACCAGTGCACTGCCCTGACTGCAAAGAGTTCTGAGCCTTAAAGGGTCCCTGTACGGGCCACCACCTGTCGCGTCCACCTCGACCAGCAAGGACGACGCGACTCCAGACTCTTCTCTAAGCAGTTTATTCAGGAACCTTGAACAATCTTCTGACCCCGGGGAAAGTCATTTTCTTCTTCTCTCTCACTCTCTCTCTCTCACTCTCCCCTCTCACTCTCACAGTCACTCTCACAATCACTGCTCGGGAAAGTCAGCCCACGCCCTTTATAGCCACTGAGCAATCAACCCCGTGGTGCCACGTGGACAATGCCGCTAGGGTCAGACATATGCAAGCAAGCCAGATTAGGTCCAGGTGTGCAGAAGCAAGCCAGATCCTAGCCTTAGCCAAATAAGGAGCATCTGCCATCGGGAAGGCAGAAACCAGACGCTGTGCCATCTTTGAGGCACAGCCGTGCACGGCTCTCTACAACAAATTAAATTTCTGCCTTGTTGAAAAGCTGAAATCCACCTGTGCTCAGTATGATCCTATGGCTCCTTTTACATTAGTCTTGGTGGAAAACCAGAGCGAACATTGGTTGACCCCTAATGACTGGTATTTTCTTGCCCACGCGGCTCTTCTGGGGGTGACTTTGTCCTCTGAAAAACAGAATTAACATAAAATTGTCAAGAAGTTGCTCAAAAAAATATCGAACAGCCGTCCTCAAAAACCTGGACGCTAAAGAAACTCCTCCTCAGCAACCCCCCTTACGATACAAATGCAGCACAGGCAAAATTCCCTCCTGGCCTCCTGGCCCAGATTCAAAACGCGGTTGTCTGGGCCTGAAAACGCCTGCCCCAAAAGGGTTCTGCTACCACCTCATTAGCAAAGCTTCATCAGGGCCCTGATGAACTTTTAGTGAATTTGTCTCTCGCTTAAATGATGAGGCTGAGAGACTTTTTGGGCCAAATGAACACAAAAGCACCTTTGTTAAACACTTGGCCTTTTAAAATGCAAACACTACCTGACAGAAAGTCCTCCACCCTCATAAAAACAGAGTGAACCTGTCTGAATATGTGAGACTCTGTTCAGGTGTTGGCGCCGCCCATGCCATGGGATCAGCTATAGGTGCCGCCCTCAGGGCTTCACAACAGCCTGGAGCCCGCATCTGTTATTTCTGTAAACAACCCGGACATTTCTTTTGCTAAGGAATGACCCCAGAAAGGTCACAGCTTTGCGCCCTTAGCCCAGCCAGCCCAGGAGTCCACCTCACTTGGTCCTTATATGGGGATGAGGTTCGGCCTGCATTCTTGACCAGATACACTCTGCTCCCAGATAGTTACCAGAACACTTGGTTAGAGCTCTAAATATACCTGATCTGCCCTGGAGAGATAGCCCCTTTCCTGAGGAAACTTCTGTTTCAAATGCTGTCCCTCCGGCAAGCCTTCCAGGCTGTTGTCCTCACCCACAGCAACCCCCACCAGCCTTTTAGCTCTGGTATCACTCTGCTCAGAGTTCCTGTGGGGGGACAGTGGGAAATTTACAACAAACTGTGTTTGAGACCTTTCACACAGTATACAAGTCCCATAGTCAATCATGTTCTTGGCTGAGCAAGGACACTGCTTGTCACAAATCCAGTCTGACAGCAGGGGTCATGTTTCCAAGGGCAGTGCTGAATTTTCATCCAAGGTGTCAGAAAGGCTTGTCGGACTTGCTGGCCTTGGTGTCACAGGCGATCATAGCCATGTTGGGCCAGCTTGACACAGCCTGTGGCTGGCAGGTAACACAGCAAACAGGGCAGCACCAAAGAGAGGGCACCCATGAAGGACCAGTGGGGACAGCAGTTGGAGCAGGAGTAGGAGCAGGGATGATCAGCGCAGAAGCCCTCATCATCCTCATTGGTGCAATGGTAGAAGATGCCTTGTACTAGGCTCATGCATGTGTCATAGACCCAAATCTTCCTTGCTCAGTTGATTCTAACCTTCTGCTTATAATGATACTCTTTTAAAAAATCCTGTAACACTGAAGGCAGAAGAAGCCCACCAATCCCATCATATGTAGTGCACCTGCAGATCACTGGGTCAGGTCGCTGTGTTGCCACTCTGGGCACTTAGGTCCCTTCCACCTAGACTAACCTATTATTCCTCACATCAATTCCTAGATCTCTAGGAAGAGAAGCCATGCTGGGATGACTGCATTGACAGGAGCCTGTTACTGCCATCACCTTAGCAGTCCTTTTGGGGATTGGAGAAGCCAGAACAGGCACAGGGACTGCATCTCTGGTCCTGTCCAAACAACATTACTCTGAGCTTCAACTGTCCATAGATGAGGATGTTGTCCAACTTGAATGGGGATTTTCTGCCCTCGAGTCATCCCTTTCCTCCCTAGCTGAGGTAGTTTTACAGAAGAAGAGAGGCTTGGGTCTCCTCTTTTTACAACAGGGTGGCCTTTGTACTGTGCCCGAAGAGAATGTTGCTTCTTTACAGACCACACCAGAGTAGTCAGGGACAGTATGGTAAAAGTTGGAAAAGGACTAGAAAAAGAGAAAAAGGAAAGGAGAACAAGAGCTTGGGTGGTTCCAGAATTGGTTTTCCAACTCCCCTTGGCTAACGACCCTTCTTTCCTCCCTCCTAGGACCTGTTGTAGGCCTGCTCCTGATCTTTGCCTTTGGGCCGTGGGCACTTTCCTGGCTCACTCAGTTCATCCAAAGCCAAATAACAGACCTGCCAGCCAGGCAGATCCAGGTTCATTACCACTGCTTTGATATGCAGGACTCCAATGTTGAAATCTCCCCTGATGAGAGATGCCCCACACAGACCCCTTCACTCGGAGAAGGCTGTACCTGTGTGTGGGAAAAAGACTCACTCAAGGCATGATTGGAATGCAGCTGGGACTGCAAAGGCTGGGGACCATGGTACCCCAAAATCCTGAGAGCCTGGATTATATGCCCTGTTGCATAGCAGTTGTGCAGTAGCAGCCTTGCGCTTACCCATTTCCGCTCCCTCAAAAAACTGCACGATCCATTAATTCCCACACTATGCGAATGCCTGTGGTGCTTGAGTCTGGAGAGACATTCCCTGTCGGACCTTTTTTCACAACCTTTAGAGGAATAGGGCCTCTGTAATCATCCACGCAAAGCCTCTTTCAGAGCCCTCCTTTTAGAACATTCGAATTTGGTTTATGTTGGCCCTTAGATTCATTACTAAGAAAGGGGAGATGTCAAGGACAAGGACAGAATCTCTAGTTAGTGGAAAAATACAGACCCCCGATAAGACAGGGAACTAGATCACCTTGCAGTTAGGTTGCCTAGCAACAGGACATTGAGTCAGAGCCCTTGATCTTTCACCCTGTAAACATCCTATACAAACCTCTTGTTAGCTTGCCCCACCCTATGCAGATAACATCTTCTTGCTCCCCCCACCATGCAGGAACTATATAAACCCTCCTGGAGAAAAATAAAGTTGCACCTTGATCAGAATCTTGACTTGGTGTCTTTCCTTTGTGTCTCCTGTCCCTATCATTCCATCCTAAGCATGGGCGAGAACCCGTTGAAGCCCTGCTGGCCGGGGCATGTGATGACATTTCTCCCTGTCTGGGGACTGCAGACCTTCACTCATGATGTAATTTTCCAGCTTGCCCAAGCTCTCTGATCAGCTTCCTGCAGCAGCTGTCATAGAACAGCACAAAAAAGCACTGGCATCAACTCCTCCTCAAAGCCAAGCCTGAAACTGGTGAACGGAAGGACACTGCACAACTTCTGACTAGCAGATTGCCTGAAGGACATGATTTGCTAGTGAGGCCTGAATGACAAGAGCACCTCACAAAGGGTTTCACTGGGCTTAAAGACACAGCACAATGGTTCCTGATCCTGTCTTCCACCCCAGACACAGATTTGTTCTGACTTACCAGAGATTTGCATTTCAATAACATCTGCCCCTGGCTCAAATAGCAGACCCTGCTCTTTCCTGCCCTTCATGGGCACATCCCCTTTCTCTTCCTCTACAAAATGTGATTAGCAACCTTGTACAGCACACTGTACTATGTGGAGCTGAGAGATTCTTTGTCACACATATGGAAGGGTACCTGGAATGTTAACAAATAAAGGGACATTGAAAGACACAAAAGCAGAGTCATCACACTGAGGTCAGGTGAATTCTAGGTACTTTTAATCTGGTAGGCACAGGGACTATAGAAAATCAGAAAAAAAAAGCTGGAACTAGACCACAAACAACATAATAGTTCTTTCTCCCATCAGAAAGTTGGATGATGGACCCATTAACTAAGGAATTTTATTCCCGAAATTCAGAGAAAAGTGTTGGCAAATTAAGCAATAATAAAGAGTAGTCTTCATGGAAAGTTGAATACTTAGTAAATAATAGAGCTAGGATGAATATCTTTATGCACATCATTGTCAGCCACCACATCTTCCTCTATGGGAAGGTGAAAAAAACACAACTGTATTATTCAAGGTTCCCTACATGATCAAGACTGGTACAATGAATCTCTCCATGTATGTAGAAAGCTGATTTAATAGAACATCTCACAATCTGTGGTCCAGGTAGTACAATAATTTTTGCCTGTCAATGGAAATTTGAAGAGTTTAGTAGTTGTTCTGTTCATGAGGCTAGATATTTCAGTTGGCCTTCAGTATACATCAAAATACAGAGAAAGCATGCTCTAATGCTGATAAAGGAATGAACTTGTAGCCAGTGCTAAGGCAAGCAGGCAAAGAAAGAGACAGAGCTTCTTCCTTCAGTATACTTTATATATGGAGGCTACCTTCTGAGGTACAATCCAGATTAAATGTGGATCTTAAACTTTGTTTCATTATTTTGGTGTTTTCAAGACAGTGTTTATATGTGTAGGCAGCATCAATCCCAGGAAATTCTAACTGTTTCTGCATCCTGAGTGCTTGGAGTAAAGGTGTGCATAGCCACCAAGCAGCTGAAATTGGATTTCACCTCAAATGATCCAAATTAAAGATGTGTCTTTAATTTCAAAACATTAAAAAAAATCTCTAACAGGTATACCCAACTCTTTGAATTTTAGTTATTTCCAGATATAGTCAGTTTGACTACCAGAAATAACCATCACAACAGCCAAGAATAAAGAAATGAGAAACATTTCTTACCTGAAGGAGGCAGGGAAAACATGCTTTTCCTAAACAAAGGAAGTATGTGGATTTTACTTAGGAAGGTTGGACATGTCCATGTAGAATTTTTCCTATTCCTAAACGGGTGAGTAAACAAATTCACTTCTGAACATGCTCACAATGTAAAAGCAGAGACATGTAGGGGTATTCTTACTGCAATGTCATGCAGAGACATATGTAAATTATAAAAATGATGGAATCAAATGCCTCTGGTATATTCATCTTGTACCAAAATGTCTTACCTGAAAACTAATAAATGACACAATGAAAAAAATATTGCTTTGGAACCTATGTAACTTGTCAGTCTTGATGCTCAGTCTAACAGCTAACTGTACAAATACCATTCTCACAAATGGAAAAGACAGAGAACACAAATACAGAAAACTGCAAGGAAAAGTCACTCAACAGCACCGTATACTCTGCTCTTAGATGAATGGTTACAATGAACTATATTAACCTTAGAATGAAGCTGCTTTGGTCTCTGAGAAGGCTGGCTCAGTGGATGGACACACCTCCTTCTATGCAAGACCATAGGGACATCATTTTAACTAGCCCTGGTTGCTGCCTGTCTCAGGGCTGTGATATCACTGTAGGAAATTCTATTTTTCCCTTTTTCTAACTTAAAAAATAAATTATATGGCTGTTTTCCATGCATGTGTCAGTGCACAGTACTTGCAGATGCCAGAAGAAGGGACGAGATGCCTTGGAGTGGAGCTAACTACCATATTAGTTTTAGAAATGGAACCTGAGTCAACTGTCACAAGAGCCAGTGCTCTTAATTGCTGAGTGATCTCTCTAGCCTTCCTTTTACTTAAGCTTTATTTCCATCAAGTATTAATTAAAATGTATTATATCACTTCCTTATTTTATCTTTTCATTTATTCCCTTCACAAACCCCTTCTAAATTCTTTCTTGTTAGGTGTGAGTGAATAAGTATGCTGAAATTCATGAAAACAACCTGCTGTATCCATTGTTGTTTTTTATACATATATGGATAATTGACTGATTATGTTTTATTAGACAGATAATTAGGGAGCTCATCCATGACTTATTCTCTCAAATGGAGGAGAATTCTACTTTTCAAGCAGTATCATGTGTATAACCCTGACTAGGCTGCCTTGGAGAGGAAATACAATCCAGACTAGAAAACTGAGGGTAGTAAATACTTAGGAGTTAAGAGCACTGAACATTCTTTCAGAGCATCCAGCTTCCATTCCTCTTACATATTGAAGCATCTCTACTATCTGTAACTTAAGAATCAGCAGTTCTGCTGCCATCTTTGGACTCCCTGGCCACCATAAGTTGAGTAGAATTAGACCATAAAAATATTTTTTAAGCTGTGTGTGATAGTGCATTCTTTTAGTACTAGCAATCAGTACATAGAGGAAGAAAGATTGCTGTTAATTTCCCAGGGTGTGTTACATAGTCTACACATACACACACACACACACACACACACACACACACACACACACACACAGAGCTCATGGGCTATTCACTATTATTGATTGACTGAGAAAGAGAAAACTAGGGCCAGTTGGTGGTTGTGTACATCATGCAAGCACCACCCAGAAGTGGACAGCTGCAGCATTTCAACAACACATTGGAACAGGCCTGAAAGATGTTGGTGAAGAGTGAAGGGGGCACAAAACAGCTTGACCACACAGCTGCCATGACAGGTTTAGGGACCCAGTCACAGCTGCCATGAAAGCTTACTGGTAGGCAACATCTGGATCTATAACCTGATACCACCCAGGGATCCATTCAAGGATGGTCCAGCAACTAAGGAAAGTACATGGCATTCCAATGATTCCAACCATTTATAAGAACAGATAAAGATGGCCAGATGTCTGTGTGAGGGTGTCTGGCCCCCTAGAACTGGAGCTACTGATAGTGTGATCCACCATGAGGGTGCTGAGATTTAAATACAGATCTTCCAGATTAATCAGTGCTCTTTAACCATTGAGCCATCTTCCCAGCCCCATCATTTAGTCTGTTAACTACAATTCTAAATGGTGGCTTTATAACTGGAGAGAGTTTACTTTCTCCTTCCTTGGCAATTGATGTTGGTGTATCCCTTTTATGTATCAATTTATTGAGTATTTGAATTTTAATAGATTAAAGAACAAATGCCTACTAGATTAAATTAATAAATATGTAGCTTTATACTAAGTAACATGTACTTATGAACTTGATTAAAATAAATAACCTAATCTTTCTATGTATCTTAGGGCTCATACTCTCGTCTAAATTTTTCATCAGAAATAACATCTAACCCTATGCTTTATTGTTTTCCAAGCTCTTTAGCTTTATACAATGAAACGGTATTTTCTGCAAATCTGCATTAGCTGGTACTGAAGTATTTGCTAAGAGTGTTTCAGATGTGTAGTTAGAGTATATATCAAAATTTAGAACATAAAAGTATAGAAATTTAATTGACAGGGAGCCCCAGTGTGTTAGTCAAGGTTCTCTAGAGTCACAGAACTTACAGAATGAATTTCTCTCTCTCTCTCTCTCTCTCTCTCTCTCTCTCTCTCTCTCTCTCTCTCTCTCTCTCTCTTTCTCTCTCTCTCCCTCTCTTTCTCTCCACCTATCTATCTATGTATCTTGTCTCTCTCTCTCTTTCTCTCTCTATCCCTCTCTTTCTCTCCACCTATCTATCTATGTATCTTGTTAAAAATGATAAGCAGCACTGGCTACCATTTGGAAAGTTCATTAAGCACGAACCCTGAGATAACCCATTATCATAGCTTTATTAGGAAGGGTGGGGACATAAGAACCAGGCCTTCAAAGGGAGCATATTCAGGGAGCAGAGAGAGAAAGAGATAGAGGTAGTAGGGGCAGCAGAAAATAGAGAGGGGAGGAGGAGGGGTCTGTATCTGGCTTTTAAGGGTTCCAGTCAACATGCACAGGCAGGATTATGGAGCGATCCCTTGCTTATGCTGATTATGTGCCCATGCTATCACCAGCATGAATTGAGGACGCAAGACACAAGACCCTTTGCTTAGTTCCTGAACATGTGCAGCCATGCTATATCTGTTTGTACATACATATGTGTGTGTGTGTGTGTGTGTGTGTGTGTGTGTGTGTGTGTGTATATATATATATACAGAGAGAGAGAGAGAGAGAGAGAGAGAGAGAGAGAGAGAGAGAGAGAGGTGGGAATTTATTGGAGTGCCTCACAGGCTGAAGCCAAAAAATGGTAAGGTATGAGTGGAAAGTTGATGAATCTAGTTGATGCTCAATCCCACTATGCTGTCTCAGCTATTTTTTTTTTTAATGCTGGAATCCTAAGGAAGTAGGCTTCAATGCCAGTGAAAGAATGAATGTTCTGTCAAGGCATGTGAGAGAGGACATAATTTAATACATAATCTTCCTTTTTCCCTTGTCCTTTCTGCAGAATGTATGACCCAGATTGAAGGTGTTTCTTCCAGCCACAATATCCAGATTAAAGATGTCTGTAATCTAGCATCAGTATCTGGATCAAAGACATGTTATCTTCTTGCCTCAAGGTCCAGATCACAATTGTTCTGTCCAATTCTGAATTATATCTCAAATATAGTCAAGTTTACTACCAAGAATAGCGATCACAATCCACCCCTTGTCAATTTGACAATTGTGTCATAATTAATTTTTAAGTGAAAACAATAATCAGGTCCTAACTTTGCCTATACATAATACAACTCTAACACATGCAACTGCAAATGCATTATATATTTAGAATAGTGGCAATGTATATTGTGAGATATCTTTCTAGTATCTCCAACTTACATCTAATAATAAATGATATTCTCTTTTTATTTTTTTAATTTTAGTGAATTTATTCTTTAATTATACTCATGATATTCATTAATTACACTCAAGATATTAATTGCATTTGTGGTATTCATTGATTACATTCACAGGATTCATTCAATATTTATATTTACAAGATTTATTAATTACATTAATTTTATTGATTTATTACTTTCATGATATTATGTCCTGATACTACTGTCCATTTGTGGGGTTTTTGCATCACACAAAACAGAGATTCTGTACTTAGGAAATCATTGCTCTATATTCCTTTCTTTTCCACCTTGAATTACATCTAATATTTCTGTCTCTATGAGTTTGTATATTCTATATATTATATGTAATACAATTCTATAGTATGCGTCCTTTGTTTGAATGTGAAAACATTTTATGTACAACAGCAAGAGAAATAATACACAGATAGCCTCAACATACAAACAGGTTATAATTTAAAAGTCCAATGTTATTTTAAACAGTAAAGTATTTTCTCTTCAGAAAATAGTATAAATGATAACATTTCCCAGTAAGCCCTTATAAGCCAAATGATAGTGGAATTATACATATAAACATTGATTAGATTCTGGGACATAGAAGAAACCTATCTTCACCTGTTAAGAGAGTTATGCTTTACTTAAGTTGTATAAATGAGATTCCTACTCATCTTCCCCTTCACTGTTTGATTTACAGCAGACATTTTTCTATAGGCTAGTCCATAATCTATAAAGACTTTAACCTCCCCTCCTGAAAATACAGCAAGCATATTCTTTCAACAGCTTGATATATTACAAATTCTTATCATAATAGTGAAATATTTCACTAAAGCTTGCCCAATGATTGGGCAAAACCAAAACTTATGATAAGCCACATTCATCCTAGGGTCCTCCCTGCTGGGCAGACTCCCTGGATCTGTGGGTTGCAGTCTGATTTTCCTTTGCTTATATCAAGTATCCACTTATGAGTGAGTGCATACTATGTTTGTCTTTCTGAGTCTGGGTTACCTCACTCAGGATGATATTTTGTAGTTCCATCTATTTACCTGCAAATATCATGATGTCATTGTTTTTCTCTGCTGAGTAGTACTCCTTTGTGCATATATACCACAGTTTCTCATGATTTGGAATACTACTGATACATAAAGAGGCTTTACCATTCTAATTATATTCATAGGGTTTCAATTCATTATGTGTTGTTTTATGCATTTGAAGAATATTATGATGTGCAAAGGCTTTACCACACTGATTACATTCATAAAGTTTCTCTACAGTGTGTTATTTTATGCCTTTGATGATGACTATGATAACCAAGGCTTTACCACACTGATTACATTGATGGGGTTTCTCTACAGTATGTGTTCTTTTATGTCTTTAAAGACTTGTGACATTCAAAGGCTTAACAACTTTGATTATATTCATAGGATTTTTATGATGTATGTTCTTTTATTATTTCAAAGATTTTTTGATATTCATATGATTTAGATCCTGTATGTGTTCTTCTTTGCATTTCAAGATAAGTGTATTGTGCAAAGGCTTTACCACACTGATTACATTCATAGGGTTACTCTCCAGTATGTATTCTTTTATGCCTTTGAAGTGTTTTGTTACACAAAAAGGTTTTACCACATTGATTACACTCATAGGATTTCTCTCCAGTATGGGTTCTTTTATGCCTTTGAAAAGTACTGAGACATAAAAAGGCTTTATCACACTGATTACATTCTTAGGGGTTCTCTCCAATATGTGTAATTTCATGCCTTTGAAGACCACGGTTTTTTTGCAAAAGCTTTACCACACTGATTACATTCATAGGGTTTCTCTCCAGTATGTATTCTTTCATGCAACTGAAGAGCATTGTGATGGGCAAAGGCTTTACCACACTGATTACATTCATAGGGTTTCTCTCCAGGATGTGTTCGTTTATGCCTTTAAAGATGAGTCTGACATAAAAAGACTTTTCCACACTGATAGAGTTCATAGGGTTTCTCTCCATATGTGTTCTTATATGCCCTCGAAGATGACTGAATTGTGAAAAAGCTTTACCGCACTGATTACATTCACAGAATTTTTGTCCAGCATATGTTCTTGTATGCATTTGAAGACTTTTGTGACAGACAAAGGCTTTACTACTTGAATTAGATTCATAGGGTTCCTTTATAGTAAGTACTCTTTCCTTCCTTTGAACAGTACTGGGATATGCAATGGCTTTAACACATTGAATGTTTACACAGGATTTCTCTCCAGCTTGACTTCTTCCATGACTGCAAAGATAATTGGCATATGTAAAATGATTAACACATTCAATACACTGTTGAATTTTTAATTCTACATGAAGTAATTTTACAATTAACTGTAAAGTAGAATTAGATATTAGCAGTTTATCACTGTTTTTACAATCATGTTTTCCTCCTTTATTAAGAGGTTTTCTGCATCTTTGAAGATGTCTTTGATGGTAACATTCTTTATTACAAGATTCACATTTACAGAATCTTTTTTTATATGAGTATTTTTAGATATTTAAAGAGAACTGGAAAAACACAGTTTTTTTAACCCATATTTCAATCATAATTTTTCCTATACTCTGAGTCATAAATTTGCTAAGTGAACTAGGACAAACGGGTATTTACTCTCTTCTAGTACTCATAAGACTTTTCTACTTCGTGAGTCTGTTACTGTATTAACAATGAAACTGAAAAACCAATTACTTGTGTACTTGAATCAAATTTAATAAGTATACTTAACATGGGGACTGCTGTATATCTTCAAATTGTTCTGAGACAGAGATATGGGATATATTTTCATATCCTTACACTGATATGACGTATGATATACTGAGCAAAGGAAGAACAATAAAAGGTTTCCATCATGAGTAGATAGTTTGATTTTCTGTCCACATTGACCTGTGTTACAGGAATAAGCTTTCTCTGTGACAATTTTCTTGACTTTTGACTCTAACTGCACCTCTTACTAAACAGCACAGTCACAACAGTTATATGAATATCTCTGTTATTACTATGGACTATTTGTATATTAAAAGGTTTTTGAGATATACTTATCACCTCTTAAATATGTAAACATTTTGTAATATGAGTAGTATGAAATAAATGGATTGATGGTTCTACAGCAAAGCACTCATGGTACTATGATTCAAGATGTGATATCTTAAGGAACTGTTTCCTTGCTTTCTTTCTTAGAAGAATGGTATGCAAATGCAGCTCAACAACATGAAATTGAGGTAAATGTATTTGTGAGAATTTAATAATTATCACTGTAGTTTAAGCTGTACTTATTTACTGTTGCTTTTGTTTATAACTTACAGGACACATTACAAATTCTTCACAGGTACATTTGTATCAGTTTGCACATGAAAATTACCTTTCATGTCTTCTAGAACTTTGACAATGTTCTTCATTATTATGGTCTTCCCAACTGTATCCTAGAATAGAGTATCACAAATTATATGTTATATTGTTAACCATTATATAAAATTTTAGATACTATGTGCAGTCTACCTTAGAACCATACCTGAGTTGTTTACCTCATTCTTCTTTATCAATTAAATTACAGAAGAACATGAATTATCAAGGATCAGATGTCCCCTTATTTTAAAACATGAAGAAAAATTCTGTCTTACCTATAGTGGTGATGTTCCTGTAGGTCTCCAGCATTACATCTTTGTACAGATTCTTCTGGGAAGGATTCACCAAAGTCCACTCTTCCCAAGTGAAGTCTACATGCAAGTCATCATAAGTCACTGCTTTCTAACATTTCATACATGTGTAAAATAGACAGCATAATATTGACTACATTGTAAATATATACTTCTTTGACACTAGAGTCATACAGTCTTGGTATTCTCTATACCTATTTAATGACATAGAAGTTATAACATAATCACCAATTCACTTTAGAAAAAAATGAATAAAATCTCTGACATTTCTATCCCCTTGGAATAGGGTATCATCTTACCAGAGAAATGCCTATTAACAAAAATAGAAACAAATAAATAGATCAACAGTACAGAGCACACATGAGAAAAATTGTATGAACAACTAGTAACTAGAAAAAGAAAAATAAGATGGACAAATGGGGTGTATTGCCTCAGGTCTTTAACCTCAGCACTGAGAATGCACAGGCAGGTATGACTGCCTCTAAATTGAATGTCATTCTAGTCTATGCAATCAGGTCCAGGACAATCAGAAGGACATATTAAGATCCTGTCTCCCATGAAAGAATCAGTCAAACAAAGAAAAGGAGTTAAGCATATGTTACTATTCTGTATTAATCTTCCAGAAACTTGAACTGTCCTAATTTAACCTGTAACACCAATAAGATTTTACTAAAAGTCACTGTGTTTTTAAACATTTACAAATGGACAGACAAAAACAGTAGCAATATAAATGGTTAGTAAACAACATTAGTAAACAACAAAGGGCAAGAGAGATGACTCAGTAGTAAAGAGCTCTTACTGATCTTGCATAGAGAATCTATTGCCATTATTTAAATGGGGGATCACATCTATCAATTATTCCATGTTCAGTGTTTCTGATTTCATCTTTTGATAACTGTGAGGACCAGGGACCACCATGGTACATATCAATGCATAGAGGTAAAAATTTCATATTCATTTAAAAACAAACACAACAGGCAGAAAGAGGGTCATGCACCTGCAATTCAATGACTTGGAAGGCACAGGCTATATTAATGTCATGAATACATGCCACCCCAAGAAGTAGAATGATACTTTCTGCCAAATTTTAAAAATCCAAAATATGAGTAAAACTCTGTACAGCAGCATATACTTGACATGTACAAAAACTTACATTCCAGGCCCATTGTCCAATAATATAAAAACAAAAAAATCCAGGAATGTTGGAACACTATTAATTCCAAGACTTGGGAGCCAGAGTCCAGGGGATCTCCAAGTTCAAATCCAGCCTGGTGTACAGAGGTGTACTTCCCATAGAGTCAGGGCTACACAGATAAACCTTGTCATCTTCAAAAACAAACAAAGAAAAACATAAAATGTGTAGTTTATCAAAGTGCCTTAGCACTGAATAACAATTGTTTCTACTGTATCTTACATTATTTAAATATAGTGTTTATAGTGTTGGTTAAATCATGGCAATATAAAAAAAGCTGGCTGATTAATTTCAATGACAACACAGGAGAAATAAAGAAGAAGAAATTGATTGAGACTATGGAGATGCATATCACACACCCAGTATTTTATCCAGAAAGGCTCCTCTTATTAAGGTTTCACAAGAAATTCAAAGAAAGTCACTAAGGAGAGACACATGTTCAAATACATCATCGTGTCTGTAAAGTTTTTCATTCAATGAACTACATTCTGAGCCAGGTCACTACAGATTAATGGCCATTCATGATATAAATGCATTCAGTCACTTCAATGATCCTCACAGTCTGCAACAGGCCCTAAACTTTTTAAATGTCTGAAGTCTCTTCTGACACTCAAGATGATCTCTTGACAGTGACATTTTTTGAAATCAGAAAATGAGTTAGATCTTTCCAATATACAATAGCACAGAATTCCCTTCACATTTCAAAACAGAAATGGAGACATAGTGAGGGAAGACTGAAGCACAGCAGGACAAATATCAAATACTGAATCTCTCTCTTAGATGCATGGGGCCTCAGTTTCAAAGGGCTTAGATTGCTCTATACCTGAAACATCATGTAAGTTTCTTTCTTTGGTTACTTCTACTCTGTGTATGCAGTTAGGTCTCCTTGGGAGATATCTCAAGCCTTAGGTATCTCAATGTCTTGTGGTAACAAAATGCAACCCAGGCTGTTGTGGAATGTGAATTTAACATGTGGTATATTTGCCTATGCAAGGGAATATTTGTTCAAATGAAGCAAGGATGTGTTGCATGGTTTTATGTTGCATTTATTTAACTCTGTGAAGCTGTAGTACTTTGCCTCTCTAAAACACTTGGTTATTCTAATGAAGATCTGAATGTCCAATAGCTTGACAGAAAAGGATAGGCAGGGATGGCAGGCAAATAGAATAAATGGGCAGATAAGTCTGGGAGGAAAAAAGGAAGAAGGAGCAAGAAAATGAGAGGACAGTAAGGTCCAGCCACCCAGCAACACATCAAGCAATAAGAAGTAAAGAAATAAAGAAAGATAAAAGTCCAGAGACAAAACTTAGATGG
Source organism: Peromyscus eremicus (assembly GCF_949786415.1). Taxonomy (NCBI): domain Eukaryota; kingdom Metazoa; phylum Chordata; class Mammalia; order Rodentia; family Cricetidae; genus Peromyscus; species Peromyscus eremicus. Next base: position 6,248,859 of record NW_026734288.1, read on the forward strand.
GATTATTTGAGAAAAGCTGGCCATGAATAAGTCAAGCTAAGGCTGAACGTTTATGAGAAAGAATAATCCTTCTTGTGTGTGATTTATTTGACAGCTTCATGGCAAAGCCCCTAAAGAGAAATAAGTGACAAAAAAAAACAACACCACCACCAATGCTTCAATCCTTACAGCTTCATGCAATGAACTCTCACAATCTCTTCACTGAGTTTCCAACTGCTAAATATAGATGCCTGCAACAATGCTGAACTGTAACCATATCATTTCAGTGTAAGGATATGGAAAATCCTTTAAAAGGGTAGGTGGATGCCCACCTCACTTTCCCTGAATCAGTTTCTCACTTATATGACCATGGTAAGCTATTCTTGCACTGTTTCCTGTATCCTACTACTCCTAACAGCTACAGAAGCAGCACTATGACCTTCACCTCTCAGGGTTTCACCACCAACGCTGGTTGAATCCTCGTCCAGCTTGTTTCAAGTCTTGGGGTTTCAAGGGACTAGTTCCAGGGCTGCAAATGATCAGGGCAGGTGACACTCCATGAACACCTCATTCAGCTCCACAGATATTTGAGATAGGCAAGACAAGAGCTGTGTTGGTACACAGGACTTGAGAGCTTGTGCAGCCACACCTTCCTACCTCCCTAAGACAAGCCTGTCAATCAACTACTAAATACATCTTCCCTCTTGATTCAATCAGATCCTTTTTAATAATGGTGACTCCAGCAGCTGATTGCACACCCTGTTTCCACCAGCAGTGTACACAATAAACTATTCTATTCTGGTCTGAAGGTAGAAACCATGCTACACATACAAATTCTTTTCATTTTAGTTTAATGGATATTCAATTGCATGACTGAAATGGATAATTTTGAAACTCTGAGTTGGTACAGTCATTCAATGTAAGAATTTGTAGCTATAATATAGAGGACAGCAAGGTCACTGCCCTGGAGAACAACAGACTGGGACCAAGGCCACTTGTATAAACATAAAAGATCTTGTTTCAGAAACATTTTTCTAAAAGGCTGGAAGTGCAACAGTTCTAGAATCAATATGCCCTCACAGGGAAAAATCACTCCACACACTTAAGAGATTAATAGAGAAAAATCTCTTCAATTATAGCAAAGGATAACTAGACCGCAACTCACAACTCCAGGGAAGATACCTAGTAAAGAGAACTCTGAGAAAGACACAGGGATTGCCCTACAACAGAGAAATGGATGAGATCTACATTAGCAAACTGGGAGTGAGGGGGATAATGGAGAGCAAGGGTTAGGGGAAAGAGAGCTTAGGGGATAGGGAGGTCTCAACTGGATCAGGAGCTGAGTGGGAGAACAGGGAGGGAGATACCATGATGAATGAAGACCCCAGGGGAATAGGAAGAAGCAGAGTGCTAGACAGGTCCCCAGAAATCCACAAAGATACCTCCACTGTAGACTACTGGCATTGGTCAAGAGAAAGCCCAAACTGACTTACTCTGATGATCGGATGGCTGAACACCCTAACGGTCATGATAAAACTCTCATCCAGTGGCTGATGGAAGCAATTGCAGAGATCCATGGCCAAACCCCAGGTGGAGCTCCAGGAGTACAATCAGTGAGAAAGAGGAGGGGTTATATGAGTAAGAGATATTGAGACTATGACTGGAAAAATCACAGGCACAAATAGCCAAACTAGTGGAAACACATGAACTATGAACCAATAGCTGAGAAGCCCCCATGGAAATGGATCAGGCCCTCTGGATAAGTGAGACAGTCAATTAGCTTGAACCCAGGCAGTAGGACTGGGTCCTCTCCATAGTGCATGAGCTGGCTTTTTGGAACCTAGGGCCTAATTCTGGGACACTATGCTCAGCCTAGTTGAAAGGAGGAGGGGACTGGAACTGCCTCAACTGAATCTACCAGGCTGAGCTGAATCCCAAGGGGAGTCTTTGCCTTGGAGGAGGTGGAAATGGGTGGTGAATTGTGGGGAGGGTGGGTTAGGTGGGAGGAGGGAGGTCAGGGAAATGCATAGCTGATATGTAAAATTAAATTAATTATAAAATTAAAAAAGAAAGGTTAATAAAATGTGTTTCTTTACTGAAAAAAATGAAAAAGAAGGTTATCATACTATATCCTGCCATCAGAATTATGTTTCTTGGATACATGGAACTACTATGAAGGAAATAGTGTGGATTAAAGGGATTTCATGGACTGCATTTTCACCATGAATAAAATCACTGATCTTTATCACCTATCAAAGCAGACAACAATAAATCCAAATTTTAAGTCATTTTCAAAGTTACAAAGCAGGTTGTAAGGGAAAAAAAAGCTCTCTTTTTCTGAGTTCAGTGATGAGATATAGAAGTATTGTTTGATTCTGAATGTTATCTTTTTGGCAACTGTAATTTCATAACTGGTGTGAGATATCTTCTGTAAACAATAACGAGTTCAGATACCTGACAGAACACTGTTCTGTGACAAGATGTTTCAAACACCTGAATCTAATGCCTCACTGATTACTAACTAATTACACAAATAAAAATAAATAGTTTAAAAAGAGATCTATTTGACACCAAAATAATCAAAAACACCACAAACCGTTTATCAAATGGAGAGTTTCTACATTCTGGTCTGCAAAAGCCATAACAAAGCATGAGCTGAGTACATTCTTGTGAAAGTGACTAAGATGAGATTAATCATCCAAATCTAGTCATAAGTTCTGAATCACAGAAAATTGTACAACACAATTGGCTTTTAATCCCTTAAAATAGAGACTTCTACAACAGTGAAAATAATTTAAAGGATTTTAAAAAGACACAATAAATTGAACTGTTATATACTTGGTCGAATTTTGAATTCTTTTTAGTAGGGTATTTGACTGATGGGGGATCTGTTTCATCCTTACACTGAATACATTGATGAAGCAAGAATAGGTATTAGGATGTAATAGTCAAAATTGAGACATAATGTCATTTCAGAAGATACACTCCAGGATTAATATGTTAAATATTTTAAATTGGAAATTCATATTATTGTATTAAGATTTTAAAAGCATATATTTTATATGAAACAATTTACATGTTAAAGAGAATAAAACATGTCATTAGAACATTGACTAAGAAATTTATAAAGGGAACATGATGATAACACAATTATTTTAGTCAATAAATAAAAGAAATTCTATATCACAATATATCCTGGAACACAAAACTGATAATTGAGTGTTGTTAAACTTTAATGTCATAGCCAGGTAAAAACTTTTCTGTGTTTTATTATGCCATGTAATACTGTTAACACATTTATTGTTTGTATGTATGTCAATGTCCAAACAAACACATATAAAAAAAAGAAAAAGAAAAAGAAAAACTATGCATAGGTTGTAGTAATTAAAAACTGAGTATTGAAATTTGAACAACACAATGGAGTTCCTGTGCATCCTTCATTTCTGCACAGAGACATGCATGTCCTGTAGCCCTGTTTCTAGTAAATAGCTTACCTTTATTCAAGAAAAAGACAAAAAAATAAATTTTTGCCTAGTTACTTCCAAATATTAATCGGGTGTTTGAGTAATTACTATGCACTTCATGTAAAAAACAGAGATAAACTGAGTATGTGTGTAGATTTCTACATAGTCAATATCACTTCCAGGGACTGTTCAGTTCATTTCTTTTGAAATTAAGTTAATGAATTCTTGTTTTGCAAAGGAGCCTTAAATATGAAGAGATTTTGCAGCACTCATTACTTTTTAAATTGCCAGCAAAACAATGATGTTAAAGAATGGAATTTAGTTTTCTTCACTAAAATCTTAAAGTATTAGATGATTCCTGAGAACTCACATATTGGAAAGAATACCACCTGGTTCTTCTCATTTTTTTCTACCCATTGTTACTCTGGGTGAAGTAATGTCACTGTGAAAATAAATTTGTGAAAAGATTTAATCTTGAGTCTCATTGCATAATTTCAGAATCTTAGTATTATAAATTTTATCATGGTAACCAATGGGAAAAGTCAGTGGAGACTTCAGAGGGGAATGCATTGCCTTCATGATTCTTGAACACAAGCAACTAGTTTTTTTTTTTTAATCCAGTTGAAGAACTACTTTTGTCTGTGACTACCCCACAGATGCTGTCTGTTATCCTCCATGGAAACCTCATTTTCCTTTAATCACCCACCCCAGAGAAAGAGAATGTGAGGGCTCTTAATGCTTATCAATGTCAGCTGTGCTCAGCCTCAGTTGAAAGGCCAACCTGACTCTGTTAGCTCCAGAACATCAATTTAAAAATGTAGTCAGTCTTTATTTAAGTCAGTCATGTTGTGAGCCAAACAGCCTACCTGCTGGCATGTATGAAAGCAGAACCTTCAGTGTTGTCTACCTCAGGGATATCATGTTGTTCTACATCTCTGTTATAGTACACTGAGGGAGCTTTTTGATCCTGCCTTCCAGTCTCTTAGTGTGGTAGAAAATAAACAAGCCTTTTCTTGCTTTGAAACCCAAAATATTATCAGGAAGGTGAAATTTTGAGATAAATGTTTCTGAGAAGATCCCGAAGGAAAGGAAATGAGTGATGGCTTTTTCTCAGGTAAATGTGTGTATGGAGGTGAGATGTGTTGCCTGTTCACCGACGAATGCTTCTTTTGTGGTGATCCCAAACCTTTACATTACCTCTCAGTTTTAACAAGGCTTTGTTTTTTTTTTTTTCTAATGCGATCATCAAGGTAACATTTTTTTTAAATGCATGTCACAGGTTTGTGTGATCCTTTCCACTGTTTTCTCATTTTATTTTTTCAAAATAAATTATCTGCATTAATGCATAGTATAAACATTTAATATACAAAATTACATGCATTTCCCTGTCCTACTGAAAATGGAATTGAGTCATCTTATATGAATGAGAAAGAAACCATGTTCCCTGTTCCTTTTGCCCAGGGATCTTTTTGCTCAATATAGGCTGTTCTGAGAAAGAGGCACTATGTACAAAGATGGAATGTCTTCCTGTCAATGGATGATGTTTATAATATTATTTCTATGAAAGATATATTGTTTTATATAATAAGTTGAAGAGTTTAAATGTAATACAACCTTCCAAGTAGAATTTGCCAGTCAGATGGTGGTATGAAATTACCCTATTATACTATTTTTCTTCTGTTTACTGTTCTGTTTTTGTGGCTAGATTCAAAGAGTCTATTCCATCATTTCTCTTTGCTAGCTACTAACTTTACAGTGAACTTGCAATGCCCTTCCGTTGTGCTGACACCTGCTAAGAGTCACTCCCCTGGGTGCTGATGCAATATTATATCCTATGGTTATCTAGTACATTTTTTGAAATGAACTGAGGGAGAACTAGTTGGCAAAGTGTACTTATATTTACGTGTATTTCACAAACAATCAAAGTTTCAACAAGGAAACTTTGTGTGGTTGGAATTGAAGTCTCTTCATTAACAACCAAAAGTACTAAACTGAGTGCAGGGATGTCATTATTTAGATACAGCATTTGCAAGTGAATCCACAAGATGCATATTCACTGTTTAACTGTTTAAAATAAACTTAAATGAGAATCTAAACACTGCATAACTGTGAAATGGTGGAATTTTAGAATAAAACCTGGAAACTAAAAGGAATGCCTGATTGGAGACATTGGTGAGGTAATAATTCCAAGCTGTGTCTTGGGTGTAGGTAAGTATATTACTTACCCAGTGTGAGAAATACTTTCAGCTGTGGCTACCCCTCAGATTCCATTCACTATTTCAGATAGAGTTGCCAGTTATTTTCTAAAGAATGATCTCAGGGAATGGAATGTGAGGAAGGGGTCACTACAACTTCTTACGGCTGTGTGATGATGCACTTCAAAATGCCTGTGCACAGTTTAAAGCAAGGCAGTGAAATCTCATACCCAGGTTGTAGAGATTTCCATGATCTGCAGGAATAATGGACCCTCACAAAGCGGGAAAGGAGAAACTAAGTTTACATCTGTTTGTAAAAGTTTATGGTTTCTGCATATCTGCTGTGGCACAAGTCACTGATTGGGGACCTTTTATACCTGCTTTCTGCTTTGTGTGTGCTCTCAGGGAATGCAGGTGCTGCTGCCTTTGCACACAGAATCATGTCAGAAAGGTTAAATTTTAAGATAAACTTTCTGACAGGATCCATAAAGATGGTTAAGGAGAGATAGCATGTTCTCAGAAATATTCAACAAGGATGTGACAGGTTGACATTACCCACATAAATGCTTCATTTGCAAAACTCTCAACCTAAACTATAGTTCCTTGTTGTAAAAAAAAACTATATTTTTTTTTATTATATTCTGAGTATCAGTTATTTATTATCAGTGTCATTTCTGTTCTACATCCTGCTTTCCACTCTTTGTGCCTCTTTTATTTCCCGGTATAACTTTTCAACATGAGTTCATGATCTGAAACATTTATAAATTTTATGATATTAAAGATGAATGTTGAAACTCAATTCCTATTGTGGACAACTTCAGACATTATTTATCCTTGAGAAAAGGTGCATATTTTGTGAATAATTTAGATATTGGGCACTTTGATCCAATGAAAAAGTCACAATATCCTCCCTCTTAATTTGTAACATTTGAAACTTGCATATCAATTACTGATAACACAGCAAGTTCTTTAGTTAAATACTCTTTTCTGGGGCAAATAAAAGACTCAAGCCATCATAAAAAGAAAAATTGAATTTTCACTTCAGAGTCCATTGACTTTCAAGGATGTGGCAATCAGTTTCTCCAAGGAGGAATGGGAATGCCTGGACACTTCTCAGAGGGATTTATACAGAGAGGTCATGCTGGAGAACTACAGCAACCTGGTTTCTGTAGGTGAGAATAAATTCTTTCATCATTGCTGCTTAGCCCTAGAAATGTCTAGCAACATGTATTAGTATTTTGAAATGTTTTCTATCAATGAATTTTAATTATTTCTACATATTGGTGAGTGTAATACAGACTGAAATTTTTCCTATTTTAAAAGGTCTTTTAATTTTGCCTAATACTTCCTTCAATCCAATTTTTTTGCAGGCAGTCAGTAGCATTAATGTTTGAATACAGTTTGATTATAATAGCTTTATTTTTGTAATGGGGTAATATAAGGAAAGTTGAATGTATACAAAATTAACATTATGGATTTCTTAAAAGTCTACAACACATGTCAAGCATGTACTAATAAGAGTCCACTTATGAGTCTTTCTTTATGTAACTTCATATCTACTGATTACAAGCCTGTTATAGATCCCAACTATTTCCACATCATGTTAAGAAATTTTCATATGTCTCTTCTAATTCACAGGCCTTTCTGTGCCAAAACCAGAGCTAGTCACCTGTCTTGAAAAGAACAAAGAACCCTGGATCATGAACATAGGGGAAGTAGAAGGTAGAGACTCAGGTAAGTTGGAAGAAAACTGGTTCATTTGTCAAGTACAAAGAAAGAAACAAATAATGACTTCATTTGGATTAGCCTAGCTCCTAATTAGAAGTGATGCCTGAGAATTTCATTTAGAATTGTGTACTAGGATCAAGCACACAGAGAATTTTACATGATTTTCCCTCATTTATTCAGAATAGTGAGTAGATGAAATTTAGAATGCCAATAGCAATTTGACAATGTCTGTGATGCTTTATTTTGTGTTCCAATAAGTGCCTGGATTTTTTCCTATATGACAGTGATTCTAGTGTTTTTCTGTATTTTTTGAAAATTTTTACAATATTTCTGGATCAATTTATTGTTATTTCTTTTACCTCTTGCATACAATACCTTTCCCACACTCACCTAATGTCCTGATTCCCACATCCCATCTCATTCTCTCTATCAAAGAAATAACAGAAAATATATTAAAAAATTGAAGAAGATTTCTGCTGGCCAACTGTTTCTGAACACAAGGCTTTGAATATGATTGATATGCCCTGGTGTTACGCAATTGAAAAAATGGTTTTCTGATTCCTGGAAGCTAAGGACTGCACATGTTCTTGTCAAAAAGTTGTGACTATTGACCTACTTTCGACTTTACAAGCTGAGATTTTGTCTGTCTTGAGTTTCTGTGGGTTTTGGCCTTGCTGTCACAGACTTGGTAATTATATGGCCATTATTCTTATACTATTTGTGAATTTCTTCCCTAGAGTCATTTACCATTTTTTTGTCTTTATGTTCTCTCTGCATCCATTTATTAATATGTGCCTGAACCCTGATTCAAGGATTAAGATAAAGGAATCCCAGGTATGGATTAGTTCTCCAAAATCTTCACATTAAGCTTCCTTAGGGAAGGATGAGTGATTCACAAATCTAATGGTATAACAATATAGCATTATTTGTTGGCACATGATTTCAAGTTTGAGTATTGGGTACAACGTCATATAGTAAAGACATTTAAATTGTTTTTAGATATACACATGTTTTAACAAGATTCTACAGAAGTACAGTTGTCTATGTTTCTTCAAAGATTTCTCCAGTGGTCCAGAGAGATAAAAATACTTTCCTGCAAATCTGAATTGCAGAGTTCAATCACCAGGACAAAGACAGTGGAACAAGGTTCTCAAACTACCATCCAATCATATACATGCCCATATACATAGAGTCAATAAATATATAAATAAAATTTTAAGATTATCAGGAACAGGCCTATAATCATAGTAAATCCTCTTTGTATTTGCTCTTCTACACTACTCTATCATCACTTTAATGACTTAATACTGTTTTAATTTCTCCTTTTTTTAACGGTGATGTTTACAATTATCCTGTCTGTTGAAAATCACAACATCCCATTTGGCCCCATACTAGCTAACTAAAAACTCTGGAAAACATGGAAACTAAGATCTTAAAAGTTAGCATTCATAAATTTGAGAAAATATGCAGCATTTGTCTTTCTGGATTAAGTTACTTAGTGTAATTCTTCTCAGTTCAATCCATTTACCTACAATATGTATAATATCAAAAACAAATGAGTGAATTTCTTAGCATAGAACCTAACAAAAATAAATCAAATGACATAAATAATTTATCATGTTGCATGTTCTAAAGTTGAACAGGAGGAACAATAAAAAAAATTCAACTTAAAAAAGCCAGATGAATTCAGGGAAGAATCCCTCCAGATAATTAGAGAAAAACTAACACCAATACATTTGCAATTATAAGACAAAATGTAAAATTTCCATTTCAAGAACACATAAAAATAATTGTCTACTAGGATCAAGGTGGCTTCATCAAAGAGATGCTAATGAGAATCAACTTAATCAATACATGTAATACATTAGAAGAACAGTCTATGATAGCCCAAATGATCTCTTCATTAAATTCAGAAAAGGCTTTTGACGAACACACCACTTCATTATAAAATTCAACAGTAGGAGGAGCACATCTACATATAATAGAATACGTTATTGTAAGTAATTACCAACATAAACATTTTATATGGAGAAAGCTCAAAACAGTTCTTCTATAAATGGGAAAATAAAGGATACTCACTCTCTCCATACCTGTTATATGTTATGCTTGAAGACTTATGTGTCAGTCTAAGATGATATGACATTCAAGGGGATACAGGTAGGAAAAGAAATGTCATAGAATCCACATTACACATAATATGTATTTTATACCAGAAAATTTGAACCAAGATTCTTATGCTTGGTGTTAAGTTTACTGCTAGTCTCTCTTTCATCTATTGTACTGACTTTCCTTCCTTCATAACTAAAAATTTTCCCCAAATTTTTGTTTCCCAATTTATAGTGTCCCTCTATCTCAAATCTCTAATCAAAGAATGATAGACACCTATTGAATGCTGTGACAAAGAGAATTGCCATCTGCCATGGGTTATCCCTGTTAGTCCTTATCCAATGCAAAGTAGTGAGGCCTGAAATGATATAATCATTGACAATAAAACTGGACTAACAATCTGAAGTTATATATTTTGTATGTATACTTGAGAAAATATTCACATAAATATGTAACTGTAACAACTATCAACTGGAGGTTATATTATTGATTTGAAGGTATGGGATGAGTTGGAGGAAAAGTGGCAGGGATAATGTTAAAATGAAATTATATAATTATATTTAAAATAATTTACACTTAAAAATGATTTTTGAATTTCACATATAAACTCTGGTTATGATATTTTAGTTTGAAATAGAATTCTACCTTTCAGTCCACTTTGAAAATATAAATTTTATTCAGTATGCCTTTTATTGATGTGGTGCTTTTGGGGGCACAGAGTTTCTCTGTGTAACTGCCCTGGCTGTCTAGTAGCTTGCTCTGTAGTCCAGGCTGGCCAGGAACTCACAGAGATTTGCCTGCCTCAGCCCACAGAGTTCTGAGATTAAAGCCTCTGTGTCCTGAGTGCTGGGACTAAAGGCATGGGCCACCACTGTCCAGCTTGCTTTTTTGTGTTTTTGACTAGAAAATTAGTAGATATCTAAGACTTTTTGCAAAATACAGATTGTAATGCACTCTGGCCCCCATTCTTTGTCTGAATTCAAGTCAGTGAAGAATACTTTAAGAAAAAGTCAGACTGTGATTCACATCGAAGGGCCATCTGGGATTTTTCTATCAGTTAGTTACACTAGGACAGGACATAGTGAGGCCAAGATCAAGGTTTGCTTTGCTGACAACTAGTTTTACAGAGAAGAAACCCATCCATCTTAATGTTGCAAAGGGCAACTTGGCCTAATTGACTCTATTGGCACTTTTTTTTATTATGTAGACATATAATTTACTTTTCTCACCTTTCCTCTTTTTTGAGACAGGGTCTGTAACCATGTAGGCCTGGTTGGCCAGGAACTGAATATGTAGATCAGGATGACCTCATAACCATGGAGAATCACCTGCCTCTGCCTCTGCCTCTGCCTTTCAAATGCTGAGATGAAAGGGAAGTTTTTTATCAATTGAAGATATTCTTAGGCTACTGAAAAATCGAAAGACCTATAGATAGGCTGAGTGTCACTCTATTGGAGAAAAGTTATGTTGTGTCTCAGCATGTTAAGTGTCAGTTCACTTGTTCACATGTAAAATAGTGGTTTGGTTTAATTCAATCTTTGATTATTTTTAAATATAACAAAATTAATTCTTATCAGATAAATCTATCATATTGGAGTCTTACAAGACAAAAAAACCAACAGAACAAAAAAAAGTCAAAGAATAGGCATAATAATCAAAGATCAACTCATTGTCATGCTCAATAATCCCATAAAACCATTAAATCAGAAGTCATAATTTTTACACAGAAAATTTGAATGAACCTGTGCAGTCCCTGTGTTTGTTGCTTCTTTCTCTCTGAGTTCATATGAAATTCCCCCATGTTAATTTAGAGGACCTGGTTTTCTTGATATTTGCCATCCCTGTGGCTCTTACACTATTTCCACCTCCTCTTCTGCAGGGCTGCCTGAGCAATGGAGGGGAGGTATTCGATAGAAAGATCTCATTTAGAGTTGAGTGTTCAAGATCTCTGACTCACTGTAGAATTTCTGGCAGTATGTCTATATATTTTTGTATATTCTTTAGGAGAAATCTTCCCTGATAACATGTAAACAACACACTGACCTATGAGTATTACAGAATGTCATGAGGAGTCATTTTACTGCTACATTTTTCTTTCTTTAGATAAGTAGTATGTTGTAATATCCTAATTCAATGGGCTTTCTAGTATCAAGTTTATGGTCATCTAAGAAACGTCAGGTACGGTATCCATCTAGAGAAATAGCCTTAATTCAAATCAATTATTGGTACTTGCTCCATCAATCTTTGTTCCACCTTTGTCCTAACTTATCTTGCTGGCAGAATACCTTTGAAGATAAAGGCTGTTTGGGCTGAGTTGGCATATGTTTCTGTTTAAAATACAGAAATTGATCTTGTACCAAAAAAAATATGGGTTTATTGCTCTCTATAGGCACTAGGCCTATGTCTTAATTTTCAATGATTTATATCATTATTGTCTTCAGTAATTAAACTTTATTTTCAGTTCACAGAGAGAAAGGGGTAGAACTGGCAAATGCCAGACATGTTTGGGTATATACTTTGGTCCACTTCGCTAACATTCAATTGTTTGGAACACAATTTTTATACTGAAATATGTTTTAGATCATAAGAGAGAGCTATTTTGGACTCTGATTCCCCTATTATTTAGCAATGTTTTTTGATATTTTTTATGTATGTTTCTGGAAGTTCTTACTGAATTTGGTTTCAATGCTACCCCTCAAATGCCCATTAATTTTATCAGTCTCAACCTGTACTCCTGCCTAGAACCCCATCTCTATTCACCCTACGCTATCTACTCATACTTGTTTATTCTATTTCCCTTCCTAAAGCAGATATATCTGTTTCATTTCCCTTGTGCTTCTACAGATTGTAGCTTTGTTATCATTGTCTTCTTGGCTCTTATCCACTAATAAGTGGACCATGAGTGAGTAGAGTCAATAGCAGAATGTCTGATAAATGTCTGGGGATGAGATTGGGACATAGGACATAGGGACATGGATGCAGATTTGATAATGTGCAACTAGTGTCTTTGATTCTCTGGTAAGGATGGCCTCTGTTTGAAGAGAATTGCTGCTGTAGTTTCAAGAAGGAACAAATCAATGAAGTATGAGATAGAAATTTGGATGGGGAAATCTGTGTGATCCATTTTAAATTAGTACAGGAGGGAAGAAATGGCTTCAGAAGTTGTTGTGTTTTCTTCCAGATCTGGGGATGAGTCTTGGGGGATAGATTTAGAAGAGCAGAGAAAAAGAAGAAAATCAGCAATTTTCCTCCCTGCTTCTCTTCCCAGTTTGGTTTCTGGGCCTTCATTTCTTCTAGATTTGGAGTGAGGACAATGTAATCAGGAATAGAAAATAGGTTCAGGGATTGGTTGTGGGATTCTCTGGCATAGGGAAGGATGAGGCTGCTGCTGTTCTGCTACAGAGCTTGGCCTGAATCTGTTACATTGGACTTGAAGAGCCATGGTGAGAGGTGAAGTCCTGGAGTTTACTTCTTACCTGGCAGGAGGGGCTCTGGAGTTCCAGGGAATTCCTGCCAGAGTTGGATGCTGAGATCAAGAAAGGTTGTGAAAAATGGTGTTAGAATTGGAAGATGTGTTTTAAACAATGGAGATGAAATCACAGGCACCAGGGAACCTGCAGCACGCCATTTTATCAAAGCTAAAGATGGTACTGTGGGATTGGATTAAGAAAAGCAAAATTTGAGGTGAAGGTCTGCAGTTAGTATATCTGCAGTTCTGGCTAGAGTTGCCTGTCAGTCTTAAATACTGTTTCCTGTCTCTTGTTTCCCATGGTTGTGCATGTTATGAATCATTTCATATCTTCTAATTCATAAAAAATCCCTTCCCCTCAATTATAGCAGACAGTTTTGCTTACTATAGTAGTCAGTATAGGCCCTTATTCTCTTTAGAAGTGCACTGTCCCTGGCTCTTTTGGTTAGTACCTTCTCCTCTGAAATAAGCTGTTACTCTAATGGGCTTTCCTTTATATGAGATATTTAATTCCCTTTGTCATATTTTATTTTATTTTTTATAATTTATTTAATTTTATTTTATGTGCATTGGTGTGAAGGTATCAGATCTCCTGGAACTGCAGTTACGAACAGCTGTGAGCTGCCATGTGGACGCTAGGAATTGAACCTGGGTCCTCTGGGAAAGCAGCCAGTGTTCTTAACCACTGTGCCATCTCTCCAGCCCCCCTTCTTCATATTTTAATGCTCTTGTTTTGTTTTGTATATTAACTAGGGCTTGCTGTGTGGTATTTCTTTTTATATTTTTGCCTATTTGGTGTTGGAATGTTTCCAGTATCTAAAATGTTATGACTTTCTTGAGTTTGGCAAATTTGTCTTTCATGATCTTGCGGAAGATTTTATCTATGCCATTGAGGTAAGATTCTTATCTTAAACACACACACACACACACACACACACACACACACTATATATATATATATATATATATATATATATATATATATATATATATATATATATATTCATGTTACTATGGTGTTAATCATTACCTGTGTAATCTTTTTAGTTCTATATTTAAATATACAAATATATGTGTCTGTTTCTGATATGCAGTTAAATTACTCTTCTTGTTTTTATTGAGTTTTGATAGTATATTTACTATTTTTCTGTCACTTATAAAGGTTTATCTTGACTTTTCTAATTAGTTTCCTGTTGCAACTTCACTTTAGACTGAGTTCTCATCAATAAATCTATACTGTTTTTTGAATTTTTTTGATGCTGGACTGACTTCATTTATGTCTCTGTGGTCTCCTACATCACTCAGGTTTTTTAGTTTCTCTTCATTAATTTTATTAGGCTGTTTGTCTCTGTCTAATTTAAGCACTTTGACTACTTTAATAGTGTTCATGATAGTTCTTCCATCTTCTGTATCATGGTAATTATGGATTGAAGAATACTTCTATGAGACTGATAGACTTTGGGAGCGGGGGTAAAATGCTAGCTTTATTCTTTATAGTCAATGTGTGATTTTCTATTATTTTGATTAAACACCATTACCAGAAAATGCGTAAAATTAAGAGTTTCATTGGGCTTAAGATACCATGAAAATAAGACTCCATTATGCCATGAGATGAAGTCAAGAGGCAGTAAATGTTGTAGAAAGAACAGATAACATTCAAATGTCAAATTTCAAGCCAGCACCAGAAAGGAAACTAAAGATAGTGTGTAGTTCCTACATTTAAAGGTCCGAACTCAGTCCCACATTTTATGTATTAACACCATACTTCGAGTCAAATAATGTGGCTACATGAAAACAATGTTTAGGGAACATTGTTATTAAAACTATCATGTAGAGTAATCATGTTCTTGTGATCAAAATTGGTCTTGTGAACTTCTTTGTAATTTCTGTGTCTTTTATGCACAATGAAGACTTAACAGGCAACAATAAATACAGGGAAGCTTATATGTGAAGGCTGCATATAGCATGGGTGGTGGGGTGTCAAGTAGGCACAGGGGATGGGCAGAATTACAAGATGGGCATCCCATGGTAAGGGTGAATGTAGGAGTATTCTGGACAGAGATTATCAGTCTAAATATGGGCACATAGGGTAGAATACAGGCTAGAACCATGGATTGGTGAGGAAATGTAGATGAGGGGATATTGTGGAATCACCGGTCTGTAAAATGTATATTGCCAGACTGGGATCAAAAGTGCTGATGATTTGCATGAAGGAGAATTGGGAAGTGTCCTGTGCTCCCTTGCTAGTGATAGAAGAATGTCAGGGCCCTTCATAGTGTTTGTAAGAGTTAGCAGGACAGGTTGTAGTTTCTGTCTTGATCATGTGTTCAGGAAATTACACAGAGTCTGGTGATTATAAATTACTTATGCAACTGTTTTGTGTAGATGAAAGGATATGCTGGCAACAACCTACTTGCTCACTCTTATGGAGGATAGTAATAATACAGAACAGATGGCAGACATGATTGAGCAGGTTCTGGTTTATGCTGTATTTGTGGGAAAAAATGAGTTGGGGTGCAATCCAAGTTGCCCTGTTAAGGAAACGGGAAAGAAGTGGATTTTCACACGGAGGAGTAGAGTCAACAAAAAAAGTGTGATCTCTTGGATTATGATTGTGTAAGCAGAAAGAATCATAGCAGTGAATACAATAGACGTCTTCCTCACGCACATGGCAAGTGGGAGAGAGCTCCAATATTTTTCTGAAATTGTTTTTTATGTTTGCGTGTTACATGACTTTATGAAGGTCAAGTATTACGTGAATTTCTCTCATTTTTCATAAGCAAATTTATTTCTTACACCAAAACTTTGACAACTTCCTATATTACAATCTTGATATATTCCCCAGACAGCTGTCATTTTATGCATTATACTCTCATATAGTTTTCAAATAATTTTACAAATCAAGAGTGTGTTTCTTTTCATTTCTTTCAGCTCTGTCATTTTACCAGACCCAGGAGGTCTCACAACAGAAATACAAACAAGATTCTTTACAGGAAGAAAGAACAGGCTTATTCGAAACTATTGGTCTTGACATGTTACATACAAGGAAGTTCTGGGATTATCATGGTGACAACAGAGAATATGAGTCATGTTATCATGAGAGTGATGTTTATGACAAACATGCCGAAGGCATTATTTATGAAAAACATCAAGAACCTCTGGTGTGTCCAAAGAGATCATACTCTGTGTCAGTTACAAGTTCAGAATCAAATGATTATATGGAAAAATATTCACCCCAAGCATGGGCACCTGGCTATACTCTACATGGATATGTGAAAACTTCACAAGGGGACACACAGTGTAACTCTTCAAAGTCTTTGCAACACTTTTCAAGTGTTGTGCAATTAAATGATATTCCAATAGTCCCTGAAGAAAGGAGTTCTTTAAGCACAGAAAAATATTTGAATTGTCAGCAGTGTGGTATTTCCTATACTCAAAATTCAGTAGAGGTTCCTGAACAATTACTTCCACTATTTGAAAACCTCCACAATTTACATCAACATAAATATTTTAGGAATGAAATGTGGCATAATATGAATCATAAGGATAGAAGTTGTGAAAATTCCAATGTATTTAGTGATGTTGATAATGACCTTGCTAAGTTTTCTTTGGCAAATAATTACCAGAATACTCAGTTTGAAATAGCTTTTAATGGAAAGAACTCATGGACTTACTCTACTAATGATGTAATTCCTAGTAATTCTCACATAAATACTTGTTCAACAGTTAATCATTTTGAAAACCATGAACATCAGAAAGTTTTTCATAAGTACTCAAACACTTCTTTGCAAAAACATGAACATAGCCAAGAGAAGCACAGGACAAGAAAACACCATTACCAAATTCTTAATGAATTCTCAAACTGTATTCAGAATAATGGAACTAGTACTCAAGAAATTTATGAGAGACTCAGAGGTGATGCATGCAAGAAGATAACAATCGAATCCTCAAATCTGGAGATGGATAATATGAAGCATACAGGAATAAAATTTTGCCAGATTAAAGAATGTGATAAATTCTTTGATTTCAATTCAAATATCATTCAGAATGATTCAAGTCACACTGCAGAAAAGAAACCATACAGATGTAATGATTGTGGAAAGTCCTGTAGAAAACTCTCATACCTTCATATTCATCACAGAATCCATATGAGAGAGAACCTTTATAAATGTGATGAATGTGGAAAATCCTTTAGGAAAAGTTCATCCCTTAATGTTCACCACAGAATCCATATAGGAAAGAAACCTTATAAATGTGAAAAATGTGGAAAATTCTTTACTAGGTGCTTATTACTTCATGTTCATCAGAGAATCCATACTGGAGAGAAACCTTATATATGTGATGACTGTGGAAAGTCCTTTAGTAAGTCCTCCAGTCTTCAATGTCATAGGAGAATCCATACTGTAAAGAAACCTTATAAATGTGATGACTGTGGAAAATCCTTTGTTCATTCTTCCAAACTTCAATGTCATAGGAGAATCCATACTGGAGAGAAACATTATAAATGTGATGAATGTGGAAAGTCTTTTGTTAATTCCTCCAAACTTCAATGTCATAGGAGAATACATACTGGAGAGAAACCTTACAAATGTGATGACTGTGGAAAGTCTTTTGTCCGGTCCTCCCATCTTCAATATCATAGGAGAATCCATACTGGAGAGAAACCTTATCAATGTGATGACTGTGGAAAGTACTTTAGAGATGGATCATCTCTTCATGTTCATCAGAGAATCCATACTGGAGAAAAACCTTATAAATGTGATGAATGTGGAAAGTTCTTTGTTCAATTCTCCCATCTTCAATGTCATAGTAGAACCCATACTGGAGAGAAACCTTATAAATGTGATGAATGTGGAAAGTCCTTTGTTAAGTCCTCCCATCTTCAATGTCATAGGAGAATCCATACTGGAGAGAAACCTTATAAATGTGATGAATGTGGAAAGTCCTTTGTCCAGTACTCCAATCTTCATTGTCATAGGAGAATCCATACTGGAGAGAAACCTTATAAATGTGATGAATGTGGAAAGTCCTTTGTTAAGTCCTCCCATCTTCAATGTCATAGGAGAATCCATACTGGAGAGAAACCTTATAAATGTTATGACTGTGCAAAATGCTTTAGGCATGGCTCTTCTCTTCATGTTCATCAGAGAATCCACACTAGAGACAAATGATAGAAATATTAAAAATGTATTGTCTTATACCCTTTGCTTTCTATTAATGTTCATCAGAGAACTCACATCTGAGCCAAGCCTTATAAATGTAAAGAAGGTGAAAATTTCTTAACCAAATCCTCAACACTTCATCTTCCCTGAACTCATTCTAAAGAAAATATTTACAAATATGAAGAATGTGAAAAAAATACTTCTCATGAGCTCTCTCCTTAGAAGACATCAGAAAAAATTATAAGAATCTTAAAAAATTCTATAATAATTATTAAATTTATTTTAGTATCATTATATTTATTCAATAAAATTTCCTTCAAAAATATGTGGAATATACAAAATCTTTGATCAATATTCACTCCTGATTCAATATCACAAACATCACTTTAGGAAGCCCTACCGTTGATGTGAATTTGGAAAAGTTAATTCAGGAGTAGACATTATGCTTATTGAAAAATTTGCTATGGATATTGTTTTATTAATCTATCAACTCATTAATTTCAAGGAGTACTTGTTTGAAAATACTAAAGCAAGAGCAATGTGAAACAAAAATTTTTGCTAATAGATGATTATTGACTACAATAGAAAGTCCAAATGGCTACATAACATTTTTTGCAATTTGTTGATGATATTGTCTTTTGTGTGAGATTATTATATTCTATATATTCTATATCATTATTATATTCCCAGTATTTTAGCTTTTGTACAGTGTATATTAATGATTGTTTTTAACTTCATATTGATTCCCTGTTTTTACAAGCCCAAATAAATATAGTATACTTTCTGTTGATTTTTATTTATTTTGATGAGATGAATCTTCATTTACTGTGAGGATGCCATAATGAAGATTAAATGTTCCAGAAATGACAGTGCTAATAAAAACATATAATTAAAAATAGGTTCTATAGAAAACTGTACCAGTGGAAATAAGCTTATGCAAATAGCAATATTATGAAATTGCAAAGGAAGGAGACAACAAGATTATTTTAAGGAAATTATGTCTCTATTTTCTCATTGAGATAAATTAATGCTTGATCCCCCTGGTTCCTACAATCCTTTTTCTCTCTATTCTAGGAACCCACAAGTCTTAACCAGCAAGCAGGGAGCCTTCATGGAACCAAACTCCACCCTCTACACATATGTAACATATTTGTAGTTTGTCTATTTTTGGAACTCCTTACAATGGGGGGAGGGTCTATTCCTAATTCTTTGGTTGGTTCTTTAGAGCCTATTTCTCTTACTGGATTGTCTTTCTTAGTTAATTACAAGGGGAGGTTCTTAGTCTTACAGCAACTTTATATGCCATGCTTACCCTATGTACGTTGGAGGCTGGCAATTTTCTTATCAGAGACAGAGGGGGAGTGGAATACAGTGTGGAGGGAAACTAGGAAGGTAATTGGAGGAAAGGAGGGAGGGGAACATGTGATCAGGATGTAAAATAATAAATTATTAAATTCTTAGAAGAATAAAGAATACAACCACACAGACAAAAACAAAGAAAAGATGTTGTTTGTATATTGACTACCGATGAGTATCAGTGTAGCTTAGCCATTTTTAAAATTCCTAATATTGTGACATTTTAATACAAGTCTTCATTTTTTATCACCTTAAAGTATAAAAGTATTTTTGTTGCTTTTTCATAAGTATAATTTTGTTCCTGTTATGAATTTTCATGTAAATATCTGATATTTCTAATGATCTGTGATGACCCTTGGTAAAGGGTCTTTGGACCCCCCAAATGAATATGATCCAGAGGTTGAGAACTGTGGCTGTATGGTTTCTATAAACTGATTATGTAGAGAGATACACATATAAACAAAAATAAGAAAGATGTAACTTATTCTTTGAATACTCTTAAGTGATTTCAAGCTAGACACCAGAGAGCCTAGTATTTTTGAACACATCAACAAAATTGACAAAAGGACTCCTCAAGTAACCTACAAATGCTTTGCAAAACCTAAAATGAGTGTTCTATCCAAGTAAATTAAAATGTTGGATCCCCATGGCAGCTGAATTTGATTTCATAAATTGTTTTGAGTTTAATAATATAAAGTAAAGCTATCTATATGTCACAGAAAAATCATCCAAACCTTTAAACTTTCAAAGTTATTCATTTCATAGCAAAATAAATACAAATGCCCCAGTATGATCCAATATAATTATGACATGCAGGATCTTTTCTTACAGAACTTAAACCTGAAATATATCATATATCTTCACCCACAATTATTTTTATTGAAGAATATTGTCACTCTTTAATGATTTAAAAGAATGTTGTGGAGTATAAGTTGAACGAATATTTATACTTAATATTAAAGATA
Organism: Peromyscus eremicus; assembly: GCF_949786415.1. Classification (NCBI taxonomy): domain Eukaryota; kingdom Metazoa; phylum Chordata; class Mammalia; order Rodentia; family Cricetidae; genus Peromyscus; species Peromyscus eremicus. Next base: position 6,269,283 of record NW_026734288.1, read on the forward strand.
GATATCCTTAATATCACAAAACTTCACTGAATATTTCCTTAATCTAACTCCATATCTCATATTGTAGAATACACCATGCTGATTTTAGCAATCAGTCAATGTCATATTGGAGCTTCAAGATTCTGAAAATAAGAAATTTTTTTTATTTTTTATTTTTATTTATTTTTATTTTGCAATACAATTCAGTTCTACATATCAGCCACGGATTCCCTTGTTCTCCCCCCTCCTGCCCCCTCACCTTCCCTCCAGGCCACCTCTCATTTCCACCTACTCCAGGGCAAAGCCTTCCCCGTGGACTGAGATCAATCTGGTAGACTCAGTCCAGGTAGGTCCAGTCCCCTCCTCCCAGGCCGAGCCAAGTGATCCTGCATAGGCCCCAGGTTTCAAACAGCCAACTCATGCAATGAGCACAGGGCCCGGTCCCACTGCCTGGATGCCTCCCAAACAGATCAAGCCAATCAACTGTCTCACCAATTCAGAGGGCCTGATCCAGTTGGTGACCCCTCAGCCATTGGTTCATAGTTCATATGTTTCCATTCGTTTGGCTATTTGTCCCTGTGCTTTATCCAAACTTGGTCTCAACAATTCTCGCTCATATAAACCTTCCTCATTCTTGCTAATTGGACTCCCAGAGATCCACCCGGGGCCTAGTCATGGATCTCTGCATCCAGATCCCTCAGTAGTTGGATGAGGTTTCTATCATGACAATTAGGGTGTTTGGCCATCCCATCACCAGAATAGGTCAGTTCTGGCTATATCTTGACCATTGCCAGCAGTCTGTTGTGGGGGTATCATTGTGGGTTTCTGTGGGCCTCTCTAGCACTTTGCTTCTTCCTATTCTCATGTGGTCTTCATTTACCATGGTCTCCTATTCCTTGTTCTCCCTCTCTGTTGTTGATCCAGCTGGGATCTCCCGCTCCCCCAAGCTCTCTTTCCCTCGACCCTCGCCCTTCACTACCCCCACTCATGTCTAGGCTGTTCATGTAGACCTCATTCCATTTCTCTGTCATTGGGCGATCCTCGTGTCTTTCTTGGGTTCCTGTTTTCCAGGTAGCCTCTCTGGTGATGTGAGTAGCAGTCCAGTCCTCCTTGTTCAACATCTAGAATCTTCCTATGAGTGAGTACATACCAAAAGTTGGAGCTATATTCATAACTCAGGCTGCATTTATTCTCTAATGAAAGTTCTATTTGTTAAATAAGAAGTACATCTAATTTGTTCATTTCATTACCTTTGTTCCCTTATTTTGAAGCAAAGGTTTGATTGTTCTCAATATATAAGTGAATTCTTGTAGTAAAAATAAAACTTCCACAAGTGAAAACATTAACTGAAAACTCAGTCAGTAAAAGAAATACTGATTCTGTTACACAGAAAGGTGATTCCAACAGAAATCCTCAGAGAATTAAGTGCATGTGGTATGTTCATGTGGGTATAGATAGGTATGTGTATACCTATACTATCATATAAAATCACATAAGATCATGAGCATTAAAGATCATCTCAAATGAAGAAAAGCTTATTTGAACCCTTGCCTGTGTTATTTCATTCCAAGGATACTTGGCTCAATTTCTATTCTTATGTCTTGGTACAGAATTTAATAGATCATGGAGCATATGGACAAAAGACAACTCACCATGTAGAAGCCATTAGATCTATACCATTCTCATGGATTGAGCCACTAATTAGCTCCTAAACTTCTGGTCTCATTATTAGGCCCCTCCTAATCACAACCACCTCCGACTGTTATAGAAAAGCAGAAAAGGGATCTGAACCACCACTTCTCTCAGGTTATTCCACTGCCTCGCTTTTTGGGACCCTCAATTCTGTCTGTTCTATTTTATTGTTTTCTATTTTGTCTCCTTCATATTTATCTCTATTGTAATAAAGATATTATCATCCTGACTGATTACTATTATTTTTATTAGCTTATTTTTGAACAGACTTATTTTTCCTCTAAACAGCGTTGACATCATCAAGCAGTTGTCTTAGTGTCCAGCAAGTGTTCTGGGGTTTCTCTCATGCAATGCCACTTGTACTATGAGTATGAATCTTGTGAGCATTAGTAGACTTCTTCATTGATCATGACTGGAGAGTGTGTGAAACATAGCCAAAATCTATTGACTTCTCATAACTTATGTTGTTCTCTCTGTTTCTCATGGTCACATTGTGAATTGGGTATGATCTGGATTCAGGAAGTCATATTCAAAGACCTGAATCACACAGAGAAGTCAAAATGAAGGATTTTTTCCCTTGACAATAGATACTACAGATCACACCTTTGTGGGAAAGCAGTGGGCTCCTTAAGTTCAATAATTCAACAGTATAGAATAGGGTAAGGGGCTTCAGTTTTATTAATGTTGTGTGTAGACTTGTTTTGTGGTGTGTGTGTGTGTGTGTGTGTGTGTGTGTGTGTGTGTGTGTGCTTCTGTGTTGTAGCTCCTTGCCACAGTGTGAAAAGAATTTGCTCTGACTTTAGAAAATGTTGGTTTTGTTTAACAAGTGATTTTGTCACATGTTAAGGAGAAGTGTCATTATGGAACAAGTTTTGTCAGCAATACTTGTTCTTCCCTTAATTGTGTCAATTGAGTGGAGTAGTTGAATACTATGGTGCAAGGAACTGATGGGTCTCTACGCTGAAGTATAGGCTTGAATAATGTAAGACTCTGCTCACTGCATATGTACTTTACCAGGTGTCTGATTGTAATCATATGCAAACTTATTTATGTATAGGCATGGAGGCAAATTGTTTCTTTTTCTTGAAATTTCAAGGAAAATACACAGTACTTTCCATTTCCAATGTGCCACAAATAAGTTCAGATGACTATTTTTCTGAGTGTTGTAGTAATAATTGGAGTCAACAATAAAGAGAAACTTGAAGGAAAAAGGGAGGAAAAATTTATGACAAATAGATGATTCCTGTCTTACAAGTGACCTCTAACCTCAGTTTGAAAAAGTGCAGATCCCAGTTTATTAGGAGAAAAGAGGCAGCATTTAACTCAAGCCTAGTGGAGTATACGTTTCTCATGCTCTCAGAGTGTTTCTCGGCCATATGTCCATGAATGGAAACATGTCTATTTCAGGACAACACATCTATTCAATTTGTGCCAGATATATATTTTCCTTAATCTAGAATTAATAATCACAGGTATAGAACCTCATGATAGAAGCATGAATAAAGAAGGTATCTTTTCACTGCCCAGGCAGACACCTCACCTAATCTCAAGGAGTCTCATGAGCCTTCAGCAGGTGTGGAATTGGTACAGTAGAGTTAGAGACTAGATAATACCATTCAACTAATAACCATGCAATTCAGATCCCAGATTTGTCTTGTAGGAAGCCATTAGATTGCAGGTAGTTACCAAATAAATTTCTGAGAAAATACAGGCAAATTAAGATAGTTGTAACTTGTTATGCTTGCTGTGAGTAAGGAGAAGCACATGGCTGGTATTATTTGTTATAAATATGCTTCTATTTCTCTAAATGGATTACATTTAATTTTACCCCCAATTTTCTTCATTCCTCCTTCTCTGGGTTCCAGTCTGTTTTCTTTGTGCAGAGTCTTGATATATACATCTTGAATGTGGTGAGAGGTTTAATCATTTGTGAAGGAAGTGGTTATGCTTCAGAATTCTATACCCAAACAAGGTCATTGTATCTTCTTCAGTTTAGGAGTAGTTTCTCTTTAACCCTGTTTAGAGCTTTTGAAAATTTGACTTTCCTTCTAGTGAGAGGAATTAGTGTTCATTAGAATCCCATTGAAAAAATATGCATAGTCTGTAGGAACTGAAAACTGAATATGCAAATTTAAGCAGCACCATGGAGTTCCTGTGCATTCTTCATTTCTGCACAGACATGCATGTCATACAGCTCTGATTCTTGTAAATACCTTACCTTAGTGCCAGAAATTGACAAAAAAATAAAATTTTGTTTAGTTAATTCCAAATATTAATGGAGAGTCTGAGTAATTACAATGCAATTAATGTAGAAAACAAAGATAAACTGAGTATGTGTGCAGATATTTATGTGGTCAATGTCACTTCCAGGGAGTGTTCCACGAATTACGTTTATTGTAACTATTGATATCTGATAAATTTCCAACAAAAACAATGAAGTTCAAGGATGGAATTCAGTGTTTTTCACTAAAATCTTAAGGTATTAGAGTGTTCTTTGGAGCTCACATATTGCAAAGAATTCCACTTGGTTCTCCTCATTTTTCTTTCTTTTATCCCTTTTCCTTCCTTCCTTCCTTCATTTCTTTTTTTGATTTTTCAAGAGAAGAGTTTCTTTGTGTTGCTTTTGGACCCTGTCCTGGAACTCAGTTTGTAGACCAGGCTGGCCACAAACACACAGGGATTCATCAGGCTCTGCCTCCTGCATGCTGGGATTAAAGGCATTTGCCACCACCGCTTGTCTCCTCATTTTTTACCCATAATTACTTAACAGTGTTCCTGGATGAAGTAATGTCATTGTGAAAATAAATTTGTGAAAAAATTTAATCATGACTCTCACTGAAAAGTTGCAGAACCTTAATATTATAAATTGTATCATGGTAACCAATGGGAAAAGTCAGTGGAGACTTTAGAGGGGAATACATTGCCTTCATGCTGCTTGGACATAAGCAACTAGATTTCTTTACCCAATTGAAGAATTACTTTCATGTGCGACTACCTCACAGATGCTGTTTGTTATCCTCCATGGAAGCCTCATTTGACTTTAATCAACCACCCCAGAGAAAGAGAATGTGAGGATCCTTAATGATTCTCAATGTCAGCTGTGCTCAGCCTTAACTTGAAATACCAACCTGACTCTGGTAGATATAGCAAGTCATTTTAATCATGCTGCCAAGTCTGTACTAAAGTCATTCATGCTGGCCAAACAGCCTACCTACCTAATGCATGAGAGTTGAACCTATCGTTTTCTCTGCCTCTGGGAGCTCATGTTGTTCTACATCTCTGCTCTGTTATAGTACACATAGTGAGCTTTTTGAACCTGCCTTCCAGTGTCTTGGTGTGGTAGAAAGTATATGGGGCTTTTCCTGCTTTGAAATCAAAATATTATCAGAGAGGCAAAATTTTGAGATAAAGTTTCTTGAGAGGATCTACACAGATGGGGAAGAGAGATGGCATTTTCTCAGGTAAATGTATGAATGGAGTGGATGTGAGACATATTGACTGTTTTACAAATGCTTCTTTTGCTGTGGTCTCAAACTTTTACATTACCTCTCAGTTTCTATAAACCATTATTTTTCTTTTTCTGAAATGGTTGTCAAGTTGAAGTCTTTTGAATGCATGTCCCACATATGCTGCTTTCCACTGTTTTCTCACCATTTCATTTTTTAGCATAAATTCTCTGAGTTAATGCATAATGTAACCTTCTGGTAGACAAAAAGAACATGTCCTACTGAGAGTGGAGTTGAGACATTTCACATGAATGAGAAAGAAGCCAAGTTCCATGATCATTTTGCCCAGGTATCCATTTGCTCAATGTAGGCTTTTCCAAAAAGGAGGCACTGTGAAAAAGGATAACATGTCTTCTTTCAATGTATAATGTTTAAAGTAGTATTGTTATGAAAGACATACTGTGTTATATACTAAGATGAAATGTTTAAATGCAATACAAATTTCCAAGTGGAATTTGCCACTTATAAGGTTTTATGAAATTATCACATCAGGCATATTTCCATTTTCTGTTTTGTGACTGGATTCCAAGAGTCTATTCTATCATTTCTTTTTGTCTGCTACTAACATTACAATGAACTTGCAATGCCCCTGTGTTGTGATGACACCTGCTAACAATTAATCGCCTGGGAGTACATGTAACATTACATCTCATGGTTATATAGTACATTTTTTTGAACAAATGAACAAATGGAGACCTTGTAGGAACTTATTATAATCCTGTGGATTTCACAAACAATGGAAAAGTCTCAATAAGATAAATTTAGGTTATTGAAGTGTCTTCTTAATAACCAAATGTACTAAATTGAGTGCAGGGATGGCATTATTTAAATACAATATTTGCAAGTGAATCCAAAAGCTTTTTCACTGTTTAAAATAAATGTAAGAGAGAATCTAATCATTTGCCTCACTGAAATACTATAAAATGATGTAATTTTAGAAAGCAACAAGGAAAGTAAAGGGAATGCCTCATGGGAGACACTGTTGAGGTATCAATTTTTTACTCTGCCTTGCTTGTAAGCAAGTATATTACTTACCCAGGGTGAGAAATACTTTCAGTTGAGGCTATCCCTCAGATTCCATCTACTATTTCAAATACAGGAGTCAGTTATGTTTTAATTAATGATCTCAGGAAAATGGAATGTGAGGAAGGGGTCTGTACAACTTTGTACAGCTGTGTTCAGACTCAATTTAAAGCAGGGCACTGACACCACTTACCCATGTGATATAGATTTCCAGGATCTGAAGGAGTAAAGGACCCCCTCAAGGCAGGAAAGACAAAGCCAAGTTTCGGTCTGCCTGTAAAAGTTCAATGTTTCTGCATCTCTGCTGTGGCGCAAGGCTCCAATTACAATTTTTTTAACCTGCTTTTGGATCTCTGAGTGTGGAATGCAGATGCTGCAGCCTTTCACACAGAATAGTTTCAGAAAGGTGAAACTTTAAGATAAACTTCCTGACAGGATCCATTAAGAAGGGGAGGGACAGATGGCATGTTCTCAGGTAAATTCATGCACAAGGATGGGATGGTTTGACATTCCACACATAAATGCTTCATTTGCAGAGCTCTGAAACTTCACTATAATTCCTCACTAGAGGAAACTGTTTTTGTGTTTTATTATATTTCTAATATAAATTTTTTATTATCAGTCATCTCCGTTCCACATTCTGCTTTCTACTCTTTCCTGCCTCTTTTATTTTCCAGTGTGACTTAACTACATCAGTTAATGACCTGAAATATTTATAAATTTTCTGATATTAGAGATGACTATTGAAAAAAAATCCATACTGAGCACAATTTCAGACATTATTTATCACTGAGAAGAGGTGCATATTTCATGAAATGTTTAGATGTTGAGTACTTTGATTCCATGAAAAAGTTACAATATCCTTCCTCTTAATATATAACTTTTGAAAATTGCAGATTACTGATAACACAGAGAATTCTTTAGTTAAATGCTCTTTCCTTGGGCAAATAACTCAAACGATCATAACAAAGAGAAATTGAATTTTCACTTGAGAGTCCATTGACATTCAAGGATGTGACTATCAATTTCTCCAAGGAGGAATGGGAATTCCTGGACACATCTCAGAGGGATTTATACAGAGAGGTCATGTTTAAGAACTACAGCAACCTGGATTCTGTAGGTGAGAATAAATTCTTTCATATTGCTGCTTAGCCCTATGAATGCCTAGTAACTTGTATTAGTCCTTGAATTGCTTTCTATCAATGAATCTGAGCTGCCAATTATTATTAGATATTGTTGAGTGTAATATTTATTGAAAATGTTCTTAATCTAAATGTTCTTTAATTTAGCAAATACTCCCTTAAATCCAATTTTTTTGCAGTCACTCAGTAGCAATAATGTGTGAATACAGTCTGATTCCCACAGTTTTATTTTTGTAATGGCATAATGTATACAAAGTTGAATGTATACACAATTAAAATTATTGATTGCTTTAAACTCTATAACCACTGTCAAGTATGGATTAATAAAACTTCACTTATGAGTCTTTCCTTATGTAACTTGATATCCACTGAGTACAAGCCCGTGCTAGAACTCAACTCTTTTCCCCATCATACAAAAAAATTATCATGTCTCTTCTAATTCACAGGCCTTTCTGTATCAAAACCAGAGGTAGTCACGTGCCTTGAGCAGAACAAAGAGCCCTGGATCCTGAACACAGAGGAAGCAGAAGGTAGAGAATCAGGTAAGGTGGAAGGAAACAATGGTTTATGTATAAAGTACAAAACAAAAAAAAAATGGAACCATAACTGGAGTGGGATTAGCCCAGCTCCTCACTCAAAGCAATGCCTGAGAATTTCATTTGGAATTGTGAACTAGGATTGAGAACACAGAAAATTTTACATGATTTTCCCTCATTTCATCGGAAGAGTGATTAGATGAAATTTATTATACCAATAGTAATTTCACAATGTATGTGGGGCGTTATTTTGTATTCCAATAAATGTCTGAATTTGTGTCCTGATTGTCAGTGATTCTAAGGTTTTTTTGAAATTTTTAAACATTTTGATATTATATCTGGATCAACATAGTTTTTTTTTTCCTTTTAGCTCCTTGCCTACCATCCCTGTATGACACTAACCCATTGTCATGATTCCTGCACCATGTCTCATTCTCTCTATCAAAGAAAGAACATAAAATACATAAAAAAATCAAGGAATATTTGGGCTGGTCAATTGTTTCTGAACACAAGACTTTGAATATGATTGATATGCCCTAGTGTTACTCACTGAAAAAACGATTTTGTTACTCCTGGAAGCTAAGGACTACACATACATTCTTGTCACAAATTTTGACTTTGGGCCTACTTTTCACTTTAGAAGCTGAGATTTTGTTTGACTTGGGCTTCTGTGGAGTTTGGCATTGCTGTCACAGACTTGGTGATTTATGGCCCATTGTTCCTATAATGTTTGTAAATTTCTTCCCTAAATTCATTTACCATTTCTAGTCTCTATGTTCTCTCAGCATATATTTATTCATAGGTACCTAAACCTTTATGCAAGGGTTAAGATAAAAGAATCCCAGAGAGGGCTCAGTTCTCCAAAATCTCCTAATTAAGCTTCTCCAATGAAGGATGAGTGATGCACAAATATATGTGTATAACATTATAGGATTAGTTTAATGCCATGTTCATTAAGCAGAAAAATAACCATTTTTTATCTTGAGCCCATGATCAATTTGGTCTCAGTTTCTTGTCTGCAATACTAGTGTCAGGTACAGGTTCAAACAATGGAGTGGGATTTAAGAAAATCAAATGCTGGTTAATGATTGTCAACACAGTTGTTCCAATTTTGTGCATTTCTTTCATGCCAATGAGAATATTCAGTCACATGGTACATAACGATGAAAGACTGATGAGTACTTTTCTTCTCATGTAGCATATATGACACTATGAACATATTTGAGTTGGGTTGAAGTGTTCTGTTGAACACATGTTTGATATCTTCTCACTCCATTTTTTAAATATATGAGCCTTTTTATTGAGTTTTTGATGATTATTACAAAAGTGATACCTGCTATGTTTGGGTATAACACCAGAAAACAATGCAACCCATTACTTGTACAGGAGGCTTTATTTGTTGGCACATGATTTCAAGTTTGGGTATTGGCTACACCATCATACAGTAAAGACATTTAAAATGTTTTTTGATATTCACTTGTTTTAACAAGCTTCCACAGAAGTACAGTTGTCTATGTTTCTTTAAAAGAAGATTTCTTTGTGAACCAGAGACATGAAAATGATTCCCTGCAAATCTGATTACCAGAGGGCTATTACCAGGACACAGACAGTGGAAAGAGGTTTCCGAAAACTACCATCTAATCATATTCATGCCACATATATAGTCAATAAATATATAAATATGTTTTTAAGATTATCAAGAAAAGGACTGTAATCTTAGTTATTCTTCTTTGTATTTACTCTTCTACAGTACTCTAACATCACTTTCATGACTTAATACTGTTTTAATTTCTCATTCCTTTTAATAGTGCTGTTTTTAATTACCCCTTTTGTGGAAAAAAACCTACATCCCCATTGGCTCCATGTTAGTTACCTAAACTCTATACAAAATATAGAGAACAAAATCTTAAAAGCTAGCATCTACAAATTTGAGAAAATATGCAGTATTTGTCTTTCTGGATTAAGTCACTTATTATAATTTTTTTCAGTTTTACTCATTTTCCTACAATATGTGTAACATAAAAAAAGAGTTTCTTAGCATATAACCTACCAAAGATAAATCAAGTGAATAAAGAATTTAACATGACACATGTTAATTAATAATTAAAAAAACAAACTCAACTTAAGAAAATGAAATGGATTCAGGACAGAATTCCACCAGAACATTAGAGAAAAACTAACATCAATCCATTTATAGTTATATGACAAAAGGGAAACGTTCCATTTCAAGAATATCTCAAAATAATTATCTACTAGGATCAAGGTGACATCATCCAAAAGATGTTAATAGGAAACAATATAAGTAAATAAAGACACATAATGTATTAGGAGAACAAACTATATGAAACAGACCAAATGGTCTCTTCAATAAATGCAGAAAATACTTTCATCAAAATAAAACATCCCTTCATTATAAAACTTCTACAGTAGGAGGAATATATCCACAAGTAATAGAATATGTTTACTGCAAGTAATTACCAACATAATCACTAAATTGAGAAAATGCAAAACACTTTTTAACTGGGAAAATAAAGGAAACTCACTCTCTCCATACCTGTTATATGTTCTGCTTGAAGTCTTAAGTGTTAGTCTAAGATCATATGAAGTTCAAGGGGATACAGAAAGGAAAGAAAAAAAAGTCATAGTATCCTTAATACATAATATTTATTTTATACCAGAAAATTTAAATCAAGATTCTATTGAGTGGTGCTAAGGTTATTGCTCATTTCTGCATCACTTTTTGTACTGACTTTCCTTCCATCATAACTGAAGAACCCTTCTGAGTTTCTGTTTCCCAGTTCATATTGTCCCTCTGTCTCAAATGTCTAATCAAAGAATTATAGACACCTAATGAATACTGTGACAAGAAGAGTTACCATCTGCCATGTGTTATTCTTATTATTGCTTGTCTAGTGCAAAGTGGTGAGACCTGAAATGATATAATCACTAATCAATAAAGCTGCACTAACATTCTGAAGTTATATATATTTCATATATATATATATATTTGAAAATTATATGCATAAATACATCAGGGTAACAATGATCAAATGGAGGTTATATTATTGATTTGGGGATATGGGAATAGTTGGAGGGAATGTAGCTAGGATAACCTTGAAAGGAAATGATATAATTATATTTAAATTAAATTTACATTTAAAAAAGAATTTTTTAATTTACCATGTAAACTTTGAGTCATGATATTTTACTTTGAAATAGAATTCTGTATTTTAGTCTACTTTGAAAATATAAATTTTATTGACTAGGCCTTTTTCACTTTGTTCAGTTTTTATTGGGGGAGTACAATGTTACTCTATGTAACTGCCCTGGCTGTCCTGGAACTTTCTCTATAGTCCAGGGTGGCTTGAACTCACAGACATTTGCCTGCCTCTGCCTACTGAGTTCTGGCATTAAAGGCTCTGTTTGCTGAGTGCTGAGACTATAGGCATGTGCCACCACTGCCCAGCTTATATTTTGTATTTTTGTATCCAAACATATTAGAGATCTAAGACTCTTTAATAAAAAGTGAATCTAATTAACTCTGCCCACCATTCATATTCTGCATTCAAGTCAGTGAAGGACACTTTAAGAAAAAGCCAGACAGTGATTCACATTTACGGGCCATCTGGGATGGTTCTATCAGTTAGTTATGCTAGGACAGGAGATATTGAGGCCAAGGTCAAGGTTTGCCCTGCTGAGAATTAGTTTTACAATGGAGAAACCCATTCATCATAATATTGCCCAGGGGCACTTTGCCTAATTGACTCTATTTGTACTTTTTCTTGTCTGTGCATATAATTTACTTTTCTCACCCCTCCCCTTTTTTGAGACTGGATCTCTATCCATGTACCTAAAATAGGCATGAAATTGAATATGTAGATCAGATTGGCTTTATTCCCATAGAGATCCACGTATCTCTGCTTTCCAAATGCTGAGATAAAAGAGCTGTCTTTTTTAAATTTTAGACATTCTTAGGTATCTGAAAAAATGAAAGTCCTATAGAATTATCAATGTGATTGTGGAGATTTTGAAACATTCTCTCCTCGGGTCCATAAAGGTCTATGGACCTCATAGGTATATTTGTTTTTCATGATCATTTTATTGTTTTCTTTTTCGTAATGACTCACTTTGAATAACTACACATTAACATGTATTAATAATCATTAATCATAGAAAATCTATACATGATATTTTACCATTTATATATTAGGTAAGGATATTTTTTCCTAAACTGATAATGCAATTTTCAAGTGAACAGAATATTTTTAATAATGGTTAATAATTTAATTTTATAACAATTATGTTTACAGTTATTTGTTACATGACATTTTTAAAGAGAACCCTGTCAAATTATACATATTATAAATTACAATTTTATGAAATGACCTTCTTATGTTCACCATGTTTGAACATTTGTTTCTTTATAGAATAAACCTGAATATTTGTGGTTTTTTTTTTGCTATAGTCCAATATTGGTGTCATTTTATGTATAAGTGTCTATGTTATTTTTGGCTAATTCTACACACTTAGATAATAATTGTCTTTCATTTCCTCCAGCTTTGTTTTGTTATCCCATTCAAGAGTTGTTTCTAAAAGAGCATACAGAGGATACTGGCCAAACAGAACTATCACAACAGTTTGTAAGTGGTAGCCCTGGTAAATTATACATTTGAAAGTTCTGGGCATGTAGATCTGTCAATGATGAGCCAGAATCATATGCTGATGGAAATGATCTTCATGAAGCACACATCACTGACATTTCTGACAGAATAGATGAAGTCCCCCCCCCAAAAAAAAAACCCTCACTCTTCATCACCAGGACTCAATGTAGGTTGTGACTCTTTAATGGCCTCTTGAGCAACATGTTAGAGGCCTTTCTGTGACACCAGTAAAAGAATTCCTTTCCTGTCTACAATTGAGAGTTTGGTCGTGACAAATGGCCCTCTGGAAGGGTATCCCAATCCTTTCACCTGATAAATGAAATTCAGTTGGAAGAAAACACATCAGCCACTGCCTCATCCCATAAAGGCAGTTACGTGTAAACCTTCAGAGGGAGGTCTCATAAGAACTGGAGGTAAAATCAACTGGACAATTTAGGGTAAAAAGAAACCCCAAAGAAAAGTAAGATGTTGCTTTCTTAATTAATAGCCAGAAGTGTCACTGGGATTCTGAGGATTTCATCCTTTACAGAGGCCAAGATGTCAAAAGCATTTTGGGAGCTCTGATTTCTAATGCTAAGTGATTCTACATGCCTTAGGAAGGAGAAAAGTTAAAAGTAGTAATGAAAGCCTGTTAAAAGGGCCCTGTTCAGGAGAACTGGATCTTTGTCCTGGGTACAGAACTAACATTTCAGTGGGGATATGTCAATCTCCTGGACAAGGGACCTAGTTAGTGGAGTCCAAGAAATGATCACTCAGGACATTTATCTATCACTGATAATTGATTAATTAATTGCACATTGGCAACCTAAACTACAATGAAAACTGGAAAATTTTATGGCTTCTTTCAATCCCTCCCTTTCTGTACTGTGTACCTCACTGGTTGTAATATGCGAACAGTGAATTCCTATTCTTACCCAAGCACCTCTGCAATGCCCCTTCTCATAAAAAAAAAAAACTCTGGAATGAACAAAAACATTAATTTCCTTGTTCCTTTTGCCTTCTCACTGAGCAGGCAAAGCCCAGCCTAGAATGCCTGACACATTTGTGCTTAGAGGCAGGGAATGGATGGTGAAGATGATGAAATAATAATCCCCAAATTTATGTTAAGAAATTGAAACAGACCTTATGGCCATGAGCTCCAGAGACTAGAGATTTGCATTAAAGCACAAGGACTTCTCATAGCTTTTCTCTCAGGATAAACATCTTAAATCTGGAAGATAACAGTCTTGTTAGTCAGGATCACACCATTAAATTCAGGTCTTTTTTGTTGTTGTTGTTCAACTAGAGTTAACTACATTAATTTCATTTCATGTTCTTTAACTAGATTCTTGATTGCTTGGTCTTGGGCAATCAGGACAGTTATTGATCATCTAACATTGATTACTTCGGAATTCATTACTAATGTCATCTATTGTCAGAGCAGGAAAGGTTTCACCAACTTTCTTGCTCATCTTTTTATTTACTGTGCCTAATCCTGATTAAAGTTGGTCTGTAAAGTCAATTATTGCACAGGTCCCTCTTCACTTGTTAGTTCCCCAAAAATGCCAGATATTGCCAGGAGGTGGTGGCACACGCCTTTAATCCCAGCACTCGGGAGGCAAAGGCAGGTGGATCTTTGTGAGTTCAAGGCCAGCCTCGTCTACAAAGCGAGATCAAGGAAAGGCGCAAAGCTACACAGAGAAACCCTGTCTCTAAAAAACCAAAAAAAAAAAAAAAATGCCAGATACTTTGAAGGATACTCATTCACTGGTCTATTTTTCTTTCTTACTGACCAGCCAAGACCCAAAATAGAAGGAATGGTAGGACTGTCTTCCCAGCCCTCATTAGCACAGTCAGGATTAAATTATCAAAGCAATTCTCCATTACATTGTGTGAGAAAAGTCTGAAATACAGAAGAACGTGCTCTAAACAAAAAAAAAATTAACCAACATCTAGAAAAAGGCAATGAAATTCTTAATGACTGAGAAATACATAAAATAAAACAAACAAGAGATTAGAGGAGTGATACAATCAAAGAAAATAAAATTTAAATAGTGAAATTAATACTTGACATTAAAAAATATAAATATAATTGAAAAAAAACACATAGCAATCTGGACTTGGATTAGGAGGAGGCCATTCCCTGGTAGAGAACTGGCATTAAAACCAACTGTTTGACTTTGCACTATGTATTATGTTTGCTGCTGAGTTTGTCACCTGCTACACACATCTACAGTCAATGACCTGTGTCTCAACTCTGTGAGCTGATTTAACAGTGAAAAACAGGATTAAATATATCTGCCAAGGAGAGCCCACTAGTTAGAAATTCAGTATTCACTGGCTCAAAAGAACCTTTCCAAATCGTTTGCCCACTAATCTGACCTGCCTTCATTAACATGATATGAAATAATACATGATGAGAAATTACAAATCAGTAGCCCTGCCACAATCTGGTCCTATTTCACAATGTTAACTCCAGCAGTTAATTGCCTATCTTCTTTTCCCCTGCAGTGTACACATAAATTATTCTTCCTATTCTGTTCTGAAGGCAGAAACCATGCTTCACATGTAAATCTTTTACCAGTTACTGCAATAGACAGTTGACTACATGACTCAAACTGGTATATCTAAAACTCACTGGTGGTTGAGCCTTTTAAGAATTTAGTTTATTTAATGAAGAGGACAGTAAGGTCAATTCCCTGAGAAGCAACTGACTGGGATCATGGTCACCATAATTAACATAAGGAGAGCTTGACTCAGAATCATTTTCTTAATGAATGGGTGTACAGCTGTTTTACAATTAATGTCTTCCTAGAAACAAATCACTCCATATACTTGAATTATTAATCAACAAAACTCTATTTAGTAACATTGTGCATCCATCTCTGGCTAATGCTACGAGAGGACCACGTCTAGAACAGATTTTGTATTATATATGTGATATCTTCCTTATATCTCTCTTAGGACCAGACCACAACCCATACTTTGAACAATCTAAATATAGCAAATGTAGCTATTAGGCAGATGAAGATATATAGAGAAAAATCTGTGTTTTAGATCAAATTATAATCTACAATTAAAATATGTATCAATACATTAAAAAGATGTGTCATTGTCTCTAATTCTCACATATACAGAAGGCAGAGAACACAAATACAAAAACACCAAAGAAAGTCAAATATCAGTACCGTGGATGATGTTTTAGGTGAACTGTCCTACTGAGCTATGCAAAACTCAGAATAAGGCTGCACTTTGCTCTAAGCATGCTGCCTCAGAGGAAGCACACAATTGTTTCCATGCAAGATGAGAAGGAGTTCATTTTAAATAGACTTGCCTGCTGTCTGTCTCAGGGCTGTGACTTCATTGTAGAGAATTACATATATATAATATATATATATATATATATATATTATATATAAATTATTTTTTCAAGACAGGATTTCTCTCTGTAGCTTTCTGCCTTTCCTGGAACTCACTTTGTAGCCCACAAAGGCCTCGAACTCACAGAGATCTGCCTGGCTCTGCCTCTCAAGTGCTGGAATTAAAGGTGTACACTACCAACGTTCAGCCAGAATTCTTTATTTTTAAACTTTATTTTCATTTTATGAATATGGCTGTTTGCCTGCAATTGTCTGTGTACAGTACCCGCAATGGCCAAAAGAGGGCATCAGACCCTGTGAAACTGGTGTTAAAAAAGTTAGCTACCAGTTGGTTTCTGGGAATGGAACCTCTGTCCTCTGTAAAAGCACCCAGTGCTCTTAATTTCTAAGCCATCTCTCTTGCTGCTTTTTTATTTAAAATTTATTTTCATACATTTTAACTAAAATGTATTGTATTGCTTTCCCTTTTTTTGTCCTCTCTCCATTCTTTTTCTCAAATTCTTTCCTAGTTTCTTCCTTGTTAAGCATTCAGAAATTAAGTGTGGACAAATATATGAATAAAACCTAATGAGTCCATTTCTGTTGGTTGTGTGTTGGTTACAGTACTGAACACACAGGATTAGATAAGCAGTTAGGGAGCTTATCCTTGCCCAAGGCTAATTCTGTTACCTACAGGAGTATTCTACTTTTTAATGAGCTTCAGGAATCTACCCCCAAAGTGATCTAGGCTGCAGTAGTCAGGAAACATAACCAGGAATAGAAAACCTGGGTTATCAATACTTCAGCAGACACTCGCTGTAGCTATGGTTTTGTAGCTCTAGAACTGCAGAGAAGACTAAGGACACAGCCTTGAACCAGTCACAGTTCCCTTGGTTCCATGGGCTTCACACCATACTCAATTGACCATGTTCTCCCTGAATGATTTGAAATCCTGAAATTTCTGCCTCAAATTCTAAATACCATGATTACTGGTCTGAGACATTATATCTGACCCAGGAGGCTTCAACTGTATTTAGTGAGGCATTAGAATAACAGGATAAGTGAGATGAGCAGAAACACTTAACTATACACAAAATCAAATATTTATTTGAACCTGGGTTTCATCTTCTGGAGAATATAGACAGAACCCACTCCTACTCTCTTGATGAGTTTTAACAGAATCAATGATAAAGTAAGACAATATTGGTCATAGTTGGAAGACAGTAGACTTGAAAGCAGGAGGGATCAATCTTATAGGAGCCATCTTCTGTTACTGTAGTAAGGTCCAGAGCTTGTACCCTTGACACCAGGCTCAGACATTCATCTGAGTAAAATGATGTAAATCAAGTTATCCACTTGTTATGTGCCCACTTAAAATGCATTCACTCAGGAAGCAAGTTGGGCAGATTTCTCTGGTGTCCTAGGACAGTTTAGTCTCTACCGTGAGTCACACAAGGATATTTACTAATATTATACATTAAAATAAAAAGGAGAAAGAAAGAAGAAAAGAATCAAAAAGAAAAAAAGCACATTACTAATGAACAATGAAAACATGATATTTATTCAGTTATACTAATTTGGTTATAGATATATTAGGTACCCAATCCATTCTTAAGTTCTTAAAAGGTTTAGATGGCAAAAGATAAACAAAAAAAGAGTAATCTAATGAAGTCATATAATGAATTTTCCCATCTCTAAAACCTTCCCCCATCTTCAGGTCCTGTCTTTCTAGCCATGTGGTCAGATAAGTAGTAAATGTTTCTAGAAACATTTTCATCCTGAGGACTCAGTCTTTTCCCACAATGGGATTCCCAGGGAAATTCCAAGTTCATGAGGTCCACTGTCTCACTAATTGTTAGTCAAAAAAAGTGATATAAATGACTTCAGAACATGCTTATTTCTGCCATGCAGGCAGATTACAGAGATGTCAGGGAAGATAGTGAAGCACTTTAAGGTCTAAGG
This sequence comes from Peromyscus eremicus, assembly GCF_949786415.1. Classification (NCBI taxonomy): domain Eukaryota; kingdom Metazoa; phylum Chordata; class Mammalia; order Rodentia; family Cricetidae; genus Peromyscus; species Peromyscus eremicus. The sequence continues at coordinate 6,287,122 of NW_026734288.1, forward strand.
AGAGATTCAAAGTGGGGAGAGCAGGTTATTGTCATTGATGGGTACAGGTAGTTGCTAAAAAAATGGAAAAAAGTCGAAGAACTGGATATATCTAACCCATCACAGGTGATTGGATAAACAGGGCACAGTTTGAATCTGCTTGTCCTCAGGTACACACCAAGCATTGTTCTCTGAGCATTTGATATTTTGGCTTTTACACCCAAAATTCCCTGCCTAACAATACCTCCATACTTTATAGCTCTTTGTAAATGCCTGAGTGTCCAACTCTTAGAGTGACTTCTGTTTAAGTCTCAGGATCTCCTGACAATCTGGATGTCATCTGAAGTCACAACAAAAAAAAAGTTTTCTAGTTGAAGGGTTTTTTTTTTGGGAATCAGGGAAGCAGCATATGATCTCCTTCAGACAGATCAGTTTTTATACCTGCAAGTTCTTTTTGTCTCTGTATAGGAGGTATAAATTCCAGCAAGAGTACACATGACATATACTCTTGTCTGCTTGCATTGCTGCTCATTTAAGACCCTGGTGGTAAACTCAGTCTTGTGTCTTTGATCAAGCTGTCAGCTACTTTCAAGACTTGGATTGTGAATTCCACTCTTGATCATTTTGTACTCCTCTCTTATTTTGTGGATATTATAGGTATGGAAACTTATTTAAGCATGCAATCTAAATGAGTTAATGATGCTATCAGCTTGTATCTCTTCTGGATTATCAAGGCTGAGGTAAAAGGAATTCAGGATTATCCATTTACGTTTTACTGCTTTAATGAAATGTTCATGTGGCTAAATAGTTTGCTCAACACTTATGAGTACTGACTGCTCATCCACAGGGGCCTAACTTTGATTCCCAAACACCAAGAGACAGCTCACAGCTGTCTGTAACTACAGGCACTGAGAAACAGACACTCTTGTGACCTCTACTGGTACCTGACAGGCAACTGATATATACACTGGCTAAACCTACATGCCTAAATTAAATTTAATCCTTTTTGAAAATAACATATACATGAAGAAAACAATTTTTAAAGGGACACATATAAATATCTTTCATTTTACCCTTTGCATATCTGGTGCTCTAGCAGGCCAGAAGAATGCATCAGATCTCCTAGATCTGCATATACAAGTAGTTCTGAGCCATTTGAGGTAGATGCTATGAACCAAACTGTGGTACCTAAGAATAGTAATATTGAGAAAACTCTCAAGTTTCCAAAAACGTCAATAAAATACAAAAGATGAAAATGCCACATTGCTCCTTTTGTCTTTTCTCATTTAAATGTGATGAAAGTCCCCAGATGATTTTCAAAGGATTCGTTGACTTTCTATACCTCTGTAAAAAGACTCTCCATATTGTGTCATATTTTCATTGTTAACAAAGTTCCATTAACATGAGTAATGATAACTAAAGTGTTGGTTGAAACAGGTCAGAGTCTAGTCAGATTATATTAGGATAACTTCCATAATTTGATATTCCTTTTCCTTTTTTGGAGTTTTTGGAGATAGGGTATCTCTACATATCCCTGGGTGTCCTGGAACTCACTATATGGACAAAGCTGACCTCAAACTAAGAGAAAGTGGAAGGCTACCCTCTCCCAAATGCTGGAATTACAGCCATGCAAATCTAAGCCCAAATAAAATCATGAATTCATAAGTATCAATGACTAATTACTTATATTCAAGCTATTCTTTCACATTCACTTGTTGGTCTGAGAAAGTGCTATGAACAAATGTTTGGTCCTCAGAGTAAACTAAATAATTTAACATGCAATAAAAAGAAAAACAAAAGAGATGCCAATATATCGTTTTCATTTACAAATAGGATTTATCATTCAATTTCCCCTACTTTGCATAATCTTTCAATGAACATATGTTTACTATCTGAAAAGATGCTATTTTATTGATTTAATATTACAACTAATTCTATTTAAGCATCAGTGAGACCTCTATGTTGGAAATGTATTTCTTGTTCAAGTCTGTAATGTTATGCTGATCACCATATGAAGTTGGACAAAAGTAGACCCCACAAAATATATCTCACTGCTATTTCATTATCTGGCATCTCTGGATAATTGTCTTAGAAGACAATACTTTGGGATGAAGTGCCAAATGCATAACAGATGAGGACATGAAGATGCATGGAACTTTAAATATTGTATACATATTCATAGCACATTAATTTTATTGTGAAATATACAGTTGATTACTGACTCGCTTAAATTATTACATCTCTTCCAGATAGATGAAAGTGTTTCTTTGGATACATACATGAAGTATTTAATGATTTTCATATTCTCTATTGAATATTTTAAAATTAACATCATTAAAATGTATTTGTAAGTAAATTGGTTGCAACAACTCTGGGGTTGGTCCCAGATTTTTGCAACTCTGAGGAAAGTTGTACTGACTACTTGAGAGTCAGAAAATACCTTGAGCTGCTTAGGACAACTCTGACCTCTGGAACTGAAAGGAGACAGTTCAGCCCTGAAGGGCAAGGTATCCTGGACACCTCAACCTGCTCAGAACAATAGGTCTGCCATGAAGGTGTCCTAGACACCTGGAGCTGTTTAGCACAGCTCTGATGGATGGAACTACAAGGAGATAGTTCAGCCCTGGAAGGATATTTTTTCTCATTTCTTAGAAAAGCCAGGCCTGGAACTACTTGAGCATCAAAATGTATCCTGACTGTTCAGGAAAGTCAGGGTATCCTGACTGTTCAGGAAAGTCAGGCTATACTATACATGGTATGATGGGAGATGATCTCAATGCAGGATAGAGCAATCCTGATCCTCTCATGGAGAGCCACTACAGCTGAGTTTCTGCTCAGCCCTCACTTAAGGGGGCTTGCTAGCAAAGTTCTGCTTCTCTTGCCTAAGAAATTGCAAAATTTTAGCCATCTCCTCCAGCTCAGGAGAAAAGTGTTACTTTTAAGCTCTCTCGAGCTCTGTCCACTGACAGACATCTGAGCAAGGATCTTCTGTTCAGCTCCCCCTTGCTCAATCTACTATGGGATGCTGTGGGACGTTCTGTATGGCAAATGTGTTGCTGATTGGTCAATAAATAAATCACTGATTGGCCAGTGGCCAGGCAGGAAGTATAGGCAGGAAAAGGAGGAGAATAAAGCTGAGAAGTAGAAGGCTGAGAGAGAGACACTGCCAGCCACCGCAATGACAAACAGAATGTAAAGATGCCGGTAAGCCACAAGCCACGTGGCAAGGTATAGATTTATAGAAATGGATTAATTTAAGCTATAAGAAAAGTTAGCAAGAAGCCTGCCACAGCCATACAGTTTGTAACCAATATAAGTCTCTGTGTTTATTTGGTCGGGTCTGAGTGGCTGTGGGACTGGCAGGTGAGAGAGATTTGTCCTGACTGTGGGCCAGGCAGGAAAACTTTAGCTTCAATGGGATATCTCAGTAAGGTTCTTCTGTGCATCAGTGAATGAAGTTCTTCACAGCCAAAACTCTTTTGAGAACATGATTTATTTGGGAAGGATGAATACAGGAGAGTAGCTGCCTCTACCAAGGTGAATAGAACAGCTCACAACTGACCAGGCAGGATGGTTTCAAAGGATGTCCTGGGGGCAGAGTCAACCCATGATGGGTTAGTTGTTTCTTTGTTTGTTTTTTCTGCACAGGGATTAGCCATGTGGGCTAGGGACAGAGATGGCCCCAATTTAAGGGCCAAACTGTGTTTACTTCACTATCCTTTCTTGGCTTTTTAATACTACCTCTAAGTCCAGGGCTCATTTCTTTCACTGACTCTGATTCTAGGAACCAAGAGTGTTATTTTGGCACTAGATTCAGAGTCAGAACATATATTCTCAGTTCTGTGTTTGGAGATGAAGTGTTCAATTCTCTGGCTCAGATCTCAAACATAAGCTGTAATTCTTTTCCTGGTAATGAGCTTTAGGGCCAGGATTCTACTGTCTTACTCTGTGATTGGTTGGTTTCAAAAGTCAGTTCACCAGGGGCAGAGATGGCTGTGATTTGATCCAAACTGTGTTTCTTTCACTAGCTTTATCTGAGCCATCTTTTCCTTATTCTGGGCTCCAGGGTCAAAGTGGGTTTCTTTAGCTAGCTTTTATCCCCTACATTCCCCCCTTTTTTGTTTAGAAATAAGCCACTGGGTGTTGCAAAGGGTAATAAGCAGCTGGGACTTGGAAAGGGTAATAAGTAATTAGGAGTTGGGAAGTGTAAATAAGCAGCTAGGGGCTGGAAAGGTGGGGGTAATCATTAAACTGTTTCCTACTGATTTGGGGCATCAAGGTTCTTGGAACAATCTTGATCTTCCTTCTCAGGTTGTAAACAGGTTCAGCAGATCTGGCTTTGTCAATAGGGACCAGTAATCCTGTAATATTAAGTGGCTCAGAGTTTGGTTAGATATATTTTGGATCTGTTGTTGAAGAAATCTAACCAAGATGTTTATGAGGCAGGGTTCAATTAGTATGGCTAGGAAAAAGAAGAAAAGAGGGGACAAGAAAGGCAGCATCCATTTCCATATCTGACTATTAGTATTCCACTGTCTGGGGGCATCAAGCTGTTTTTTGTTTGAAGATTCATCTGGTATTGTTGGATCTTATCTTTCATTATCCCTGATTGTCTGACATAAAAGCAACACTCTTCCACAAGAAATAGACAAAGACCACCTCTTTCTGCTGTTTAATAAATCTAATCCTCTCTGAATTTGTAATACTACAATGGCCAGTGAGTTTATCAGTTCCTGAAGAATAAGGATGGTCTGAGCTACGCTTTGGAAATCTTGGATGAATTATGAGGAAAGCTGATGGTAAATATCTAGGGGTATAATCAGTCCTGCTATTCCAGTGGCTGTACCTGCACTTATGCCCAGGGCTGCTAGAAAGAGTATTATTTGAATGGCTCATTTGTCATGCCTTGTTGCTATGAACTTGTTGGGAATTGGCAAGGGCTCTTCACCAGTTACCGCCCCTAATTTACAAAACAGTAATACCAGGGTACGAGTCCCAGACCACCTAGCAGGTAAACAGTGATAAACATGAGTACCAAAGAGAATAGAGGCATTGTGAATGCTTGGACATAATGACTTGGTGTTAGTACCAAGGGTAATAGTATTATTGCAGTCTGCAGAATCCAGAGTACACAAAAACATATTCCTGAGGACTTAAAGCAGTCTGTAATGCAAAAGAGAGGAATGCGAGAGAGATTTGTGGCAGTAGAGACATTTGGCTTGAAGGAATTAACAAATGGTAAGGTGAGAGAATCTAATAGGACAATGGGTGAGGCCACAAATGGTGAATGAGCGTTTGACCCTGGAGGGACACATAACCAACATTCTCCAAAGCTGTCAGGCTGAGCATCATTGTACAACTGATATACGGTAGTTAGGATCTGAAAAAAGAGATAGTGTAACAAGGAGGTTGAATAAGCATCCTCAAATAAGGCTGACATTTGGGATGTGAGAGGGTAAAAATGTGCACACCATATCTAATTTACACTTTCTGCTTGATACTGCAGGGCAAGAATGTGAATTCTTAGCTGCCTGCTTTAGCTGCCTTGTCTGACACTTGTTTCAATGCCCCTTTTATGGGGTACTTGTACTGCTCTGGAACTAAGGGCCAAATTAAAACCTTTTCTAATTTCACTTAGATATGGTCTATTATCAAAACAACAGAAAAGCAATGATACACATCTATGAAAATTTACACCAGAATTCATTATTTCATGTATTTGAAGGGAAGTATGAAATCTAAAAGGGTTACATTATCATTTAAATTTATAGGTCTTTGTCCATACTTTTTCTTAGAGCTGAGGATCGAACCCAGGGACTTGTGCCTGCTAGGCAAGTGCTCTACCACTGAGCTGAATCCCCAATCCCTCTTTTGTCCATATTATTTGACAGGTGTAAACAAAATAAAGAGATATTATAATGCTTGAACATATTGACACATTTTAATTTTTTTCCAAAATAATTAATCATGTGTAATTGAATGTAAGTATGTTGGATGAAGATCATACCAATTCATATATATTCAGATTTCCTTTGATATGAGTTCTTTTCAGATCCTCAAAGTCTAATGTTATATCCAAAGGCTTTAAGAGACTAATTACACACTAAAAGATTTACAGTAACAAGGTTGTTCTGTGTTGTGACTAGGCATTACCACTTTGATTATATTCATAGGATTTCTCTCCAACATGTGTTCTTTAATACACTTGAAGATGACTGGGCTGTGCAAAGGCATTACCACACTGTTTATATTCATAGGGTTTTCCTAAATTATGTATTCTTTCATGCAATTGAAGAGCATTATGATGAACAAAGGCTTTCCCACACTGATTACATTCATAGGGTTTCTCTCCAGTATGTGTTCTTTCATGCCTTTGAAGAACACTGTTTTGAGCAAAGGCTTTACCACACTGATTACATTCATAGGGCATCTCTCCTGTATGTGTTCTTCTATGAACTTGAAGATTATGAGGCTGTGTAAAAGGCTCTATGACGTTGATTAAATTCATAGGGTTTCTCTTCAGTAGGTGTTCTTTTATGCCTTTGAAGATCACTATAACATGCAAAAGCTTTACCACATTGTTTTCATTCATAGGGCTTTTCTCCCATATGTGTTATTTCATGCAATTGAAGAGCATTGTGATGAGCATAGGCTTTACCACACTGATTACATTAATAGGGTTTCTCTCCAGTATGTGTTCTTTTATGCCTTTGAAGAGTATTGTTTTGAGCAAAGGCTTTATCACATTGATTACATTCATACGATTTCTCTCCAGTATGTGTTCTTTCATGCAATCGAAGAACTCTATGACAAGCAAAGGCCTTCCCACACTGATGACATTCATAGGGTTTCTCTCCAGTATGTGTTCTTTTATGTACTTGAAGATTGTGGGGCTGTGTAAAGGCTTTACCACATTGATTACATTTATAGGGTTTCTCACCAGTATGTGTTCTTTTATGTACTTGAAGATGACTGGACTGTAAAAAAGCTTTACCACATTGTTTACATCCATAGGATTTTTCTCCCATATGTGTTCTTTCATGCCTTTGAAGAGCACTGTGTCGTGCAAAGGCTTTACCACATTGATTACATTCATATGGTTTCTTTCCAGTATGTGTTCTTTTATGTACTTGAAGGTGACTGGACTGTGTAAAGGCTTTACCACATTGATTACATTCACAGGGTTTCTCTCCCAGATGTGTTATTCTATGCAATTGAAGAACTTTCCAATGAGCAAAGGCTTTCCCACATTGATTATATCCATAAGGTTTTTTAACAGTATGTGTAGTTTCATGCCTTTGAAGATGACTGTGTTGTGTAAATGTTTTACCACATTGATTATATTCATAGGATTTCTCTCCAGTGTGAGTTTTTTCATGCCTTTGAGGAAGACTACATGCAAAGGCTTTACCACTCTCAGTATATTCATGTGACTTCTCTGTAGTATGACTTCTTTCATGCCTGCAAGAATAATTGAATAATTTAAAAGCTTTACCACATTCATTACATTGTTGACTCTTTACATCTGCATGAATTAATTTTACAATTGGTCTTAATATGTAGAGAACTGAGATCTTAATGTTTTAGCATGTTGTTTACACTCACATTGTTCCCCTGCATTAAGGATGGCTTTGCATATTTGAATATGCCTGTCATGGTAAGAGCCTTTATGACCTGGCTCATATTTTTGGCATCATTTTTCTCTGAGTTTTTTTTCACATATTTGAAGAGAGCTGGGAGAATTTGGACATTTACCTCACTTATTCCACTGATAAATTTTCCTATACTGTGAGTCATGCTACATGTTCAAAGTTAACCAGGACAAACAGAAGCATGTACACAGATAGTCCTAGTACCCACAGGCCTTTTCTGTGGTGTATTTGTTGATCTATTCTTAATGAACCTGGAAAACCAATTGTTTGTAAACTTGAATCACATTCAACAAGTTTACTCAACATGGGACTACTACATATCTTCTAATTGTTCTGAAATTGAAAGATGGACATTGTTTCTTCCCATATCCTTATGTTCATAGAACTGGTATCCAGAGTGACATATGATATAACTATTAAAGAAAGAATAAAAAACAAGAATATTTCCACATTTCATCTACAGTTGGACTTTCTGTTCCTCATCAATATGTGGTATAGGGAATAATGTTTCTCTACAACAACTCCCCCCTCCCCTTAAGTCTTGACTCTATCTACCCAGTTAACTAAAATCAGAAAAGACAGAACACCTATGTGAGTAAATATTCTATGGACTATTTGCTTATTACAAGGTTTTGTGTATATTCTTATCACATATTCAATGAGTATATCTTTTGTAATATGAAAACTATGAAACTAAATGGATTGTCAGTTGTACAGCATAGCTTTGAGGAAGCTATTATTCAAACGATGATTTCTGCTAAGGCATTTTTTTCTTCCTTCTTAAAAGAATGACTTGCAAACATAATTCACTTACATACCATTGAGGTACATGTGTTTATGTGCATTTAATTATCATTGATGCACTTTAAACTGTGATTATTTACACTGCTTCATTTCACTAAAGCTTCCAGATAAATTATATATATCTAGAGGCCCATTTCTATCAGCTTTTACATGAAAATTACCTTCCATGTTTTTGAGAACTTTGACAATGTTCTTCAACTTCAAGATCATCCCAATTGTAGCCTAAAATATAGGACAAGAAAAATGTATGAAATATTACAGGAAACTGAAAAATTTACATTACTATCTGCAGTGATGGTTAGAACCAAATTTGATTTATTCATTTCATTCTTTCTCATTCTCAATCAAAATTGCAGAAGAGCATCAATAACCAAGAAACTGTTGTCCCCTTATTTAAAATGTGAAGGAAAATTTATAGTATTACCTGTAGCTGTGAAGTTTATATAGGTCTCCATCATCACATCTTTGCAGAGATTCTTCTGTGAAAGATCCATCAATGCCCATTCTTCCTGAGTGATGTCGACATGCACATCATTATAGGTCACTGCATTCTAAAATATGCCATACATAAATATGTCATCCGTATGAATAAAACAAAAGGCATGATACATCATTGTAAATGTGTGCTTCTTTGACAAATAGCCACATAATTCTGGAGACTGCTACACATATTCTATAACTCAGACATTATAGTGAAATCATCAAGTTACTTCACAATGAAACTGAATAGGATATTTACATCTATTATTTCTGAATGCTTTGAATTGAATATCATCTTGCAAGAGAAATGTCTATTAACAGAGATAGAGAAACAAGCAAACATTTCCACAATACTGAGCACACATCAGAGAAATTGCATGAACCATTACTACTACAAAGAAGATTTGTAAGCTGGGTGTAATGGCTCATGCCTTTAATCCCAGAACTTAGAGGGTAGAGGCAGGTATATGTGCTTCTGAGTTGAAAGTTAGCCTAGTCTATGTAGTTAGTTATAGAAAAGCAAGAAGTAAATATTAGAGACCCATCTGCACTGTAAACTTCCAACAAATAAACAAAAAGATAAGATGAACTCAGAGATTGTTTTACTGAAGTTCCTATAGAGTTAAGCATTCACTCTAGTTCTGTATTCATCTTCTAGATTTGAATTACTCCAGTTTAAACTGTACTTTAATAAATCTTACTAAAAGGAACTGTGCATTTAAGCAGTTATTAAATATAAAGATGATAATATTAGAAATATGAATATTGTTCATAAATAATCAACACAGGGAAGAAGAGAAGGCTCAGAAGTTAAGAGCTCTTACTGTTCCTGTATATAGAGGGGTTCAATTGCCAGTACTTATAGGGAGAATCACACAACTGTTCATTATTCCAAGCTTGTGGGTTCTAAGATTCTCTTGGGTCTACTGTGAGGACCAAACATACATTTGGTGGATATCTGTTTATACAGAAAAATGAATCATATTCACTAATAAACATCAAAACAAATACAACAAGCAAGAAGAATGCCACATATTTGTAATCTAATGCCTCAGAATGCCCAGGCACTATTACTGTCATGAATACTGCATCCTTGAAGTGAATGATATCCTCTGAAAATTTCAAAATTCAAGATGGTGGGTAAAGCTCAGCAAAACAACATTTGCTTGACATGTACAAAAACATATACTCTAGGCCCATCACACAAAATATGTATATAAAAATCCTTGAATGTTGGCCAATCTTTAATCTCAGTACGTGGGAGAAAAGGTCAGGTGAATCTGTGAGTTGGAGGCATACCTAGGTCTACAGAGCTACATTTAGAATAGTCAGGGCTACTCAGACAAAGTTTGTCTTCAGGAACAAAAATAAAAACTACAGAATTAAAAAAAATCAGGGTAGCAAAAATGGCTTAGCATTGAATATCAGTTTCTTAAATTGTATCTTATCTAATTTAGTGACACTGTATATACTGGTGGTGAAGTCATGACAGCACAAGAAGGAAGTTGGGTGATTCATTTCAACTGCAACTTAGTAGAAACAGAAAAGGAAATGGGTTGAGGCTATCACAACCACCAATGAGATATTTCATCCAGAGAGATTCCTCCTACTAAAGGTTCAAATGGCAACCCAAAGAATGTCACCAAGGAGAGACACATGTTCACATTCCTCATCCTATGTGGGAACTTTTCATTCAGTTGATTAGATCCTGACCCAGGTCACTATAGGCTCAGAGTCATTCATGAAAAAAAGAGCATTTAGTCACTTCAATGGTGCTCATAGTCTGCAACAGCCCCTACACTGTTCAATACCCAAAATCTCTTTCAACACTAAAGACCAGTTCTTGACTGTGTCATTTTATAAAAACGAAGAACATGTTAAATCTTTCCAACATACAAATGGCACAGAAAACCCATTATCACTTCAAAGAGGAATTGAGACATAGTGAGGAAAGACAAAGGGAAGACTAAAACCAGGCAGGACAACAATCAAATCTAGTAGTTCTGTGTCAGACACATGTTTCATTTTCAAAGAGTTTAGATTTCTATCTCCCCACAACTTCCCATTCATCTCTGTCTTTGCAGCTAGTTCTCCATGAAAGATGTCTGATAGCTTATGTATCTCAACATCTTATGGCCTCAAAATACAACCAAGATGATAGAAGTCCTTAAAAAGAAAATGAATAAATCTCAAGTAAATTTATGAAAGCACAAATAAACTATTGGAGTAAATAAATAAACAACTTAAATAAAGCCAATATAAAATAAACAAATAGTTGAAGGAAACAAATAAAACTGTTTAAGGCCTGAAATGGAAGTAGAAACAGTAAAGAAAACAGAAACTGAGGCTATTCCAGAAACGAAAAGTTTAGGACTAAAAATAGGAAGTACAGAGGCAAGTTTCACCAATAAAATAGAGAAATGGAAGAAAGAATATCAGGCACCAAGGATACAATAGAAGAAATGGACACATCAGTCAAAGAAATTGTTCAATATAAAAATTTCTTGACACAAAACAATCAGGTAATCTGGGACATCATGTTTCAGGGACTATATGGGTCCAGCTCCTCAATAGTCTCATCCCAGGGTCCAGAAAGAATCTATAGCCAGTGGGTAACTTAATCTTTGATGACAGGAAATGAATCTATGTAAACAAAAGTTTTCATTCCATACACTTTATTCTTCTGAGTCAATTTTTGTCTGTACTGCTTCTATTCTGCTCTCTCATCTAGCATCTTTCTTGCCTGATTTATATCTACATTTATGTGCTGTCACCTCTAAGTTCTATCTTAATTCTCTCATCTTACCTCTGCCCCATCTAGGTTCTCATTCAGCTAGTTCTTTTCTACATTAGCTCCTCTCCATCTCCTTCATCTTGTTCTTCCCCAACTGGTTCTTCCTCACATTCCATCTTATTCCTCTATTATTCCCTTCTAGACCTTCAATCTAATTCTTTTACATTTCAGTTCATTCCTCTCTAGTTCTTCTATTCTCTTCTCTCTTCTCTGTCTCATCCCACTCTGGAAATAAAACTGTCCTTTTATCCCTTTGACCCTTATCTCTCCAAGATATCACTGTTCCTGCTGTTTCTGGCAAGTGTGCTCAGACATTAGACAACTTGGCTTGGCAACTTCCATCACAGCTAGATGTCCCTTAAGTAGGAAACCTTTAGTTCTGAGTTAATTGTTAAGGGTGGATCTAAAACTAAAGATAAGACCTTAGAAAGGAGAAAGTTAAACTTAATCAGCACACCCACCTGGTCTCCTCAAACAGATATTTTGGATGCTTAAGTCTGTTCTTAGAAAGTACAGAGCTATCTCTGATAAGATGCTTCTGTGCTTCTGGGGATGGTCCTGGCTGGATTCTGCTAATGATGATAATGACAGAGGGCCTAACATTCAGGGTTCTGGCTAAGTTGCAGCACAGAAATTTATCTAAATATTCCTTTAGTAGAGAGAAAATTGTACCTAATGAGTGGTGAAAAAACTACAAAAGCACACGATAAATTCATAGCAAGAAACAGCTAATAATAAAAGACAATATTAACAAGACTCCTTGAGCCTCAGCCTCATCTTGTTCCATGTATTGGCCTGCCATAATCAACTGAAACCCTACCTCATATATTTTGAAGGCTTGCAGCAGTTATGCCAAGACCAAACCTATGAATGACAAAAATAGAGGAAAGAGATAAAACCCAGCTCCAATGTCCTCTAAATACTTTTAATAAAATTGTTTAATATTTTTTTCCTAATTTAAAAGATGTGTTGATGAAGGTATAAAGAAGCATGCAAAACACCAAATAGATTGGGCAAGAAGAAAAAGTCCACTTGTCACATAATATACCAAATCACTAATCATACAGAACAAAGAAAAAATATTAAAAGCTGAAAAAAACAAAAATGAGTAGCCTATAAAGGAAGACCTATGAGAATTACACCTCCCTTGTCAGTGGAGATTCTAAAATTCCTAAGGCCTTGGACACATGTAATGCAGGCTCTAAGTAATCACAGATGCCATCCCAGATTACTATATCTAGAAAATTTTCAATCATCGTAAATGGAGAAAGTAAGATATTTCATAATAAAGTCAAATTTAAAAAACATCTTTGTACAAATCCAGCCTTACAGGAGGTTTTTAGAAGAAAATACACAACCTAAGGAAGATAACTACACATATGAAAGCACAGTAAATAAATATCACATCATCAAAATCAAAAGAAGAGAAACACACAACATTAACACAAACACAAACTAACATACTCTCATACACATACCATCATCATCATAAATAACAACAACAAAAACAACCAATTAAAAGTTATAAATAATAATTATTTCAGATATCTCTCAATATTAAACGGCTTAGTTCCTCAGTGAAGACACAGATTAACAGTACAGATTCACAAGCAATCAATCCTTCCACTGCATAAAAGAAACACTTCAACATCAAAGATGGAGATAACCAAAAGTTAAAGGCTGGGAAAAAACATATTTAAAGAAATTGAAACTAAAGAGCAGGCTAGTGTACCCATTTATTATGAACCAAAATAGACTTCACACAAAAATTCATCAAAAGTGGTGTGGATGAATACTCCTTAGTCATCAAATATGACATTTCAACTATTAATATCTATGCCCCAAACACAAGGTGACCCACTTTTGTAAAAGAAATACTTCTACAGATTAAATGACACATTGACTCTCACACAGTGTTTGACAGTGGTAGACTACAATACCTCACCCTCACCAATGGACAGATCATCCAGACAATAACCAAATGGAGAAATATTGGAGATTACAGATTTTATAAACCAAATGAATCGTACATACTACAGAACATTCTACCCAAAGAAAAAGAATACACCTTCTTCTCAGTACCACATGGAATTTCTCCATAGCTGGTGACACATTTGGACATAACTGAAGTCTCAACAGATGCAAGAAAATTGAAATAACTCCTTGCATCTAGGTAGATTGAAAAAATTAAAGAAAAAGCTTAAAAATTTATAAAAACTGAACAACACTCTACTGAAGAAAATGGGTTAAGACAGAAATAAAGAAGGAAATTAAAAAGTTTATAGAATTCAATAAAAATAATTACACAAGCTCTCCAAATTTAGAGGACACAATGAAATTGATAATGAGGAAACTGTATAGAACTGAGTTTCTCCATAAAAAATGAAAAATACTTCACACTAGCAACTTAACAGCACACATGAAAGTACAAGAACAAAAAGAATAAGTATACCCAAGAAGAGTAGACATGAAGAAAGTATCAAATAAATATTAAAATTAATCATATAGAAAGAAAGAATAATACAAGGAATCAGTGAAACACAGATTTGGTTCTTTGAGGAACTCAATAAGACAGACAAACACTTATCCAAACTACCTAAGAGAAAATTAATCCTAATTAATAAAATCAAAAGTGAAAGGGGGCCCATAACAACAGACAATGGGGAAAGCCAGAGACTAGTTCAAGGGCTGCAAATGATTGGGACAGGTGACACACCTTGAAGAACTCTTTCAGCTCCACAGATATTTGAGATACACAAGACAAGAGTTGGGTTGATGCACAGGGCCTATGAGCTTGTGCAGCCTCACCTTGTTGCCTCTCTGGGCCAAGCCAACAGATCACCTCCTCTCCCTGAGGATGGAAATTCCTCCAGTCCTCTCCTCACAAGCACAGTAATCTCCAGATGTAACCCCAGGCAAGTCCCTTTCAGACACACTCATAGAACATGCTCTAAGACATTCCCCCTCTCTGGAAATGCCCTTCCAGACATTATTTTTAGCCTGATGCAGAGGAACTGGAACTCCTATGAGGACTTCAGTTTTAAAGAAAGAGGCAGAAGCTGGGGGATGGTGGCACTTGCCTTTAATTCCAGCACTTGGGAGGCTGAGGAAGGTGGACATCTGTGAGTTCAAAGCCTGCCTAGTGTAGAGAGTGTGAGATCCAGGAAAGGCACAAAGCTACACAGAGAAACCCTGTCTCAGAAAAAAGGCAGAATGGAGAGTGTGTGGCCACTAAACTGGAGAGCTGCTCTAAGATCAAGGCCAGTGGAGACAGAAGGACAGCCCATTTACTGCATCCATAGGCTGTGGAAGAGGAGAACTGGACCTCCAGAGCAGGAATATACAGAAGCTAGGAACCCAAAGTCAAATCTGACAAAGTAGACAGACCCTGAGCCCTGCATAGAGATCTCAGGTGAAGGAGAAAACATGGCCAGTACACATTCTAACTTAGAAGGTTTGGGTGGACCTAATGAGATTCTCTCCCTAGACCAAATACTACAGGAAACTAATGAGGGGGGGAATTTTTTCCACAAGGATAATTCTCCTAGTTGGTTATCCAAAAAAAAAAAGTGGTCTGCCATGAAATCATATAAAGAGAAGAAATACCAAATGGACTCAGTAGCTCATATATATTTATGAGCATAGACATATAAATATATATATATATATATATATACATATATATATGCAATAGTAATAGCAAAATATAAACAACTAATTTAATACAGAGTAAGTGAAGGTATGTAGCAGACTTTCTTTTGAGCAACCAACCTGCTCCCAAATCATGGCACAAAGACTTTTTATTAGTTATGAACGTTTCCTATTGGGCTGGAGAGATGGCTCAGAGGTTAAGAGCACTGGCTGCTCTTTCAGATCCTGAGTTCAATTCCCAGCAACCACATGGTGGCTCACAACCATCTATAATGGCATCTGGTGCCCTCCTCTGGCTTGCGGGCAAACATGAAGGCAGAACACTGTATATATAATAAATAAATTATAAAAACGAACAAATGAATGTTTCATATCACACGGATTATGGCACAATATGTGTATTCTGTCCTATCTACCCATCCAAAACATGCACACCTGAGAAATCTCTGCAGATCAGAAATTCCCTTTGTCCCCTGGAAATAAACTTCACCATATCACACTATTGTGGCTGGTGGTAGCAGAAAGTTAGAAGCATTCAAATCATGTATTGCTGAAAGATGATCCACATCACCATCTTTACTACCAGTTTCTAAATCATTTGTAACATTTATAAGACAAACGAAAAAGTGGAGTGCAATGTTCAGAACTTCTAGAAACTAGAAGTTTTCCAACTGCACACAAAAGGCTTGCCTTTGTGTGCAACTAGACAGTGATATTTCAAGCATCATATTCTCCTTCAGATTCTCCCCATACCCAGGAAATCCATACACAGGGAGGCTCAGAAGACAAGGACTACTGCTCAGATCACTACATAGATGAATAGAACCACAGTCTGGCTCATGGTCCATCCAAGTCCCAGCAGAAATGACAGCTCAGCAGACCTGCTCTGAACATGCCACACTCACCATGGCATGTCTTGTGGACTTCCTTACAGCTCCCTAGAGCAGAAGCAGAGGAGAATCCTGGGAAGAACCTAGAAGCTACCTCCTGCTG
The DNA here is from genome assembly GCF_949786415.1 of Peromyscus eremicus. Taxonomy (NCBI): domain Eukaryota; kingdom Metazoa; phylum Chordata; class Mammalia; order Rodentia; family Cricetidae; genus Peromyscus; species Peromyscus eremicus. The sequence goes on from NW_026734288.1 coordinate 6,303,475, forward strand.
ATGTTCCTGATTGTTAACCCTCCCTGGAGTCCCTCATCAGCTAGGACAACTAAGCTAGGCCGCAGGAAATTAACAGTTTCCCTAACAGATGAGAAGAGATCAAAGGACTCAGAGAGAAAAAAATCCTTCCAGGTAGTTCCTTCCACACTATAGTTGGACAGGACACCAGGGGATTTGGTAGTTTAGCAAAATCCTCCAATCTCACAGAGCATTTCCTGTTCCTATTCCAAGGCTCAGGGTCCTATGTGTGCACATTCCATTACACACTCAATGTCCAGTGCAGATAACCTTTTGTTTCATAGCTAGGAAGTCCTGCAACCAAACACAGGTCACATTCAAACAGGAAGTTGTTAAACGAAAAGAGTCAATGGATGAATGAAGGGTCTATGGGAGGGGTTGGAGGCAGGGCAGTGATAGATAATAATGTAAATATAATCTCAAATAATTCTGTTAAAAAGTTGAAACAGGCTTTATGTGATCCAGTGACTAAGGATTTGTATTAAAGTACACCAAGTACTACTCATACCATTTCTCTTGGAGTATATTTCTTAAACCTGGAAAACACAGTCATGTTAGGCAGGGACACACCATTTTTATCAAATTCTACTACTTAAGTTCAACTGGTGTAACTACTCTAATTTGGTTTCACAAACATTCAGTTCTTTATCCATACTCTTGATTGCCTGGGCAGTGGACCCAAGAAATGGCCAGTCAGAACATTTATTGATCCTGTAACATTGATTACTGCACTACTCACTACTAAGGTCAACTACTATCACAGCAGGAAAGTTTTCACCCCCTTTCTTGCTCATTCCTCTTTCTGCTCTGACTATACCTGCTTGACAGCTGGTCAGTGAACTCAATTCTTACACAAGCCCTACTTAATTTGTAAATTCACAATAAAATCTAGAGGAGTTGGAGGATACTCATTCACTGGTCTATTTTTCCTTCCCACCGACCAGTCAAGGCCCAACCTGGAAGGAGTTGCAGGACTATCTTTCCAGCACTGGGAGACAGAGACAGAATTAAGTGTCCAAAGCAATCTCATTTATATAATGTAAGGCAAGCCTGAGCTACAGGAGATATTGACCTGAACCAATGGTTCACAACCTTCCTAATGCTGTGACTCTTTAGTATAGTTTCTCATGATGTGGTGACACCCAAACTATAAAATTATTTGCACTGTTAATTCATAACTGTATTTTTGTTCCTGTTATGAATTATTATATAAATATCTGCACTTCCTGACAGTCTTTGACCAGTCCTGTGATAGGGTCACTTGATCCCTTAAAGGGAGCCATGATCTCCAAAGTTGAGAAGCACTGATATAAATAAATTCATAAACAAACAGCAGGAAAAAAATGGAAAAAAAGTTAAACTGGGAAACAGAAAAAAACGATTAGTAATGCAATAAAAGAAAATGAGCTGGGCATTGGTGGCACATGCCTTTAATCCCAGCACTCGGGAGGCAGAGGCAGGAAGATCTCTGTGAGTTTGAGGCCAGCCTGGTCTCCAAAGCGAGTTCCAGGAAAGGCGCAAAGCAACACAGAGAAACCTTGTCTCAAAAAACCAAAAAAAAAAAAAAAAGAAAATGAATATTAAAAATAATACCAATAATTGATGTTTTAAAATGATAAAAACAATTGAAAGCATATGTGGTTATACTGACTTTGAAATGGATTAGGCACCTCCAAGGTAGAGTGAATATCATTAAAATGAGACTGTATGATTTTGTCCCATGTAAAATGTTAGCCACTGACTGCTATAAGCTAACAGAAAATGGCCTGTATCTCAATCCTCTCAGATGATTTAACTATGTCAATCAGAATTGAACATATCTGCATAGGAGAGTTCCCTAATTGGAAAATGAATACTTAGTAGTTCAAGCTATCCTCCATAAACTGTACACCAGCCAATAGTGTGTGACTTCATTCACATGGAAGGAATTAATACATGCAGGGAAATTACAGAGAAAGTCATTCACCACACCCCATCAGTCCTTCTTTGTAATGGAGACCCTGCAGCTTACTGCACTCAACTTAAGTCTGTGATCAATCTATTGCCTAGTCTAATGCCCCTGCAGTGTACTCAGTGTCCCATTCCCCTGCCTGCAGGCCCCACCCCTTTCTGAAGGCCAATTCCACTCTTCTTCCTCTTCTAGTCTGAAGGAAGAAGCCATTTTCCACACACATTTCCTTTCCCTGTTGTGCAGTGGACAATTCACTATGTGACTCAAACTGGTAATTTTAGAACTCTATGGTGGTACAGACATGTAAACCAAAATTTATGGTGATGAGTCAGGAGATAATAAAGACAATGCTCTGTGGGGCTACAGACAGGGTTCAAGTCTACCTCAACCAATGTAGGAGACCTTGACTTAAAACTGCTTTTCAAAAGGACTGGAAATGCCTCTGTTCTAGAATTAATATAATTCCATGGCATACCAGGATTTAATGTTGGTTGTGACCCTGTTATGGTCTATTGAAAAGCATGTTAGAGGGGAGTTTTTCAATGGAAGAATGGGTCTTTCTCCTGATTGTAAACCAGGGTTGTCTCCCATGTTATGGAATGTAGCTGGTTAATCTTGGGGAACAAACATTTACATCTTATCATACTAAGGTCTAACCAGCGTGGTTAGCATACTACTTATCTTTGGGATATTTGTGATGCAGCCCTATCTTACCTAAAATTCTACTTTGTGACTTAATATCCCCTAAGAACTGTAAAGACCACATACCATCAATTCTATTACCATCAATTCTACTCTTCTATATCACAGTTTAGCATGGGAGTGGAACTTTACACAGGAAATACTGTTTACAAGCTCCTGAAATTAATTCCAGTTGGATTCTAAATCTTAATGTTAAATGTTCAAAGTGTAGAACTTCCGGAAGATAAGGGAGAAACCAGGCCTCTTTGACTTTGGAAATCTGTGTTCCATAGAAACAATACATGTGTGGTGCCAGCATTTCACAGTGATGTCAACAAGGACATTTCAACGCATAGTACTGCCCCCAATTCTCTTTACAGATTCAGCCAGCAGAGTGAATTTATTCAGAGGCAGCCAGCCAGCCTCAAGAATTTCAAAGACTATGCAAAACCATGCAGGACAACAAATATCTACACTGGAGCATGCAGGATGAGCGGGACCATGCTGGACAATGCTTGACAAGGAAAGAATAAGCTGAACTCTACATCTGACCACGTGCTCCCACCCAGCAAGAAGAGGACCCAACACACTGACTCCCATGACTCAAATGAGCATTCCTTTGAGTCCAGGGATGGCAGCCCCTCACTCACCATGTTGTGGTTTTCCAGCTTGGCCATGCTCTCTGCTCAGCTCCCTGCAGCAACACTCAAGCTGCACAGCAAACAGAACTAATGGAGACAGATTCTCTTCAAAGCCAATACTGAGGCAGGTAGCTGGAAGGACCCTGCAAAACTTCTGACTGGAAGGTAGCCTGGGTAGCCTAATTGTCTAGTGGGGCCTGACTGACTAGAGCATCCCCCACATGGTTACATTATGCTTAAAGACAACATCACAAAGATTCCTGATACTGCCTTCCACCCAAGACCCAGACCTTTTCTGAATGAGCAGAGATTTGCATTTCAATAGCACTTGCCCCTGGCTCCAATAGCCAACTATGTGATCTTCCTGCTCTCCATAGGAACTTCCTCTTCATTCTTCTGGACACAGTGGGGCTAGCTAGCTTGTGCAGCCCACTATACTGTGTGAGGAGGAGTGATTTCCTGCCATTCATATGGAATGGTACTCAGAACATTTACAACTAAAGAGAAATTTAAGCCCACAAAAGGAGATGTTTGTTAGTTGGCTTGGGCCCAAGCAGGTCTTGAAGGTACAAGAAAGCTACATGACGAATTTGCCCAAATGCCTATGGTCTCTATTTTTGTTACAATGCCTTCTGCTGTCAAGCATGCACCTATAGGCTCATGGGGTATTCACTGTGATTGGGTGACAGAGTAAGAGAAGACCTGGGTCAGTTGATGGTCCTGTACATTATGCAGGTACAACCCAGAAGTAGACAGTAACAGCATTTCATCCCCATTTTTGGAAAGCCTAAAAGATATTGGTGAAGGGTGTAGGGGCCCCAAAAGAGCTTGACTACACAGCTGCCATGAAAGGATTAGGGCACCAGATACTGTTGCCATGACAGGCTTACTGGTAGACAACAACTGGATCCATAAATTGACATCATTCAAGGATCCACCCAAAGACAGGCCAGCAACTAATGGAAAATACCTGACATTCCAAACATTACAAAAGAATAGATCAGTATTGCCAGATGTCTGTGTGAGGGTGTCTGACCCCACAGACCTTGAGCTACTGACAGTTGTGATCTACCATTAGGGTGCTAGAAATTAAATCCAGATATTCTAGAAGAGGAGTCAGTGTTCTTTAACCACTGAGCCATCTTCCCAGCACTATCATTCAGTCCATTAACTACAATTCTAAATGGTGGCTTTAGAACTTGAGTTTACTTTCTCCTTCCTTGGTGATTGGAACATTGATATTTGTGTTTTCCTGTTAATCATCAATTTATTTAATATTGGAATTTAATAGATTAAAGAATGAATGCATACTAGATTGAATAAATAGGTAGCATTCCACTAAGTAACAAGTACCTAGCAACTTGATCTAAACAAATAACCTAATCTTGCCATGTATCTAAGGGCTATTATTATTTCATAAATTTTTCATCAGAAATAACATCCAACCTGATGTTTCAGTGTTCCCATGTTCTTTAGCTTTATACAATATTAAAGGTATTTTCTGCAAATGTATATGGCCTGGTACTGAAGTATTTGCTAAGAATATTTCAGATGTGTAGAATATAAATTGAAAATTAGAACTTAAAAGTATAGAAATTGAATTGACTTGGAACCACAGTGTTCTCCAGAGTAACAGAACTTATGGAATGAATCTCTCTGTCTCTCTGTCTCTCTGTCTCTCTTTCTGTATCTCTTTTTCCCTACCTGCCTATCTATCCATGTATCATTCTATCAATATCTCTGTGTGCATATATACTTATACATATATATGTACATACATACACACATAGATATTCATATGGGGATTAATTGGAATGCCTTACAAGCTGCAGCTAAAAAATTGCAAGGTATGAATGGAAAGTTGATAAATCTAGTAGCTGTTCAATCTCATGAGACTGGGTAGCTCAGTATTTTTTTTTTGCTGTACTCCTAAGAAAGTAAGCTTCAATGCCAGTTAAAGAATGGATGTGCTGTCAAGGTGAGGTAAAACAGACAAAGAATTAATACATATCTTTCCTTTTTTTTGTCTGTCCAGCAGGTGTGATCCAAATTAAAGGTGTGTCTTCCAGCTTCAAATTTGGGTCTAAAGGTGTGTGTCATCTAGCCTCAGGATCTGGGTCAAACACATTGTTGTCTTCTTGCCTCAAGGTCCAGATCACAATTGTGCCCTGTATTTCTGAATCATAGTTCATTGCAGATATAGTCAATTGAGTTGACAACTAAGAATAGTGATCACATTCCACAACTTATCAACTTGACACAATCATATCTCCTTATGTCATGATTAGTTTACAAATGAAAAAAGCCGGGCGGTGGTGGCACACGCCTTTAATCCCAGCACTCAGGAGGCAGAGCCAGGCGGATCTCTGTGAGTTCGAGGCCAGCCTGGGCTACCAAGTGAGTTCCAGGAAAAGGCGCAAAGCTACACAGAGAAACCCTGTCTCGAAAAAACCAAAAAAAAAAAAAAAAACAAAAAAAAAATACAAATAAAAAAAATAACAAGGTCATAATTATGCCTAAACATAACACAACTGTCCCACATAAAATCAGAAATGCATTATGTATTTAGCATAGTAGCAATGACCCTTGTGGACAACTCTCTAATATCTCAAACTTACATTTGCTAACTGTGACGGCAATACAGACTCCATCTTAGGAAAAGGCCACCACCTTAGACTACCTACTGTACTCAGTTACAGGAAGGATCTCAGGAATGTGCCATGACAATTTGAACAGATACCATGCAATTTGCTTCTGTAGACATTCTGTCTGTGATTTACGGTCCTTTAAGCTATCCAGATAATCCTACTGAGTAGGCCAGATAATCCTGCTCAGCAAGTTGTGGTTCCCCAGCAAAAAGTCTAACCCAATGGTTTCAAATGTGCTTTCATGCTCAAAATCTAGACCAATAGTTTCAAAAAATCACCTTGCCCCATATCCCTTCTACCCAATCCCAAGTTGCCAAAGCGTATATTTCCCAGATTTTGATTTTCCCCTAAGAAAACTGTCTACCTCTGGGCTCACTGCTGCTGCCACATTTCCCTTCAGCAGGAGTGTGAAAGCACCAGATTCAAACCTGATAACACAAGGACCCTTATGTGTTTGTATCAGAAACTGGCTCCTTGGTGGTCTCTGTTGTTTGTTTGTTTGGTTGATTGATTGGTTTGTTCTTTTGTGGTTTTTTGAGACAGGGTTTCTCTCTGTATAGTTTTTGTGACTGTCCTGGATCTCACTCTGTAGAGCCTCAAACTCACTGAGATCCATCTGACTCTGCCTCCCAAGTACTGGATCAAAGGCATGCACCACCACCACCTGGGTATGATATTCTCTTAATTGATGTTGTAACGTATTATAAGTATACTGAAAGAACATAAAATTTTCTGTACAAAGGCATTACTAACAAAGTACAACACAAACATTCATTTAGTTATAATCCTCATTTCTGCAACTGGTCACATGACCTTAGATGGTATTTAGAACTATCTTTCTTTAGCACCCATTCTGTATTTCTTCCACCCTCTGTAAGCACTTCAGTACATCTGGTTCTTTTCCTGGAAGAGTGACCCATATCTTCATTCCTGATGGATCTGTGCCCTTTGTCATCCTTCCTGGATTAGATTGTTGTAGTTTCCCAATGCCTTTAATCACAGGGCACAGTAGCACCAAGAGATGCCCCAAAGCATCTCCTGCACTCCAGACATAATCCTTCTTTCCTTCATTGTGGAGAGACAGTCCAATTTCTCTATGGTAATATGGATATATTGCCCATCCTGAAGATGTTATTTCTTTCTCAGTCTGTTGTTTTAAGGGCATTTGAAGCTCAAAATAACCAGGGGTCAGTCTGAGTTTCCAGCTCAATGGAAAGTTTGTTGGGCCTCCTGGCAGGAGCACAACAGCCTCTGAACAAAAACTTCTAGGGCAGAAAAACTGAGTGTTGCAGAAACAGGCAGCAAAACTGTCCTAGTCAGTCACTAGGGGCAATAGTGAGTGGAACTATCCCCTTTACCAGCCCTTGATTACTGGACACATGGATCCTGGCTATAGGAGAAAATGTACCATATATTGGATACTGATTCAGAGCATACACTGCCTCCTGGAGAACCTTGCCCCAGCCCTCAAGATGCTGCCACCTAATTGGTGCTGTAACAGTATCTTCAACAGACCAAAGTCCACTCCATCTTTCTATCTCGCCAGCTTCTTCAGGATCCTGGGGAGTAAGGTAAAAACAGTGGATTGAGTGTGCATGGGCCCACTGTAGTGTTTCTCTGGGAGTGTAGTGAGTTCCTTGGTCTGAAACAGGACTCTGGAATAACATGTCGGTGGGTAAAACATTCTGTAAATCCATTGATGGTATTTTGTGAAGCATTACATGTAGGAAAAGCAAATCCATAATCAGAATAAGTTTCTACTCCAGTAAGGACAAAGAGTTGTCCTTTTTACAGAGGAAGTGGTCCAATGTACTCAACCTGCCACAAGGTTGCTGACTGGTCACGCCAGGGAATGGTGCCATATCTGGGGCTCAGTGTTGATCTTTGATGTATTGTTGTTGGATGATCTGGCACTCAGCAGCAGGTGTACCCAGGACACCCTAGGTGAGTGGAAGACCATGTTGTTGAGCCCATGCATAGTTCCCATTTGTGCCATCATGGCCACTTTGGTCATGGGCTCATTGGGCATTGACAGGAATGGCTGAGGGGAGAAGCTGACTGTTCACAGAAAGTCAGCCTATCTATTTGATTACTGAACTTTTTCTCAGCTGAAATCACCTTTTGGTGGACATTTACATGGGACACAAGTGTCTTCACATCCTTTGCCGTGTGTAGAGATCTATGCACATACTTCTTCCTCACATGTCTTTCTTTTTTCAACCTTGCTCTTTCCAAGTCCCTGACCACCCAGCCAGTCCATTGACAATGGCCCATCAGTCAATGAATAGTTGTACATTAGGCCATGTCTCCTTCCAAACAAACTGTATGATCCTGTGTACTGTCTGAACTTCTGCTTACAGTGAAGATTTCCCCATCACCAGTATCTTTCAGGCTTGTCCCAGAATGGAGTTGAAATGCTATAGCTGCCCACTTCTGGGTGGTGCCTGCATGATGTACAGAACCATCAGTAAACCAAGCCCTAGTCTTCTCTTCCTCACTCAACCAATCATAGGGAACACACCCCATGAGACTGGAGGTGCATGCTTGGGAGCAGAAGGCATTGTAACAAAAGTAGAAACCAAAAGCATTTGGGCAGCATGTCCTTTTTTATGACTAGGTGTGAGCAATAACATCCAGGACATGATGGGCAGTTCAGGTTTCATGGTAAGGTGGTGGCCCACTATGAAATATTCACTTTTTCCCAGTTGGTGGTGTTAATGGCTTGTGCTCACATGCTTGGCCATATTTATTTTTGAAAATGATTCTATGGGCCCCAGAGGCAGAGACCTAAAATGACTTTAGTAGATATTGTATTGTCTCAATTCTTTAATGTTCCTTTTCTTGTGTTATTCAGTTTTGTTCTTTTCCTCTGTGTGTGTATGTGTGTTTGTGTGTGTGTGTGTGTGTGTGTGTGTGTGTGTGTAGACTATGTAGCACAGGGTTTATGACTCACAGTGATCTTCCTGCCTCTGTGTCTGGAGTGCTGGTACTAAAAGAATGCACTACCACACACAGCCACCAAAAAAAATAATTTTTATGGTCTAGTCTCCTCTTATCCTGGCTAGGGAGGCCAGGAGATGGTGTCAGAACTGCTGATGCTGGAATTACAGGTAGTAGTGTGCTTTTTTGTGAACTGGAAATGGAACCTGGATGCTCTGAAAGAATTCAGTGCCCTTAGCTGCTAAGGTATTTTTCCACACTAAATTTTATGTTCTTGATTAGGTTTTCGTCCAAGGCGTCATAGTCAGTCTGATGATGATTTAAAATGGAGTTTTCCTCCATTTGAGAGAATTAGCCTCAGGCAGGGATGAGTTCCCTGATTGTTTATTCCATACAATGTGGTCAGCCCATTATCGATATATATACAACCAGCAAAAATGGATGCAGCAGGTGGTATTCATGTATTCAGCGAACTTATTTACCCATACCTAACAAGGAAGAAGTTGGAAGGGATTTGGGAAGGCATGAAGTGATGAGATAAGATGGTAATGTGATGTAATATTTTTAATTAACAATTTATAGAAATAAATTTTAAATAAAAAGAGGGACTTGATAGAGAACTCAGCAATTAAGAGTACTGAGTTTTTTTAACAGAGGACCCATGTTCTATTCCCAGAATCGATGTATTAGTTAACCTTTGATATAACTCTAGAGAGACATCTCCTTACCTCTTATGGCCTCTATAGGTATTTTCCACAGACATATACAGGCAAAACACCTGTATAAGTATTTTTTAAAAAAGAAGTAGAAAAATGAAAGAATGGAATTCTCTACAGTGATACCACAGCCATAAGACTAACACAAGCCAGGGCTAATTACAATGAAATTTTCTGGTCTTGCTTGGAAGCAGTGGTGGCCTTGAAGAGAGCCAGCCTGCAGAGAGGCAAAAGCAGCTTTCTTCTGAGTATAATAAATCTCATCATAACCATTCATTTAGGAGTAGAGTATACAGTGATCTTAGGTGACTTTTCCTTGATGTTTTCTGGATTTGTATTCTCCATCTTATGTATCTGTGAGAATTGACACATCGGTACAGTTACCTTTTAGAACAAACATCAAGACTGACAGATAGCATAGTCTCCAAAGGAATCTACATGCAGAGTGTCATTCCTTGACTTTCAGGTAAGATCTTGTGGTGCAATATGAACATGTCAGAGGCATGTCTTGCCATCATTTTAAATATTTATATGTTTCTGCATGGCTTTCAGACAAGAATGTTGCTTAATGTCTCTGCTTTTACATTGTGATCATTAATAGAAATGGATTTGTTAATTGAGCATAACTAGGAAGAGGGAGAACTATACATGAACATGTCCAGACTCCCTCAGGAAAATCTACATGCTTTCTTTTTTTATGAAAACTATTGTTTTGGAAATAACTTTCATGCTGTCTTGCCTCTGGCAGAAAGAAATCCTTCTCATTTCATCTATCTTGTCTGTTGTGATGGATATTCTCATTAGTCAAACTGACTACCTCTGTAACTAATTAAAATCCCAAGATTTGGGTACACATGTGAGGGATTGAAGGTAAAGACCTATCTTTAATCCAGGTAATTTAAGGTAATCAATCCACATTTAGTTGCTTGGTGGCAGTGCACACCTTTCACCCCAGCACTCAGGAAGCTGAGCCAGTTGGATTTCTGAGTTTGAAGCCAGGTCGATCTAAAGAATGAGTTCAAGGGATACACAGATAAACCCTTTCAGAAAACTCAAAAGAACCAAAAAACAAGAGTAAGGAGCCAGGTGTTGGTGGTGCATGCCTTTATTCCCAGCACTTGGGAGGCAGAGCCAGGCAGATCTCTGAGTTCAAGGCCAGCCTTATCTACAGAGTGAAATTCAGGACAGGTACTGAAACTACAGGGAGCAACACTATCTCAAAACAAAACAAAACAAAAACAAACAAACAAACAAAAAATCATGAAATAATGTCCACCTTTAATCTGGGTAGCAACTCCTGGTGGCAGCCTACATATATAAAAGATATTGAAGGAGGAAGCTCTCTGCCTGCTTCTGCTTGCTCTGGCTACCAAGTTGATTCCTTTACTAGCATTAGAGCCTACTTCCTTAAAATTTTGGTGTATCCTGAAGACCAGGTGAGACATGGACTGAGGAACTACTGGACTTTTCAAATTTCCATTGGTAGACAGCCATTGTTGGACTAGCTCAACCACAGCATGTGAGACATTGTAATAATTGCACTTTTTCCATACATAGAGAGATTCATCCTCCCAATCCTGTTTGTTAATATTCTAATCCCGCCCCTTGGCACCATGCTATGTCCTGACATAGAATCTTATTCTTTAGAGAAAGTTTCACCCATTTCCCGCCTCTCTCTCCTGCTCTCCTCCCAGGAAGTGTGCACACCCTCAGACTTCTCACTCTTTCTCCCCCTCTCTTTTTCCATCTTTCTCTTCCCCCTTCTTCCTTCCCCCACCAAATAAACCTCCTCACTGAGTTTGTCTTCATGTTGTCTTTGTCTGTCCCCTGCATTGGGGCACCACCTTGGCTCTCTACCTGCCAGAGACTTCTTTATACAATTCATAACACTGTTCAAGTACAGAAGCTTGAATAATGCAGTGTTTGTTTCTTTGTTTTTTTCCACTGCCCTAGGAGAAAGGTGTACTGACTAATAATAGTGCTTGTAAACATCTTCTTACTTACTCTATTATTTTAAACATTCATCTTTCCTTGAAGCTTATTCTTTATTATTACTTAATTTGCCAACAGTTTGCTCTGAATTTCAGGACTAAAACTCCTAAAGCAATGGAGCCATCATCCCACTTTCTGATGGAAGACCTATTATCTTGTTTGTGATCTACTTCCTGCTTTTCTTTCCTGCATGTCTGAAGTTCCTGTGACAGCTAGGTATTATGTACCTTCAGTTCACCTGACATCAATGTGAAATCACAAAACAAAAATATTTTATGTCTTTATATTTCACTTTAGTTGTTAATATTCTGGGCACCCTTCCACCTGAGGGCCAGGGAATCACTCCACCCCACATAGTATAGTGGGCTGTACAAGCTAGCCACACAGTGTCCAGGAGGAAGAAGGGGAAGTGCCTACTGAGAGCAGAAACATAGCAGGGTCTGCTATTGAAGCCAGGGGCAAGTGCTATTGAAATGCAAAGCTCTACAGTTTCAGAAAAGGTCTGGGTCTGTGGTGGAAGGCAGGATCAGGAACCATTGTGCTGTGACTTTAAGCACAGTGTAACACTATGGGAGGTGCTCTTGTCACTCAGACCTCAGTAGCCAATCAGGCCCTCCAGGCGACCTGCCAGTCAGAAGTTGTGCAGGGTCCTTCTGGCTGCCAGCTTTAAGCTTGGCTTTGAAGAGAAACTGGTGCCAGCAATTTTGTGAGCAGTGCTGTGAGAGTTGCTGCAGGGAGCTGAGCAGAGAACATGGCCAAGCTGGGAAACCACAACATGGTGAGTGAGGTGCAGGAGCCAGTGTGGTGGGTCCTTCTCAGACCCGGGTGGGATCCTTCAGCTAGAATCCTTATCCTGTGAGGTCCTGTGTGGTCCTTGAAACTTCCTGTTTACAGGGCAGGCCTCTGGATATCTTTTCTGTGTGGGCCGCATCTGTTCACTGAATTGGGAGCAGGAGATGTGTGTAGAAACATCTTTGTAGTCAGCTTAAACATGCTTTTACTGCACCATGGAAAGCAGGTTGCCAAACTTGGAGAGGCCTAGTTTTTCTAGTACCTTCTAGAGCTTCAGCACTGTGTATTTAACTTTCATGTGTAAGATCCATTTATAGTTAATTTTGTGAAAGTTGTGAAAGGCATCTCATGTTTTGGGTAGCACTCCACTCCTAAGGTGTGAGAGAGAAGAGAGAAGAGTTGAACTTGAACTTGTGATACAAAGAATTTACTAATTATTTTCTTTTTTTTTTTTTTGTTTTTCGAGACAGGGTTTCTCTGTGTAGCTTTGCGCCTTTCCTGGAACTCACTTGGTAGCCCAGGCTGGCCTTGAACTCACAGAGATCCGCCTGGCTCTGCCTCCCGAGTGCTGGGATTAAAGGCGTGCGCCACCACCGCCTGGCTCTTTCTGTCATTTCTTAAGCTTTTTTGGAAGTTGTTTGCTTGTACTTCATATGCAGGTATTTTTATTTACTTCTTGTGTCTTTGATAGAGTTTTATTCCTTTTTTTAAATGTAGACACTTAAGTTTCCCCACATCACCACTTTTGTGTACTTTAAATTAGAGTATGTTGTGTAATTATTTTCAATGAGTCCTAGAAACTTTTTAACCTCCTTTTTATTTCTGTCTTGACCCATTTTCTTCAGTAGAGTGTTGTTCGGTTCTCAAGAGATTTAAATTTTTTTTAACATCTAGGTGTAATCCATAGTAGTCTGCTATAATGCACAGTTATGTAAATATTATTGTATCTGTTTGGACTTGAATTGTGTCCAAGTGTGTAATTAATTTTGGAGAAAACCTCATGTGGTACTGAGAGGAAGGTGTATTCTTTATCTTTGGGTTGAATGTTCTGTAGTATCTGTTTGGATAATACTGTTTATAAAATCCACTAACACTGGGCGGTGGTGGCGCATGCCTTTAATCCCAGCACTTGTGAGGCAGAAGCAGGTGGATCTTTGTGAGTTCCAGGCCAGCCTCATCTACAGAGCGAGATCCAGGAAAAGCACAAAACTACACAGAGAAACCCTGTCTCAAAAAACCAAAAAAATAAATAAATAAAATAAAATAAAATAAAATCCATTAACTCCAATATTTCTCTGTTTAGTTTTTGTCTAGATGACATGTCAATTGGTGTGAGTGAGGTATTGAAGTCTACTACTGTCAAATTCTGTGTAAGAGTCAATGTGTAATTTTTTTGTTTATATTTATTTATTTATTTTTCTATTATCAGCTTGATACAGTATACATTCTTATTTTAATAGTTATAGTGAGATGTTTCATTGAAGCTTGCCCAGTATTTGTGTAAAACCAAAACTTATTATAAGCCACAGTCATCCTAGGGTCTACCTTGCTATATAGTCTCCCTTGTTCTGTGGGTTGCAGTCTGATTGTTCTTTGCTTTCTATCTAGATTACACTTATGAGTGAGTACATACCATGTTTGTCCTTCTGGGTTTGGCTTACCTCACTCAGGATATTTTCTAGTTCTATCCATTTGCCTGCAAATTTCATGTTGTCATTGTTTTTTCTCTGCTGTGTAGCACTCCATTGTGTATATGTACCAAATTTTCTTAATCCATTCTTCAATTGATGGGCATCTAGGTTGTTTCCAGGTTCTGGCTATTATGAATAGTGCTGCTATGAACATAGTTGAGCATGTATCTTTGTGTTATGAATCAGCATTCCTTGGGTATATTCTCAAGAGTGGTATATCTGGGTCTTGATGTAGATCAATTTGCAATTTTCTGAGAAACAACCATACTGATTTCCATAGTGGTTGTGCAAGTTTGTATTCCCACAAACAGAGGAGTGGTGTCTTTGCTCTGCATCCTCTCCAACATAGACTGTCAGTGTTTTTGATTATAGAATTCTGACAGTTGTAAGGTCGTATGTCAGAGTCATTTTGATTTGCATTTTCCTGATGACTAAGGATGTTGAGAATTTCTTTAAATGTCTTTCAGCCATTTGTGATTCTTCTTTTGAGAATTCTCTTTAAGCTCTGTAGCCCATTTTTAAGTGGATTTCCAGTATTTTGATGTCTAGTTTCTTGAGTTCTTTATATATGTTGGAGATCAGTCCTCTGTCAGATGTCAGAGTTGGTGAAGGTCTTTTCCCATTCAGTAGGCTGTCTTTTTGTCTTATTCACCATGTCTTTTGCCCTACAAAAGCTTCTCAGTTTCAAGAGGTCCCATTTATTAATTGTTGTGCTCAATGTCTGTGCTGCTGGTGTTATATTTAGGAAGGGATCTCCTGTGCCATTGAGTTCAAGTGTACTTCCTACTTTCTCTTCTATTAAGTTTAGTGTAACTGGATTTATGTTGAGGTCTTTGATCCAGTTGGACTTGAGTTTTGTGCATGGTGACATGTAAGATCTATTTTATTCAAAGCCTGCTGCAACTCTGGTCCAAGCATTGCAGAGGCCATCACAACTTAGAAACCAAATTTGGGGGAATCATTGAGTTTGAACTGGTTCTGGAGACCAGAATGATGTAAAATTTAAGATTATACATTTTTAGTCTGCATTTGAGGTCAGATCTGTTGTAGGCATCTGTGTTTAGTATAGTAAGAGCTCCAGTGAGAAGACTGTCTGAGTTCATTGCATGATACTATGAAGATGAAGCCTGAGTTGTATTTTTAGACCATAAGATGTTGAGATACTTAAGCTATGAGATACCTTACATGGAGAGCTAACTGCATATATGAGTGGAAGTAAACAAAGAGAGAGATGTGTGGGAAGTTGTGGAGAGAGAGCCATCTAAGTCCTCTGAAAATGAAACCTCATGTCTCTGACAAAGAGCTACCAGATTCAATGATTGCCCTGCTGGGTTTCAGTCTTCTCTTGGTCCAATGTTTCCTCACTGTGTCTTAGTTCCTCTCCTTTGGGGTGGTAATGTGTTTTCTGTGCCATTCACATGTTGGAAATATTTAAATTGTTTCCTGATTTGATAAGATGTCACAGTTAAGAATTTGTCTTGAGTGTCAAAAGAGACTTTGGACATTTCAACAGTTCAGGGTTGTTGCAGAATATGAGAATCATTGAAGTGACTAAATGTATTTTCCTCATGGATGACCCTTGAGCCTATAGTGACCTGGATGAGATTCTAGTCAACTTAATAAAAAAAAAAGCTCCCAGATAGGATGAGTTATTTGAACATGTGTCTCTCCTTGGTGACTTTCTTTAGGGTACTTGTGGAAACTCTGTGGATAAAATATCTCATTGGTGATTGTGATATGTGTTTTTATAGCCTCACCCATTTTCTTTTCTGTGTTTCTACTATATTGTGGTTGAAATGAGTCAGCCAGCTTCCTTCTTGTACAGCCATTTCTTCACCACAAGTATAGATAGTATCACTAAATCACATTAAATACAATTGATGGAATTGGTTTTCAATGCTAAGCCATTTTGCTACCCTGAATATTTTAGAATTTTGTTGTTTCTATTTTTGTTTCTACAGAAAGCTTTGACTGAGTAGCCCTGACTCTCCTACAAGTATCTCTGTAAACCAGGTTGGCATCCAACTCAGAGATTCACCTGGCTCTTGCTCCAATATGCTGAAATTAAAGGTTTTTTTAACATTCGAGGGATTTTTTTAATATATATTATTGCATAATTGTCCTAGAGTATATGTTTTTGTACATGTCAAGCATATGTTGTTTTGCTGAGTTTTACTCTCCAGTTTCAATTTTGATATTCAGCAGAAGATACTATTCTCTTCCTAGATGTAGTGACTGGGCCTTCTGAGTCATTGGATTACAATTGTGTGACATTCTTCTTGCTTTTTGTTTTGATGGTTTTTTAATGAATATGATTCTTTTGTCTATATACATGGATATGCACCACATGTACACTTGTCCTCACAGTAGTCCAAAGAGATTTTTAGAACCTACATGCTTGGAATAATGAAGAGTTGTGTGATTCCCCCATATAAGTACTGATAATTGAGCCCATCTATATACAAGACCAGTAAGAGCACACAACTTCTGAGCTATCTCTCCTTCCCTGTGTTGATTATTTATGATCATCATTGATAATGTTATCATCTTTATATTTGTAACTGTTTAATTGCACAGTTCATTTTTTTTAAGATTTATTAAAGTAGTTTAAACTGGAGCATTTCAGGTTTCTGGAAGATGAATACAGAACTGGAGTGAATGTCAAACTCGTTGTAGGAACTTCAGTAAATAAATCTCTGAGTTCTTCTTATCTTTTTTGTTTGTTTGAATGAAAGATTCAGTGCAGGTGCAGTTACCATAGCCTAGGCTAACTTTCACCTCAGAAGCACATATACCTGCTTCTACCTTCTAAGTTCTGGGATTAAAGGCATGAGCCATTATACCCAGCTTACAAATCTTCTTTGTAGTTAATAATTGTTCAAACAATTTCTCAGATGTGTGCTCAGTACTGTTGAAATGTTTGCTTGTCTCTCTATCTCTGTTAATAGGCATTTCTCTTCCAAGGTGATATGCTGTTCAAAGCATTCATAAATAATAGATGTAACCTCCTATTCAGTTTCTTTGTGAAGTAAGTTGATGATTTCAAAGTAATGTCTGAGTTATAGAATATATGTAGCACTCACCAGAATTATGTGGCTATATTGTCAAAGATACAATGTTGTATCACGCTTTTTGTTTATACATAAGGATGACATATTTATATACGACATATTGTATAATGCAGTGACCTATAATGATGTGCATGTCAACATCACTCAGGAAGAGTGAGCATTGATGGATCCTTCACAGTGGAATCTCTACAAAGCTGTGATGTTGGAGACCTATATGAACCTCACTGCTATAGGCAACACTGTAAATTTTTCTTCACATTTTAAATAAGGGGGCAACAGTTTCTTGGTTATTGATGCTCTTCTGTGATTCTGATTGAGAATGAGGCAGAATGAGGTGAATAAAACAGGCTTGGTTCTAAGGATCACTGAAGATAGTAATGTAAATTTTTTAGTTTCTTGTAATATTTTATACATTTCCTTGTTTGATATTTTAGGCTACAATTGGAATGATCTTGAAGTTGAAGAACATTGTCAAAGTTCTCAACAACATGGAAGGTAATTTTCTTGTGCAAGCTAATACAAATGGGCCTCTGGATATATTTAACTTATCTGGAAGATTTAAAAAAATGAAACATTATAAATAAACACAGCTTAAAATGTGTTGATGATCATTACATGCTCATAAACACACATACCTCAATAGCAGGTAAGTGAATTGTGTTTGCAAGTAATTCTTTTAAGAAGGAAGACAAGGAATCCATGCCTTAATAGAAATCATCATTTGAATAATAGCTTCATCAGAGCTATGCTGTACAAATGACAATCCTTTTAGTTTCATACTATTCAAATTACATAAGGTATAATCACTGAATATATGATAAGAATATGTACACAAACTTTTGATAAGCAATTAATCCATAGTAAAAATATTATTACTCAAAAAGTTGTTGTGTCTTTGCTAATTTAATTAGATAAGTGGTTAGAGTCAAGAATTAAGGGGAGGGGTTGTTGTAGAGAAACATTAATCCCTATACCACATGTTGATGGGGAAAAGAAAGTCCAACTGTAAATAAAATGTGGAAACCTTCTTGTTGTTATTCTTTCTTTAATAGTTATATCATATGTCAATTTGGATACCAGTCATATGAACATAAGATTATAAAAAGAAGTAATGTACATCTCTCAAACTCAGAACAATTTCAAAACCTGTAGTAACCCCATGTTGAACAAACTTGTTGAATGACATTCAAATTTACAAACAATTGGTTTTCCAACTTAATTTGGAATAGATCAACAAACACACCACAGAAAAACCCTAAGAGTTCTAGGCCTGTGTAAATGCTTCTGTTTGTCTTGGTTCACTTTGAAAATATAGCATTAATCACAGTGTAGGAAAATTTATCAATAGATTAAGTGATGTAAATGTCTAAATTCTCCCAGTTATCTGCAAATATTTGAAAAATCTCAGAGAAAAATGACATAAATATGGGCCAGGTAGTAAAGGTTTTTACTATCACAGGCATGTTCAAATATGCAAAGCCATCCTTAATGTAGGGGAACAACATGAATGTGCACAACATGTTAAAAGCTTAAGATAACATAACTCTTTATATATTCATAAAAAACTGTAAAATTAATTCATGCAGATATAAAGACTCAACAATGTAATGAATGTGGCAAAGCTCTTAAATGTTTCAATTATCCTTGCAGGCATGAAAGAAGTTCTACTACAGAGAAATCTGAACACACTCAGTGTGGTCAAGCCTTTGTACATCATAGTCATCCTCCAAGGTATAAAAGAACACATACTGGAGAGCAAACCTATGAATGTAATCAATGTGGTAAAGCCTTTGCATACCCCACTCATCTTCAAGTACATAAAAGAACACATACTGGAGAGAAACCCTATGAATGTAATCAGTGTGGTAAAGCGTTTGCTTATCACAGTCACCTTCAAGAACATGAAAGAACACATACTGGAGAGAAACCCTATGAATGTAATCAGTGTGGTAAAGTCTTTGCTCAAAACAGTGTTCTACAAAGGCATAAAAGAACACATACTGGAGAGAAACCCTATGAATGTAATCAGTGTTGTAAAGCCTTTGCTCAAAACAGTGTTCTACAAAGGCATGAAAAAACACATACTGGAGGAAAAACCCTATAAATGTAATCAGTGTGGTAAAGCTTTTGTTTGTAACAGTACTCTTCAGTTGCATGAAAGAACACATATTGGAGAGAAAAACCTATCAATGTAATCAATGTGGTAAAGCCTTTGCACAGCCCAGTCATCTTCAAGGACATAAAAGAACACATACTGGAGAGAAACCATAAACTTGTAATCAGTGTGGTAAAACCTTTTCTCATTTCAATGCTCTTCAATTTCATGAAAGAAAACATGATTGAGAGAAACCCTATGAATGTAAACAGTGTGGTAAGGCCTTTGCACAGCCCATTTTTCTTCAAGTATATTAAAGAACACATACTGGAGTGTAACCCTATGTATATATTCAATGTGTTAATGCCTACTCACAGCACAGAGCAACCTTATAACTGTAAATCTTTTAGGGTGTAATTTGTCTCTGCTGTGGATATCGCTCTGTATAAATAAAATGCTGATTTGCCAGTAGCCAGGCAGGAAGTATAAGCGGGACAAGCCAAGAAGAGAATTCTGGGAACTGGAGGCTGAGGCAGAGAGGCACTGTCAATCACTGTGAGGAGAAGCAACATGTTAAGATAAGGGTAAGCCACAAGCCACGTGGCAACTTATAGATTAATATATATAAGTTAATTTAAGGTATATGAATAGTTAGCAAGAAGCCTATTATGGCCATACAGTTTGTAAGCAATATAAACGTCTGTGTGTTTATTTTATAAGTGGGCTGTCTGACTGCTGGCGCTTGGCAGTACCCAGAGAGAAAACCCTAGGTACAGGTCTCTTAAAGCCTTTGACTATAATATTAAACTTTGAGGATCTGAAAAAAAAACTCATACCAAAGGAAATCTGAATATATATGAATTGTTATGTTCTTCATCAGCCAACATACTTATATTCAATTACACAAAATTAATTATTTCAGAAAAAATCTAAAATGTGTCAATAATTTGTTCAAGCATTATAATACTTCTTTATTTTGTTTACACATGTCAACTAATATGGACAAAAGGCCTATAAATTTAAATGATAAGGTAACCCTTTTAGATTTCATACTTCTTTTCAAATACATCAGACAATGAATTCTGGTGTAAAATTTCATAGATGTGTATTATTGCCTTTTCTGTCGCTTTGATAATAGATCATATCTAATTGACCTTAGAAAAAAGGTTTTATTTAGCCCTTGGTTCCATAGCAATACATGAACCCCATAAAAATGTCATGGAAACAAGTGTAAGACATGGCAGCTAAAGCAGGCAGCTAAGAATTCACACTCTTGTACTACAGCATAAACCAGAATGTGTAAATTGGAAATGGTATGCACATGTGAACATTCAGGCCAATCCCCAGTGACAGATTTCTTCCAGCAAGGCACCATTTCTTAAATCTTCCCAAATGATATCACAGACTGTAAATGATTAATTTCTCTGATTTCAAGCCTCCAGGCTTGCTTTCTATTACATGGACCAATTCATGATGGAGAAAAACTCTGTAATCAATTAGATGCCTCAAAACCCATGGTACCGGAATTATAATAGAAAAACATTCATAATTGAAAGTTAGTTTAAATATTTGTTCTTATTTAATTAAGCAATATCTATATGTCTTTCTGTGGGTATATGTATGTACATTCTGGTTACCAAGAAGGCTAGACCCTGGAGCTTCTTGTAGCAGGAATTACTGGAAGTGATTGAAAACTAGACTGGTCCATGGAATGAACATGTTTTGAAGGCTTGGCTCTGTCTCTATCCCTGTAAATATTTTAAAGCTTTATATATTATCTTGCAATCAGAAAATAGATAGGTCCTCAAAGAAAAGAAAACCCTATTAATGTAAACAATTTGGTCAAGACTTTAGACATCACAGTTGTTTTCAGTTTTAAGGGAAAAAAAAACTTGTTTCAAGTCTTTTTCATTGTAGATTTGAAGTAAGTAAATTAGTAACCAAGTTCACTAAAGACTGATGTGAAGACCACATTGTGGCTTCTATTTTGCATCATTACAGATATATATTAAAGTATGCTATGTGTGTGGAAAATTCAATTAGTGAAGTTTATTTTGTTGTCCTTTCATTCCTTCTGTGGTTTTTGTGCATTTTCACTTATTCAGAGGTATTTATCTGCTGCCTTGTATACAATGGGATGGCTAACACTTAAGTGTTTGATTTTTATTTAACTCTCAGGCAGTATGTATTCACACTTTTCAAATAAGGGTGTTTGTGAAAGGGTAGTGGATTTTTGTTCATGATTTTATTTTTAATATTTTTTCACAAATTCCCTTGAAACATTGGTTGTTATCCAGCTTTGATTGAATGTCAGTAATTAGTCATGGATACATTATAATTCATGATCCTTATGTGTCAGTCACCTGAGCAAAAGTCTAAGGATAGATGATGTAGTTTCATTGATTGTTGTTTTGTCATAAGTGTAGGGAAAAGGTGTTGGGTAAAGAAACCCACAATGATCCTGGAGCCCAGAACTAGGGAAAGATGACTCAGATAAGGCCAGTAAAAAAAACAAAACAAAACAAAAAAATACACACTAAACAAACAAACAAACAAACAAACAAGCCAACACAGTTTGGCTTAAATCAGTGCCATCTCTGCCCCTAACCAACTGACTTGTGAAACCAACCAATCACAGAACAAGATAGTAGAATCCTGTGTCTAGGGCCTAGGACCAAAGAAAGAAACACAACTTGTATTTTGGACCTGAGCAAGAGAAATGAAACAAGGAAACATGCCCTGACTCTGAAACTGGTGCCAAAATAACACTCTTGGTCCCTAGAATCCAGGGTCAGTGAAAGAAATGTGCCTGGCCTTAAAGGTAGTGCCAAAAAGCCAAGAAAGGCCAGTGAAAGAAGTACAATTTGTCCCTGTAATCTGGACCATCTCTGTCCCTAACACACTAAACTGGCCAATACCTGGGCAGAAAAAAAAAACTGTTTGATTGACTCCATCCCCAAAGCATCCTATAGAAACTGTCTTGTCTGGTCAATTGAGAGTAGTTCTCTCCACCCTTGTAGAAGCAGCTACTCTCCTGGACTTCTCCTTCCCAAATAAAAATCTTTCTCAAAAGTGTTTTAGGTATGAAGATGTTCATTCACTGGTGCACAGAAGAACCTTGTTGGAATGTCCCAAGGTGGATTGAGCAAGTGCGAGCTAAATAGAAGAACCTTGCTGAGATATCCCATAGTGGATTAAGCAAGGGGGAGCTGAACAAAAACACCTTGCTGAGACATCTCACAGTAGATTGAGCAAGTGTGGGAGACATTGAACAGAAGATCCTTGCTGAGTTGACAGAGCAAAAGTGCTGAAAAGTTACACTTTTCTCCTGAGCCAGAGATTGCTACATTTTTGTAATTTCTTAGGCAGGAGAAGAAGAACTTTGCTAGGAAGCCCCCTTAAGTGGGCGCTGAGCAAAACTCAGCACTAGTGGCTCTCCAAGAGAGAAGCAGGATTGCTATATCATGCAGGGAGACCATCACCCATCACACCAAGTATAGCCTGAGTTTTCTGAAGAATCAGGATACCCTTTGCTGCTGAAGCACTTCCAGGCCTGACTTTCCTGGGAAGTCATACAATCTTCCCTTCAGGGCTGGGCTAAACAGCTCCAGGTGTCCAAGACCCCTGCAGGGCAGAGTTGTTGTTTTAAGCATCTTGAGGTGTCTGGGATACCTTGCCCTCTAGGACTGAACTGTCTTTTTGCAGTTCCAGCTATCAGAGCTGTGCTAAGCAGCTCAAAGTGTTTTCTGACTCTCAGGTAGTGAGGACACCTTTCCCCAGATTTGCAAAACTCACATTTTAGTTCCAAAATCTGGGACCAAACCCAGAGGTGTTGTAAACAATTTACTTACAAAAGCATTTTCATGATGTTAATTTTAAAATATTTAATAGAGAATATACAAATCATTAAATACTTCATGTGTGTATCCCAAGAAACATTTTCATCTATCTGGAAGAGATGTAAAAATTTAAGTGAGTCAGTAATCAACTGTATATTTCACAATAAAATTAATGTGCAATGAATATGTATACATTATTTAAAGTCCTATGCATCTTCATGTCCTCATCTATTATGCAGTTGGCACTTCATCCCAAAGTATTGTCTCCTAAGAGAATTATCCAGAGATGCCAGATAATGTAATAGCAGTGAGATTTATTTTGTGAGGTCTACTTTTGTCCAACTTCATATGGTGATCAACATAACATTACAGACTTGCACAAGAAAGACATTTTCACTACAGCTGTCTCCTTGATGCTCAAATAAAATTAGTTGTAATATTAAATCAATAAAATACCATCTTTTCAGATTGGAAACATTTTTCTTGAAAGATAATGCAAAGTAGAAGAAATTGAATGATAAATCCTATTTGCAAATGAAAATGATATATAGCTATCTCTTTTTTTCCCCATTTTATTGCATGTGAATTTATTTAGTTTATTCTGAGGACCAAACATTTGTTCATAGCAGTTTCTCAGATCAACAAATGAATGTGAGAGAATATCTTGAATGTCAGTTATTACTCATGGATACTATATAAATTCATAATCTACATGTGTCAGTCTGAGAACAAGTCAAAGGGTAGATGATTTACTTCCAATAATTGTTATTTTCTCAAAATATTTTAACAATGTTAATGTTAAAATACTTAATAGATTATATAAAAACATTAAATACTTATGTGTGTATCCAAAGAAACATTTTCATCTATCTGAAGGAGATTTAATAAAATAAGTTAATTAGTAATCAACTGAACATTTTACAAAAAACTTGATGTACTATGTATATGTATATATTATTTGAGGTTCCTTGCATCTTCATGTCCTCAACAGTTATCCATTTGACATAATACCTTGAAGTATTGCCTTCAAAGAGAATTATAGAGATGCCAGATAATGTAATAGCAGTGACATTTACTTAAAAAAATCTGGTGTGTGTGTGTGTGTGTGTGTGTGTGTGTGTGTGTGTGTGTGTGTGTGTGATGTGACTATGGGTTTTTAAGCCATGACAGAAATTTTAAGAATAGAAGACAACTTTGTGGGGTCTACTTTTTTCCATCTTCACACGGTGATCAAGATGAGGTCACAGTCCTGTGCAACACAGACATTTCTAACAGCTGTCTTATTGATGCTTAAATAAGACTACCTGAAGATTAAAACAGTAAAATATTATTTTTTCTGATTGAAAACATATTTTCTTTTAAAGATAATGGAAAATAGAAGACATTGACTAATAAATATTATTTGTGAATAAAAATGATATACTCATATCTCTTTTTTTCTTTTTCTTGCATGTGTAATGAGTTAGTTTATTCTAAGAACCAAACATTTTTTCATAACACTTTCTCCAAACAACAAATCAATGTCAGAAAGTAGTTTCTGTGAGTAAAGTTGGTTGATGCTAATCCTGGTGTCCTGAGTTCATACTCCAGGAACCCATATCACTCCTACAAATCTTCTTCTTATTTCTACACTTCTGGTGTGGCATATGGACATTCACATGCCGGCACATACATAAATAATTTCAAAACACAAATAAGTGCCATTTAGGTAACTGGCAAACAAGTGATTCCCTGGCTTTTATCTCTGGAACTCAAATAGGATGAATAGATAGCAGACACATAAGTTGTCCTCTCACTGCTACATACACATCATGGCAGAAGAATAGCATCAGTACATTCTGGACTACATTTCCCAGGATGCCTTCCTCCACAGCATGAGTACACTCTGGCTTCATTTCCCAGGATGCCTTTCTCTAGAGCTTCACTACATATGGACTTCATTTCCTAGGATGCCTTTCTCTACAACATCAGTACATTTTGGACTTCATTTCCCAGGATGCCTTTCTCTAGAGGTTTACTATGTTCTGGACTTCATTTCCCAGGATTCCTTTCTCTATAGCATCAGTACATTTGGACTTTATTTTCTAAGATGCATATCTCTACAGCATCATTACATATTGGACTTTGTTTCCGGGATGCCTTTCTCTAGAGCATGAGTAATTCTGAATTTATTTCCCAGAATGTGTTTCTCTATGGTCTCAGTACATTTGAACTTCATTTCCCAGGATGCCTTTCTCCATGGCACCATGATATTTGGGACTTCATTTCCCAACATATTTTTTCTCTATAGCATTACTATATTATCCACTTCATTTCCCAGGATGCCTTTCTCTACAGCATCACGACATTCTGTACTTCATTTTCAGGATGCCTTTTTGTATAGCATCATTATATATGGACTTCAAATCTCAGGATGACTTTCTCAATCACACCATGACATTTTGTACTTCACTTCCCTGAATGTCTTTCTATATAGCATTACTACATTTGGACTTTCTTTTTTTTTTTTTTTTGGTTTTTCGAGACAGGGTTTCTCTTTGTAGCTTTGTGCCTTTTCTGGAATTCACTTGGTAGCCCAGGCTGGCCTCGAATTCACAGAGATCCGCCTGGCTCTGCCTCCCGAGTTCTGGGATTAAAGGTGTGCACCACCACCGCCCGGCTTATTTGGACTTTCTTTTTTAGGATGTCTTTCCCTAGAGCATCACGATATATGGACTTCATTTCCCAGAATGACTTTCTTTGTGACAGCACTAAATTCTGGACTTCATTTCCTAGGATGCTTTTCTCTACAGCATCACTACATGTTGGACGTCATTTCCCAGGATACCTTTTTCTACAGCATCAGTACATTTGAACTTCATTTCCCAGCATGCCTTTCTCTAGAGCATCACTGGATTCTGGACTTCATTTCCCAGTATGTTTTTCTCTACAACATTACTACATTCTGCACTCCATTTCCCAGGATGCCTTTCTCTACAGCATCACTTTACTCTGGACTTCATTTCCCAGGATGCCTTTTTCCACAGCACCATGACGTTCTGGACTTCTTTTCCCAGGTATCCTGTATCCTGAGGAGTTTCCCCTTATCTTCAGCAGTTGTGCAGGACCCTCAGCAGGTGTAGGGCTGCAGCAGGTGACCTGACCTTCTGCAGGTTTGTGGTACCTCAGCAGTATGATGGTGAGAAATATGGTCTGGTGTCATGTTCAGGGGTTTAGGGTGAGGTTGTTATGGTTAGAGTTACTGTGTTAGGTTTATTGTTAGGATTAAGGGTTACATATAGTGATTTGGCCAGGGTTTAGGGTCAGGGGGTTAGGGTTAGGGTTAAGGGTTATGAGTTTTTTAGGGTTAGGGTCAGGGGTTTAGGGTTAGATTGATTTTAGGGTTAGTGTTAGGGTCACAGGTTATGGTCAGTGGGTTCTGGTTCTGGTTAGGGTTTCAGGCTTTTACGGTTAGGTTAGGGGGAGTTTGTGGTACAGTTAGTGGTTACATTTAGGGTTAGGATTACGGTTATATTGGTGTTAGGGTCAGGGTCAGTATTAGGATTAGGGTTAGTTGTCTCTTAGTTGTGGACTTCATCTACCAGGATGCCTTTCTCTCTACATCGACATTGTACTAGAAACTACATTTTCCATCTTGGTTCGTGAGTTAGTAGGAAACTTCCTGTTTTCTATTTTTGCATCCGAATGCTTTGGATTCCATTTCCCAGGAAGTTTTTCTCTACAGCATCAGTACATGTAGCACTTCCTTTCTCAAGATGACTTTCTCTATACCATCACTACATTTGGACTTCATTTCTCAGAATGCCTTTCTCTAGAACATCACTACATTATGGACTTCATTTCCCAATATGTCTTTCTTTACAGCATCATAAATGTTGTAGTTCATTTCCAGGATGACTTTCTCTACAGCATCACTACATTATGTAATTAATTTCCCAGGGTGGGTATCTCTACATCATCTGTATATTCTTGACTTCATTTCTCAGGATGCCTTTCTCTAGACCATAACTACATTTGGACTTCATTCAGCAGGATACCTTTCCCTAGAGCATCATTGCATTCTGGACTTCATTTCCCAGGATGCCTTTCTATAGAGTATCTGTGCATTCTGGACTTCATTTCCCAGAATGTCTTTCTCTATAGTATACTACATGTAGCACTTCATTTCCCAGGATCCCTATCTCTAGAGTATCATTACATTCTAGGCATCATTTACCAGGATGCCTTTTTTAGAGCATCACTACATCCTGGACTCCATTACCCAGGCTACATTTCTCTATAGCATGAGTCCATTCTGGATTCATTTCCCAGGATGCCTTTTTTTTTTTAGCATCAGTACATTCGGACTTTAGTTCCCAGGACATCTTTCTCTACAGAATCACTAGTTTTGGGACTTCATTTCCCAGAATCCCAATCTCTACAAAATTATTACATTCTGGACTTCATTTCCCAAGATGCTTTTCTCTAGAGCATCATTTACCCAGCATTGCCTTTCTCTAGAGCATCATTACATAGTGGACTCCATTTACACGAATGACTTTCTTTATAGCTTTAGTATATTCTGGTCTTCATTTCCCAGGATACCTTCCTCTAAAACATCACTACATAAGGATTTCATTTAACAGGATGCCTTTCTCGGGAACATCATTACATTCTGCACTTCTATTCCCAGGGTGCCTTTTTTAGCATCAGTACATTTGGAATTTATTTTCCAGGATGCCTTTCTGTATAGCATCAAGACAGTCTGAACTTATTTTCCCAGGTTGCCTTTCTTGACAGCATCAGTACATTCTGCATTTCATTTCGCAGGATGCCTTTCTCTATAGCATGAGTTCATTCTGTACTTCATTTTCCAGGTTGGGTTTGGGTTAGGGTTAGGGTTAGGTTAGGGTTAGGGTTAGGGTTAGGGTTAAGTTTAGGGTTAGGTTAAGGCTCATGCTTGGCAGCAGAAGGTATTGTATCATGAGCAGAAATGAAAAACATATGGGCAACTCCTTCATGTAGGTTATATGTTCATTCAGGACTTGCTCTGGCCCAAATACTTGTATACCACTTCCATTTGATAACAGAATGCCACTGTGTGTGTCCTACTTTATGACTTGGTTGGCTTGGTATCATGACTTGGTTTCCTGGCAACACCCAACTCTTGATGAGTTTATGTTGCATTATAAGGGGATGGACCATTGTCAAATGTTCATTTTCTTCCAGTGGTTAGGATTAATGGCATGTGCTTGCATGCTTGGCCATATTTATTTTTGAAAATGATTTTTTTGCTATCAGTTCCAGAGACTAAAAATGACTTTAAGAGGTAATGTATTTTCCCAATTATAAAATTATCCTATTTGTACGTTATTCACTTTTGTTCTTTTCCTCTTAATGTGTGTGTGTGTGTGTGTTTATGTGTACGTGTGTGTGTGTGTGTGTGTGTGTGTGTGTGTGTGTGTGTGTGTAGACTGCACCACAGGCTTTAAAACTCACAGTGATCTTTATACCTCTGTGTCTGGTTTTCTGGAAAAAAAAGAATGCACCACCACACACAGCTTATAAAATAATTTTTATTGTGGAAGTTTCCAGGAAGGCCAGAAGATATTGTAGTCCCTCGTGTTCGAGTTACAGATAGTAGTGAGCTTCTATATACCCTGGGAATGGAAGCTGGACGTTCTGAAAAAATCTTGAGTACTCTTAACTACTACTATATTTTCCACACTAAGCTTTCTATTTTTGATTATTTTTCTTATCCAACACAGCATAGTCAGGCTGATGCTGATTATAAAGTAGAATTTTCCTTCATTTGAGAGAATGAGTCTCAGCCAGGGATGACCTCCCCCCCAATTGTTCATCCATTATAACATGATCAGCCAATTATCCATATATGTACAACTATTAAAAATGGACACAGCAGGTTGTATTCATGTATTTCAGCATACTTATTCACTTATACCTAACAAGCAAGAAGTAGCAAGTGATTTGGGAAGAAATGTGATGTAAAGTCTTTTAATTAAAAAATTAAAGAAATAATTGTAATAATGTAGATGTAACAGTCTTATTATTTAAGAAACACAGAGCTAAATGCAGAGTTAAAAGCCCCAGAGGTCAGAGAACAGTAGCTAAGAACTGAGACCAAGACCACCTCTTTACCACCCACTGCTGCTGTTGTCCTTCCTCTGAGAAAGAGACCTACTTCCTGTGTGTCTATCTTTTTATTGACTTTATGTTCTGCCTTCTCATTGGTTGTAAACCCAACCACATGACCTCCTCTTAACTGCCTGTCTATACAGAACTCTAGGTCTCTAAGGTTGGTATTGAGATTAAAGGCTTGTGTCGTCATGCTGGCCATGTTCATGACACACAGACTCTGCCTGATATGTGATCAAGTTAAAGGCATGTGCCACCACTGCCAAGCTTCTGCTATGGCTTGTTATTATCTCTGAACCCCAGGAAAATTTATTTATTAACATACAAATAAAATCACATTTGAGCACAGGTAAAATATCACCATAATTTTAAATAAAAAGAGGGATTAAATAGATGGCTCAACAAATAAAGGCACTAGGAGCCAGGCAGTGGTGGCACACACCTTTAATCCCAGCACTCAGGAGGCAGAGGCAGGTGGATCTCTGTGAGTTCGAGGCCAGCCTGGTCTCCAAAGCGAGTTCCAGGAAAGGTGCAAAGCTACACAGAGAAACCCTGTCTCAAAAAACAAACAAAAAACAAACAAAAACAAAAATAAAATAAAACAAAAAAGAGCACTAGGTGTTCTAACTGAGGTCCCAGGTTCCATGCCCAGGACCTGCAAGTAACTAAACATTTGCTGTCAATCTAGTCCCAGGCATTTCCTGCCTTCTGGCCTCTTTAGTTATTGTGCACAGACACATACAGGCAAAACACCATATAATTAAAATTATTTTTAAAAAGTTAAAATAAAGGAAAGAATGAGATTCTCTCCAGTAATGTCACAGCCCTGAGACAGACAGCACCCAGGGCTAGTTATAGTGAACTCTTCTGGTCTTGCACAGAAACAGTTGTGGCCTTCTCCCAAGCCTTTGTTCTAAGGTTAATAGAGCTCATCATAACTGTTCATTTAGGAGCAGAGTAAACAGTGCTGGTAAGTGACTTCTCCTTGATGCTTTCTGTATTAGTGTTCTCTATCTATCATATATGGGAGAATTGTGGCATTGTTGTTACCTT
This sequence comes from Peromyscus eremicus, assembly GCF_949786415.1. Classification (NCBI taxonomy): domain Eukaryota; kingdom Metazoa; phylum Chordata; class Mammalia; order Rodentia; family Cricetidae; genus Peromyscus; species Peromyscus eremicus. The sequence goes on from NW_026734288.1 coordinate 6,333,738, forward strand.
TTAGATCAAATATCAAGATTGACAGGTCACATAGGCTCCAAAATGCCACGCCCACGATGGTGTCGCCTGCATGACAAATGCCTTGGATGAGGTGGTTACGTGGGAAAGGGGGGGTCGTGGCCTTCGGGTCTATGCCCCTGGCGACCCCTTATCAATCTGCCCGAATCATGGTGCCAGGCTACATGGAACCACGCAAAATCTGCTTGCAGAGGCTGGCTGGCATTCTGCCTTTTTTCTCTTTGCAGCTGTGACTATTGCTGTTTCCTTGTGTATTGATTTCAAAAAGTTAACTCTCAATGTTCCTGATGTGCCCCATAAAGAGAATAATGATTCCTCAAAAGTGGCCTCAATACCCCCACCAATAATTCAAGCTTTTAGGCAAACAGTTAAAGAGGGTCCTAGAAGTTTGGGGGAATTTATGAATGATTCAGAGCAAAAAGAACTTATGACTCAGAGGGACGAAGATTCTAGCTAAGAGAGAATGAAAGTAAAAGTCCGGGAACTCATTAACAATCCACACACACAGCCAACAGCAGTTACAAGGAAGCAGTTACAGGAATTAGCCATTCCTACAAGAATTATCCAGGGACAAATAGAGTTTCTCATCAAGGGTTGGTGGTGGCAACCCCCTAATTTTAATCCTGATATAATAATTATTTGGAGCCATTGCCCTTTACGGGAGCTTATGATAAACATGGGAACCAATGGGTGAATCATAATAATATGAAAACAGAATGGCATAAGTTACAGTTCATGGAAAGAATAGCTAGGTCCCAACCCCCCTGGTGCCTTCTCACCTGCAGACAAAGGTTAAATATTTTCACACAAATGAAACCATGGTGAGAACGATGGTGGGAAGGGTTTAACTTTGATACAAAACAAAGGTCTAATAATTCTGTAGAAGGAAAACTTCAGCTAGGGCTGTAATGTTCTCTATCTGGATGAGGGACCACAAAAGAGAAAATAACACCTGTACACATGAGATCTGTTAGTCATTCTGAGAAAATTGTGTGACCACATTGTTAATTCTATGTCTATAGCCCCACTGGCCGATTGCCATGTTTCCTCAAATGAATGTATAAAATACACTGCTTGATCTGAGTAAAATTGCAGCAGTTTCACAGCATACTCTCGTGTCTGTGTCTGTCTGTCATTTGCTGAATCTCACTTATCCTGAGTACCTTTGACCTGTTCTCCCTCAGTCTGGTGTTCCTACTGAGACCCAGTCCGCGGCAGGTTGCGCTTCGAACAGGGACATGAAGGACAGCTAATTTTCTCTCTTCTTTCTCTCTTTTCATAAGTAGGGATCAGCTCCTGTCAGGGTTCTGCAGACCCGCTGGTAAAGGCTCACCAGTTAAGCACAGGTAATCCAGAAGGTAAGCATGGGACAGCACCTCTCTAAGGAGGACAAATTATTTGCATCTGTGATAAGACATATGTTGGCAGAAAAGGGCTTGAAGGTAACACCAGAGGCCTTGGCAGAATTCCTTAAACTCGAGAAAGAATTGTGTCCCTGGCTCACAGAGGATGGCAGCCTGACACTGACGGAATGGAGGAAGGTAGGGAAGGCTATGCACAGATATACAAAAGAAAAGGGAGAAGAACACCTCAGTCTCAGTCTGCTTTGCCTCGTGATGTCTTGGAGGCTATTATGTCGCTGCTTGGCATCACATTCCACCTCCTAGGACAAAGAGCATGGTGTTATCAGAGATTATACAAGGGAATGAAGAAACATATCAAGCCTTTATCTCTAGGAAGCAATACATAGAATGCTTCCCCCTTCAGAGGGGACGGACATGCTTCTGAAACAGTTATCCTGGGAAAATGCCAATACCCTTTGTAAAGACTTAATTAGGCCTGTCAGGAAGACAGGCTCATTACAGGATTATATAAAAGCATGCATGGATGCCTCACCAGCCGTAGTGCAAGGAATGGCCTACGCTGCAGCAATGAAAGGACAACAATTTAGTGCCTATGTTAAGAAAACAAGTAGCGGAGGTGCTGATAGCTCCCTGACCTGTTATAAGTGTGGAAAATCAGGGCATATGCAAAAGGAATGCCCAAATGCTGAGAATAGAGGAGGAAGAGCTCCTCCTGGCATTTGCCCATGATGCAAAAAAGGGAAGCATTGGAGAAATGAATACAAGTCAAAGTTCACTAAGGAGGGAGTTCCCCTTAAGCTCGACAGTCAGACAAAAAACTAGCTTCGGGGCTTCCCCTTAGCCCCGAGAAAAAAAAAGGGGAATGTCCAAAAGGAAGTACAGTTAACACCAGGGCTAAACCATGCTGCGCCAGAATTCACTGTCCATAACCTGCCTAGAGCTACTCCAGAGAGTGCTGGATTAGATATGTCATGTCCTCAGGACTTGCTCCTGTCCCTGTAGGATGGGGTGACAGTCATAGATACAAAAATTACAGGAACCCTGCCACCACAAACAGTAGGATTAATTTTGGGGAGAAGCTCTAATACTGCTACCAGCTTTGAAGTACTCCCTGGAGTGCTAGATGCAGATACCTTAGGTACAACAAAGGTGATGATCAGGCCTTTAAAAGAAGCCATTCAATTACACAAGGGACAGAGAATCGCACAAGTTGTTCTACTCCCCTACATAAAAATGCCTAACCCTATTATGAAAAGCCATAGGGGATCAGGACAGTTTGGCTCTTCAGACTCCGTAGAAGGAATCAATTGGGTACAAGATTTAGGGCAACGACCCTTCAAGACAATCACCCTGGATGGCAGGAGCTTCCAAGGACTTTTGGACACAGGTGCTGACAGGACCTGCATAGCAGGAAAGGATTGGCCTTCTTCTTAGCCAACACACAGAACAGGATCCTCCCTTATGGGATTAGGGATGGCTTCTGCAGAGTTCAAAGCTTTTAAAATGGCAAACAGACAGTAAAGAAGGGTTTATAACTTGATGTGCATTTAGTAACAGGAAGTTCTGAGCTGGAAAAGCATTTTACATAGGGGCCACTGCAAAGGATCTCTATGCAGACTCTATACAATGGAAGTCTGATCAGCCCGTATGGGTTAGTCAGTGGCCCCTGACACAAGAAAAAATACAGGCATTAGAACAGCTGGTACCAGAACAATTGGAAAAAGGGCATATAGAAGAATCTAATAGCTGATGGAATACTCCTGTATTTGTCATAAAAAAGAAATCAGGAAAATGGAGACTACTACAAGATTTAAGGGCAGTAAATGCTACAATGGAGGATATGGGGGCCCTACAACCAGGACTCCCATTCCCTGTGGCCATACGGAAGGACTGGCACATTATAGTCATTGATCTACAAGATTGCTTTTTTACAATAAGATTACAGCCTCAGGATTGCCCTAGATTTGCCTTTAGCATACCCTCAGTTAATTTTAAGAGACCCTATAGATAATTTCATTGGAAAGTCTTACCCCAAGGAATGAAGAACAGTCCTTCATTATGTCAAAAATTTGTGGATATGGCCCTTTTACCAATAAGAAAAACTTTTCCCTCTACATATATTATTCATTATATGGATGATATATTATTGGCTCATGAAAATAAAGATACAACAGAGAAAATTCTCAAAGAGACAATTAGTAGTCTAACAGCTTATGGCCTTGTCGTGGCTCCAGAAAAAATTCAGAAAAGTAGGCCACTTAGTTATCTGGAACAATGGATAGGGGATAATTATATAACAACCCAAAAGGCATCTATCAGAGTAGATAAATTAAAGACCCTCAATGATTTTCAAAAATTGTTGGGAAATATAAATTGGGTAAGAAAATATTTAGATGTCACAACAGGTCAATTAAGCCCCCTGTATCAAATATTACATGGAGAAGCTCACCCAAGGTCAATAAGACACTTAACTCCTGAAGCCTTGCAAGCTTTAAAACATATAGAGCAGGCTTTAGAAAGAGCTAAAGTACATCAAGTAGACTATTTGATTCCATGGTATTTAATTGTTTTTGCCACAGATTATACTCCAACAGCTCGCCTATGGCAGGAAGGTGTATTGGAGTGGCTACATCTACCACACACACATAAGAAGGTACTTATATCTTATCCCTCTCTTTGTGCACAACTTATATACAAGGGCAGAATTAGGTCTAGAGAATTGTTTGGCAAGAAACCGGCCTTTGTAATTATACCCTATAATAAAGAACAATTAGAGCTCTTATTACAAGAATCAGAAGATTGGTGTCTCTCCTTAATGGGATACCTAAGACAAATCACCTTTCATTACCCCAAAGACCCTCTTATTGAATTCATAAAAGAAGTTCCTCTTATATTTCCAAAGATATATGTTTCTCAACCCCTAGCAGAGGGTATTGTGGTTTTTACAGATGGGTCAGCAAATGGGAGGTCTGCGGTATACTCGGAAGGGGAGGGACTTTTAATAAAAATTGTACCACAGACAACAGCCCAGCAAGCGGAAATACGTGCAGTTCTGCTTGCACTTAGACATTTTTCCCAGACCCTTAACCTTTATACAGACTCAAAGTATATGGTTAATTTATTTCCTGCCATAGAAACAGTGAGTTTAACAGGTTCTTCTACTATTAAGCCTCTGCTTAAGGAACTGCAAGCTCTGTTATGGCAAAGAACCAAGAAACTTTTCAAAGGACATATTTGGGGTCATACAGAGTTATCAGGACCCCTGAGTCATGGTAATCACATGGCTGACTTATTAACTAGAATTAATCTCCTTACAGTACAGGAGGCACAAGAAAGTCATGCTCTGCATCATCAGAATGCTAATGCATTAAAACAAGCTTTTCAGATAACTAGAGAACAAGCTAGACATATAGTTAAGGAGTGCACTCATTGCCCTCCGCAAAATCAGAGTTTAAAGATGGGAGTCAATCCTAGGGGATTAAAGCCTCTTACATTATGGCAGATGGACGTAACCCATATTCCTTCCTTTGGGAAGATGAAGTATGTTCATGTAACAGTGGATACATTCTCTCATTTTATCCACGCATCTGCCAGATCAGGAGAGCAGTAAAGGATGTGATTCAGCATCTGGTACAATGTTTCATGATCATGGGGAAACCCATGCATATCAAAACTGATAATGGACCTACCTACACCTCAAAATCTTTTGAGGTATTTTTAACACAATGGGGGATTAGTCACACGACAGGAATTCCCTATAACCCAAAAGGAAAGGCCATCATAAAAAGAACTCATCAGACATTAAAATTACAAGTAAAAAGATTACAGAATGCTAACTCATATATGTCCCCCCATTATGTTTTAAGTCATTCTCTATTTGTATTAAACCATTTGAACATGGACTCAAATAATAATTCCTCTGCTCTTAAGCATTGGGCAGTAAAAGAGACGGCATCATCATTGCCGCTAGTACTATGGAGAGACTTGCTTTCGGGATCCTGGAAAGGACCCGACCCTCTGATAACTTCGGCGCGAGGGTATGCTTGTATCTTTCCACAGGATGCGGAATCGTCCATATGGATTCCAGACAGACTCATCAGGTCGGAGCCGCAGAAAACTGCAAAAGTGAAAGGAAAAGTTAGCGACAGCCTGGCTGACTCAAAAAATGAAGAAGCTGACCCTGAAGCCACAGAAGCTTCCAACATGGACCCAGCTAAAACATCTGGCGACGGAAGCAAAAGCACTTGCCTCGCAACAATGTTCTAACCCTCCTTTAGAAATGCTATTTGTAGCCATGTTGTCCTTGATTGCTGTTGGGCCTACTACGGCCTCTACCAGTCCTTCTAACTATTGGGCTTATGTTCCTCGTCCTCCCCTTTTACATGTAGTGGGGTGGTTGGATGATGAGACTTATAAGGCATTGAGCAATCAGATGGAGATCATCGGGGGTTTCCAAGATTCAGATGAAAGGACAAGTGCTTCCTCATTTATAAACTTTGCAGGAAGCTCAGATTCATTACCAATTTGCTTCGCCCTGCAAGGAGTAGTTCCTCCTGGGTGTTTCTCCACCAGCTACAGAACCTTTTTAACTGATGCCCCCAGCTCTACTGGTAAGAAAGGAGATCCTAGATGGATCTGGGAGACTCAACTGCTTACTCTGGGACTTCCCACTATGAATGAAACTTTTCAGTCTGTCAATTTTATGCCTCTTGATTCCTGTACTAATAAGTATCGGGATAAGAATCAATTTTGGGATGATGGTATTACCACCTTTCCTACTTGATTGCGTTGTGGGTTTCCTCACGCAGCCTCCTCCTACAATCCTTTACTGTCTAAATTACTTATTTGGGATTTTTCCGCCTCTTCTGTAGAAAAGAAGTATAAAGATTATATCTCAAAAAATAAAGATAAGTTCCATAATTATACATTTGTGGGTCATGTAGAGAAAATCACTAGGTGGTTTTCACCTGGGTATGTTGAGCCAGTGTGGGTCACTAGAACCCCCTCCGGAAACATGAGAAAACATCCAGACTTGTTTCAGCTTGTTGCTGCTTCAGGCCCAGTGTCTCAGAAAAGACCCAAAGAAACTACCCCATCTCCCATTGTGGTTAGAGCGTGTATTTCCTATCCTTTTGCTCTGCTACTAGGCTCTGCTGCACATGTAAATATCTCTGATTTTGGGTCTAATTCATATCATGTAACTTGCTTTAGATGCTTTATCACTAATTGTATTTCACCAAGGGAAAGACAAAAAATGCAGATTATGATGATTGTGAAAAGAAAACCTTTTATAATGATGCCCGTGCAATTACATAACATGACTTGGTATGATAATTCAGCTTTACAGGTACTTAGACAGCTTCATGAATTAATAAGGCCAAAAAAAATTGTTGCAGCGTTAATATTAAGGTTAACAGCATTAATATCTATTATTACTACTTTTGCCATTGCCACCACTGCCCTGGTTCAAGAGATTCATACAGCTCAATTTGTAAATGATTTGAATAAGAATACTTTCTTTGCATTATCTGAACAAGCAATTATTGACAAGAAATTACAGGCAAAGATTAATTGTAGCTTAAGTTTTCCTGCCTGGCCCACAGTCAGGGCAAATCTCTTTCACCTGCCAGTCCCACAGCCTCTCAGACCCGACCAAGTAAACACAGAGACTTATGTTGCTTTCAAACTGTATGGCCGTGGCAGGCTTCTTGCTAACTACAGCTCAAATTAACCCATTTCCATTAATCTATACCTTGCCACATGGCTCGTGGCTTACTGGTATCTTCCCATGCTGTTTGTCATCATGGCGGCTGGCAGTGTCTCTCTGACTCAGCCTTCCACTTCCCAGCTTTATTCTCCTCCTTGCCCCGCCTATACTTCCTGCCTAGCCAACGGCCAATCAGTGTTTTATTGATTAATAAGCAACACATTTGCCATACATCCCACAGCACTTCCCCCCTTTTTTTTCCCAAAAAGGAATGTTTTAACCTTAACAAAGTAAAATTACATATCATTTGGGAATTTGGGCGTAGCTTCTCTTACTACTTCCTGCTGGAAGGGGGCGCTGTATCTTATGGGGAAACAAAGAAAATTTTAGAATTATGGAATAGTCCATGAGGCTGTATCGTCTGAGCCAGATACCTTCAAACCATTCTGGATGTTGGATCATCTGGGCCATGGTGTCATCGGAGACCTTTCAGGGGGTCTTGGCTGGTCAAACCTGATGTATCTTAATCTGGAACAAATCCATAACCTTTGCCTTTCTGTGGGAACAAAAGCAGAGTCTCCTTTCCAAAACAACATATGCTTATATTCAAATTTTGAAGTCAAGGTATCTTTAAAATATACATTTTGGCATAACTCAACAGCTTTTACAATCAAATGTTTTTCTGCAGTTAAAAATCCCAAAGACAATACAATCCAGATTCTCTGTGTAATATTCATTTTTACATGGCTTATTTTTTATACTACCTTTACTGTCTCTTTAATGACTTTATTTTTTAAAACTATGTATTTGTTTCTATAACTCTATATATCACCTTTTTTGTCTCTTTCAAGCCTACGTATCTTTTACACACATTGTAAACTATTACATCTGAATCTGTCTTATTGTGAATCTCTTGCCTTAAACTGCAGCAGCTGTGGCTGCTGGCTCCACCCACTTCAGCTTCCCCACATGGCCGTGATACTTTACCATCAGCTCTGGGAGCTATCGTGGGTCTATGCTTTTATCCAAGCAGCGTGTAGTCCAGAAACCTCTCTTTTTTTGTTGTTGTTTTGTACAGCAAAGTCTAATTCCACCATGCAGCTTAATGTGCCACTTGCAGAGGCCTGATTCCCGCCATACTGCAGGTTGAGCACACACGCCAGAAACCCACCAGTAGCTGAAACCAGCAGCTGCCACTCATTTGAGAGAGACAATTAGGAAGCTGTTTTTAGCTCTGTTTTAGAATCTTTTTTTTTTTCTTTCAGTTTTTAGGTGGAAACTCTTGCCACCACGTTGGACGCCATTTGTAGCTTAAGTTTTCCTGCCTGGCCCACAGTCAGGGCAAATCTCTTTCACCTGCCAGTCCCACAGCCTCTCAGACCCCACCAAGTAAACACAGAGACTTATGTTGCTTTCAAACTGTATGGCCGTGGCAGGCTTCTTGCTAACTACAGCTCAAATTAATCCATTTCCATTAATCTATACCTTGCCACATGGCTCGTGGCTTACTGGTATCTTCCCATGCTGTTTGTCATCATGGCGGCTGGCAGTGTCTCTCTGACTCAGCCTTCCACTTCCCAGCTTTATTCTCCTCCTTGCCCCGCCTATACTTCCTGCCTAGCCAACGGCCAATCAGTGTTTTATTGATTAATAAGCAACACATTTGCCATACATCCCACAGCAATTAATATATTAGAGGAAGTAGTCTTAGCCTTAGGACAAAATGTGGCCAATATTAAGAAACTTATGGAAACTAGATGTCATCAAGAATACAAAGCTATTTGTGTGATTCCGATTCCCTACAATTCCTCTGAGAATTGGTATAAAGTTAAGCATCATTTGTTAGGGGTATGGAAGGATTCTTCCATTACTCATGATTTAGAGGCTATTCAAAAGGACATATCGGTCATAAGCCAAGCTCATATACAAGCTGGCTCATTGAATGTTTTAGCACAAGGATTGCAAGACGACCTTAAGGCCATGAATCCCTTAGATTAGATTCAATATTTTATTCTCATAGGCATTCTTGCTTTAATTGTAGTTTGTGTTATCGTGATTTTTCCATGTCTTTTCAGGACAATAACCAAATCTCTGGGCAGTGTACGTGAGGACCTGTACGCCTTCTGCCTTAAAAACAAAAAAGGGGAAACTGCCACACCCACAACGGTGTCGCCTGTGTGACAAATGCCTTGGATGAGGTGGTTATGTGAGAAAGGGGGGCTCACGGCCCTCGGGTCTCTGCCCCTGGCGACCCCTTATCAATCTGCCCAAATCATGGTGCCAGGTTACAAGGAACCACGCAAAATCTGCTTGCAGAGGCTGGCTGGCATTCTGTCTTTTTTCTCTTTACAGCTCTGACTATTGCTGTTTCCTTGTGTATTGATTTCAGGGAGTTAGCTCTCAATGTTCCTGATGTGCCCCATGAAGAGAATAATGATTCCTCAAAAGTGGCCTCAATAACCCCACCCATAATTCAAGCTTTTAGGCAAACAGTTAAAGAATGTCCTAGAAGTTTGGGGGAATTTATGAATGATTTAGAGCAAAAAGAACTTATGACTCAGAGGGACGAAGATTCTAGCGAAGAGAGAATGAAAGTAAAAGTCCAGGAACTCATAAGCAATCCACACGCGCAGCCAACAGCAGCTGCAAGGAAGCAGTTACAGGAACTAGCCAGTCCTATAAGAATTATCCAGGGACAAATAGAGTTTCTCACCAAGGGTTGGTGGTGGCAATCCCCTAACTTTAATCCTAGATATAATAATTATTTGGAGCCATTGCCCTTTACGGGAGATAATGATAAACATGGGAACTGATGGGTGAATCATAATAGTATGAAAACAGAATGGCATAAGTTACAGTTCATGGAAAGAATAGCTAGGTCCCAACCCCCCTGATGCCTTCTCACCTGCAGGCAAAGGTTAAATATTTTCACACAAATGAAACCATGGTGAGAATGATGGTGGGAAGGGTTTAATTTTGATACAAAACAAAGGTTTCATAATTACGTAGAAGGATAACTTCAGCTAGGGCCGTAATGTTGTCTGTCTGGATGAGGAATCACAATAGAGGAAATAAAGCCTGTACTCATGAGATCTATTAATCATTCTGAGAAAATTGTGTGACCACATTTTTGATTCTATGTCTATTGCCCCACTGGCCGATTGCCTTGTTTTCTTCAAATGATTGTATAAAAAACACTGCTTGATCTGTGTAAAATTGCAGCAGTTTCACAGCATACTCTCGTGTCTGTGTCTGTCTTTCACCGAATCCCACTTATCCTGAGTACCTTCGACCTGTTCTCCCTCGGTCTGGTGTTCCTACTGAGACCCAGTCCACGGCACACATCCTCTCCAACACAGACTGTATTCAGTGTTTTTGGTCTTAGCCATTCTGACAGGTGTAAGGTGGTATCACAGAGTCGTTTTGACTTGCATTTCTCTGTTGATTAAGGATGTTGAGCATTTCTTTAAATGTCTTTCAGCCATTTGTGATTCTTCTTTTGAGAATTTTCTATTTAGCTCTTTAGCTCATTTTTTAAATTGGATTGTTCAGTATTTTGATGTCTAGTTTCTTGAGATATTTATATATTTTGGAGATCAGTCCTCTGTCTGATGTGGGGTTGATGAAGGTCTTTTCCCATTCTGAAGGCTGTCTTTTTGTCTTATTGACTGTGTCTTTTGCCCTACAAAAGCTTCTTAATTTCAAGAATTCCCATTTATTAATTGTTGTGCTCAGTGTCTATGCTGCTGGGTTTTTTTGTTTTTTGTTTTTGTTTTTTTTTGGAAGTGATTTCTTGTGCCAATGTGTTCAAGTGTAGAGAAGTAATATCTTTTAATTAACAATTTATGGGAAAACATTTTAAATAAAAAGGGACTAGATAGACGGCTCAGCAATAAATGCACTGACTTTTGTGACAGAGGACCCAGGTTCCACTTATAGAACCCACAGGGTAGGAAATCATTTATTGCAACTCTGGTTCCAGGCACGTCCTACTTTCCCCTGGCCTCTGTAGGCCAGAACAGTGTGAACAGACAAAACACCATATAAATATTTCTTTAAAGTTAGAAACAGTAAAGAATGGGATTCTTTACAGTGAGGTCACAGCCCTCAGGCAGACAATAGCCAGGGATAGTTAAAATGAACTCTTTATTGTCTTGCATGGAAGCAGCTGTGGCTTCCTGCCAAGCCAGCCTGCTCAGAGGCAAAAGCAGCTTCATTCTGAGGTTAATAAAGCTCATCATAACCATTCATCTAACAGCAGAGTAAACAATGCTGTTAAGTGACTTTTTAATAATGATTTCTGCATTTCTGTTCTCTATCTTTGTTAGAATTGTGGTATTGGTATAACTATCCTTAAGACTGAACATTAAAATTGACAGGTCTCATATGCCCAAAAGCAATCTTCATTCACTGTATCGTTTACTTGAATTTCAGCTAAGACTTTGGGGTTCAAGATGAATATCCCAGAAGCATTGGTTTCTATCATGTTATAACTTATGTATGGCTCTGCATGATTTTTATGTAACAATTCTCCTAAGTGTCTTTACTTTTACATTTTGATCATGTTCAGAAATGGATTCATTAACCTAGCCTGTTTAGGAATATGGAGAACTCTACTCAACCATGTCCAGATTCCCTACATAAAATCTACATGCTTCTTTTGTTTACATAAACCATTGTACAAGTATTCCATACTCTACTATCCTCCTGTAGGTAAGAAATTTTTCTCCTTTCTTCCATCTGGGATATTGTGATATCTATTCTTGGTAGTCAAACAGACTACCTCTGTAATTAACTAAAATCAGAAGAGTTGGGTATACGTGTGAGGGATTTTTGAAAGGTTTTGAAATTAAAGACCCATCTTTAATCTAGATCATTTGAGGTGATATCCACCTTCAGCTGCTTGGTGTCTGTGCACACATTTAAGCACAGCACTGAGGAGGCAAAATCTTCTGAGGATTTCTGAGGTCGCAGCCAGTGTGGTCTACAGAATGAGTTCCAAGGCTACACAGATAAATCCAGTCTCAGAAACACCAAAAAATATATATAAGATATACTTTTAATCTGGATCATACCTTCTGGTGGTAGCCTTCATACATAAAGAACAAAGAAGGAGTATGCTCTCCCTTTGCCTGTTTGCCCTAGCTCTGGCTACCAAGTCCATTCTTGTCTGTCTTTCTTTCTTTCTTTCTTTCTTTCTTTCTTTCTTTCTTTCTTTCTCTCTTTTTTTTTCCCTGAGACACGGTTTCCCTGTATAACTTTGTACCTTTCCTAGAACTTTCTCTGTAGCCCAAGCTGGCCTTGATCTCACAGAGATTCACGTGCCTCTGCCTCCCAAGTGCTGGGATTAAAGGTGTGAGACACCACCGCCCAGCTCCAAGTTCATTCTTTTACCAGCATTAGAGCCTAATTCATTAGAATTGTGGTGTATACTAAAGAACAGCTGAGATATGCAGCCTCGTGAACTGAACAGCTACTGAATTCTTCAAATTCCCAATGGTAACAGCCATTGATGGACTTTCTAAACCACAGTTTGTGAGACATTCTAATAAATCCATTTTCTTCCTACGTAGAGAGATTTATTCTACCAGTCGTTTTCAGGTAGAGAACCTTGAATAATGCAGTTGTTTTTTCCTTCACCTGCCCACTGAGGAAGATGTGCTGGCTAACAATAGTGTTCATAAATATTTTTCATACCTCAGTTATTATCTTAATATTACACTATCCACAAGGGCTACTCTGTATTATTCATTTGCCGAAAGTTGACTCTGAATGTCTGTGATAAAATTTCTAAAGCAATTGACCTATTTTCTTGGTTGTGATGAATTTCCTGATTTTTTTTGCAGGTTGTCTGAAGTCCCTGTGACAACCAGGTAAAAAGTACCTTCAATTCACCTGATGTCAGTATTAAGTCACATAATAAACACTCTACTTGTGTGTCTTTACATCTCTCTTTAGTTTTTAATATTCCGGGATCCCTTTTACCTGTGTGACAAGGAATCATTCCACCCCATATAGTTTAGTGGTCTATACAAGGTAGCTAGCCACATTGTGTCTTTGGGGGGGCAAGGGGAAGTGCCTATGGAGTAGAGGAAGAAAGCATAGTCAGCTATTGGAGCCATGAGCAAGTGCTGTCAATATGCATATCTCTGCTCATTTAGAAAAAGTCTTTGTCTAGGGTAGAAGGCAGGGTCAGGAACCATTGTGCTGTGTCTTTAAGCACACTGTATCCCTGTGGGAGGTGCTGTTGTCACTCAGGTCTCACTAGCCAATCAGACACTCCAGGTGACCTGCCAGTCAGAAGCCTTGCAGGGTCCTTTGGATCACTGGCTTCAGATTAGGCTTTGAAGAAGAGCTGGTTCCAGCAGTTTTGTGTGGTGTGCTGTGAGTCCTGCTTCAGTGAGCTGAGCCAAGAGCATGGACAAACTGAGAAACCATGACTTGTTGAGTGAAGGGCTACTGTCCCCAGATGGACTGGAGATAATGAGGTGTGGGATCAAGTGTGGTGAGACTTCCTTTGATCTGGGTGGGAACGTGCCTGCAGAATCCCAGTCCTGTGAAGTCCCATGTGGTACTTGAAACTCCCCAGACCCAGGGGCAGGTCTCTGAATAACTTTGTTCTGTGGGCTGAATTGGCTCACAAAATTCAGTGCAGGGATCTGTGTGTAGAAATATTTTTGTGCCGAGTGAGGGTGGCCCTCACCTTTAATCCCAGCACTGGGGAGGCCGAGTTAGGCTGATCTCTTTGAGTTCAAGGCCAGCATGGTCTACAGAGTGAGATCTAGGACAGGCATTTAAAAAGACACAGAAAAGATCTGTCTCAAAAAACAAAACAAACAAACGAAAAGAAACATTTTTGTAGTAAACTTCGACATGCTTTTGGTGCACCCATGGAAAGCAGATTGTCAAAAATGGAGAGTACTTTCCAGTACCTTTTAGAGGTTCAGAACTTTGCATTTCACTTTTCTGTGTAAGATCCATTTATAGTTAATTTTGTGGAGATTGTAAAAAGCATCTTATGTGTTAGGTAACACTCCACTATTAACGTGTGATGTAGAAGAGTAGAATTGGCGATATAAAGGATTCACTAATTCTTTGGAAATAGTAAGTCTCACAAAATAGAATTTAGTTGAGGGAGGACTACCTCAAAAAAAAAAAAAACCCTCAAAGGTAATTGCATTGTAGTTAGGCCTGTTAGAGATTAGGACAGTAGGATACACATTTGTTTGGCTCCAAACCATCACAAAGGAGCCACTGCTTATTTAAAACAAGCCACTGAATCAAAAATGGGACTCTAACAAGCTGCTTATTGAGGCATTACAGGGTAACAACCAACTTTATATCCTGGTATGCCATAAAGTTTCAGTTTTCTTCTTGAAAAAATCATAGTTCGGCCAGATGGACAGTATGACAAATATGTCAACTTATTTGAAAACTAAAACACTAGCCGGGTGGTGGTAGTGCACACCTATTTTTCCTGCACTCACTCAGAAGGCAGAGGCAGGTTGATCTCTGTGAGTGTGAGACCAGCCTGTTCTGCATAGCGAGTTCCAGGAGAGCCTCCAAAGCTATACAGGAAAAATCTGTCTTGAAAATACAAAAAAAAAAAAAAAAAGAAAAGAAAAGAAAAGGAAAGAAAAAAAGGAAATAAGAATAAAAGAAAAGTAAAACACTAATGTGTTAAGGAATTGCCTGATCAAGCAAGGCTTTCATTTAGGTCCTCAGGAATAGATTAGAAAAATTCTTGTGCAAGCTAGTAATAACCTTGGACCTAGGGCTAGGAAGCTTTCCCTATGGGCCTGGTGTACTGATAATAAAACAGAGCTTTTTCCCAAAAACCAGGAATATGCTTTGGAGAATTAGCAATGGTCTGGAACCTGGGTGTTTGTGGTGCGGTTACTTCAGATCCTGAGAAACCAACTCTTTCCACCACATGGGCTATAGTTATCAGTCCACAGTTCACTGTGGGCTTAGTCAGTAATGTTCCTGAGATGCCCTGTTTCCCCTTGTGCAGCATTGTTTGATTAGCCTCCTCTTTGAGTCTGCACCATTGTAGGATACTTTCTGCTGACTTCCTAGAAGTGACTCTCTTCCTTTAATTTCACCACCAGAAGTAGTATCCAAGGTGCTATTCTTCTTAAGAAGCTTAGGTGACATGAGACATAGCTTGTGTAAGACCTCCCCACCCCAGCTTTCATCTTTTCTACCTTATACTTCTCCTCTCTTTCTTATCTTTTGTAACCCTCACCTCAGAACCCTGTCACTGAAGAAGATCCTGCTGTTTCACATCACTGGGGTACTTAAAAAACAATTTTGCAGTGGTTGTGCAAGCCTTATTCCCAGCACTCCAGAAGTAGAGTCAGGCAGATCTCTTTGAGTTTGAGGCCAGCCTGGGCTACAGAGTGAGCTCCAGGACAGGCTCTAAAGCTACACAGAGAAACCCTGTCTCAAAAAAACAAAAAAAGAAAGAGAGAATTTTGGAAAAGTGTTTGCTGTGTAAGTCTTTCCTCTGTCTAAGTGAATAGACTTGCACTATTCTATCCCTATTTAAATTGCTGAAAGTGTAACCTAAATCCTGAATCTAAATATCACAAGGATGATTAGCCTATGTGCAATGCAAAGTCTCTTCTAGGCTGGCTCCACTTTTATCATTACCAGGAGATGGATGTACGTTAACATTAAAGACATTTTTCTTCATTAATCTCTGAAGTGTGTTGAGTGAATTCTCCCTTGGAATGCATTTTAATTCTAGAAGAGCTGTATTTCAATCCTGTTAGAAAAATGTTTCTGAAACAAGCTCTCTTATGTTGACACCAGTGTCCTTGTTCCCAGTCTGTTGCACTCTATGGCAATGACTTTGCTGTTCTCTATATTACACATTAAATCTTATATTAAATGATTGTATCACCTCAAAGTTTCAAAATTATCCATCTGAGTGACACAGTTGCATATCCATTGCAGTAAAAGGAAAGAGATTTGCATGTGGAGCATGGTTTCTACCTTTAGACCAGAATAGAAGGAATAGTTTATTGTGTACACTACTGGGGTAAACAGGGTAGTCAATCAGCTACTAGAGTCACCATTATGAAAACAAACCCGATTGTAGCAGGAGGAGTAATTTTAAAATTTCCCAGCATGAACTGATTGATGACTTGTGAATGAAGACAGACCAGACTGGTTGGTGTTCAATTTAGGAAGGTCAACTTGCACTGAATGATATTGAATTTTCAATTAGGTAACTCTCCTATGCAGATAGTTCAGTCACTCTGTTCTCTAATGTGTCTATGTCATTAATTTTTTCATTCCTTTTCTATCAAGAGCTGTTGATTATTGATTTTCTGTGGAGAGCAGTGTTTCTTGCTTGACACAGTTATGACAGCTCAGAATTTTGAGAAAAAGGCCTTTGACTGTAACTGTGTGTCAGTTTACAGATCACAGCAGTCAACAAGTGCATATGGTAAGATCAACATATCTTTTATTAATGATATTCCCTTTACAAGAGTAAATTCCACTTTTTTAAAGTCAATATAGCTAAGGTTCATTTTGTGTTTTCTTTTTTTTTTGAGACATGATTTCTTTGTGTAGCTTTAGAGCCTTTTCTGGAATTCACTCTGTAGCCCAGGCTGGCCTCAAACTTACAGATATCTGCCTGCCTCTATCTCCGGAGTGCTGGGATTAAAGGTGTGTGCCACTATTTGAAAAATACATTATTTTTATCACTTTAAAATATCACTTATTGGTATTACATTTAACATTTTAAAGAGCATTACTGATCTTGTCTATTTGTCTCTGTTCTCTAATGTGTCTAGGTCATTAATTGTTTCATTCCTCATCTATCAAGAGCTGTTGATTATTGATTTCTGTGTCGAGCAGTGTTTCCTGTAGCCCAGGCTTGCCTCATGCTATGTAATGGAGAATTGTATAGAACACTTAAACCTGCCTCTGCTGCCCAGTGCTGGAAAGACAGTCCTGCATCTTATTCTAGGCTGGACACAGTGAGAAGGAAAAATAGAGCAGTTAATAAGTGTTCAACAGTCTCCCTGGCTTTTTCTGGGGCATAAACATGAAGAGGGACCTGTGTAAGAATTAAGTTCACGGAGCACCTTTGAAGTTGACACATTGAAAGGCCAGAAATGGTGGGACAGGACAAAGGGTGAGTGTTTTCCTGTTTCAACAGTATTTGAGATGAGCGATGTGGAGTGATATAGATGATCCAGAAATGTTTTTACTGGCTGTTTCTTGGGGTCTACAGAGCAGCACATTCAGTAATCTGAATAAAACACTGACTCTATATTGAAACAGAATTACTGTAGTTACACTTGGTCAATCACTATAGACAATCTGGGTAAAGTGGCATGGCCCTGCACAGCAGGACTGCTATTTTCCTTGTTAAAGATGTGTAGCCTCAGGAAAAAAAATGCATATGAGTAATCCTTGGTTTGCTCTCAAACAAATCCCTAGTATCTGAAACACATGGCCATGAACTCAATTCCAACTCTTCCAAATAATTTTTTGAGATTATGACTATGTCATGTCCATGCTCTCTTTCCTACCTACAAGCCCTACCATTGACCACTAATTGTTTTCTAATTCTTGGCCTGTTTTTCCTTAACATTTACATAGCTACAACAGTTACTGTTTGAATGTGACCTGTGTTTGGATGCAGGTCTTCCCAGATAAGAAGCAAAGGTTTGGCTACACTGGACAATCAGTGTGTATTTGTACACAAAGGACTGTGTGCTTGGGAAGGGGAACAAGAAGTACTCTGGGAGAATGGAAGAATTTTGAAAATACAGATTTCTCAGAGGAGTATCCTGTCTGCTCCTAAGGTGGGAGGGAAGAGCTGAGAAGGCCTGTGCTGTGTGTGTCATTTGATCTCTGATCACCCAGTGGGGGAGCCACCTCTGTCCTGATTCTGAGCTGGGTAGTCTTAGCTAATGTGTGACCTCAAGAAGGCTTAGCAATTAGTACCAGTGGGAAGGAGCTTGCAGGTTCCTTTCAGGATTCTCATCTTGCTCTGCTGTAGGAGCTGTGAGGAAGACCAAAATCCATGCCATGGTGAGTGTAGGGACCACTGACCCGAGACCAAGAGGAGAAGTTCTACTGAGCTGTCAGAACTTCTGTGACTGTGAAGGACCATGAGCCAGACTGTGGTTCTTTTGGTCCCTGTGTTAATCTGAGAAATGGCCCTTCTTTGAGAATCCCTGAGTGTGGATTCAGTGGTGAAGTGTAGGCTCTGCTTCCCTGGCTATGGGGCAGTGATATCTGTAATATATTTGCATGTTGTTAGGCAAGTGGATAGAGCAGATTCTAGATCATGTGTTATAACCCATGTGGAAATAGACATTAAATTATTCTTCTAAACTGTTTTGTGATTGAGCCTTGAAACCAAATGGGGACATCAGAGTTCACAGAGTCATAGCATATGATTTCCTCCATTTGCGAAGAAAGCTGTAGGGCTTAGGGCCTCTCTGTTTGGAAGATATATCCATAGCTATAGGGTCAGAGACAGCATTTAAAGTTCACTTTGAGTTAATTTTGAGGGGCTTGTAAAATTTGTGTTTATTTAATTTCTATACACAGAATTACAGGAAGTTGGATAATATTTGCTGTGATCCCATATTTCTTCTGTGTTCTTCATTTTGTCTCTTGATTAAAAGTTGATTTTATTTTTCTGCTTTTGTTCTTGGTTTTTTCTCTCCATCTACTTTATTCATTCTTATATATTGTACATATTGTTGATTGAAAAAAAATAAAACAAAAATATATTTGATATGTTTATGTTACTGTAATTATGGGTTTTTTGGTCATGTCAGATATGTAGGAACAGGAAAAAAACTTTGTGGGGTCTATTTTTGGCCCTCTTCATATGGTGATTAAAGTCAGACCCCAGCCTTGCACAGATATTTCTTGCTTAGCTGTCTCACTGCTCCTCAAATAAAATTAGTTGAGATATTTAATTAGTGTAATATTGTCTTCTTTTCAAATTATAAATGTACTATCATCTAATGGTAGAGAAAAACAGGACAATTTGAGTAATAGATCCTTGCAAATGGTAGTGATATACTCCTTTCTTTTTTTTTTCCTTTTGAATGTGTTAGCTTATTCTGAGAATTAAGCTCTTGTTCATTACATTTTTCATAACCACAAGTGAATGCCATAGAATTGTCTCAGTGGTAAAATTGATTGTTGTTAAGCCTAATGACTTGAGTTCAATCTCTGGAAGACTCAAATAACTAAAAAATTTTCCCTTAGTGCCACATTAGGGCTTTGGCACATGCACATTCCTACAATGGCACATACCTAAATAATTTTTAAACCCAAATAAATGTCATTGATGTCACTTGCTGCCAGAGGACTCCTTTGTTTCATCTCTAAAACTCACATAGGAGAAGTAGTTAATAGACACTTTGAAGTTGTCCTCTCACTGCCACATACACATGATGGCACAGGCATACACGCACATAGTTCAGACACTTTTAAATGGGTAAAATTAATAAAGCAAGTAACCCAGTTATTGGTAATGTATGAAATGATTTGCCAGTTTACATTATAATTACAGAAATTCAAGAGGTATTACTGTTCAATGCAACATTGATGATTTCTTTTAAAATCTTATGTTATCATTTAAATCTCTGATTTAAAGATAGAACATTGAAAACATATTTCTTTTTTTTTCGGTTTTTCGAGACAGGGTTTCTTTGTGTACCTTTGCTCCTTTCCTGGAACTCACTTGGTAGTCCAGGCTAGCCTCGAACTCACAGAGATCCACCTGGCTATGCCTCCCGAGTGCTGGGATTAAAGGCATGCACCACCACCGCCCGGCTAAAAACATATTTCATTTGGCCTTAGAGGTGCATGCCTGTAATCCCAGCATTTGGGAGACAGTGACAAGCCAATATCTCTGAGTTTGAGGTTTCAGGTAAGGTTGGTTCAAATAGTGAGTTGCACTACAACTATGGCTTTGTGGAGGTATCCTGTCTCAAAAAATTCTTAAAATAGCCAGGCAGTGATGGTGCATGCCTTTAATCCCAGCACTTACGAGGCAGATCTCTGTGAGTTCGAGGCCAGCCTGGACTACAGAGGAAGTTACAGGAAAGACACAAAGCTACACAGAGAAACCCTGTCTTGAAAATCCAAATAAATAAATAAATAAATAAATAAATAAATAAATAAATAAATAAATAAATAAATAAAATTCTTAAAATATATGGCATATCTCAAGTTATAGATCTTTTTCTATAAAATCTGACTGGACAGACTGGTTTCAACAAATCAGGTTTGTTATCCTTGCTCAAATCAAGGGAATTGTGATAATAATGAAAATAAGAAGCAAAGCAGAGAGTCTATTCAAAGAGGGCTAAAGAGCCATTGAACTCTTTGATAGCCATCTAGAGGGGACTTTCATCACCTTCAAGTGACAGGAGACAGAAGAAATAATCTGGCATGTTAATCTACATTTTAACGTCAGATTTGGGAGCTGGAAAGTTTACTGAATATTCATGCTCCTCTTGGATACACAAGTTTGGTTCCTAGACCCAGATGACCCAGAATTACCTATATTTCTATGTCCTGGAGATGTGTTGCATTCTTTATTCCTGCTAGGGCACCAGATATACAAATGGCAAAAAGACAGATATGTGTATGATTCAACACTTTTAAAAGTTTTTCTTCATGCATATGTTATTTTCAAAAGGAATGAAGTTTGATTTATATGTATAAGTTTTCCTAGTATGTATATCAAGAACATGCCAAGTACTGGAATATGTCATAAGAGATTGTCTGATCCCTCATGCATGTAGTTACAGACAGCAGTGAGCTGTCTTCTGGGTGCTGGGAATCAAAGTCAGGCACTGTGAATGAACAACCAGTGCTCTCAGGTGTTGAACCTTCTATTCAGTCCCATGCAAATGTCATTATAGCAGTGAGGTGTGATGGATGATCCCGATTTCATCTTCAACTCAGCCCTTATTTTCCAAAAAAAACACAAGATTGAAAGGACCCAAAATTAACATAGACATAATACTTAAAGAAATTTCCAAGCCCAAATCTCTACAAAATGAAAGAATTGTGCAATAAATGACCAAAAGTGTAATTGGCAAAACAAGTCTTTTTTTAAAGATTTATTTATTTTTATTATATATGCAGTGTTCTGCCTGCATGCCAAAAGAGGTCACCAGATCTCATTTCAGATGGTATCCAGCTCCCAACAATACACGTCTTAAAAAGTGTCTGACTACTGGACCAAAACCATGAGACATGAGTTTATCTCCAATACCAAAAAATGAGCAGTAATGTGAGTTCACAAGGACAATTGGCAGGTGTACCCTTGCTGGAGTTTATGCCTCCTATAAGGAGAGGAGAGGAAATAGCAAGAATGAAGACTGACTTGTCTGAATGGAATCCTATTTTTCTTCCTTGATGCCTGTAAAACTCTCTGTTGGAGCTCCTAATTGTGGTGACTCCAGATGACATCCAGCTTGTCAGGAGATCTTGCGACTTAAACAGAAGTCACTGTAAACCAGTGGCAATCAGAAATTCAAAAAGAGCTATAGAGTATGGAGGAAGTGTTAGGAGACAGTTTTCGGTGTGAAAGCCCAGAATCAAATGACCAGAGAGGAATGCTTAAGGTGTACCTGAGAAAAGCTATCTCCTACTGTGCTCTCTGTATTGACTCAGGTGTGGCGAATTAGTGCATTCCAGGTCTCTCACTCTTTCCTGTTTTTGACAACTACATGTAGCTGTCACTGACAATTTTCTGCAGGTCCCCTTTTTCTGGTCCATATTTGGGCCTTAAAACTCCTCAGTCCATACCTGTCAATCCCTGTAACCTACATTCCTGGTAGCAATAAGGATGTTCTAAAGAGATATTTCTACCTCTCTTTTTGGCTAACAATTATTGGAAGAGTAGACCACATGAAATTGTATTTTCACCAAGTAGTGGTGGCACACACCTTTAATCCCAGCATTCAGGAGGCAGAGGCAGGTGGATCTCTGTGAGTTCGAGGCCAGCCTGGACTACAAAGTGATTTCCAGGAAAAGCACAAAACTGCACAGAGAAACCCTGTCTCAAAACCGCCCCCCCCCAAAAAAGAAAGAAATTTTAATTTCATTGGGCATCTCGTTGTTGGAAAAGACTTGAATCCTCCAGATGATAATTCAGGATGGTTTTAAGATGGGAAAAAATAATTACATGGCTTCAATAGATTACTTGGTTTTGCATATCTTTTGCCTTCTATATAAACCTCTTAGGACCTCAAGGTGGATTAGTTATCTTATATTTTCTTTATTGTTCCAAATTAGTCAATTTGAATAAATATCATGTATTAAATTTTTATTAATAATTTGCTTTTTTCCCTTTTCTCTTTTCATTTTGTAAAGAATAGTATTACTATGACTCCCTGCATGGTCTGGAACTCAATTACAGACTAGTCTGTCCTAGGACATCAGAGAGATCTGTTCACCTTGCATCCAGAGTTCCTGCAGTATAGGTGGGCATGTTGCTCACTGGATAACTTGGTTCATTTAATTGGCTTACTGAGGATGAGTGACTGTGCCTGCCTAGTTAGAGTAGCCAGGACACAGGTTTTGATCCTATCTTCAGTAACAGAGGAAGGTTCCCATCAAATGTAGCCTGCCTGCCTTATTGTCACCTTTCTTCCAACTCTAAGAAATTTTATTTTTTTATTACTGAGTCTGTTATAATTCATTAATGACCTGGAAAGTGTTCTGTCCTTATTTTGCAGAAAGTGCAACCCAGGCTCACAGAGATAAGTATTTTTTCAATATAGTTAAGTATGATTGTTCATGTAACTCATCCCATCATATCCAGAATTAAACCTTGCTTTTGCATTCCGTCATGCTCATCTCTGGTGGTCTCTCTGGGGGTCATGATCTGGGCACAACAAATTAAAATGCATAAAAATAGATTTTAAATAAAGAAGTGGCCTAGGGAGATACCTTAACAATTAAAAGCAGCACCAGTTGTTGTTACATAAGACATAGGTTCCAATTTAACTAGCCATCTCCTGTAACTCTCTTCTGGCCTTTGCAAGTACTCTGTACAAATACCTGGAGGCAAACATCTGTACATATAAAATAAAATAAAGCTTAAAAAATTGAATCCTATGTGATGATGTCACAGCCCTGAGACAGACAGCACCCAGGGCAAGTTAAAATAATCTCTGTTGTGCCCAGGTCACAAGACCCCTAAGCAAAACCTCCACAGAGCCATTACCTGATGCAAGCACACAAGCTTTGAAGAACAAAACAAGCAAGCTTGGTCACATTCATCATCCAACACAGCGGGTGGAGGAAAATGGCTCTGAGCACTCACTTTAAGCAGTTTATATAGAAAATGTTTACATCCAGTTTGGGATTGGATGAGAGGGCTAGGTGTGAGGTAGTTTTTTGAAGTTACCAGCTGAACTATAACCTTGAGGTTACTGATGGCTAACAGGATTCAAGGTATTACAGAGACATAAATTTTTACTCCCTATGTCCTGCTTTTGTTGAACCCAGGATATGTACATTCAGATTTATTGTTCCTGTCCTACTCTCCCCTGAGTTCAACTTCTGTTCAATTTAGCCCATTACTCCCTATATGTTGTTTTTCCAAGTCTAGGATACATAGATTTATTGTCTCAGCCTTAAAAGGTCAACTTCTGCTAACTTCTAAAATTGCTGGTCAGCAAAAACCTTTGGAAGAAGGGAGTGGGAAGCGTCTTTCAAGATGGCTACTCATTTTTTCCTTTTTCTTCCCACCCTGCATGCTTGTAAGACATTCTATGAAATAAACTTTCTACATACATGGAGAGATTCATTCTATCAGTCCTGATCATGTAGAGAAGCTTGAATAATAGAGTTGTGTTTTTTTTTTCACTTATTTATGGAGAAAGATGTGCTGGCTAACAATGGTGCTCATTAATGAATTCTTCCTGGCTCCATTACTAACTATTCAAATTTCCATGAAGACTAGTCTTTATTATTATTTATTTTGCCAAAGCTTTGCTCTGAATTTCAGGAATAAAACTCCTTTTGGAGGATGGAGTCATTCTCCAGTTTTCTGATGGGAGAAAGACCTTTTATCTTGTTTCTTTTATCTAGTTTCTGCTTTTCTTTGCTGTTTGTCTGCAGTCCCTGTGACAACCAGGTAAAAAGTACTTTCAGTTCACCTGATGTCAGTGTTAAGTCACACAACAAACACTCTCCTTGTTTTCTTTAAATATCTCTACAGTTGTTAATATTTTGGGTACTCTTCTACCTTTGTGGCAGCAAATCACTCCATCCCACATAGTATAGTGGTCTGGACAAGCTAGCTAATCACATTGTTTCCAGGAGGAGGACAAGGAAGTACCTATTGAGAGCAGAAAGAGAGCAGGTCTGCTTTGAAGCCTGGGGCAAGAGCTATTGAAATGCATATTTCTGCTGATCTAAAAAATGTCTTTGTCTGGGGTGGAAGGAAGGGACAGGAACCATTGTGCTGTGTTTTTAAGCACATTATAACCCTATGGGAGGTGCTCTTGTCAGTCAGGTCTCATTAGCCAATCAGGCCTTCCAGGTGACCTGCCAGTCAAAAGTGGAGCAGGCTTCTTTCTGCTGCCATAGGTTTCAGACTTGGCTTTCAAGAGGAGCTGGTGCTATTGGCTTTGTGTGCTGTGCTGTGAGCCCTGCTGCAGGGAGTTGAACAGAGATCATGGCTGACCTAGGAAACCATGACAAAGTGAGTGAGTTGCTTCTGTCTCCAGATAGGTTGAAGCAGATGGTGAGCTATAAAATTCACTGTGGTCAGTCCTCCAAGGACCTGGTAGAAACCTGATGAAAGGTTTACAACACGCCCCCATGGTCAGGCGTGTTCGCATATGCCTGGCGGACACTTCCACCTAGCCAGGCCCAGGTCAGGATAGCCATTTCCAGGTCAGGGCATCTCGCGTGACCAAGATCCGTGACGTCCCACTAGCCATGTAAGCGCGCAACGGGGCCATGTGATCTACATGCTTGCGTGTAGTAGTGACGCTGATCTGTCCACGCCCAGCCTTTAAAATCAGGCGCCATGTTCCCGGTTCCTTCCTCTCCACACATGTGCTTCCCGCAGGCCTGTTCACTCTCTGTCCCTTTACCTTTAATAAAACTCTTTGTTAGCGAATTCTGTCGCGTTTCGTGGCATTTCCTTGCAGGGTAAGAACACAACGCAGCCAAAAAACTAACATTTGGTGCCGAAACCGAGCGGGCGCTTCCAGGCGCAGGGCGCCTGGAAACCTGTAAACCGGGGACTGCAACACTCTGCACCATACGCGACAGACCGCTCTCCATTTCGTCTGACCGCAAAAATTCCATGCAACACCGCTTTCTCCAGTTGGTGAGTCCCCCCATTTTTCGGCCAGCGTAAACGGTTTCCTGAATTTGTGAGAACCACCGTTGATCGTCTGGCGCCTCACAAGTATTCTTGAGACTGGGGGAACCCCCGGCCATGGTCTTCATTGGCTACGGTCGGCCCATATGGCAGGCCTGAGATTTCTAGCCCTCTCCCATGTCTGCAGCCTGAGATATTTCTCGCGTTGGGACCACAGCCGTTGGGTGCGTCTTGGGGGCCACGTGGGGCCGACACGTTCATCCGACTTGACGAAGCAGCAGACGCTGTCTGGATTCCCAGGGAATCCTTTCCTCACGTGGCGGGAGGCCCCTGCTTCTGTGGCTGACGAGCCAAGGAGCAGCTTGTGCCTGGTATCCGTCCTTGGCCTTGGGGACGCCTGGGGCCTTGGCTTCGGATCACGTTTGTTTTTTTTTCTTTTTTATTTTTTTTCTGCCCCTCTGCTGCAGACATGGGAAACAAGGCTTCCAACCCTGTTAGTCCTTCCTCTCCGTTAGGCTGTCTTGTTGAAGCTTTAAAACTTCTCAGTTTAATGCCTCACATAAAGATTTCTAAGCTAATTCGTCTATGTTCTAAAAAATGGCCAAAGTATGCTTTAGAAAACAACAAAAAATGGCCGCCGAGCGGCTCCTTAGATCCCGATATTTTACAGGAGTTATCTAATTACTGTCAGCGTTCAGGCAGATGGAAAGAGTTTCCCTACATAATTGCGTTTTTCTTTCTCAGTGCTAAACCGTCTCTTCTGGATTCCTTCTCTCCTGCTCATATGCTCTTGGAGGATTCTCTGACTCCGGAATCTCTGACTCTAGATCCTGCTAATGAACCTCCACCTATTCGGCCTCCAGCTCCAACTCCTAGAACAACTGTTCCTACCGCTCCTCTTCCAGATTCTTCTTCTTCTAAAGCTGCTCCTTCCTCGGCAGCGGCCAGTTCCAAAGGCCCTGCCCTAGCTCCAAACTTCACTCCTCCTACTACCCACTCTCGGGCTGCTAAATTGCCGGATTCCAGCCATCCAAAACCTTCCACTGTTCTCCCTTTGCGAGAGGTGGCTGGTGTGGATGGACTGGTTAAAGTTCATGTTCCATTCTCTCTAGCAGAACTCTCTCAGATAGAAAGTAAGCTGGGTTCTTATATTTCTAATTCTGCTGCATTTATTAAACAGTTTCAATATATAACTCAATCTTATAGTCTAACCTTTCAAGATATATTCATGATACTTTCTAATAACTTACTTCCTGAGGAGCGCAGGCGGGTTTGGGAGCAGGCTAGGATTCACGCAGACGAAATTTATCAAACTAACCTTTCACAACCTCCAGGAGCTGAGGCGGTTCCTGACCGAGGGCCACACTGGGATTATAACACCCAGGGTGGCTGTCTAGCCAGAGATAGGTTTATTACCTGTCTCCTGACAGGTCTCCGTAAGGCTGCCCTAAAACCAGTAAACTATGAAAAACTAAAAATGGTTATTCAAGATAAGGACGAAAATCCGTCTCATTTCCTAGAGCGGCTCACCAATGCTCTACTTCAGTTCACTAGCTTAGACCCAGAGAGCCCTGAGGGCAGGCAGCTGCTAATGACCCACTTTGTCTCACAGAGCTTCCCTGACATTAGGGATAAACTTAAACATTTGGAGAACGGCCCTCTAACTCCACAGGCAGATATGCTGGCGATAGCATTTAAGGTGTACCATGGGAGAGATGAAAAAGCCCATTAGAAGGAGCTGCCAGATGCTGGCAAGCACTGCCCTACCGGCTCCCTGAAAGCCGTCTGGTCCCTGTTTCAAGTGTGGGAGAGAAGGCCATTGGGCCCGGGCTTGCACCGCCGGCCCACGAAGGGCACCAACAAAGCCTTGTCAAAACTGTTACCAAAAGAGTCACTGGTCAGCTGACTGTCCTAATGTCCCAAGTGACATAGGAATGCCAGATGAAGACCACCCTCCAGCTGACTTTGTAGGCTTGGCTTACAGCGAGGACTGACGCTGCCCGGTTTCCGCCCCGGCCACTCCCATCTCACACAGGGAACCTAGGGTAATTATAAAAGTCAATGGGCGCCCCATCTCATTCCTTTTGGACACCGAAGCTACCTACTCTGTCCTGAGAGAGTTTTGGGGGCCCACTTCTCCTGCTCATCTTTCTATTGTCAGGGTTGGGGGACAGCCTTATCTACCTCACCAGACACCACCACTTAATTGCATTTTCAGGGGCATCCCTCTCACACACAAATTCTTAGTGGTGCCAAGCTGCCCTGTACTTTTAATGGGGAGGGATCTTCTAGCTAAGGTAGGAGCGTCCATTTCTTTTGCTCCACACATTTGCCTCATCCCAGACGTGCCAGCAGCTCCTTTACTTCTCCTCCTAGCTACTCACTCTTCTGACTCTAACAATTCTTTTCCCCTACCAGCTTCTCAGGTAGACCCAAAAGTCTGGGATACCCAGAACCCTTCTATTGCTAGGCACCATCAGCCTGTTATTATCCAGCTACAAGATCCTACAAGGTATATTACCCAAGCTTAGTATCCTCTCTCACTCCAGAGCCTAAGAGGACTTTAGCCTATCATTTCTGACCTTCTCAGGAAAAAGCTGCTTCGCCTAACCTCTTCACCTTTTAACACTCCCATTCTTGCAGTTAAAAAATCTAATGGAACCTACCGCCTGGTTCAAGACCTCCGGCTCATTAACTCTGCAGTGGTCCCTCTCCATCCTGTAGTGCCTAACCCTTATACTCTCCTGTCCACTATCCCTTCAGGAACCTCTCACTTCTCAGTTCTAGATCTCAAAGACGCCTTCTTTTCTATTCCTCTCAGTCCTCAGTCTCAAAATATCTTTGCTTTTACCTGGACTGACCCTGACACTCACCAGTCCACACAGCTGACCTGGACTGTTCTGCCACAGGGATTCAGAGACAGTCCACACCTATTTGGTCAGGCTGTGGCCTCTGACCTGCTTTCTCTGTCTCTCCCTGGCTCTAAACTAATACAGTATGTAGATGATATTTTACTCTGTAGCCCATCCTTACAGGTTAGCCAAACTAACACCTCTGCTTTCCTAAATTTCTTATCCAGCCGGGGTTACAGGGTATCTCCTTCTGAAGTTCAGTTGTCAACTCCCCAGGTCACCTATTTAGGTCTATCCATTACTCCAACTCACAAGGCTATTACTGTAGACAGGAAGTGTCTAATCCAGTCCCTCACAGTCCCTTCTACTAAACAGGAGATTCTGTCTTTCCTGGGAATAGCTGGCTTTGTATGGTCCTGGGTTCCATCTTTTTCTCTCCTTGCTCGCCCCTTATTCGAGGCAGCTCAGGGCTCACTGCATGAGCCCCTCCTTCATCCTGTCACTAAACCTTTCCAAAAGCTCCAGCAGGCTCTTCTTCAGGCTCCAGCGCTCCATCTCCCAGACTTAACCCATCCCTTCTCCCTCTATGTAGCAGAGAAAGAGGGATTTGCCCTGGGAACTCTAGGGCACCAGCTGGGACCCTCCTTTGCACCTGTAGCCTATCTGTCAAAGAAGCTAGACCTTACCAGTCAGGGCTGGGCACCTTGCATCCGTGCCTTAGCAGCTGCAGACCTCCTTATTTGGGAATCAAAGAAGCTAAGTTTTGGGTCATCTCTTACTGTTTTCTCTCACCATAATCTGTCCCATCTTTTAACTTATAAAGGCTTACAAACTTTACCTCTTTCCCAAGTTCTTTCTCTCCAGGTGGCATTACTAGAGGATGCGACGCTTACTTTCCGGACCTGTCCACCTCTCAATATTTCAAGCCTCCTTCCTCAACCTAACACTGACTATTCTCCTTCTCATTCCTGCACTGAAACTTTAGAAGAGCTGCTACCTCACCCTTCACACATACAGGAGGGCACGTTGCCTCAGGCTACTTATACCTGGTACACAGATGGCAGCTCCTTCTTATATGAAGGGACCCGTAAAGCAGGTTATGCCATAGTGTCAGATACTGAGACAGTGGAGGCACAGGCATTACCCACACACACCACTAACCAGCAGGCTGAGCTGATAGCTCTCACCCGTGCCTTCCAATTGGCACAGGGACAATCTCTAAATGTTTACACAGACTCCAAATATGCTTTTCATATTCTCCTGTCCCATGCTGCTATTTGGAGGGAGCGTGGCCTTCTCACAACAAAAGGGGGATCCATATCTAACTCAGGCCAAATAATGGCCATGCTGGAGGCTTCCCACCTCCCCAGGGCTATAGGAATTGTCCACTGCCGGTCTCATCAGACCGATAGCTCCATCATCTCTAGGGGAAACAACCGGGCTGACCAGGCAGCCAGGACAGTGGCCCTCCAGGGCCATGTCTCACCTCACCCACCACAGGGAATCCATACAGTACAGCCTACACCCTCACTGGAACTCCAGACACTAGACAAATTCTTTCCTATCTACACCAGCTCTTTCATCCTAATAATCTTGCTCTGTCTCAATTCGTAAAAGCTCACCTGCAGCCCACCTCGGAGGATTTACAGTTCTTAAGGACTATTACTGCCTCTTGTGAGATCTGCCAAAAAACAGATCCCAATACCAAGTACAGGAGTCAGCCTTTTCCCACCCACCAGGCTAGAGGTTCCCTTCCAGGGACTGACTGGTAGCTCGATTTTACCCATATGCCCACCATCAGGAAAGTTAAGTATCTCCTTGTGATGGTGGACTCATTTTCAAATTGGGTGGAGGCATATCCGGTTTCTTTTTTTTTTTTAGATTAATTTATTTATTACGTATACAGTGTTCTGCCTGCATGTATGCTTGCAGGCCAGAAGAGGGCGCCAGATCTTATTACAGATGGTTGTGAGCCACCACGTGGTTGCTGGGAATTGAACTCAGGACCTTTGGAAGAACAAGCAGTGCTCTTAACCTCTGAGCTATCTCTCTTTTGTGGCATATCCGGTTTCTAATAAGCGGGCTCAGACAGTTGCAGACCTCCTTCTCCGAGAAATTATTCCTTGGTTCGGAGTCCCTGCTTCTCTCCAGTCTGACAATGGCCCAGAATTCACTTCTCAGGTTTCTCAGACACTAGCTAAGGCGTTAAATATTCCCTGGAATTTCCATATCCCATACCGTCCTCAATCCTCAGGAAAGGTGGAGCATACCAACCGGTCTTTAAAAACTATCCTTACTAAGATGTCACAGGAACTTCATCTCGACTGGGTAAGATTATTGCCTCTAGCTCTTCTCAGGCTCAGGGCTCTTCCTAAAAAGCCTCTTTCAATCTCTCCATTTGAACTAATGTATGGAAGGCCAGTTCTAACACCAGGTCTTTTATCCAAACCTCCAACTATTCCAGATAGCCTGTTAACTCCTCTTTTATGTCACCCAAGGTCTATCCTATGGAGCTATGCAGACTGTTCATTACCTCAGCCGTGCGACAATAATTGTCCACCTCCAATACACATTGGGGATCAGGTTCTTCTCTTTCCTCCAGGCCAGCGCCCTTCACCCCTTTCCCACAAGTGCCAGGGACCCTTCAAGGTAATTCTTGTGACTCCTACAGCTGCTAAACTCGAGGGCTTTCCTCACTGGGTCCACCTGTCTCATCTAAAACCTTTTATCTCACCTCCATCCCAGAAAAATCTCTCTTCATATACAGTGAAACAAACAGGGCCTCTCACTCTCAAGCTCCAGAGGACACCAGGATCCACTGCCTTGTCACCAATTCCAGAGGAATAAGGTATCACCCCTTCATTTCCCAACCAGGGCCACACAGAGCCGGAGGCAAAAAGGATCATCAATATCCAGGCAGTAAGGAATAATGTAATACAATAATCTATCATTCTTCAAGACTCAGCAACTGATCACCTGCGTTTCCTAAATACTAACCTAATAAGGAAAACAGGTGCCTTAAATAAACTACCTCTAATAAGGCTTGTCTCAGATAAAATTAAGCAGAGTACACAGGCCAGATCTACCTCAGACAAATGCAAACTCCAAAATAAAATAATAATGATTCTTTCTCTCTAAGTCTTTTCTATGTCAACAGTATCTTGTCAAACAGAAGGTTCCTAGCCACAGCACGGAAGGTTCCCAGCCACAGCACGGATGGACAGCTGCAGAACGAGGGGACGGCAGAACTTCATTCCAGGACCTGCCCACCATCATCCCAGGACTTCACAAGATACTCTCTCATCCC
This sequence comes from Peromyscus eremicus, assembly GCF_949786415.1. Lineage (NCBI taxonomy): Eukaryota > Metazoa > Chordata > Mammalia > Rodentia > Cricetidae > Peromyscus > Peromyscus eremicus. Next base: position 6,365,338 of record NW_026734288.1, read on the forward strand.
CCTGCCCCCAAGAGCCAACCAACGCCCACTATTCAGCTGGAAGCAGTCTTTGAGAGAAACGTCGCCCCCATACCCAGTCAACCACAATTTTTTTCTTTTTTAAAAAGAAAGAGTCAGGAATAAAAGGTTTACAACATGCCCCCACGGTCAGGCGTGTTCGGATATGCCTGGCGGACACTTCTGCCTAGCCAGACCCAGGTCAGGATAGCCATTTCCAGGTCAGGGCATCTCGCGTGACCAAGATCCGTGATGTCCCACTAGCCACGTAAGCACGCAACGTGGCCATGTGATCTACGCGCTTGCGTGTAGTAGTGACGTTGATCTGTCCACGCCCAGCCTTTAAAATCAGGCACCATGTTCCCGGTTCCTTCCTCTCCAAACACGTGCTTCCTGCAGGCCTGTTCACTCTCTGTCCCTTTACCTTTAATAAAACTCTTTGTTAGCAGATTCTGTCGTGTTTCGTGGCATTTCCTTGCAGGGTAAGAACACAACGCAGCCGAAAAACTAACACCGGCCTGTAGAATTTCTGTCCTCTGAGGTCCCACGTGGTACTCAAAACTCCCTAGACCTAGGGCCAGGCCTCTGAATCACTGCTCTATGGGCAGTATCTGCTCACAGACCTGGAAGTAGGGAGCTGTGCTTAAAAACATCTTTGAAGGGCTGGAGAGATGGCTCAGGGGTTAAGAGCACTGGTTGCTCTTCCAGAGGTCCCGAGTTCAATTTCCAGCAACCACATGGTGGCTCACTACCATCTGTAATGAGATCTGGTGCCCTCTTCTGGCCTGTATGCATACATGCAGGCAGAACACTATATACATAATAAATAAATAAATCTTTAAAAAAAAAAATCTTTGAAGCTGGTCTGTGGTGGTGCATGAGCCAGATGGTGGTGGCACAAGCCTTTAATGCCAGCGCTTGGGAGGTAGAGCCAAGTGGATCTCTGTGAGTTTGATGCTAGCCTGGTCTACACAGTGATATTCAGGACAGGCAGCAAAACTACACATAGAAACCCTATTTCAAAAAACCAAAAAAAGCTGGTTGGTGGTGGAGCACACCTTTAATCCGAGGATTCGGGAGGGAGAGCCAGGCAGATCTCTGTGAGTTCAAGGCCAGCCTGGGCTACCAAGTGAGTTTCAGGAAAGGCGTAAAGCTACACAGAGAAACCCTGTCTCGAAAAACAAAACAAAACAAAAAAATACCAACAAAAATCTTTGAACTTCAACATGCTTTCTGTGAACCCAAGGAAAGCAGGATGCCAAATTAAGAGAATACCTTCTATTAACATATAGAGGTGTGAGACCAAAATGAGCCATCTTAGAAATAAGACCAAAATGCTTTCACCCCAAAATTAAGGCCTAAGATTTTTCCTTTTGGGAATAGGCCATTAGTTACTGAAACCAGTCAGTTCAGATTCCAGAAACCAGGAAGTGTAAAAGTACAGAGTCACAAGATAGTCACGAGGTAATGCCTGCCAGACTATGAAATGTCCTCTCGCTGGTTTCCAGGGTAATTGACCATAAAAATGCCCCCACCTGAGGGCAGCCAATGAGAAATGGTGGCGGGCAACCACTCCCTTAGAAGTAATTTCTAGAAGCCCCTAGAAGCAAGCCAATCAGAATTGTACCTGTACTAGCACCCCTAAATGATGTAACCTTGTGACTTTTCCCTTTAAATGCTGAGCTTGCAGATAGGTGGGCGCTTCCTCCAGCCTCCACTGCGTTGGATGTATTGGATGAAGTCCCTGCCTAGGCTTGTATTGCTTTTGGATATCCAGAATTAAACCATGCTTTTGCATTCTGGCATGCTCGTCTTTGGTGGTCTCTCTGGGGGTCACGATCTGGGCACAACAGAGGTTCAGTGTTTTGCATTTAATTTTTACATGTAAGATTCACTTAGAGTTAATTTTGTGGGGGGTTGTAAAAGGCATCCCATGCATTGGATATCACTCCCCACTAAGGTGTGATGTAGGTGAATAGAATTGGTGACTTAAAGGATTTACTAATGCTTAGGAGATAGTAATTCTCACGAAATAGAATTTAGAGGAGGGAGGACTGCCTCTAATACACCCCAAAGATAAGTACATGCTACCCAGACTGATTAGAGATTAGAAGGGTAAAATGCACTTATGTTCGTCAGGATTGTCCAGACATTTGGCTCCAAAACATCACAAAGGAGCCACTACAGATATATAACAAGCCACTAGGCCCAAATATATCAAAGAATTAAATTTTATCAAGCTGCTTATTGAGGGATTATAGGGTCACAGACAACCTTAAATCCTGGCATGCCATAAAGTTCCAGTTTTCTTGAGAAAAGCATAGATCTGCCACATGGGCAATATGACACCAGGTGACATTTATTTGAAAAGAAAAATACTGTTGTTTTAAAGACTGGCCTGATCAAGCAAGGCTTTCTTTGAGGCCCTCTGTTAAGACGGAGGAATATTCTTGGGACAGCTAGCAATACATGGAACCTAGGCCCTGGGAGCTTACTCTAAGGGCCTGAAAAAATGACATAAAACAGAGCTCCTTCCCTAAGATCAGGAATATGTTTGGGTGAACTGCTAATGTTCTGGAACAAGATCTTTTATGGTGGAGTGGCTTTAGATCCCACATGTAGCTGTGGTTATAAGACCCAAGACTACTGGTGGGCTTAGTCATTAATGTTCTTGAGACGCCCTGTGTTCCCCTTTATGGCACTGTTTGATTAGCCTCCACCTGAGTCTGTTCCATTGCATGATGGTTTCTGCTGACTTTATAGAAGTCATCCATTCCCTTCCATTTACCCCCTAGAATTAATATACAAGATGCTATTTTCCCTAAGAAGCTTACATGGCATGCAATATAGCTTGTGCAAGACCTTCCCAACCCAGCTCTTTACTACCTTCCACTTTTCCTATCATTCTCATCCCCTGTCAGCTTTAACCCAGCACAATGTCACTAAACAATGACTTGCAGTCTCAGGTGTCTGGTATGTTTAAGAAATAATTCTGGGAATATTTTTGCTAACTCACCCATCTGCCCAAATGGCTAGGCCTACAAGTTGCCTGTCTCTATTTACATTGTTCAAAGTGCAACCTGGAGCATGCAGTTAAAAGACACAAGGATGAATGCACATGTTGAATGCAAAATGTGTCAAGGCTGTCTCCTATTTAAGCATTTGCCAGAGACGGATGCATACTATCATTAAAGGTATTTTTCTTTATTCATATCCTAAGTGTGATTCCTCCCTGGGAAATCAATATTAATTCTAGGACAGCAAATTTTCCATCCTGTTAGAAAAATGTTTTGGAGACAAGCTCTTTTATATTGACTCTGGTGTCATTGATTCCATTTTCTTGCTCTCCAAGCCAATGATCTCACTGTTCTTGATACTACACCTTCAAAATTTTTAAATTAAATGAATGTAGCACCTCAGAGTTTTAAAATTATCCATTTGAGTCATGTAGTTGACTATCCAATGAAGTCACCAGAAAAAGTTTCACATGTGGAGCATTGCTTCTGACTCAGACCAAATAGCAGAAATAGTTTATTGTGCACACATCAAGGGGAAGCAGGGTAGACAATCACCTGCTGGAGTCACTATTATAAAAAAGACCTAATTATGGTAGGAAGAGTTGCTTTATAATTTGTCATCATGTTTTAATGTATGTCACATGAATGATCACTGACCAGATTCTGTGAGTGTAGAGTTTCGGAAAATTATCTTGAGCCAATGAATATTGAATTTACTATTAGGCAGTTCTCCTATGCAGATATGTCAAATCCTGCTTGACAGAGTTATGTTAGCTCAGAGGTTTGAGAAACAGGTCAATGACTATAACTCGGTGTGCCAAGTTATAGATCTCAGCAGCCAATATATGCAAATTAGCAAGATCAATCTATTGCATATTAATGTCATTCCCTCCACTAGGGAATGGCCTATTCTTTTTCAAAATCAATATAGCTAAATTTTTTATTGTAAAAATACATTATTTAATCATTTTAAAGATTACTTATTGGTGTCGTTTTCAGTGCATTATTACTCTTATCTCAATCTGTTTCTGTTCTCCAATGTCTTTAGGTAATCAGTAGTTTTATTCCTTTTCTCTCAAGTGATGTTGGTTATTGATTTCTGTGTAGAGCAATGTCTCCTTTAGTTTAAGCTTTCTTCATTCTGTGTAATTGAGAATTGCATTGAATCATGCTTTGCTGCCCAGTGCTGGGAAAAAAGTCCTCCAGTTCCTTCCGTTCTGGGCCTTGACTGGTCAGTAAGAAGAAAAAATAAACCAGTTAATGAGTGATCTCCTATCTCTCTTTCTTTTAGTGGAGAATTATAAATGAAGAGGGACCTGTGCAAGAATTGAGTTTATTTTGATCAACTTTGAAGCTGGTGGAGTCACAGTGCAGAAAGGGAGAGGCAGGTTGGGGGTTGACAGATTTCCTACTTCAAGAGTACTTGAGAATAGCTATGTGGCATTAGGTAATCAAATTTATGTATTCCATAAATGTCCTTATTGGCCATTTCTTGGGGTCCACAGACAAGGGCAATCAAGAATCTGGATAAAAGTCTGACATTATCATGAAATCAAATTGCTATAGTTACAGTAATACAATCAAAATATATGTAGGTAAAATGTGGCCATACCTGATGGGACTGTTATTTTTCAGGTTTTAGATATACACCCAGAGATAAAGGTTTGAGAAATCTTTCATGTGTTCTAATACAAATCTCTAGACTCTGGAGCACATGGCCATTATACCTGTTTCAACTTTTCAAAATATATTTTTTTGAGATTTTATCTACATCATATCCACATCCTCTTTCCTGTCTCCAAGCCATACCATGACCACTCATTGTTTTCTAATTCATGGCCTGTTTTTCTTTAACAGGAGTTATGCAAACAACAGCTACTGTGTGAATGTGACATTTTTTGGCTATACAATTTCCCAGCTATGATGAGGCCATGGGTTAGCTGTACTGCATATTGAGTATATAATTAAATGTTCTCCCAAAGGAACCTGTGCTTTGGATGAGGAACAGGATATGCTCCAGCAGAGTAGAAGAATGTCCACAAAAATGGAAACTTTCTAGACTAGGACCCTGTCTCCTGGGCTGGAAAGGCAGAGCTGGAAGGACTGTGTTTTCTGATCACCCAGTAGGAGAGCTGCTGGTATTTTGAGGCACAGCTGGGTGACCCTAGCCAATGAAAGACTTATGGAATACTTTTCAATGAGTAACAGGAGTGAAAGGTAGCTTGCAGATTCATTCCAGTTTTATGTTCTGCTTCTGCTGTAAACAGTTGTAGGGAAGATCACCAGCTATGCCATGGTGAGGATAGGGCATTCAAATCAGGTCTGTTGAACTGTTATTTCTGTTGGTATTTGGATGGATGATGAGCCAGCCTGTGGTTCTGTTGGTTTATGTGGTGACCTGGACAGTGGTCCTTGTACTTTGAGCATCACTGTGAATGGATTTCTAGGGTAGGCGGAGAGTAGAGTCCTAGCATAGGAGGATGTGATTCTTGTAATATCACTGTCCGGTGTGTACTCACAGGCAAGCTTTTGGTGTGCAATTGGAAGACACATTAGAACACTGAATGTCTGGTTTCTAAAATTTCTGAATATTGCATTCCAATTTTAGGTTTCTCTCATAAATATTTTCAGTATTTTAGAAACTGCTAGAAAGATGGAGAAGTGGATTGTTGTTGAGCAGTAGATTGTAGCATGAATCTTAAAAGTTCTTATTAATAAAATCAAACCCGAGGCCAGTTATTGTTATCAGTCCTGGTAGATCAGAGAGACAGAACAAGCCACAGCTATCTCACCTTGCCAATTCTTCAGCTGGCCCTGTTTCCTCAGGCTAGAAGCTTCTGTGTCCTCATATCTGATGGCTCTCAGCTGAACTGCTGTTAGAAGCCTGAATGCTTAACCAGACAAATGCCTCTAGTTTCTGGTCCTCACTCCTTATAAACCTTTCTGCTTTCTACCACCACTCACTGGGATTAAAGGCTGCTTTCTGGGATAAAAGGCATGAGTCACCATGCCTGGCTGTTTCCAATGCGGCCTTGAACTCACAGAGATCCAGAGGGATTTCTGTCTCTGGAATGCTAGGATTAAAGGCGTGTACTAACATTTTCTAGCCTAAGTATCGTGTGGCTTTTCTGTTCTCTGACCCCAGATAAGTTTATTAAAGTACACAATATTTTGGGGAACACAATACCACCACAGTACATGATTAGAATGCTTCTCACTTTCAGCTACCAACAGCTGCAATGGTGTGATTCAGCAAAGTTTAGTTTTAGGGGACAAAGGAGTTTATGAGCTACAGAGGTTTTTTAAATGTGCATGGTGTTGGGTAGATAGATTGGATACTATTCCCTATTAGTGCCATAATCCATGTGACATAAAGCAGATTATAATTTATTCTTCTATTTTGCTTCGGATTGGACATCATTGGGGCTGATCTTACCTGAAACCACAAAGAGTCATAAGGCTCTACAGATCCATAGCAAGAGATCACCTCCTTTTGCAGAGAGAGGTCTAGAGCATGGGGCTTCTGCCTTTGTAAGAAGTATCAGTAGCTTGAGTGTTAAAACTAATTGTTCAAGGGTCACTTTGAGTTAATTTTGTGGCAGTTGTGAAGTCTGTGCTTATTTACTTTCTATACAAGTAGAATCATAGGTAGCTGGGAAACATTGTTCAAGATCACATTTTTCCTGCTTAAGTTACCTTTGGTCTCTGATTTATTGTTGACTGTATTTTTCTGCCTTTGTTTTTTGCTTTTCTCTCTATCCTCTTCATTTTTTCAGAGATAATACACTCATTCTTGATCACTGTAACTTAGTAGTAAGTATAGAAATTATATTATGTCAACTTGTGTACAATTTTTTCACAACCCCAGTGATCACTTTGAGTGTTTTCACTGTGAAACAGCTTTGTCATCAGTTATCCTGTTGTAAATTGTTGAGCATTGTTATTGGACTGTGTTCATTTTATGCTGTAAATTTACCATAAGCAACAACTTCATTTTGATGCATCCATGTTCACAAGGATCATTTATTTGCTTCTGTATTTATTTAGGTTGTTGTTTATATGTGAAAGACTTTGGGTTTATTGGATAAAACATGTTATGATTTTGGCAGGTAGCTCAACACATATTCTTTTTGAGAATGACCTGAGTTCTGATACCAACACTCAAGTTGAGAGGCTCATAATTATCTACTATTCCAGATCCTATATATGTATGGAAAACATTCTTTCTCATGCACAAACATATGCAAACATTGGAAAAAAACTTTTTTTCAAAATTCTTATGACTTATAAAACAATTAGGTGTACATTGATACATTCAAAATCTATTGTTTTTTATTTTGTTTTAAAATAGTTTTTTTTGTTTTGTTTGGTTTGGTTTGGTTTTTTGAGACAGGGTTTCTCTGTGTAGCCTTGCACCTTTCCTGGAACTCACTTGGTAGTCCAGGCTGGCCTCGAACTCACAGAGATCCGCCTGGCTCTGCCTCCCGAGTGCTGGGATTAAAGGCGTGCGCCACCACCGCCCGGCTTTAAAAAAGTTTTTATGTCTTCACTTTGATTCAGACTTATAGGCAATCATCAACCATAGGGGGAAAATGGTGTGTAAGTGTTCCTAACAGATTTCCTTTTCTTTATTATAAAAGAATGAGATCCTTTTAGAAGTCAAACTATTTTTTATAAAATTAAAGCATCAAAAACCTTGAAGTGAATTTCTCCAAGTTTGGTGGCACACCCTCCTCAAACAATGCATTTTCTATTATTGGCAAAGGAGAGAATTATTGTACAGGTTGTGTGCTGGTCAGTGATTTCTTGTAGATTGATTTTGATTAGAATTTTTTGTTCTTGTTTAAGGGACTATGATATATTTGTAGGTTTCTTTTTACATCTCATTTTTTACTGTGGTGCAATTGATGTTGTTAGTTTTATTATCATCTAATTATATTGTTGTTTGTCTATAAAATTATGAACCTTCAACATTTTTGTATTCTGAATATTTCTTGTTACGAAATCATTATTTATTTGTTGGTTTGTGAATTTTTTGTGGAGATACAGTTTTAGTTTTCTCTTCTTGATTGTAGATGCTTGTCTCTTCCCATTTCCAGGCATATGTGTGGTTTCTGGTTGTTGCTATCTTCATGTTTCTGTTTTTGAGGCTTAAGTGATTGATATAATTAATACATTGGCTTTGGATCTTTAAAACCTCCTCATATATTATTATCTTCCCCCCTAATTTCCTCAGCTGTAAGCATAACATTACCTAGAGTCATCTGGGGGTACCTCAGTTGAGAGTGTACCTAGACCAAAATATCTGGTTGCTAAGTCTGAGAGAGATTGAGTTGATTTTGATGGATGTGGGAAGGCTCTTCCACTGAGTTGGTAATATCTCTAGGAAAGAGGGCCTGGGCTGGAAAAGAGAACAAGCTTAGGATGAGACAGTGACAGAGCAAGAGAGAAAGCCAGGAAGCAATGCTTCCTTATATTTTCCCTTCATTTATTAGCTTGATTTCTATCCTAAGCTCCCACAAGAAAGGAATGTGGCCTAGAGGTATTAATAAAACAAAACAACAAAAAAACAAAACAAACAAACCTATTAATTATCTGAGTTGCTTCTGCTCAGAGAATTTAATCTCATCAACAGAGAAGAATGTTGGAATAAAAAAAAGGTACCTAAAATGTGATTTTTCTGACTGCAAAGAAGTTGAATTTGTTAGGCATCTCCTTATTATCTTGAATTGAATTATTTTGTTGTTTTATTTTCTAGCCCAGGGATGCCACTGATTCATGGCATCTTTCCTCTTAGCTTCAGAATGCTGGGGTTGTATATCTTGTGCTTCTATTAATAATAAAAGGTTCGTGTTAAATCAGAAGGTCTGAGTTTACTGATTCTTGTAGGGTTAGAAAGGAAAGTGGTTCAGCCAATAGAGCTATATAAGAGAGTCCACAGAGCCTGAGGGCATTGGTTCACATCCATTGTGCCATTCAATGAGGGAATGACATGGGGGATTTGAAAACAAATACTCAACAAGTTCAGGATAATGGTAACCAAGTTTTCCTGCTTGTCAGGATTGCAAGAAGAGCTTACTCCAGCTTACTCAACACCATCTGAGTTACTGTGACTCATACCAGTTAGGACATGGATCCTCGAAAATGGAATTTTAAATAAGAATTATTTAATGTTGGTATTTGCAATGCAGCTCTGGAGAGTTTCAGAGAAGTAGGAACTCTCATGTTAGTGTCATGTGGAATCTTCACACTAGAGTCATTATTTGCTAGTACATATATTCTATATATTTTAAAGTTTAAGGACTACCCCATCACCTGCCTATACTAGATGGATGGTATCATAATTTGTATATCTAGAGTTGCCAACTTTGTCCTGTGACAAAGGTATCTATCTAATGTTTAGCACTAGAGAAGTTTCAAACTGGTGTTAACAGCTTCCTAGACCAGTGGATATATGTTGCGTTAGATAAAATGATATTAATCACTAAAATCTCCCTAATCATAAAATTTACCTAAGATGGATAAGTAGTAAACCTGAGTTAGTTCTTGTTTGTTCAAAAAGCAATCACACCAGACAGTATATTTGCACTGACTTTAGGTGCCAGCAATTATTTTGTAAAGTTTATTTACATGTATTAGTGAGATCTTGAGATGACTCATCAAGTCACAGCACATTGCTATACAAGTGCAATAAGCTTGTTCCTGGTAACTCATGATAGAACCAAGTTCTCAAAGTTGTTCATTGGCCACTATATATGAGGTCTAGCATGTATGAGCACTACACATCAAACAGATACCCACATCAAACACACCTCTCTCTTTCACATGCACACACACACACACACACACATACAAATACATGCACAATATACATATAAACATGTACACCACACAAAATATACACACACTGCTCTCACACACAAACTATATACACAAACACAAAAGCATATACACACAAATATGTGCACAAAGTCACACAAACATAAACAGAGACAAAGATCACATAAACCACACACACCACACAAACACATGCACAAATACACACACTTCACACAAAGAGACATACACAGATAAATATACACATATACACCCAAAAAGAAACTTTTAAAACAGTATTAGTATTTAAAGAACACTTCAGATATGTGTTGAATAAATTTGCACAGAACTGGATGTTTTTCTCTGGTTTCTTATTTTTTATTTGCATGATATAACAGCATGTTCTGACAAGGTCTTACCCTATAAAAGTAGTCATTCATGGTAGCCATAACATAAATATTTACCAAGTGTGATACTTGGAATACTTGGCTACTATGAGGAGAAGTTGCATAAAATAATTTTGCATTTAATATCAGAGGTTTAGAAGAATGATTTTGAATCTTTATCAGTACCATATAAGGCAGTATCTGTATGTGATGGAAGCAGATGCAGAGATCCATAGCTAGGCTATGGGCTGAGCTCCTGGAGTCCAGTCAAAGAGAGGGAGGAGGGATTACATGAGAAGATCATGATGGGGAAATCCACAGATACAGCTGACCTGAGCTGGTGTTAGCTCAGGGACTCTGGACTGACAGCTGGGGAACCTCAATAAGATCAAATTAGATCCTCTGGATGTGGCTGACAGTTGTGAGGCTTCTGTAGTGTGTTGTACCCCTGAAAGTGGGACCAGGATTTATCCCTACTGGATGAACAGGCATTTTGGAGCACTTTGCCTGTGGAGAGATATCTTGCTTAGCCTTGATGCAGAGGTATTGAGGGCTTGGTCCTGCCTCAGTTTGATATGCCAGACTTTGTCAAATCTGCATTGGAGGCCTTGCCCTCTCTGAGGAGTGGTTGGGGACAGGGTGGGGGAAGGTGGGGTAAGTAGGTTGAGGGGAGGGATAGGGAACTGTGCTTGGTATGTAAGGTGGAAAAACACTTAAATGTTAAAAATAAATCAGTCCTAAAAAATGACTGTTACTTTTGGAGACACTGAAATTTTAAAGACTCTTGAAGCTTAAGTAATAAAGGATTGTATATTTTGATCTAATGAAAATAGATCTTGTTTGGATTTGGTTTGATTTTTGACACATTCTGTTTCTGTAGCCCCTACCATCTTGAAGTTTTCATATAGACCAGGCTGGCCTTGAACTTACACACAGATCCTCCTGCCTCTGACTCACAAGTGCTGAGAATAAAAGCTTATACCAGAATGCCTAGCCTTCATTTAGGTTTTTTGAAACAGTTTCAATATGTATCCTTGATGGGTCTGGCATTGCTGAGTAGAGCAGGCTGGGGTCAAGCTCAGAGATCTGCTTGCCTTGAACTCCAGAGTCCTGGGATTAAAGTCTATGCTGCCACATCTGGTTGAGACTTTTTTTTGGTTTTTTAAGACAGAGTTTCTCTGTGTAGCTTTGCGCCTTTCCTGGCTCTCTCTCTGTAGACCAGGCTGGCCTTGAACTCACAAAGATCCTCCTGCCTCTTCCTCCTGAGTGCTGGGATTAAAGGCATGTGGCATTACCGCCCAAGATATTCTTTATATGACCACTAAATGTCAATGTAGGTTGTACTTTCAAAAAGTAGAATAATACAAAGGGTTAAATTTTTGGTCAGACTTACTTATTTTGTGACCTGGTCTTTAGTAGGCTGAGGTGGCTTTTAATTCCATATTCACCTGAGGATAGTCTTTTCTTGTAGCTCTCAGCCCCACACAAGTCACTGCCACGCTTATGATTTCAACATATAAACTGTGAAAATGTTGCTCCTCTTTTCATACTGCTCAGGTTTGGGCTCAGAGTTGAGAATAATCTTGCTTTTCATTCACATTTGCTTGATTTCTGTTTGCTGTTTATCCTTTTTGGCCCAAGTCTTCACAAATTAGTTCTAAATCATCATTATTACTCAGCTTTACTTTTAAAAAGCTTATTTGCTCTTAGAATTATAATTTTTTGCATATCCTGGATTTATTATTCTAGACAATTTCATCTTAGAGTAAAACTCATGCAGGGCTCATGCTAGGCATTGCTCTACCACTGAGCTGCTTTCTTCCTTAGAAATACTTGTGTGATGTCTGAACATATTTTTCGGTGGTCTTGTTGGACCCCAAAGTTTAGGGTCTCAAGTGGGTGCCCCAAGAACCCAGACTCCAGTCCAGTTGATGCAACAGCACGAGGATTTATTAACCTTCTATATAGAAGGGCTCCTCTGCTCCCAAGAGCAAGAGTCACATCTTACTGCAGCACCATGAGGGCTTTTAAAGGAAAAACCCACAAAAGCTATAAGATTACAATTCCCATACGGTTTTGTTTCACAAGATCATGGTCTGGTCACAGAGTGATCACAGAGGGGGTACAGTTACGTCAGTGTGCACATTTTTCCTGAAACTTCAAGGGGGTATCAGGGCAGGAGTCGAGTTTACAAAGGTCACAGTGGTCCTTCCTGGAACACTTGCAACTATCCCAGTCACAGTTGAGCACATCTCTTAACAGAAATATTTTTACATTGTTACATTGTTACAGGGGTGATTGAGTAGTGGCTGAGTCAGGTGGCCCTTGGAACTAGCTTTTTAGTTTCTCATTTCCTGGTGCTTGAAGTTTCTCTCTTCCTGAGGCTTGGGGTTTTAAGCCTGAAGGGCTAGGGTCTTTCATTCCTCCATTTTCTTTTTGGCAAATTTTAATCTTAAAATTATCATATTACATTAACTCATGGCCAGTAATGGCCACGCATAGTTTTTTTTTTTTTTTTTTTTTGACCCAGCATGCCAGCCTTTTCTGAACAAGGAATATGGGACGACATATTCTCTTCTGGAACTGCTTTGACCTGGCATTGGGGCACCAGTATCAGGGCCCCTCCCCCAAAAAGGCTGAAAAACTGGGCAAGGGGGCATTTGTCAGTAGCATATAGCTGCCTGACCCCCTAGGGACAGAGAAGAATCATGTTAGCTGGGCTGGCCCATTTTAGCCTTTAGCAAGTCTGGAGCCGACAGTTGTCTGGAGCAGTGGAGTCAGCAACTGAAACTTGGAGGTGTCTGCCAGCCAAGTAGAAGTCTGTTGAGACAAATTTAAACTAGGAACAGAAGTTAAAATTTATGAACTAGAGCCGGGCGGTGGTGGTGCACACCTTTAATCCCAGCACTCGGGAGGCAGAGCCAGGCGGATCTCTGTGAGTTCAATGCCAGCCTGGGCTACCAAGTGAGTTCCAGGAGAGGCACAAAGCTACACAGAGAAACCCTGTCTCGAAAAACCAAAAAAAAAAAAAAATTATGAACTTATTTGGAACTCTTAGGTCCATTCCCTTCGTAATGGGAAAAGCACTAGTCCCAAGACCAGGAGAGAGGAAAAATATCATCTTTAGGAATACTTATCTGGGGTCCTTTTGACCTCTGTGAAGTGGGTCTAGGTTTTCATGACTCTTTTGATCCTTTGAGGCCTACTTACAAAATGACATAAAAGTTTTAGATACTTTAGTATTACCAATCTGTACTGAAATCTATATTGTAGACAAAGCAGGTAATGGGTATCTGTAAAACAGTAGAAGTGGACTCATACCTTTGAGTCCCAACAAGAACTACAGATTTGGGCATTTTCTTCTGTCCAGAAAGCCAGGTATAAGTTGGACAGAGATTTTTGGCCTGGTGAGAAGCACTTCTAGGTTTAAATTTAGACATATTTAGATGACATCTAAAACAAATCCAAAGTGTTGAGCTTGTGACTGAACAGTAAGTAGTCATTGCTCTACCAGCTCATCAGGACTCCTAAATGTTAAATCCTGAATCATAGAACAGGAGAGTAATCTGAAACATATCTCATTTAGACTCATATCTGAACTTTTATAACTTATTTAAACTTTTATATCTTAGAACTTTTTTTTAAAGTGAGCTAACAAGCTAGCTATGGCCTTGCAGAAGGATCTGGTTGTCTGATGCTGCCATGCTGACAAAGTTAGAGCTAGCTTAGCCATCAGTACTGTCAGAGATCTGAGAAGGATAAACTATATCTGAGTGCAGATCAAGAAGCATCCAATCCTATAAATTACAGGGATCAATCCCTACCCAAGTCTCCATAGCATTGGAGGTACCAGTCAAAACAGCATCAATCTTCTTCCGCCATCAGGCCCATAAGGCAGAGTATTTTTTCTGTGGAATAGGGACACGGAGGACTGACCTCGACCAGGCAAAAGGGTGCATTCAATTCCAGTGTCCTACTGCTTGTCCACAGTCTGGGCTGGGTCCTGGCGGCAGGTGTTGCATTGGGGCACCTTGCCCTGTGGTCAACGTTTTCATAATCCAGGCAGAGACGTTGTGGTGCCTCATACATGATCTTCTTCGGAGACCTTGGGTCACTGCTAGGATCTGGATGCCTGTCTGATATAATAAACTTTTAGATCAATATTTAAATGCCATAATCTGCAGATCTCTGAAGTATGAGGGCCGTCCACATATCTGAATAGACAAACGTTGTTTCTAATTACTTGTTTCAAGCTCAACCCTGAAAACATATGCAAGGGACTGAGTAAACGAGTAAAATTATCCCTGTAATATTATATCAGTACTTATTTACCCTGACTACAATTAAAAAGAAACTTGATTACTCATGACTGAGTATTAAAAACAATGCTTTCACGTTGAAGCTCTTTTAGCATCAAATACATGTTCAGTAAAGAAACCAAAACAACATATCAATATATGTATCAGCTTATCTAGATAACTTAAGTTTAACAAACTTAGCAAATATAAGAAGGCTAGACAACATTCTTAGGCCTGAATGTACCTTGAGTAAGGAGAAACATTTTTAGGTCATTGGTTTTTAACTATAAAAACTGTTCTTAAAGGATTAAGATCTCTCAAAGTCTTTTGTAATAACAATGAAGTACCTTCTTTTTACTTTAAGGGGGAGAAAACATGGCATCCTCATAATCTGAATCCAAGCTCCAGAGTACAAACAATCCCAAAGTTTAATATCTGGGACTCATTTATAATCTTTTTGGTTCTTTTACTTAGAGGCTTGGATGGTTTCGTTGACCCTACCTTTGGCAGCACATACATAGCCTGTCTGTTTTATTTTATTATGGCTGGTGCTTTTGGTGATCATCACCTGACACTGGCAATTTTAAAACTGCTAAGGTCTACCATTGCAACCAGATTCCTTGGAACTTTAGTCCTGTCATATATTTGTAAACCTCATCTGAATCTTATGATCCTTTATGTCTTTAAAATCATTATCATTTTACATGGGTATATCTTAAATTACAAAGTTTAGCTGTCAGAGCAAGGTATATTCCTGTGTATAAAAGTATCGATGTGTAGCTTTAATATTTATCAAATATCTTATTTATTAAACATATGTTGTTATCTATTTAAATTTTTTAGAAACTTGCTGTTGAACACTTGGTAAAACAATAATTACTTGCACACATACACACAGTTGGATCCAAGTTACACATGTGCATACATACATACAGTTAAAGCTTGCTTACATTTCCAAGTCACATACCTGTCCATATACACACATAAGCAGTTTGCAGAATCATTAGCCATTTTTAAGATGAAAACCAACCAGAATTAACTTTCAAATTCAGTATTTGCAAGTATAAACAGTTTACTGACCTTTTATAACCTTCCATATCAAAGTTTTTCTTGTGATTCCCCTCAGTAATCTAGAAATCTAAATTTGCATCAGTACAGTACCATAGACAAGACACTGTTGTTTAGCCTCATATAGGAAGTGACATTCCATTCTTGGAGCCAGATCCTGATCAGGTTTTAGCTCCAGGGCAGGTCTTATGAGTCCCGTCCAACAGCATGGGAGATTCCATGCCCCCCTGGCTGGGCCCACAGACCTGTCAGCTGTGACCTGGAAGGGCAGTTAGTTCTCCACCATCCCCCACATTCTGAGCTCCTCCAGGCTCCAGCTGGCTCCCAGCCAGCTCTGCCCAGATGCTTACAGGCTGCCTAGCCCTCTCTGCAGTGCCCTGGGTCCCTGCAGCTGTGCAGCCACTGCCCGTGCTCTGATCAGAGAGAGAGCGAGAAAGCAAGCAGAGGGGAAAATCTGTGATGTCCCAGTGTGAAAATCTTTTTACCTTAGCCAAATTGGTGAGCGTCTACCTGCCCTTTTGACACCCGCCAGGAGAATCTGCTGTGGGATGGTCTGTATGTCAAATGTGTTGCTGATTAGTCAATAAATAAAACACTGATTGGCCATTGGCTAGGCAGGAAGTGTAGGCGGGACAAGGAGGAGAATAAAGCTGGGAAGTGGAAGGCTGAGTCAGAGAAACACTGCCAGCCGCCATGATGACAAACAGCATGTGAAGATGCCGGTAAGCCACAAGCCACGTTGCAAGGTATAGATTAATAGAAATGGATTAATTTAAGCTGTAACAACAGTTAGCAAGAAGCCTGCTATGGCCACACAGTTTGTAACCAATATAAGTCTCTGTGTTTACTTGGTCGGGTCTGAGTGGCTGTGGGACTGGCAGGTGAGAGAGATTTGTCCTGACTGTGGGCCAGGCAGGAAAACTCTAGCTACAAGAATCTGACAGTCGGGGCAAGTCAGCAGCACCATGAAGAGCAGAAGTCCCGCCATTGCCAGCACCGCTGCAGCAGCAGGGGCCCGGGCACAGGTGAACCAGACCTTGGGCCCGTGCTCAGTGTGCCCTGGGACGCAGGAGCACTGTGCACCACCCTGCACTCAGGTGGCAGCCTGAAGGTGGGGAGGGGGGAGTGTGCAGATAAAGGGGAAGTAGGGTAGAGGGAATTAGACAGATAAAACATAACACAAAACATGAAATAGACAGACACAGTCCGCGCGGTAGTTGATTTGGCTCCATAGGCCCAAACCAAAAACACGAATTCAAATGGGAGTGGCTGCGAACCGCCTCGCTCCCCCAAGGAAGGAGAGACTCATCTCCTTCTTCAGATCACTCTGGACCTCCAGATTGGGGACCCAGGGACCCTTGAGCATGTCTGCTCTCCCACACAAGTCCCAGACACAAGTCCTGCACACTTCTGCAGGCACCGAATACAAACACCAAATCAACCAGACAAAAGACAAGGACACAACAACATAAAACATAGATCGAGCTCGTTTTTACCTCCAACTGGCTGAGTGGGTTCTGGGGGACACCCCAATCTTGGTGGAACCTCCAATTGTTGGACCCTAAAGTTTAGGGTCTCAAGTGGGCTCCCCAAAAACCCAGACTCCAGTCCAGTTGATGCAACAGCATGAGGATTTATTAAGCTTCTATATAGAAGGGCTCCTCTGCAATTTCATTTCACAAGAACATAGTCTGATCACAGAGTGATCACAGAGGGGGCACAGTTACGTAACCCTCAAGGGGGGTATCAAGGCAGGAGTGGAGCTTACACACAGGTCATGGTCGTCCTTCCTGGAACACTTGCAACTATCCCAGTCACAGTTAAGCACATCTATAAACAGAAATATTTTTACATTGTTATATTGTTACAGGGGTGATTGAGTAGTGACTGAATCAGGTGGCCTTGGAACTAGATTTTTAGTTTCTCATTTCCTGGTACTTGAAGTTTCTCTCTTTCTGAGGCTTGAGGGTGTAAGCCTGAAGGGCTAGGGTCTTTCTTTGTTAATTACATCTTTTACCACAAAATGATTACTTATCATGCCAAGGCATCAGGTATTAAACACAAGGTATTAATACATTTATTGGGAATTTAGGCAAGGGGATAACAATGTTAAAACTTTTATAATATACACTTAGTTAAAATTGCAAACACTATGAACAAAATAATCTTCATGTAGAATACAACACAAACACTAATATCCTAGCTTATTGATGTTTATAAGGAGTACTACCTGGCTTTAAGTCCTTATATTTTAAATAATTTTTGCTTTAGTCAATTTTCACATGAATTTGTACCATTTTAAAAAATAATTTCTGGCCGGGCGGTGGTGGCGTACGCCTTTAATCCCAGCACTCGGGAGGCAGAGCCAGGCGGATTTCTGTGAGTTCGAGGCCAGCCTGGGCTACCAAGTGAGTTCCAGGAAAGGCGCAAAGCTACACAGAGAAACCCTGTCTCAAAAAACCAAAAAATAAATAAATAATTTCTAAATCATTCTGTACAAAACTTTATTTTCTCTGTAGCTTATTTACCAAGAAGCTGCTTGGTGAATATAAGTTGTATTTCTTGGTAAAATGTTTTTAAATTTCAGTTATACATATGTCTTCTTGTTTTATTTTCTCTGAAGTCGAGTAAGACATGAACATTGTTTAATATACTCTAATCAAGTCTTTCTATTTTAAAGAATATTTTCTATGTGTAAACAGTTGAACAATGATTATGTATCAAATTTTGTTCCAACATAAATCTTAAGTAATATAAGCTCTGAGCTCAAGGCATTGGACTTGCAACATTCTTTATATCTGTATTTTTTCTCTCTAGTATAAATTCTGTGTTGATTTTTAAGATTTGAGAAGTAGGTAAAGGATTTCTCATACTATACATGTATAGAATTTTCTCCTCAGTGGATTCTGTGGTGGGTTTGAAGATGTGAGCAGTATATAATGTAATTGACACATTCTTCTAATTTATATGTTTTCTCTCCAGGATTGATTTTTTTTTGATGATCTTTAAAAGTGGAGTGTAGCATGAATCCTAAAAGTTCTTATTAATAAAATCAAACCTGAAGCCAGGTATTGGGGTGAACACTAGATGATCAGAGAGACAGAACAAGCCACAGCTATCTCACCTTGCCAATTCCTCAGCTGGTCCTGTTTCTTCAGACTGGAAGCTTCTGTGTCCTCATCCCAATGGCTCTCAACTGAACTGCTGCTAGATGCCTGAATGCTTAACCAGCCAAACGCTTAACCAGGCAAATGCTTCCAGTTTCTGGTCCTCATGCCTTATAAACCTGTCTGCTTTCTACCACCACTCCCTGGGATTAAAGGCTGCTTTCTGGGATTAAAGGCGTGAGTCACCATGCCTGGCTGTTTCCATTGCGGCCTTGAACTCACAGAGATCCAGAAGGATTTCTGTCTTTGGAATGCTAGGATTAAAGGCGTGTGCTACCACCACCTAACCTCTATGTTTAATATTGTGGTTTTTCTGTTCTCTGACCCCAGATAAGTTTATTAGGATACACAATATTTTGGGGAACACAATACCACCACATTTCCTCTCTTTTTGTCTAAAATTAAAAAAGGGGCTGGAGAGATGGCTCAGCGGTTAAGAGCACTGGCTGTTCTTCCAGAGGTCCTGAGTTCAATTCCCAGCAACCATATGGTGGCTCACAACCATCTGTAATGAGATCTGGTGCCCTCTTCTGGCCTGCAGGGATATGTGCAGACAGAACACTGTATACATAATAAATAAATAAATCTTTAAAAAAAAATATATTGTATGAGAAACTTTAAAAAAAAAAAAAAAATAAAAATAAAATTAAAAAAACTTGTAACTAATACAAGAAAAACTATCTAATAAGTATATACAATATATACAGTCAAAAATTACATTAATGATGTCTAGTCCATTAACATTTGACAGAATCAGATAAAAAATTCTATTATATATAACAATGTCCAGTCCAGTAACATTTGACAAATTCAGACAAAAAATGTTCATTACTTATCTTTTTTAAAACAAGTAGTTCCTTTTTATAAGTAGATTCCATAATCTCCCTTTTTATCTTATCATATCTATATTCTCTTTTTTTTCTTTTCATAATAGATTCAGTAGTCTACCTTTTGTCATTTTATATCTTCTCCTTTTTCTTCAGTGTAGATTCAGTGATCTAACTATTTATCTTATTATTTCTTTATCTTTTTTCTCAGAGTAGATTCGATGATCTAACTCATACCTATATTCTCTTTTTCTTTTTGCTTTCTAGGGGTGAAGATATCTTTAAGGAATCTTGAAAAGAAAATTTTTGAGTTACTTGTCAAGTCCTGTATCATTTGTCCAGTCACTGATATTAGGAAAGTTCAGGGCTTGTTACAAGTCCTTGCTCGAGTAGTCTGTCAGGCTGGATCATCTCAGCTAGTCATCTCAAAATTGTCCTTAAAAGTTTGTAGTCCAAAGCAGATCTTTCCATGGTGTTAACCAGCCTAATGGCTTTACCATAGTCCATGTGGAATCATCATTGTGGAGTCCTGTCATCTTTTTGAAGATTTCAAAGTCACTGTTAGGCGTGGTCATGGTTCCCTGCAGACTTTTCTTTTGTGCCTCCTCTGTGGTTTGGAGCAATCACAGTCTGATAAATATCTGTCTCTTGGAACCACGAATGTTCTTCCCTAGAAGAGAACATCTTCACAGCAATTTCTCCCCACCATTTGTCTTGCCAAACTTTTCCAAACTGACCTTTGCTGATGCTTTCTTGTAACACAATGGTCCTGGCAATTCTTCTCTGAACAAGCAGCAGTAAACCCTTCATCCCAGGTAGCAGCATCACCGCAGTCACCAACACGATGAGAAGGAGCTGGCAATGTGGAGCAGTAGCCACTGCTTCCATGGTCCCACCACTGTTTGTGGCTCAGTCCGGGCTGAAGCTTCTACGAAGCCTCCTAGGCCAGCCTCAAACTCGGGATCCTCCTGCCTCTGCCTCCTTCAGCAAATCCTACCAGCATGCGCCACCACAACCAGCCCTGAGCTGGGGCCCACAAGGCCCTAGCCAAGTAGCTTTTTCAAGAATTCATAGCACAAATTTTGGGCGCCAGATATTGGTGAAATTATTAAGGCCAATCCAGGTAGTTAAAAGGAGATTTATTTAATGGCATAATTTACAAATTAAGGGATAAGTAGGTCACAGGGTCTGGGGAAGGTGTATCACAGTCCAGCGGTGTTCTCTGGAGCTCTGCTTGGCCCACCTCCACGGTCCAGGGAAGAATGACAAATAAAAGGTTTCCACAATGAATTCAGTTTGATTTCTTGTCCTCATAGACTTATAGTAGGGATTAATATTTCTCCATGACAATGCCCATTGACTATTGACTCTAACTGCCCTTCTCACTAAACAGCACAGTCACAATAAATATATGAGCAATACTATCTTTACTATGGACTCTGCTTACTAGAATTTTTTGGAGATGCACATCTCACCTCTTCACTGATTATTTTGTAATTTGAGTCGGATAAAATAAATGGGTTTATAGTCCTACAGCATAGCTCTCGTGGTGCAATGATTCAAAAGTTGACAGCTGTTGAGGCATTTTCCCCTTGTCTTCTTTCTTAAAAGAATGCCTTGCAAATGCAATTCACCTACTTAAAATTGAGGTATGTGCTTTCTAAGAATTTAATAATCACCAACACACTTCAAACAGTGCTTATTTACACTGTTGCATTTGTTTAATTCTTCGAGAACACATTACAATTTCTTCATAGGTGCATTTTTATCAACTTGCACAAGACAATTACCTTCCATGTCTTCTGGAACTTTGAAAATGTTCATCAGTAGTATTGTCTCTCCAACTGTACCCTAAAATATAGTATCAGAAAATGTATGATATTTTATTGGAAACTGTGCAAAATTTAAGTTACTATCTTCAGTGACTCTTTGAAGCATGACTGAATTATTCACCCCATTCTCCTTTCTCAATCAAATTACTGAAGAGAATCAATAACCAAGGAAATATTGTCCCCTTATTTTAAAACATGAAGGAGTATTCAGTCTTACCTATAGAAGTGAGGTTCCAGTAGGTGTCCAGCATCACATCTTTGTAGAGATTCTTCTGGAAAGGATCCAGCAAAGTCCATTCTTCCCAAGTGAAGCCAACATGCACATCATCATAGGTCACTACATTCTAAAACATCCCATACATGTGTACAACAGAAAGCATTGTAAATGTATACTTCTTTGACAGTGTAGTCATATAATCCTGATCATCCCACAATATTTCATAACATAGATATTGCAATATAATCACCAAGTCACTTTAGATAAAAACTGAATAGGAGGTTTACCTCTGTCAATTATGTACCCCTTGAATGAGATATTACTTTGCAAGAGAAATGCCTATTAACATAGAGAAACAAGTAAACAGATCAACAGTACAGAGTACACATGAGTAAAATTGTATGAATAATTACGAACTACAGAAAAGAAAAGTAGGTTAAGTAGACTAGGTGTAATGTTCATACCTTTAACCCAAGCACTCAGAAAGCAGAGGCAGGTATATCTGCCTCTGAGTTGAATAGAAGTCTAGTCTATAAAATCAGGTCCAGAAAAGACAGAACTATACATTAAGACCTTATCTTCCATGCAAAAATCGACAAAAAAGATAGAGGAATGATGTGGGATGGTCTGTATGTCAAATTGCTCTGATTGATAAATAAATAAAACACTAATTGGCCAGTGGCTAGGCAGGAAGTATAGGTGGGACTAACAGAGAGGAGAAAAGAAAGAACAGGAAGGTGGAAGGAGTCACTGCCACCCTCTGCCAAGACAAGCAGCATGTGAAGATGCCAGTAAGCCACGTGGCAAGGTATAGATTTATGGAAATGGATTAATTTAAGATGTAAAAAGTAGATAGCTAGAAGCCTGTCATGGCCATACAGTTTGTAAGCAATATAAGTCTTTGTGTTTACTTGGTTGGGTCTGAGCGGCTGTGGAACTGGCAGGTGACAAGGATTTTTCCTGACTGTGGGCAAGGCAGGAAAACTCTAGCTACAGAGGAAACTCAGAGGTTTTTACTGAAGTTCCTTAAAATAGTGTTGGATTCATTACAGTTCTGTTTTCATCTTCAAGAACATGAAGTGCCCAATTCAAACTATAACATCAATAAGATTTTGATAAAAGGCACTGCACATTGTAACAGTTATAAATGGACAGATGAAAACTTTAGAAATATAAATGTTGATCAAATATATTCAACACAAGACAGGAGAGATGGTATAGCAGCAAAGAGCTCTTGTTTGTTTTGCATGGAGGTGGGCTCATTTGCTCTTGTTTACATGGAAGATCACAACTATTCATTATTCCAACCTCAGGGTTTCTAAGACCATCATTTGATTACTGTGATGACCAGGTTCCCATGTGGTGTATATCCATGCATACAGGTAAAATATTCATATTCACTTAAAAATTCAAACAAAACACAACAGGCAGGAAGAAGTTCATACACCTGCTATACAATGTCTCAAAAGGTGCAGGCAGTATTAGTGTCATGAGTACATGCCATCCTGAGAAACAGAAGGATGCTCTCTGCCAAATTTTAAAGTACAAGATACAGGTGAAAATCTGTAAAACAGCATATGTTTGACATGTATAAAAACCTATATCTCAAGCCTATCACCCAATAATATAAAAACAAAAAGCTAGGAATGTTGGCCCTCCTTTCATCCCAGGATGTGGGGCCAGAATCAGCAGGATCTCTGAGTTTGAGGCTAGCTGGTGTACAGAGCTCCTTTCAGGAGAGCCAGGGCTACACAGATAAACCTTGTCTTCAAAAACAACAGCAACAAAACATTAAAAGAGCAGGCTACCAAACTGCCTTATCACTGAATTACAAATGCTTCTACTCTATCTTATGTGATTTTGAGATAGAGTCTATAATGTTTGGTGAAGGCATGACAGAACAGGAAGCTGGCTGATTAATTTCAACACAACACAGTATACAGAACAAACAGGAAATGTGTTGAGACTATATAAATGCATATTACACACCTAGTGAAGAATTTTATCCAGAAAGACTCCTCCTAGTAAAGGTTTCAAAACAATAGAAAGAAATATCCAAGGAGAAACATGTGTCCAAATACAGTGTCTTATCTGGGAGGTTTTAAATCAATTACATTTTGACCCAAGTCATTAAGGTTCATGGTCATTCATGAGGAAAACACATTTAGTTACTTCAATGATCCTCATAGTCTGCAATAGCCCTTACACTGTTCAAATGTCCAAAGTATCTTCTGACCCTCAAGATGATCTCTTGACAGTGATATTTTGTAAAATTAGTAGAGTTACATCTTTTGAACATACAGTGGCACACAGTCCCATTCACATTACAAAACAGTGAAATGGGAACACAGTGAGGGAAGGTTGAACCAAGAAAAGACTGAAGCACAGCAAGAAAAACAACAAATCCTGTATCTCTGTCTCAGATGCAAGGGGCTTTAGTTCAAAAGGGCTTAAATGGCCTTTTCCCTGCAATTTCTCAAACATTTATCTCTATGGTTACTTCTACTCTCTATATGCAGCTAAGTCTAAGACTGAGTCTGAGACATCATGGAAGATGTCTCATAGGTTATGTATCTCAACATCTTGTGGTCACAAAATGAAACCCAGGTGCGTGGAATATTATTTTAAGATGTGTTATATTTGTGTATGCCGTGGAACATTTTTTTTAATGATGCAAAGATGTGTTGCAATTTTTTATGTTGCATTTGTTTAACTCTGTGAAGCTGTGATACATTGTCTGTCTAAAATACTTGATTGGTCTAATAAAAAGCTGAATGGACAATAGCTCAGCAGGAAAGGATAGGCAAGGATGGCTGTCAGAGATAATAAATGGGAGAAAAAATCTGCATAGAAAAAAGGAAGAAGCAGCAAGAAAGAAAAAAAAGAGAGAGAGAGAAGACACCAGGGGCCATCCCCTCACCTACACAGCAAGCAATGGAGTAAGAAGTAAAGAAAGGTATACAGAATAGAGG
This sequence comes from Peromyscus eremicus, assembly GCF_949786415.1. Classification (NCBI taxonomy): domain Eukaryota; kingdom Metazoa; phylum Chordata; class Mammalia; order Rodentia; family Cricetidae; genus Peromyscus; species Peromyscus eremicus. Next base: position 6,389,935 of record NW_026734288.1, read on the forward strand.
AAGTTAAAATCCAAAAGGTGGATGTGATAATTTAAGGTGAGAAAAGCTGGCTAGAAACAAGCCAAGTTAAGGCCAGGCAATTATAAGAAAGACTAAGCCTTTATGTGTGCAATTAATTTTAGAACTGGGTAGCCAGACACCAAAAGAGTAAAGAGTTAAAAAAGAATTAAAAAGCACCAAGCCTCATCCTTATTACTTCATGCAGTGAACCCTCCCAATCTCCTCACTTGATTTCTGTCTCTGCCAATCATAGATGCCTGCAAAAATGCTGAACTGTAACCAGAGGCTAAGAATCGATGACCTTAAATTTTGATTCTCTCTTGTTTCCAGGACCAGCAAATGATGGGGGATCCAGCAAAGTTTGACTTCTTGATTGGGATGGACACTAACATGCTTGGACCACAGGTGAAGCAGATTTTGTATGAAGTTGCTTCATGGGACTAGAAATCACTGTGCTTACTCATTTCATAACTTCAAACACTAGGTAAATAGAGCATTAACCTTAGGAGACCTTCCATTACCCTTCGTGCTTCCATTTTCTGTATAATGGTGATAAAGTCTTTGAAAACCCTTGCCTTTTTCAGCACTTCACTGCCCTCTGAAACTACCTTCTCATTTTCAATTGTTTCTGCCTCTCTTGTTTTCTTCCACTGTTCACCTGAATGAGTCTATAAAAACACTCCAACACATTCAATATTCCATTTAAGAAACTAGCACATTATTTTTTAATTCTGTATTAATAAATATCCTGGGCATTGACAGAATAAGAAATGATTTGGAGCCAAAATATGACACAAGTGACTCTTAGCCTAATTTTTACTGAGTCATTTTGACTGAAATTCTATAGCCTCAATCTCCATTTTCAGCCATTACTCTTAACATTCCCATATTCCTAGTCATACACAATGAACCAATAATGTTCTGTGTGTAACTTTCTATGGTGTTTGCCAACTAAGGTCCTGATATCTTCCACATTCTTCCAAAAGACAACATTCTCAGGTTCCACCTAGCAACAAAATCACTGTTGGTGTTACATATTTTGTTCTAACTTTCTTTTATCTTGCTGCGATTAAAGCCTTTAAGCAAAGACATATCAGGCAATGAATGGGTTTATTTGGCTGATTGTGTCAGATTACACTCCATCACCTTGAGAGATGAGGATAAAAACCCATGCTAAAAATTGAAGGCAAAACCCACAGGCAAAGATTGCTTTCTGGTGGTTTCTCTTGGCAGTAACTGTCTCATGCTCAGTTGGCTCCCTTTTCTATCCCAGGCCCACTTTATTAGGGTTATTGTCACTGTAAGGAACATGTAAGACCTAGGGTGAACTGGAGTGATAAGCAATAGAATGACTTAAGTAAACCACAAATGGAGTAGGGATGAGCTATAATCTATGTGTGGAAGTTGGGATAAGACTAGAAACCTTGCCAGAAAGAAATATAAAATGAAGCCTCAGACCTGATCAACAGATCTCATCAGACCCTTGCATGAGATGTTAAATCCTGTCCCCAGTGAAGACATGGCTAACTGGAGGAAGGCTGACCCAAGATCCAAAGGAACAGATGTGGCGAGTCCGGACCTGTACACCTGGAGAGGTACTCCATTTCCATTTGGAAGACAGGAAAATATTACTTGTAATCTTAATGTGTGAATAAATGAGTGTTATATCATGTCTGAATCAAGAATGATTATTCCTCCCCTGTAACTTGGGTATGTTCTTGCTACAGTCACCCTAAATGGAATAGCCATTCCTGCTACCCTAGGTGGAGGAGCCTTCTCATTTCAATCATCAATCAGCAAAATCTCTCACAGACGTAACAGTTTCTGGCTATTATAAATAAAGCCTCTATGAATCTAGTTGAGCAATTGTCCTTGTGGTAGGGTGGAGGACCATCGTTTGGGTATATGCCCAAGCTGGGTCTTCATGTAGATTGACTACCCATTTTCAGAGGATTGCATATTTATTTCCCACAGTGGCTGTACAAGTTTGCACTTGTCAAAGCAGTGACTCCCCTGGCTCCATGTCCTTGCCAGCATTAGCTATCATTTGTATTATTGATCTTCTCATTCTGGCAGATATAAAATGAAATCTCAAAGAAGTTTTAATATGCATTTCCCTGATGGCTAAGAATTTTGAACATTTCTTCAAGTGTTTCTCAGCAACTTTAGATTCATCTACTGAGAATTCTGTTTAGAGGTATATCCCATTATAAATGGATTATTTAGTTTGATGTTGTCAAGATTCTTTAGTTATTTATTATCCTGAGTGAGTCAAACATGGTATGACAAACATGGTATGTACTCACCTATAAGTAGATATATGGTCGAGCTGGGCGGTGGTGGCGCACGCCTTTAATTCCAGCACTCGGGAGGCAGAGCCAGGTGGACCTCTGTGAGTTTGAGGCCAGCCTGGGCTACCAAGTGAGTTCCAGGAAAGGTGCAAAGCTACACAGAGAAACCCTGTCTCGAAAAAGCAAAAAAAAAAAAAGTAGATATAAGTAGTTCAGTAAAGTACAATCACAGTAATCACAGTTAATCACAGTAAAAATCATAGATGCTGTGGGGCTAAAGAAGAAACAATGGCCCTAGGAGAGATTTGCATCTCTCCCTTGGAAGAGGGAATAGAATAGATATTTTAGGTGCACTGATGGCAAGTTGGGATGAAAACAGGAAGGATCAGGTGAGTAAGGAAGAGACAAATGAGGAGAAGGTAGGGAGAGATAACTGGAATAGGGGAGCTTTTAGCAGGGGTTATGAAAATAGTGCAATGTAAACAACCTGGAACCTGGGCTGGGAGATGGTGTTTAAGAGCACCGACTGCTCTTCCTGAGGTCCTGAGTTCAATTTCTGGCAACTACATGGTGGCTCACAACCACTTGTAATGAGATCTGGTGCCCTCCTCTGTCCTTCAGGGACACATGTAGGCAGAATACTGTATAGATAATAAATAAATCTAAAAAAAAAACATCTTGGAACCTATAAGGGTGACCCTAGTTAGGATTCCAAACAATTAACGATACGGAGGCTGAACTAGCAATTTTCTGTAACTACATAAGGCTCCAGTGATGGAACTGAGACACCAAGCCAGCCACAGAACATTCAACTGAAACTTGACCTGCCTATAAAGTATGCTGGATCAAGGGTTCCAGGCCACCAGCACATAAAATTTTCACAGTCCCTCCATTCCAATTAGTCTTGTCTGTCTTAATTCCCAACACTTCAATTAGTAAATGCTTAGAAATTACAAAATCACTCCTTCTACTAAAATCAAGTTCTGTTTTTTTTTAATAATGGTGACTTCAGCAGCTTATTATCTACCCTCTTTTCTGCAGTAGTGTGCACAATATACTATTCCTTCTATTCTGGTCTGAAGGTAGAAACCATGCTCCAAATGCAAGTCCTTTCCTTTTACAACAATGGATATTAAATCGGATGAATCAAATGGGTAGTTTTTAAACCTAGAGGTGATACAATCATTCAATTTAAGATTTTGCAGCTGTAATATGGAGGACAGCAAGATCACTGACCTGGAGAGCAACACACTGGGACCATGGCCATTTGTGTCAACATAAGAGAGCTTGTGTCAGAAACATCTTTCTAAAATGATTAAAATGCAAGTGTCCTAGAATCAATATGCCTTCCAAGGGACAAATCACTGTACACAATTAAGACATTAATACGGAAAAAAAAATCTCTTTAATGAAAGCATGCATCCATCTCTGGCTAATGCTCAAAGAGGACCCAGCCTAGAAGAGATCTTGCATTCCCCATATTCCATCATCCTTGTGACATTTGGATTCAGGCTTCAGATTACACTTTGAGTAATTCAAATTGGGACCAAATACTGCAACTCCACCCACTTAGACAGATGGGAGACTTACACAGCAAAGACATTTCCAAAATTATTTAAGTAACCCAGTGATATGAAACAGTAGGATCTTATTCAGTGACAGGGTTCTGAGGTGAAGGAGATGAGAAAGAGAGAAAATAAATGAGGTCTTGTACAACCTATGTCTCATGTCAACTAAGCACCTTTTTTTAAAAAAGGATTTATTTATTTATTTATTTATTTATTTATTTATTTATTTATTATGCATCATACAGTATCCTGCCTGCATGTATGCATGCAGGCCAGAAGAGAGCACCAGGTCTCATTATAGATAGTTGTGAGCCACTATGTAGTTGCAGGGAAATTGAAATCAGGACCTCTGGAAGAGGAGTAGCCAGTGCCCTTAACATCTAAGCCAATTCTCCAGCCTCAACTAAGCTTCTTAAGAAGAATAGCCGAGGGGTGGTGGTGGTGGTGGCGGCGGCGGCGGCGGCGGCGGCGGCGGCGGCGGCGGCGGCGGCGCACGCCTTTAATCCCAGCACTTGGGAGGCAGAGCCAGGCGGATCTCTGTGAGTTCGAGGCCAGCCTGGGCTACCAAGTGAGTTCCAGGAAAGGCGCAAAGCTACACAGAGAAACCCTGTCTCGAAAAAAAAAAAAAAAAAAAAAAAAAAACCCCAAAAAACAAGAAGAATAGCAACTTGTATACTACTTCCAGGGGGAAAACTGAAGAAAATGGATGACTTTTATGAAGTCAGCAGAAACTATCACACAATGGGATAAATTCATGATCTGAAAAAACCCCACCACAAAGGCCCTAGCCCTAGACCATTACCAGATATCCAAAGCATATTTCTGGCTTTAGGAAAGGAGCTGTTCTATTGCCAACACATCAGACCCTTAGGGAAAGCTCTCAAGGCCTAGGTCCTAGGTTTTAACTACCTTTTCAAGAGTTTTCCTCCTTTCTGCCTGAGGGCATAAAGGAAAGCCTTGCTTCATCAGGCAACTCTGTAAGATAATAGTGTTTTCCATTTCTTTATTTTTATTTATTTATTTTTCATTATTTATTTATTTATTTATTTATTTAGGTTTTGTGAGACAGTTTCTCCATGTAGTTTTTTGTGCCTGTCCTGGATCTCCATCTGTAGTCCAGGGTGGCCTTGAAATCAGAGATCCGCAGGCTCTGCCTCTTGAGTGCCGTGATTAAAATGTGCACCACCACCACCCAGCTCTACATTTCTTTTTTCTCTTTATTTTTCTTTTTTCTTTTTTTTTTTTTTTTTGGTTTTTCAAGAGAGGGTTCCAATGTGTTGCTTTGGAGCCTCTCGTGAAACTCACTCTGTAGATCAGGCTGTCCTCAAACACACAGAGATCTACTTGCCTCTGTTTCTCAAGTGAGTGCTGGGATTAAAGGCGTGTACCACCACCACCACAAACCTTGTGTTTTACTTTTCAAACATTTGTCACTTGGCCATAATGCTCATCTGGCAGAACTGTGCATTTCTAGAGGAATTTTTTTTCAAGGCAGGGTTTCTCAGTGTAGCTTTGCACTTTTCCTGGAACTCATTCTGTAGCCCAGGCTGGCCTCAAACTCACAGAGATCCACCTGCCTCTGTCTCCTGAGTGCTGGGATTAAAGGCGTGTGCCATCACTGCACAGAACTATGCCTTTCTAAAGAAGAAATTGGAATTTTATGGCATGACAGGACTTAAGGTTGAATGTGAACCTGTAATGCCTCAGTGAGCAGCTTGTTAGATATTCTTTGATATAGGATTAGGCATAGTGGCTTGTGGTAAATGGGCAGTGTCTCCTTTGTAATGCTTTGGAACCAAGTGTCTGAACAATACTGGTGAACAAATGTGTATCCTACTATCCTAATCTGTAACAGCCCTGGAGAATATACTTATTTTGTGTTTTTTTAAGTAGTCCTCTCTCAGCTAAATTCTATTTTGTGAGACTTACTATCTCCAAAGAATTAGTGAATCTTTTATATCACTAATTCTACTCTTATATGTTACACCTTAGTAGTGGAGTTCTACCTAACACATTAGATGCCTTTTACAACCTCCACAAAATTAACGAAAAAGGATCTTAAACATGAAAGGAAAATTCAAAATGCTGAATCTCTAGAAGGTACTGGAGAAACTAGGCCTTTTCTAGTTTAAAAACATGCTTTTGTGTAAGTGTCCCCAAACAACGTGACCACAGAGATGCATGACAGGCTTAGAGGACCAGACATACCTTCTGTGACAGGCTTACTAGCAAGCAACACCCGGAGTCAGGAAAAGAAATAAGCATACACCACCCAGGGATCCACCCAGGGATGAGGAAGCACCTAACATCCCAAACATTCCAAGAATTAGATAAGGTGGCCAAATATCCTTGAATCTAGCACACCACTATTTTTGTTTTTGAGATACCACTAGATAATTGTCAGCCAATCAGGGTCCTGAATTCTAGAAATTTCCTCACCCCAACCACTGCTATTATAAAAACCCAATCCCACCTGAGCTCAGGGTTCTCTGCTCTCCCTGCTGTGTGGGACAGACAAAGCCCCGTAGCTTGAAAATAAAGGCTTTTTAGTTTCACTTATGGGATACAGCCTCCATAGTGGGTTTTTGGTGATCCCCACAATCTGGGCATAACTCTTTCAAACAAAAAGAATGTTTAATTTGATTACAAATATCTTTCTACACTCAGCTCCCTGGTCCCCATTCTGTGAGCAGAATCAGCCCACAGAGCAAAGTTATTCAGAGGCCTTCCCTGGGACTAGGACGATTCAAAGACCACATGGGACCTCACATGACAGGGATTCTGGCTGGAGGTTCCCACCCATATCTGGGGAGAGCCCACCCCACTCTCTCTGGCACCTCAAGATCTGCCCCACCCCATCTGGGGACAGCAGCCCCTCACTCACCATGTTGTGGGTTCCCAGCTGGTCCATGCTCTCTGCTCAGCTCCCTGCAGCAGCACTCACAGCACAGCACACAAAATCAATGGCACCTTCTCCCCTTCGAAGTCAAGCCTGAAGCTGGCTGCTAGAAGGACATTGAACCACTTCTTACTGGTAGATTGCCTGGAGGGCCTGATTGACTAGTGAGGCCTGAGTGAAAAGAGCACCTCCCATAGGGTTAAACTATGCTTAAAAACACAGTACAATAATTCCTAAGCCTGCCTTTCCCCAGACACAAAGATATTTTCTAAATCAGCAGATATCAGCATTTCAATAGCACTTGCCCCGGCTCCAATACAAACCCTGCTATCTTATTGCACTCCATAGGCACTTTCCCTTCTTCCCTCTGGACACAATGTCACTAGCTAGTGTGTGCAGCTCACTGTACTGTGTGGTGTGGGGTGATTCACTGTCACACAGGTGGAAGGTTTTCCAGAATATTAACAATTAAAAAAAGATTTAAAGATAAAATGATGTTTGTAAAACAAATTGCTAAATTGTCATATTAATAAAAATTCCAGAGCCAGATATTGGGGAGAAAACTTAAACATCATCAAAGCAGAACAAGCCACAGCCAACCTTACCTCATCAACACCTCACACGATCCTGTTTCCACAAATCCTCACACTGAAATCCTGTGAATCCTCACTCCTGAGGGGCTCAGTTGAACTGCTTAAAAGCATCTAGTTCCTTGTCCTCATGCCTTATAAAACTCTCTTCTTCCTCCCATTGCTTCCTGGGATTAAAGGTGTGTGCCCTCCCCAGGCAAAGACATGAGACCATAGGTGTCAGGATTAAAGGTGTGTGGTATCATGCCTGCCTCTGTTTGCCGTGTGGCCTTGAACTCACAAAAATCCAAATGAAATGTTGTTTGCTGAGTGATAGCATTTGTGTGTCCCAAAACTGTCTGGCCTTTATGTCTAACGAGTAGATGGCTCTGTCCTCTGATCCCCAGATAAGTCTTATTTGCTAGAGAACAAATAAAATAATTTCATAGATGTTTGTTCTGTGACTTCACATTGAGTTCAGGTGAACTGAATGTACTTTTTGTCTGGTGGTCACAGGGAATTCAGACAACCAGGAAAGAAAGCAGGAACGAGATCACAAACAAGAAAATAGGTTTTTCTCCCAGCAGAAACCTGGGTGATGGCTCCATTGTTTTAGGAGATTTATTCCTAAAATTCAGAACAAACTCTTAGCAAATGAATAATAATAAAGATGAGTCTTCATGAAAAGTTGAATGTTTTAAGCATAGTTGAGCTAGGAAGGAATGTGTTTGCAAGCACTATTGTTAGCCAGGACATCTTCTTCCATGGACAGGTGAAAACAAAACAAAACACTGCATTATTCAAGGTTCTCTGCATGAACAGGACTGGTAGAATGAACCTTCCATGTATGTAGAAAGTGGATTTACTAGAATGTCTCACAAGCTATGGTAGAGATAGTCAAACAATGGTTGCCTACCATAGAAATATGAAGAGTTCAATAGTTGTTCATTCCATGAGGCCAGAGATCTAACCTGGTCTTCAGTATAAACCAAAATTCTAAGGAAGTAGCCTCCAATGTTAGTAAAAAGTGAAGTTGTTATCCAGATCTAGGACAAGCAGGCAAAGAAAGAACTTCCTTCTTTAATACCCTTTATATATGTAGGCTGACACCAAGAGTTGCTATCCAGATTAAAGGTGCATCTTATCCTTTGTTGTGAAAGGACCAAGCAGACATCATAACAAGCTTCTCTGTCTTCTCTCAGAGATCAGATCTCAATTTCAGTTTCTTGAGAATTAAGCAAGCAGTCTCTGGGAGGGCTATGATTTATCCCTTTCTGCACATACTCTTACTGCTCAAGGTTTAGTCAACTGTTTAATGTCTGGGACCCCTCACCAACTTAGAGCTTTGTGCATGGGTCAATGTGAATGTGCAAGGCCAGCCAGCCTCCATGGCAGCTCAAGGACAGAGCCTGGGCCACTGAGTCAGCCCCCACAGTCAGTATGTACAAGGCCAGAGAGCCCCCATGGGAGCTCAAGGAGAGAGCCTGGAACTTGTTCAAGCCTGCCCAAAAATGATAACTGTATCTCCCAAACAGTAAATTCAAAGATTACACACTCTCATCCAATCATATGATGTTAAGGCTTGTACCACCATGATTGTGGTTTTTCCAATAAAAAGCCCCTCCCTCCCCATGCTCCTTCACCTGGTGAGCCTGTGTGTTGGACATGGACCAAGCTTGGGCTTCCTTGTTATCAATAAATTCGTGTTTGTTTTGCATGAGATATTGGCTTTATGGTGGTCTTGCTGGGGTCTCACAATGCAGCCACAACTGTTGATTGGATTTTTGGTGTTTTCAAGACAGGGTTTATCTGTGTAGTCCTAGAACTCAGTCTGTAGAACAGGCCGGCCTCAATCTCAGAAAATCAAACTGCCTCTGCTTACTGAGTACTGTCATTAGAGATGTGCATGACCACCAAGCAGCTGAAGGTGGGTATCACCTGAAATGATTCAGATTAAAAATGGGTCTTTGTTGTTGTTTTTGTTTTCAAGACAGGATTTCAATGTGTAGCTTTTGGAATCTATTTTAGAAATCACTCTTTAGACCAGGTTGGCCTAGAATTTACAGAGATCTGTCTGCCTCTGCCTTCTGAGTGCTGTGATTAAAGCGTCTTTAACTTTAAACTTTTAATAAAATCCCCTTACCTGTGCACCAAACTCTTTGGGTTTTAGTTATTCCAGACTTAGTCTGTTTGATTACCAAGAACAGCCATCACAGCAGATGGGACAGATAAATTGAAAAAGATTTCTTACCTGCAGGAGGCAAGGTGAGAATGGGAGTTATTTCTAAAACAATGCTTTTCTAAACAAAGAATTGTGGGGACTTTAATTAGGTAATCTGGACTTGTTCATGTAGGGTTCTCCCTCTTTCTAAGCATGCTCAGTTAACAAATACACTTCTGAACATTATCACAATGTACAAGTAAAGACACTGTTATTTAAAGTCATGCAGAAACATAAATTACAAAAATGATCAAAAGAAAAGTCTCTGACATATTCATCTTGCACCACAAGGTCTTACCTGAAAGTCAAGCAAAAGACATAGTGAAAATAGATGGTTTTGGAGCCTATGTGACTGTCAATCTTGATATTTACTCTAAAAGGTAACATACCAATGCCACAATTCTCCCATACATGAAAGATAGAGAACACAAATACAGAAAGCATCAAGGAGAAGTCACCTAACAGCACTGTTTGCTCTGCTGCTACATGAACAGTTATGATGAGCTCTATTAACCTTAGAACAAAGGCTTGGGAGAAGGCCACAACTGCTTCCATGCAAGACAAAAAGAGTTTATTTTAACTAGCCCTGGCTGCTGTGTGTCTCAGGGCTCTGACATTAATGGAGAGAAACCCATTCTTTCCTTTATTTTAACAGATCCACCTGCCTCTGTCTGTCAAGTGCTGAAATTAAAAGCATGCACCACCACTGCCTGGCTGGAAGTAATTTTCAAAATTGGAAAAATGACTCATGTAACCCAGAAATTCTTTCTTCAGTGTCTGATCTCATGATTTCATCATGTACATGTGACTTTTTAATCTCTTTTTAAAATTGATGAAAGTTTAATTTATTTTAATGAATAAGGTATATTGTATTATTGATTATTATTATATTATTGGTATAATCCTAACCTCTAACACTGACACCTTGACCTTGACCCCCACCCTCACACTGCTGAGGCACATCAACCCTGCAGAAGGTCACATTAACCTGCTGAGGCCCTACACCTGCTGAGGCCCTGGACACATGCTGAAGAAAAGGGAAAACTCCTGAGAATACAGGGCACCTGAAAAACAGAGTCCATGGTGTCATAGTGCTGTGGAGAAAGGCATCCTGGGAAATAAAGTCCAAATGTACTAATGCTACAGAGAAAATCTTGAGAAATCAAGTCCAGAATGGACTCATGCTACAGAGAAAGGCATCCAAGAAAATGGGGACCAGATTGTACTGATGCTGTAGAGAAAGACACCCAGAGAAACGAAATCCTACATGTAGTGGTTCTGTAGTGAAAGGAATCTTGGGAAATGAAGTACAAATGTAGTGGTGCTGTAGAGATAGACATCCTGGGAAATGAATTCCAGAATGTAGTGATGTTCCAGAGAAAGGCATCCTGGGAAATAAAGTCAATATGTAGTGGTGCTATAGAGAAAGGCATCCTGGGAAATAAAGTTCAGAATATAGTGATATGCTCTAGAGATAGGCATCCTGGGAAATGAAGTCCAGAGCATAATGATGCAGTAGGAAAAGACATCACGTGAAATAAAATGTAAATGAACTGATGCTGAAAAAAGGCATTCTGGAAAATGAAGTCTAGAATGTACTGATAATGTAGAGGAAGGCATCTTGGGAATAGAAGTTGATATGTAGTGATGCTGTAGAGGAAGGCATCTTGAAAAATGAAGTCCTGAATTTATTGATGCTATAGAAAAAGTCATCCTGGGAAAAGGCATCCACATGTAATGATCCTGTAGAGAAAGTAATCCTGGGAAATGAAGTCCGACCAGTAGTGATGCTGTAGAGATAGTCATTCTAGGAAATGAGGTCCAAATGTACTGATGCTATACAGAAAGGAATCCTGGGAAATGAAGTTCAGAATGTAGTGATGTAGAGAAATCCATCCTGGGAAATGAAGTCCAGTTTGTAGTGAATCCATAGAGAAAGGGATCCTGGGAATGAAGTCTTAATGTACTGATGCTATAGAGAAAGGCATCTTGGGAAATGAAGTTCAAAAAGTACTGGTGCTGTGGAGAAAGGCATCTTGTAAAATGAAGTGCAGAATGTAGTGATGCTCTATAGAAATGCATCATGGGAAATGAAGTCCAGAATTGAGTGATGCAGTAAACTAAGGCATTCTGGGAGATGAACATACACAGTGATGCTCTAGGAAAAGACATCCTGAAATATGAAGTGCGAATGATACTCAGAAAGACATCCTGAGAAATGAAGTACAAAAATGTCATGGTGCTATGGAGAAAGGTATCCTGGGAAGTAAAGTCCAACATATATTGATGCTGTAGAAAACGTCATCCTGGGAAATGGAGTTCAGAATGTACTGATGACGTAGAGAAAGGCATCTTAGGAAACAAAGTCCAGAGTAAACAGATGTTGTACACTAAGGCATCCTGGGAAATGAAGACCAGAATGTTGTGATACTCTCAAGAATAGCATCCTGGGATATCAAGTTCAGAATGTACTGATGCTATAGTGAAAGGTATCCCAGGAAATGCACTCCAGAATATGCTCATGCTGTAGAGAAAGTCATACTGGGAAATGAAGTCCCACATATAGTGATGCTGTAGAGAAAGGCATCCTGAATGTCATGATGCTGTAGAGTAAGGCATCTTGAAAAATAAATCCCTGAATGTATTGATGCTATAGAGAAAGTCATCCTGGGAAATGGAGTCCAGAATATAATAATACTCTAGAGAAAATCATCCTCAGAAATGAAGTCTGAAATGTAGTGATTCTCTAGAGACAGGCATCTTGAGAAATGAAGCCCAGAATGTAATAATCCTGTAGAGAAAGGGATCCTGGGAAATAAAATCCTACCAGTAGTGATGCTGTAGAGATAGTCATCCTAGGAAATGAAGTCCAAATGTACTGATGCTATAAAGAAGGCATCCTGGAAAATGAAGTCCAGAATTGACTCATCCTATAGAGAAAGGCATCCTAGGGAATGGAGTCCTGAATTTAGTGATGGTGGAGAGAAAGGCATCCTGGGAAATGAAGTCCAGAATGTAGTGATGCTTTAGAGAAAGGCATGCTGGGAAATGAAGTCCAGAATTTAGTGATGCTATAGAGAACACCATTCTGGGAAATGAAGTCCATATATATATAGTGATGCTCTAGGGAAAGTCATCCTGAAAAATGAAGTCCGAAAGTAGTGATGCTGTACAGAAAGACATCCTGGGAAATGAAGTACAAAATGTTATGGTGCTGTTGAGAAAGGCATCCTGGGATTTGAAGTCCATATATAATAACACTATACAAAAAGGTATCCTGAAAATGAAGTACAGAATGTTGTGATGCTGTAGAGAAAGGCATCCTGGGAAATGAAGTGGATATCTATTCATCCTATGTGAGTTCCAGAGAAGAAAGCCAGGAAACCACTTGGTTGCCAGTTACCTCAATGGCACTTATTTGTGTTTTGAAATTATTTATTTATGTGCCGGCATGTGAGTGTCCATATGTCACACCAGAAATGTAGAAATAAGAGAAAGATTTGAAAGAGTGATGTGGGTTCCTGGAGTATGAACTCAGGACACCAGGCCTAGTAACAACCACCTTTACTCACAGAGACTCCTCTCTGAAATTCATTTGTTGTTTGGAGAAAGTGTTATGAAAAAAATGTCTGGTCCTAAGAATAAACTAGCTCATTCTACATGCAAAAAAAGACAAAAAGAGATATCAGTATATAGTTTTTGTTCATAAATAGTATTTATTAGTCAATGTCTCCTATTTTCCATTGTCTTTAAAAGAAAATGTTTTCAATCAGAAAAAAAACAATATTTTACTGTTTTAATATTTCAACTAATCTTATTTCAGCATCAATGAGACTGCTCTGTTAGAAATGTCTCTGTTGTACAAGGCTGTGACCTCATTTTGATCACCAAATGAAGATAGACAAAAGTAGACCGCACAAAGTTGTCTTCTATTCTTCACATTTCTGTCATGGCTTAAAAACCCATAGTCACATCTCACACATACACACACGCGCACACACACACACACACACACACACACACACACACACACACACACTCACACACACATATACACACACACACACCAGATGTTTTTAAAGTAAATGCCACGGCTATTATATTATCTGTCGCCTCTATAATTCTCTTTGAAGGCAATACTTCAAGATATTATGCCAAATGGATAACTGTTGAAGACATGAAGATGCATGGAACCTTAAATAATATATATATATATATATATATATATATATATATATATATATATATATATACAGTACGTCAAGATCTATTGTAAAATATTCAGTTGATTACTAATTAAGTTATTAAATCTCTTCCAGATAAATGAAAATGTTTCTTTGGATACACACATAAGTATTTAATGTTTTTATATACTCTATTAACAATTTTAACATTAACATTGTTAAAATATTTTGAGAAAATAACAGTTATTGGAAGTAAATCATCTACCCTTTGACTTGTACTCAGGAGACTGACACATAAAGATCATGAATTCATATATATTCATGACTAATAACTGACATTCAAGATATTCTCTCACATTCATTAGTTGATCTGAGAAACTGTTATGAACAAATGTTTGGTGCTCAGAATAAACTAAATAAATTCACATGCAATAAAAGGAAAAAAAAGAGATAGCAATATATCATTTTCATTTGCAAATAAGATTTATCATTCAATTTCTCCTACTTTGAATTATCTTTCAAGGAAAATATGTTTACAATCTGAAAAGATGAAATTTTATTGATTTAATATTACAACTAATTTTATTTGAGCATCAAGGAGACAGCTGTGGTGGAAATGTCTTTCTTGTGCATGTCTGTAATGTTATGTTGATCACCATATGAATTTTGACAAAAGTAGACCCCACAAAATAAATCTCACTGCTATTACATTATCTGACATCTCTGGATAATTCCCTTAGAAGATAATACTTTGGGATGAAGTGCCAAATTCATAACAGATGAGGACATGAAGATGCATGGGACTTTAAATAATGTATACATATTCATAGCACATTAATTATATTGTGAAATATAGTGTTGATTACTGACTCCCTTAAATTATTACATCTCTTCCAGATAGATGAAAATGTTTCTGTGGATACATACATGAAGTATTTAATGATTTATTCTCTCTTAGTTATTTTAAAATTAACGTAATTAAAATGCATTTGTAAGTAAATAGGTTCCAACAACTCTGAGTTTGGTCCCAGATTTTGGCACCAAAACGTGAGTTTTGCAAATCTGAGGAAAGGTGTCCTGACTACCTGAGAGTCAGAAAACACTTTGAGCTGCTTAGCACAGCTCTGATAGCTGAAACTGCAAAAAGACAGATCAGTCATAGAGGGCAAGGTATCCCAGATACCTCAAGCTGCTCAAAACAACAACTCTGGCCTGAAGGTGTCTTGGACACTTGGAGTTGTTTAGCCCAACCCTGAAGGGAAGATTTTCTGACTTCTCAGGAAAGTCAGGCCTGGAAGTGCTTCAGCAGCAAAGGGTATCATGACTCTTCGGAAAAGTCAGGCTATACCTAGTGTGATGGGTGATGGTCTCCCTGCAGGATATAGCAATCCTGCTCCTCTCCTGGAGACCCACTACAGTGGAGCTTTGCTCGGCGACTTCTTAAGTGGGCTTCCTAGCAAAGCCCTGCTTCTCTGGCCAAAGAAATTACAAAAATGTAGCAATCTCCTCTGGCTCAGGACAAAAGTGTTACTTTTCAGCTCTTTTGCTCTGTCTACTCAGCAAGGATCTTCTGTTCAGCTCCCTCTTGCTCAATCCACTTGAAACATCTCAGTAAGGTACTTTTTTTCAGCTCCTCCTTGTTCAATCCACTGTGGTATATCTCAGTAAGGGTCTTCTATTCAGCTCCCCCTTGCTCAAAACAACTTGGGATGTGCCAATAAGGTTCTTCTGTGCACCAGTGAATGAAGGTCTTCACACCCAAAGCACTTTTGAGATTTTTATTTGGGAAGGAGGAGTCCAGGAGAGTAGCTGCTTCTACCAGGGTGGAGAGTACAACTCTCAGTTGACCAGGCAGGGCAGTTTATATAGGATGTTTTGGGGATGGAGTCAACCAATCAGTTTTTTTTCTGCCCAGTGTTTGGCCAGTTTTGTGGGCTAGGACAAAGATGGTCCTGATTACAGGGACAAATTGTTTTTCTTTCACTGGCCTTTCTTGGCTTTTTGACACTACCTTTAAGGGAAGGGCATATTTATTTCATTGACTCTGATTCTAGGGACCAAGAGTGCTTTTTTGGCACCAGTTTCAGAGTCAGGGCATGTTTCCTTAGTTCATTTCTCTGGCTCAGGTCCAAAACATAAGTTGTGTTTCTTTCCCTGGTTCTGGGCCCTAGGGACAGGATTCTACTATCCTGTTCTGTGATTGGTTAGTTTCACAAGTTAGTTGGTCAGGGGCAGAGATGGCACTGATTTGAGCCAAACTATGTTTTTTTTTTTTTTCAAAACCGGCCATATCTGTGTCATCTTTCCATAATTATGGGCTCCAGGGTCATTGTGGGTTTCTTTACCCAGCCCCCTTTCCCTACACTTTTTACAAAACAACAGTCATTGAAAGTACATCATCTACCCTTAGACTTGTTCTTAGGAGACTGACATACAAGGATCATGAATTCTAATGTATCCATGACTAATTACTGACATTCAAAGCAAGCAGATAACAAACAACATTTCAAGGGAATTTATGAAAAAATATTAAAAATAAAAACATGAACAAAAATCCACCCTTTCACAAACACCGTTACTTGAAAAGTGTGATCACATACTGCCTGATAGTTAAATAAAAGTGAACCACTTAGATGATAGCCATCCCATTCTATACAAGGCAGCACATAAATACCTCTAAATAAGTGAAAGTGCCAAAGAAGGTGAACAAAAGCCACAGAATGAATATAAGTACCACAAAATAAAATTTACTAATTGAATTTGCCTTATATCCCACACTTCAGTATCTTACTCAAATGTTGCCAAATAGAAGCTGCAATGGGATCTTCATATCAGTCTTAAGTTAACTTGGTTAATAATTTATTTACTTCAAATCTACAACAAAAGACTTAAACAAGGTTTTTTTTCCTTGAAACTGAAAACAACTGTGTTATTTAAACTCTTAACCAAATTGTTTACATAAATAGTTTTCTTTTATGTGAGTACCTATCTATTTTCTTATATTAAGAGAATATAAAAAGCTTTAAAATATTGACAGGGATAGAGACATAATCAAGCCTTTAACACAAGTTCATTACCTGGACCAAGATCAGGTTTTGGATGACTTCTAGTGATTCTTGCAAGAAGCTCCAAGGGTCTAACCTTCTTGGGAACCAGAATGCACATTCCTATACCCAGAGGAAGACAGACAGACAGACAGACAGACAGACACACACACACACACAAACACTCACAAATGCAGCATAATTAAAATAAAAGCAAATCTTTAAACTAATTTTTAATCATGAATGTTTTTCTATTATAATTTTGGTAACATGGGTTTTGAGGTATCTAAAGGATTAAAGAGTTTTTCTCCATCATGAATTAGTCCATGTAACAGAAAGCAAGCATGTAGGCTTGAAGTCGAAGTACTCTATCATTTTCAGTCTGTGAAAAGATTTGAGAAGATTTAGAAAATGGTACCCTGCTAGAAGAAATCAGTTTTGAGGGTTGGCCTGAGTATTTACATCTGCACGCCATTTCCAATTTACACTTTCTGCTGCAGGACAAGAATGTGAATTCTTGGTTCATGTTGCTCTGGAACCAAGGGCCAAATTAAACCCTTTTCTCAGTTCACTTAGATATGATCCATTACCAAAGCAACAGAAAAGCAATGATACACATCTATGAAATTTTACACCAGAATTTATTATTTCATGTATTTGAAGAGAAGTGTCTTCTAGAAGTGTGTAGGTCAGTTAGCCTTCAAAAGCAGAAACTCAAAAAGATGGAAAGTGATGGGCACGGTAGTGCACGCCTTTAATGCCAGTACTCAGGAATCAGAGGCAAGTGGATCTCTATCAGTTTGAGGCCAGCCTGCTCTACAAAGTGAGTTCCAGGACAGCCAGGGATATGTAAAGACCCTGTCTCAGTTATCATATCATTTAAATTTATAGGCCTTTTGTCTATATTATTTGACATGTGTAAACAAAATAAAAAGAGACATTATAATGCTTGAACAGATTGTTGACACAGTTTAGATTTTTTTCCAAAATAATTAATTTTGTATAATTGAATGTAAGTATGTGGCTTGAAATCATAACAATTCATGTAGGTTCAGATTGCCTTTGATATGCGTTTTTTTTCAGATCCTCAAAGTCTAATGTTATATTCAAAGACTTTAAGAGACCAATTACACACTAAAAGCTTTACAGTTACAGGGTTGCTCTGTGTTATGACTAAGCATTACCACATTGATTACATTCTTAGGGTTTTTCTCCAGTATGTGTTATTTAATATACTTGATCATGACTAGGCTGTGCTAAGGCTTTACCACACTGTTTACATTCATATGGTTTCTCTCAATTATGTGTTCTTTCATTAAATTGAAGAGCACTATGACAAACAAAGGCTTTACCACAGTGATTACAATTGTATGTTTCACTGCAGTAAGTGTTACATTATAACTTTGAAGATGAGAGTGATGAGCAAAGGCTGGTAGAACACTGATTACATTCATAGAGTTTCTTTCCAATAGGTGTAATTTCATGCCTTTGAAGATGACAGTGTTGTGCAAAGGCTTTTTCCCACTGATTACATTCATAGGGATTCTCTCCAGTATGTGTTTTTGTATGCCTTTGAAGATCACTATTACATACAAGGGCTTTAACACATTGTTTACATTCATAGGGTTTTTCTCCCATGTGTACTTTCATGCAATTAAAGAGCATTGTGACAAGAAAAGGCTTTACCACACTGATTACATTCATACGGTTACTCTCCAGTATGTGTTCTTTAATGTACTTGAAGATAACTAGCTCTGCAAAGGTTTTACCACATTGTTTACATTCATAATGTTTCTCTCCAGTATGTATTCTTGCTGTGGGATGTTCTGTATGTCACATGTGTTGCTAATTAGTCAATAAATAAAACACTGATTGGCCATTGGCTAGGCAGAAAGTGTAGGCGGGACAAGGAGGAGAATAAAGCTGGGAAGTGGAAGGCAGAGTGAGAGAGACACTGCCAGCCGCCACGATGACAAGCTGCATGTGAAGATGCCTGTAAGCCACAAGCCATGTGGCAAGGTATAGATTTATAGAAATGGATTAAATTAAGCTGTAAGAACAGTTAGCAAGAAGCCTGCCACGGCCATACAGTTTGTAAGCAATATAAGTCTCTGTGTTTACTTGTTTGGGTCTGAGGCTGTGGGACTGGCAGGTGAAAGAGATTTGTTGTGACTGTGGGTCAGGCAGGTAAACTCAAGCTACATATTCTTTCATGCCTTTGAAGATGAGAGTTACAAGCAAAGGCTTTACCACACTAAGTTCATTCATAGGGTTTCTCTCCAGTATGTGTTCTTTTATGCCTTTGAAGATCACTGTGTCCAGCAAAGGCTTTACCACACTGATTACATTTATAGGGTTTCTCTCCACTATGTGTTCTTTCATGGGGTTGAAGATCAATGTGTTGAGCAAAGGCTTTACCACACTGATAACATTTATAGGGTTTCTCTCATGTATGTGTTCTTTTGTGTACTTGAAGATTATATGTCTGTGTAAAGGCTTTACCACATTGATTACATTCATAGGGTTTCTCTCCAGTATGTGTTCTTTTATGTACTTGAAGATGACTGGATTGTACAAAAGCTTTACCACATTGTTTACATTCATAGGGCTTCTCTCCAGTATGTGTTCTTTTATGTACTCGAAGATGACCGGAATGTACAAAAGCTTTACCACATAGTTTACATTCATAGGGCTTCTCTCCAGTATGTGTTCTTTCATGCAGTTGAAGAGCATTCTGGTGAGCAAGGGCTTTACCACACTGATTACATTTATAGGGTTTCTCTCCTGTATGAGTTCTTTTGTGTACTTGAAGATTACATGGCCATGTAAAGGCTTTACCACATTGATTACATTCATAGGGTTTCTCTCCAGTATGTATTCTTTTATGTACTTGAAGATGACTGGATTGTACAAAAGCTTTACCACATTGTTTACATTCATAGGGTTTTTCTCCACTATGTGTTCTTTCATGCAGTTGAAGAGCACTCTGGTGAGCAAAGGCTTTACCACACTGATTACATTTATAGGGTTTCTCTCCTGTATGAGTTCTTTTGTGTACTTGAAGATTACATGGCCATGTAAAGGCTTTACCACATTGATTACATTCATAGGGTTTCTCTCCAGTATGTATTCTTTTATGTACTTGAAGATGACTGGAATTTCCAAAAGCTTTACCACATTGTTTACATTCATAGGGTTTCTCTCCAGTATGTGTTCTTGCATGCAAATAAAGAGCACTATGTTGAGCAAAGGCTTTACCACACTGATTACATTTATAGGGTTTCTCTCCTGTATGTGTCCTTTTGTGTACTTGAAGATTATATGGCTGTGTAAAGGCTTTACCACATTGATTACATTCATAGGGCTTCTCTCCAGTATGTGTTCTTTTATGTACTTGAAGATGAGTGGGGTGCACAAAGGCTTTACCATAATCATTATATTCATAGGGTTTCTCTCCAGTATGTGTTTTTTCATGCCTTTGAGGATGACTATGATATTCAAAGGCTTTACCACACTCAATATATTCATTTGATTTCTCTGTAGTATGACTTCTTTTATGCCTGCAAGAATAATTGAAACATTTAAAAGCTTTACTACATTCAGTACATTGTTGAGTATTTATATCTGCATGAATTAATTTACAATTTGGTCTAAGTATAAAGAGAACTAAGATCTTATGGTTTTAACTTGTTTACACTCATGTTGTTCCCCTACATTAAGGATGACTTTGCATATTTGAATATGCCTTGATGGTAAGAGCCTTTATTACCTGGCTAATATTGGTGGCATCATTGTTCTCTCAGGTTTTTAACATATTTGAAGAGAACTAGGAGTATTTGGACATTTATGCCACTTGTTCCATTGATAAAGTTACCTATATTGTGAGTCATGCTACATTTTCAAAGTGAACCAGGACAAACAGAAGCATTTACACAGTCCTAGAACTCATAGGGCCTTTCTAGGGTATTTTTGTTGATATATTCTCAATGAAGCTGGAAAACCAATTGTTTGTAAACTTGAATCACATTCAGCAAGTTTACTCAACACAGGACTACTACATGTCTTGTAGGTGTTCTGAGATTGAGAGATGTACATTGCTTCTTCCATGTCCTTATGCTTTTATGGCTGGTATCCAAAGTGACATATGATATAACTATTAAAGAAAGAATAACAACAAGAATATTTCCACATTTCATTTACAGTTGGACTTTCTGTTCCTCATCAATATGTGGTATAGGGAATAATGTTTCTCTACAACAACCACCCCTTTACTCTTGACTCTAACTACCTATTTAACTGAAATTAGCAAAGACAGAACAACTATATGAGTAACTATACTATGGACTATTTGCTTATTACCAGGTTGTGTATATATTCTTATTACATATTCAATGAGTATATCTTTTGTAATATGAAATAATATGAAACTAAATGGATTGCCATTTGTACAGCATAGCTTTGATGATGCTATTATTCAAATGGTGATTTGTCATAGGCATTTTTTGTCTTCCTTCTTAAAAGAATCACTTCCAAACACAATTCACATACCTGCCATGTGTCTTTATGAGCATTTAATGATCATCAATGCATTTTAAGCTGTAATTATTTATACTGCTTCATTTAATTAAAACATCCACATAAATTATATATATCCAGAGGCCCATTTCTATCAGCTTTTATAAGAAAATTAACTTCCATGTTTTTGAGAACTCTGACAATGTTCTTCAACTTCAAGATTTTCCCAGTTGTAGCCTAAAATATAGGAAAAGAAAATGTATGAAATACTACAGGATACTGAAAATTTTACATTACTATCTTCAGTGATCCTTAGAACCAAATCTGATTTATTCACGTCATTTTTTCTCATTCTCAATTAGAATTACAGAAGAGCATCAACAACTAAGAAACTGTTGTCCCTTTATTTAAAATGTGAAGGAAAATTTATGGTATTACCTATAGCAGTGAGGTTCATATAGGTCTCCAGCATCACACCTTTGTAGAGATTCCTCTGTGAAGGATCCATCAATGCCCACTCTTCCTGAGTGATGTCGACATGCACATCATTATAGGTCACTGCATTCTAAAATATGCCATACATAAATATGCCAACCATATGTATAAAATAAAAAGCATGATACAACATTGTAAATGTGTGCTTCTTTGAGAATATAGCCACAAATTCTGGTTAGAGCTACATGAATTCTATAACTCAGACATTACAATGAAATCAAATTACTTCACAAATAAACTGAATAGGAGGTTGACCTCTATTATTTTTGAATGCTCTGAACAGGATACCACCTTGCAAGAGAATTGCCTATTAACAGAGATAGAGAGACAAGCAAACACTTCAACAGTCCTGAGCACCCATCAGAGAAATTATATGAACAATTATTAACTACAGAGAAGATTTGTAAGCTGAGTATGTTGGCTCACCCCTTTAATCCCAGAACTAAGAAGATAGAAGCAGGTATATGTGCTTCTGAGGTGAAAGTTAGCCTAGTCTATGCTAACTGCATCTGCACTGAATCTTCCATTCAAACAAACAAAAAAGATAAGATGAAGTCAGAGATTTTTTTTACTGAAGATCCTACAAAGAGTTTGGCATTCACTCCAGTTCTCTATTCATTTTCTAGAAATCTGAATTGCTCCAGTTTAAACTGTACATTAATATTTCCTACTTAAAGGAACTGTGCATTTAAACAGTTACAAATATAAAGAAGATAACACTAGAAATAGCAATGATGATCATAAATAATCAACACAGGGAATGAGAGATGGCTCATAAGTAAAAGATTTCTTATTGGTCTTGCATACAGATGGGCTTATATGGGGGAATCAAACAACTGTTCATTATTCGAAGATTGTGGGTTCTTAGACCCTCATTGGACTACTGTGAGGATAGGTAGGTATACATGTGGTGCACATCCATGTATATAGACAGAAGAATCATATTCATTAAAAAATCAAAACAAACACAAAAAAGCAAGAAGAATGTCACACAATTGTAATCCAATGACTCAGAAGTCCCAGACACTACATCTAGAAAGAGAATAGTATCTTCTGCTGAATTTCAAAATTGAAACTGGGGGGTAAAGCTCAGCAAAACAACAACTGCTTGACATGTACAAAAACATATACTCTAGGACGATCACCCAATAATATATATTTAAAAAACCTGAAATGTTGAACAACCTTTAATCTCAGCATGTGGGAGCAAGAGTCAGGTGAATCTCTGAGTTGGAGGCCAACTTGGTTTCAGAGCTACTTTTAGGAGAGTCAGGGCTACTCAGTCAAAGCTTTACTTCAGAAACAAAAATAGGAACAACAAAATTTTACAAAATTCAGGCTAGCAAAGTGGCTTAGCATTGAATACAAATTCTATCAATTGTATTTTATGTGATTTGATGATACTATCTATACTGGTGGTGAAGTCATGGCAGCACATGAAGGAAGTTGGCTCATTCATTTCAACCACAACATAGTAGAAACATAGAAAAGGAAAGGGGTTGAGGCTATAGAAGCATATATCACCAGCCCCAATGAGATATTTTATCGAGAGAGGTTCCACAAGTACCCCAAAGAAAGTCATCAAGGAGAGACACATGTGCAAATACCTCATCCATCTGGGAGCTTTTTATTCAATTAAATAGATTCTCACCCAGGTCACTATAGGCTCAAGTGTCTTCCATAAAGAAAATGCATTTAGTCACTTCAATGATTCTCATAGTCTGCAACAACCCCTTTACTGTTGAAATGTCCAAAGTTTCTGTTGACACTCAAGACAAATTCTTTACTGTGGCATATTATAAAACCAGAAAACAATTTAAATATTTCCAACATGTGAAAGGCACAGAAAATCCATTAGCATCCCAAAGGAAAGGAACTAAGACACAGTGAGAAAACATTGGATCAAGGGAAGACTAAAACCCAGCAGGGCAACCATTGAATATGGTAGCTAGCTCTGTGTCAGAGACATGAGGCTTCATTTTCAAAGGGCTTAGATGGCTCTGTGTCAGGGACAAGGATAGAATTTCTAGTTAGTGGAAAAATACAGACCCCCATAAGACAGGGAACTAGATCATCTTACAGTCAGGTTGCCTAGCAACAGGACATTGAGGCAGAGCCCTTGACCCTTTCACCCTGTAAACATCCTACACAAACATCCTTAGCTTGCCCCACCTTATGCAGATGACAGATTCTTGCTCTCCCCACCCTGCAGAAACTATATAAACCCTCTTGGAGAAAAATAAAGTTGCACCTTGATCAGAATCCAGACTTGGTGTGTTTCCTTGTATCTCCTGTCCCTATCATTCCGTCCTTAGGGTGGTCAAGAACCCGTTGAAGCCCTGCAGGCGGGGCAAACTGGCGCCCAACGTGGATGAAACCACCTCTTGAGGATTCGGAACGTCGTCTCCCGGAGGAAGACCAAGGCCTTGGTGAAGTTGTTGAATCCCCCTGAAATCGCCCGGTTCAGGACGCGATCCCAGAGGAGGGCGGAGACGACGCAGGTAAGAAAGTGACGAGCCATAGGACAGGCAACATCATCACGAGATTTATTTATTTCTGGCCTAAATGAGCCCCTCAAGATACAAGGAACTAGGGTAAAGAAAAAAGATCTTAAAGCCTTTTTTGATTATATTATAGACACATGTCCTTGGTTCCCCCAAGAAGGAACCATAGATGAAAAAAGTTGGGCACATCTCGGGGATTGTTTAGATGATTACTACAGGACTTTTGGACTAGAGAAGGTTCCCATCACCACATTTTCTTATTGGAAGCTTATTTATGACATTCTTAGGGTCTATAAATATTCCCCTGACATACAAGAGCTTATTAATATAGGAGAAAAAAATCTTCAAAGAAGCCTTTCGCTCCCCCTCTACCAGCCCTAAGACACCCCACACCCACCCCCCACCCCAAGCGCTTTCTGGTCCGCCTTCAGTCTGTCCCTCGGTTCACGACCTGCGCTCTATGGAAGAGGGGATGCTCACAACTTTTAAACCTAGGAATCCCCAGGAGTTCACTTTTGCCCATCCTCATGCCTCTGTTAATAATTTGACCTCTAACTCCCCTCTAGACCCCACCGAGGAGGCTTCCCTAGAGAAAGGGGCGGCCCGTTACCATAATCCAGACTGGCCCCCCTGCAAAAATCTCCCCTTAACACAGGAGTCCTTGGGCCCTTTTATACCACCTCAAAAATCTCCGGCAGTTCCCCCTTCCACAATGCCCCCTCCCTATATTTCTCTGTCTTCCCATTTTTGCGGGCCTATTCTTGATGAGTTGGCTCCCCCTGTCCCAGATCTTGGTTCACTGAGTCAGGCCCTCCAAGCTCGCAGGGAACATGTTGAGCTTTTAAGGGAATTGAAAACTCTTGACAAAGAACTTAAAGATCTTGCCCTTGAAGTGGTGGCTCCCGGTCCGCTAAAACCATCTCAAAAATCTAGTAAATCAAAGAGTAAGCCTCAGCCTGTCCTGGCATTTCCTGTTACCAGGAGCCAGACCTCTGGGGACTCATCCGAGGCAGCCGCCCAAAGCGG
This sequence comes from Peromyscus eremicus, assembly GCF_949786415.1. Taxonomy (NCBI): domain Eukaryota; kingdom Metazoa; phylum Chordata; class Mammalia; order Rodentia; family Cricetidae; genus Peromyscus; species Peromyscus eremicus. The sequence goes on from NW_026734288.1 coordinate 6,415,251, forward strand.
CCCCTCAGGGGGTTTGGAAGATCAAACTGAGGAGGGGGAGGAGGAGGAAGAGCCATCACCAGAGGACCCCCGCCAGGACAGACTTATCACAAATTAAATTTCTGCCTAGTTGAAAAGCTGAAATCCGCCTGTGCTCAGTATGGTCCTACGGCTCCTTTTACATTACCTTTGGTGGAAAACCAGATCGAACATTGGTTGACCCCTAATGACTGGTATTTTCTTGCCCGTGCGGCTCTTTCTGGGGGTGACTTTGTCCTCTGGAAAACAGAATTTACAGAAAATTGTCGAGAAGTTGCTCAAAAAAAATACTGAACAGCCGTCCTAAAAAACTTGGACACTAAAGAAACTCCTCGGGAACCCCCCTTACAATACAAATGCAGCACAGGCAAAATTCCCTCCTGGCCTCCTGGCCCAGATTCAAAATGCGGGGGTCCGGGCCTGGAAACGCCTGCCCCAAAAGGGTTCGGCTACCACCTCATTAGCAAAGATTTGTCAGGGCCCTGATGAACCTTTTAGCGATTTTGTCTCTCGCTTAAATGATGCAGCTGAGAGACTTTTTGGGCCGAACGAACACGAAAGCACCTTTGTTAAACACTTGGCCTTTGAAAATGCAAACCCTGCCTGCCAGGAAGTCCTCCGCCCTCATAAAAACAGAGCAGACCTATCTGAATATGTGAGACTCTGTTCAGGTGTTGGCGCCACCCATGCCATGGGATCAGCTATAGATGCTGCCCTCAGGGCTTCACAACATCCTGGAGCCCGCATCTGTTACTTCTGTAAACAACCCGGACATTTCGCTAGGGAATGTCCCCAGAAAGGTCACAGCCTCGCGCCCTTAGCCCAGCCGGCTCAGGAGGCCGCCCCTATGAGGGCCCTGCCTTCCACTCTCTGCCCCCGCTGCAACAAGGGCGGTCATTGGGCTACAGAATGCAGGTCAAAAATCAATTATCTCAATCAGACCCTTCCTCCGAGGGTGCCGGGAAACTTCCAAAGGGGCCAGCCCCTGGCCCCAATGCCTCCAAGAGCGCACCCTGGGGCCTTGAGGTCCGCTCACCCCCTAACTCCCCAGCCTCAACAAATTCTCCCGCCCCAGTTCCATTCTCCTCCCTCTGGAGAGCAACTCCAGGCAGTGCTGGATTGGACTTGTGTGCCGCCACCGAAACAGTATTAAACTCCCTTGAAGTGGCTCAGGTCATTCCTACAGGGGTGACAGGGCCCCTACCTCCTAATGTTTGTGTGCTTGTCCTTGGCCGTGCTTCTGTGGCTCTCCGAGGGGTCCAGGTCTACCCTGGCGTAATAGATAGTGATTTCACAGGTGAAATTAAGATTCTGGCCACTGCTGTAAACGGCATGGTCACAATTCCTCAAGGTACGCGCCTGGCACAGCTAGTTCCTCTACCCTTCTCTGTCTGTGATAATCCCTCAATTACAAACACCCCTCAGGGGTCAGCTGGATTGGGCTCCTCGGACACCTACTGGGTCCAGCCTGGTACTCAGGAGCGCCCTACTCTCACCCTTACTATAGAGGGAAAGAAGTTTCAGGGTATCTTGGATACAGGGACAGACACCACAGTCATTTCACAGTCTCACTGGCCGTCCGCTTGGCCACTGGTTCCATCCCTCACTGATTTAAAAGGAATCGGGCAGTCTAATAATCCTTTAATTAGTCTCACCTTAGATGCTGCAGGGCATTCTGCCGCTGACAGGCACTGGCACCCTTCTCCAGATGCCACCCGGCCACTAGCCATGTGGCGAGATCCCCTCATGGGGCATTGGAAGGGCCCCGACCTGGTCCTTATTTGGGGATGAGGTTCAGCCTGCATTCTTGACCAGATACACTCTGCTCCCAGATGGTTACCAGAATGCCTGGTTAGAGCTGTAAATATACCTGATCTGCCCAGGACAGATAGCCCCTCTCCTGAGGAAACTTCTTCTGTTTTAAATGCTGTCCCTCTGGCAAGCCCTCCAGGCTATTGTCCTCACCCACAGCAACCCCCACCAGCCCTTTAGCTCTGTTACCACTCTGCTCAGAGTTCCTGTGGGGGGAACAGTGGGAACTTTACAGCAAACTGTGTTTGAGACTTTTCACAGAGTATACAAGTCCCATAGTCAATCACGGTCTGGGCTGTGACACTGCTTGTCACAAATCCAGTCTGACAGCAGGGGTCATGTTTCCAAGGGCAGTGCTGAATTTTCATCCATGGTGTCAGAAAGACTTGTCGGACCTGCTGGCCTTGGTGTCACAGGTGGTCATAGCCGTGTTGGGCCAGCTTGACATAGCCTGTGGCTGGTAGGTAGCACAACAAACAGGGTAGCACCAGAGATGCCACACAGGGCACTTAGGTCCCTTCCACCTAGACTAACCTATTATTCCTCAGATCAGTTCCTAGATGTCTAGGAAGAGAAGCCGCGCTGAGACGACTGCCTTGACGGGAGCCTGTTACTGCCATCACCTTAGCAGTCCTTCTGGGGGTTGGAGCAACGGGAACAGGCACAGGAATTGCCTCTCTGGTCCTGTCCAACCAACATTAATCTGAGCTTTGACTGTCCATAGACGAGGATATTGCTCAATTTGAACAGGGAATTTCAGCCCTCCAGTCATCCCTTTCTTCCTTAGCTGAGGTAGTTTTACAGAACAGGAGAGGCCTGGATCTCCTCTTTCTACAACAGGTTGGCCTTTGTACTGGGCTCAAAGAGGAATGTTGCTTTTTTACAGACCACACCGGGGTAGTCAGTATGGTAGGTTAGAAAAGGACTAGAAAAAGAGAAAAAGAAAAGGAGAACAAGAGCTTGGGTGGTTCCAGAATTGGTTTTCCAACTTCCCTTAGCTAACAATCCTTTTTCCCTCCCTCCTAGGACCTGTTGTAGGCCTGCTCCTGGTCCTTGTCTTTGGGCCATGGGCACTTTCCTGGCTCACTCAGTTCATCCGAAGCCAAATAACAGACCTGCCAGCCAGGCAGATCCAGGTTCATTACCATTGCTTTGATATGCAGGACTCCAGGGGTGAAATTTCCCCTGATGAGAGATGCCCCACACAGACCCCTTCACTCGGGGGAGGCTGCACCTGTGTGTGGGAAAAAGGCTCGCTCAAGGCATGATTGGAGTGCAGCTGGGACTGCACAGGCTGGGGACCATGGTACCCCAAAATCCCGAGAGCCTGGATTATATGCCCTGTTGCATAGCGGTTGTGCAGTAACAGCCTTGCGCTTACCCATTTCCGCTCCCTCAAAAAACTGCACGGTCCATTGATTCCTGCACTATGGGGATGCCTGTGGTGCTTGAGTCTGGAGAGACATTCCCTCTCGGACCTTTTTTCACAACCTTTAGAGGGATAGGGCCTCTGTAATCCTCCATGCAAAGCCTCTTTCAGAGTCCTCCTTTTAGACCATTTGAACCTGGTTTATGTTGGCCCTTAGATTTATTACTAAAAAGGGGGAGATGTCAGGGACAAGGATAGAATCTCTAGTTAGTGGAAAAATACAGACCCCCATAAGACAGGGAATTAGATCATCTTACAGTCAGGTTGCCTAGCAACAGGACATTGAGGCAGAGCCCTTGACCCTTTCACCCTGTAAACATCCTATACAAACATCCTTAGCTTGCCCCACCTTATGCAGATGACAGCTTCTTGCTCCCCCCACCCTGCAGAAACTATATAAACCCTCTTGGAGAAAAATAAAGTTGCACCTTGATCAGAATCCAGACTTGGTGTGTTTCCTTGTATCTCCTGTCCCTATCATTCCATCCTTAGGGTGGTCGAGAACGCGTTGAAGCCCTGCAGGCGGGGCAATTGTTTTTTTTTTTTTTGTCTTCCTTCTTAAAAGGATCACTTGCAAACATGATTCATTTACCTGCCCTTGAGGTTTATGTGTTTATGAGCATTTAATGATCATCAATACATTTAAGCTGTGATTATTTACACTCCTTCATTTCTTTAAAACTTTCAGATATATTAAATATATTGAGAGGCCCATTTGTATCACCTTGTACAAGAAAATTACCTTCCATGTTTTAGAGAACTTTGACAATGTTCTTCAACTTCAAGGTCTTCCCAATTGTAACCTAAAATATTGAACGAGGAAATGTATGAAACATTACAGGAAACTGAAAAATTTACATTACTCTCTTCACTGATCCTTCAAACCAAGCCTGTTTGATTCACCTCATTCTTCCTCATTTTCAATCAGAATTGCAGAAGAGCATCAATAACCAAGAAACACTTGTCCCGTTATTTAAAATGTGAAGGAAAATTTATAGTATTACCTATAGCTGTGAGGTTCATATAGGTCTCCACCATCACATCTTTGTAGAGATTCCTCTGTGAAGGATCCATCAATGCCCACTCTTTCTGAGTGATGTCAACATGTACATCATTATAGGTCACTGCATTCTAAAATATGTCATACATAAATATGCCATCCATATGTATAAAACAAAAAGCATGATACAACATTGTAAATGTGTGCTTCTTTGACAATACAGCCATATAATTCTGGTGAGTGCTACTCGTATTCTATAACTCAGACATTGCAATGAAATCATCAAGTTACTTCACAAAGAAACTGAATAGAAGATTTACCTCTATTATTTCTGAATGCTCTAAACAGAATATCACCTTCCAAGAGAAATGTCTATTAACAAAGATAGAGAGACAAATAAACACTTCAACAGTACTGAGCACCCATCAGAGAAATTGTGTGAACAATTACTAACTACAAAGAAGATTTGTAAGCTGAGTATATCGGCTCATGCCTTTAATCCCAGAACTGAGAAAGTAGAAGCAGGTATATGTTCTTCTGAGGTGAAAGTTAGCCCAGTCTATGCTAACTGCATCTGCACTGAATCTTCCATTCAAACAAACAAAAAAGATAAGATGAACTCAAAGATTTCTTTACTGAAGATCCTACAAAGAGTTCGGCATTCACTCCAGTTCTGTATTCATCTTCCAAAAACCTGAATTGCTCCAGTTTAAACTACTTTAATAAATCTTACAAATAAGAACTGTGCATTTAAAGAGTTACAAATAGAAAAAAGATAACATTAGCAATATCAATGGTAATCATAAATAATCAACTCAGGGAATGAGAGATGGCTCAGAAGTAAAAGAGTTCTTACTGGTCTTACATATAGTTGGGCTCAATTGTCAGAGCTTACATGAAGGAATCACACAACTGTTCATTATTCCAAGATTGTGGGTTCTAAGACTCTCTTTTAACTACTGTGAGGACAGGTGTACATGTGGTGCATATCCACGTATATAGACAAAAGAATCATATTCATTAAAAAAAAACATCAAAACAAACACAAAAAACAAGAAAAATGTCACACAATTATAATCTAATGACTCAGAACGCCCAGACACTACATCTAAGAAAAGAATAGTATCTTCTGCTGAATTTTAAAATTGAAACTGGGGGTAAAGCTCAGGAAAACAACAAATGCTTGACATGTACAAAAACATATACTCTAGGACAATCACCCAATAATATATATTTTAAAAACCTGGAATGTAGAACAACCTTTAATCTCAGCATGTGGGAGCAAGAGTTAGGTGAATCTTTGAGTTGGAGGCCAACTCGATTTACAGAGCTACTTTTAGGAGAGTCAGGGCTACTCAGTCAAAGATTTTCTTCAGAAACAAAACTAAGAAAAAACAAAATTTTAAAAAATTCAGGCTAGCAAAGTGGCTTAGCATTGAATACCAATTCCATCAATTGTATTTTATATGATTTCATGTTACTATCTATACTAGTGGTGAAGTCATGACAGCACAAGAAGGAAGCTGGCTCATTCATTTCAACCACAACATAGTAGAAACATAGAAAAGGAAATGGGTTGAGGCTATAGAAGCATATATCACCAGCCCCAATGAGATATTTTATCCAGAGAGGTTCCACAAGTACCGCTAAGAAAGTCATCAAGGAGAGACACATGTTCAAATACCTCATCCATCTGGGAGCTTTTTATTCAATTAACTAGATTCTCACCCAGGTCACTATAGGCTCAAGTGTCATCCATGAAGAAAATGCATTTAGTCACTTCAATGAATCTCATAGTCTGCAACAACTCCTACACTGTTGAAATGTTCAAAGTCTCTTTTGACACTCAAGACAAATTCTTTACTGTGGCATCATATAAAATCAGAAAACAATTTATATTTTTCCAACATGTGAGTGGCACAGAAAATCCATTACCATCCCAAAGGAAAGGAACTAAGACACAGTGAGGAAAGATTGGACCAAGGGAAAACTGAAACCCAGCAGGGCAACCATTGAATATGGTAGCTAGCTCTGTGTCAGAGACATAAAATTTCATTTTCAAAGGGCTTAGATGGCTCTCTCTCTCCACAACTTCCCATACATCTCTCTACCTCCATACTTTATATGTAGCTAGCTCTCTAGTAAGATATTTCATAGCTTAATTATCTCAACATCTTATGGTCTCAAAATACAACTCAGGCTTCATCCTCATAGTATCATGCAATGAACTCAGAGAGTCTTCTCACTGAAGTGCTTACCATACCAAACACAGATTCCTACAACAGAGCTGAACTGAAAATGCAGACTAAAAATGTATAATCTTAAATTTTACATCATTCTGGTCTCCAGAACAATTTCAACATCAATGATTCTCCCTAATTTGGTTTCTAAGTTGTGATAGCCTCTGCCATGCTTGGACCAGAGTTGCAGCAGGCTTTGAATAAAGTTGCTTCCTGGGAATGGCAATCACTTTGCATAATCCCTCCATTAACTGTGAGCATATAAGGATGGATTCTTACACTTGGGATACTTTGCTAGGCTTCCGATGTAGAATAATGGCCTTCTTTTTAATGGTGATAATCTCTCTGAACATTCCTGACTCTGGTCTGCATTTGACTACCTTCTGCAAATTCATAGTGCTCTTTTTCTCTACAACCAATAGACTTTTCATTTATTTATGTCCACTTCTTGATTTTTGTAATGTTGTACTGAATGAACCATAAGTAATAGCTATCCAAGAAAGTCAATATTCCATCTAAGAAATCAGCCCCATTATTTTTTAAAAAGATTTATTTTTTATTATGTAAACAGTGTTCTTTCTGCAAGTTTTCCATATGCCAGAAAGGGGCATCAGATCTCATTATAGTTGGTTGTGAGCAACCATGTGGTTGCTGGGAATTGAACTCAGGACCTCTGGAAGAGCAGGCAGTTCTCTTAACCTATGAGCCATCTCTCCAGCCCCCATTATTATTTTTTAATTCTTCCTTACTCAATCCATTTCTTGATGGCATGGGAAAATAAGAAAAGTTAGGTTCCTAAATATCACATAAATGACCTCTATTTTAATTCCCACTGAAATCCTTTGACCTCTACCTCCATTGTTTGCAATATTTTTAACAGTATTTTATTCAAAGTATTACAAGAATGACCAATTGAGCCCATAATGCAGTTTTCTATGTCTTTTGCCATCTAAATTTTGATATGTTCAACATTCTCCCAAAAGTCACCATTCCCACCACCTTTGAACAACAGAATCACTTTGGGTTTACCACATTCTGTTACAACTTGCTTTTTTCTTTCTCTGATTCAATTCTCTACACGAAAGTACCTTAGGTAACAAATGTGCTTATTTGGCTCATTCTGGCAGATCACAATCCACTATTGTCAGTGCTTAGTATAGATATTCAATCTAGCAACTGAAGGCAAAAACCATGAGGAATCATTGTTTGCAGGCTTTCTCTCTAACATAGTCATTGTCTTTTATGCAAATGTCGCTGTCTTATCTAGTGCAGGTCAACTTTCTTAGGGATATTGCACACTCAGTGGAAGGGATATCACCCATCCATCATCAATCAACAAAATCTGTCAAAAACTTAGCAACTAGCTACTCTGATGGGGCACATCCTCAACAGATGTTCCCAAAGGTGACTGTGAGCTTGGAAATGTTGACACCTGAAAGTAGCTAGAAAACAGAGAAAATAATATATGAGACTTTACAAACCAAAACCCAATGATTCAACTACATCAATAAATTAAAGAGAAAAAAAAATGATGATGATAACAAGTAGTAATACAGATGCACCAAGAAATGAAGAAATACAAGTTTCTAAGATCAAGAAAAAAAAACTAAAATTGTTCTTCCATAAAAAGTCTCCAAATCAAAAACCTAAAGAACTCCTAACATAATATAGCAATTTTCCATAAAATAAAAATAAGTCAAGTTCTGTCATTTGCCAGAGAAACAATATAACTATATCATAACTAATAAAAAAACTCACACCATACAGATGGTAACACTGATAAAAGGGGACAAAAAGACAAACCTACAAATATAACATTGTCCCTTGAAAAAGAATTATAAGTTTCTGATGAAAATCAAAACCATAGAAATCATTGACCACCACTCACCCTGTGCACTATAGTTCTCTCCTTCACCAATAATATAAAATGGGTTGGATAAGGAGACTGCTCCAACAAAATTGGAATCATTCACTTGAAGCCTGATATTTCTACATTGTAGAAAATAGTTCTGGCTACTAATACTAACTCTTTCTCCTTTGATAAAGAAAAAGATGTCTGTTAGAAAATTTAGAAGTAATTTTGTTTCCTATGATTGAAGATTAGATATAAACCTGTATCAGAGTGAGGAAATAAATTGTTTTTTAAATAAATGAAAGACAATAGTTTTTTTAAAGATATTGTATGATTTTATTATAACTTAAAGCAACCTGATTTCTCTAACTGCTTTATAAGCCATAAAAGCTTTTGAAAACAAGTCTAGACCCATTGTATGTGTATATTTGTATGTATGAGGAAGAATATTTTCCATGTGTGTATAGGTGACAGAACAAAGAGCATGTCAGATCCCCTGGATCTGGAATAGCAGTTGATTATAAGCCTCCAAACTTGGGTGCTCATATCTGAACTTCCCCAAGAAGAGTAATTGCTGAGTGACATTTGCACCCCAAATACTACTTTTTTTTTCCAATAAACGAAATGTCTTTCACAGATTAGCCACAACAGAAGCCTAAATAAGTAAATAAATAATCCCTGGGAACCTAATGAATCAGTATTAAGATGTTGGGTATGGGACCAGGAAGACTATCCACAAACCTTCCCCACTCTCAGGGATCCAATACTCTGGATTGCCCTGAGGGCTAAAACAGAACTCCAGCTGCAGCTTCTCCTCTCCCTTTCCCTGTCTCCTGTGGATTTCAAAGACCATCCCCACCTACCCTTCCCTACTCACTTCATATCTGAGTCCCATCACACAACTGGGGTGGATACTCTCTGGTCATTTACTCACCACATCTTCCAGAAGATGAGTTAGGATATCTGCAGATCTACTACATTGTCTCTTACCCCACAGCTGATTTTAAAAGTTGCTCCTATCAGTGGAGTAGAACATCAGAGGCAGCTTACTCTCTTCCATCTCCATGACTCCAGTGCATCTGAAGATCATCTCTCCTGCATTCCTCTTCTCCTAGTTCCTAACATCATCAAGCATTCTCCCTTGAACACACCAGCCAAGAAGGCCAGGAAAAAGGCAACAATCACTCAACACTCACTTTGAAATTCCAGAGAGCAAACACAAACCCAGGAACAAAACTGCCATCCAACAAAGATGATGTTATAAACCAGCACCTAGACCTATTATCACCCTTAACCCAGAAGCCTAGCAAAGGAACATAATTAAATAAAAGTCAGGGCACTATGTCACCACCAGAACCCAGGTATGCTACCATAGCAGGCCCTAAATACTCAAAAATAATTGAAATACAAGGGAAAAAACTTAAAATAAAATATATAGAGATGATAGAGGCCCTTAAAAATGAATAAATACTTTACATAAATTCATGAAAGCAGAAACAAACAAACAATGGGAGGAAATCAATAAACTCTTCCATGAAAGCTAGGAAAATGCAAACAATTGGAATAAAACAATAAACCTCTTAAATAAAGCCAGATTAAAAAAATTGTTAAAGGAAATAAATACTACTGTTTAAGACCTGACAATTTAAATAAAAACAATGGAGAAAACAGAACCTGAGAGGATTCCAGAAATGAAAAATTTAGGATTACATAGAGGAATTACAAAAGCAAGCTTCACCATTAGAATAGAGAAATGTTAAAAGTTAAACTCAGAACAAAACTGCTTTCCCCTCTGAGCAGGCTGGCTTAGCAGAAGGTCACAGCTGCTTCCATGCAAGACCAGCAGGAGTTCATTTGAATGAGCCCTGGTTTGTTTTCTGGCTCAGGGCTGTGACATCACTGTAAATAATACCTGGAAAATAAATGATAGTTTATTGGACACAAAACTGTAATCCCAGCTTTTGGAACATAGTAAGATTACCTTAAGGGTGAGACTAGCATGATCTATATAGATAAATTCCAGGAAAGCTACCCAACAAAACTAGTTCAGATATATTGAATAATTCATTAATTATAATTTTACAAACTGGGCACATATAATTTAGCTACAACATTTATTAGGTTTTATGACAAAATGAAAGAAATTCCTTACACAGTCTCAATATTATCCACAAGAAAAACATGAGTCTTTGTTCAAAGACAAGCTGTATGTAACAAAAAACCTTAAAAACTAAGAAATAAAGTCATCTAACTGCATAATTTTCTAAGTAAAGTAGAGGAAGTAAAATCTCATACAAAAGATTTATTAAGCAAAGAGGTTGATCTATTTACTGAGATCATAAAAAAAGAAAAAAATATGTTCAGACATCACACAAGTATTTCTAAGGAAGAAAGCAGCTCAGTGGTAGAGCAATGCCTAGCATGAGCCCTGCCTGGGTTTCACTCCAAGATGAAATTGTCTAGAATAATAAATCCAAGATATGCAAAAAATTGTAATTCTAAGAGCAAATAAGCTTTTTAAAAGAAAAACTGAGTAATGATGATTGATTTAGAACTAATTTGTGAAGACATGGACCACAAAAGTCAGAGAACAAACAGAAGTCAAGCAGATGTGAATGAAAAACAAGATTATTCTTCAACTCTGAATCAAAACCTGTGCAGTATGAAAAAAGGAGCAACATTGTCACAGTTTACACGTGTAAATCATAAGCTGGGCAGTGACTTGTGTGGGGCTAAGAGCTACAAGAAAAGGCCATCCTCTCATGAATATGGAATTAAAAGTTACCTCAGCCTCCTAAAAACCAGGTCACAAAATAAGTAAGTCTGGCCCCAAATTTTTACCCCCCTTGATTTATTCTGCTTTTTCAAAGTACAACCTATATTGACATTTATTGGTCATATAAAGTATAAAGACTCTCTCAGCCAGATGTGGCAATGTAGACTTTAATTCCAGGACTCTGAAGTTCAAGACAAGCTTATTTCTGAGCTTGAAGCCAGTCTGCTCTACTCAGCAATGCCAGACCCATCAAGCACACATGATTAGACTGATTCAAAGAACCTAAATGAAGGCCAGGCATGCTGGTGTAAGCTTTTATTCTCAGCACTTGTGAGTCAGAGGCAGAAGGATCTGTGTGTAAGTTCCAGGCCAGCCTGGTAAATATGAAAATTTCAAAACAGTAAGGGCTACAGAAACAGAAGGTGTCAAAAATCAAACCAAGTTCAAACAAGGTCTATTTTCATTAGATCAAAACATAAAATCCTTTATTACTTAAGCTTCAAGAGTCTTTAAATTTTCAGTGTCTCCAAGAGTAACAGTCATTTTTTAGGACTGATTTATTTTCAACATTTAAGTGTTTTTCCATCTTACATAGCAACCACAGTTCCCTCTCCTTCCCCTCAACCTACTTATACCACCTTCCCCCACCCTGCCTCCAACCACTCCTCAGACAGGGCAAGGTCTCCAATGCAGATTTGACAAAGTCTGGAATATCAAGCTGAGTCAGGACCAAGCCCCCAACCCCTCTGCATCAAGGCTGAGCAAGGTTTCCCTCCATAGGCAAAATGCTCCAAAATGCCTGTTCATCCAGTAGGGATAAATCCTGGTCCCATTTTCAGGGGTGCCACACACTACAGAAGCCTCACAACTGTCAGCCACATTGAGAGGATCTAATTGGGTCTTATTGAGGTTCCCCAGCTGTCAGTCCAGAGTCCTTGAGTTCCCAATAGCTCAGGTTAGCTGTATCTGTGGGTTTCCCCATCATAATCTTAAACTCCCTTCTCATGTAATCCCTCCTCCCTCTCTTTGACTGGACTCCAGGAGCTCAGCCCATTGCTTAGCTATGAAACTCTGCATATGCTTCCATCATTTACAGTCACAGCCTCGTGTGGTACTGATAAATATTCAAAATCATTCTTCTAAACCACTAACATTAAATGCAAAATATTTTATGCAACTTCTCCTTGTAGTAGCCAAAGTATTCCAAGTATCACACTTGGCAAATATTTATGTTATTGCTACCAGGAATGACTACTTTCATAGGGTAAGTCCTTGTCAGAACATGCTGTTATGTCATACAAATAAAAAACAAGAAATCAAAGAAAAACATCCAGTTCTGTGCAAATTTATTCAACACACATCTGAACTGTTCTTTAAACACTAATACTGTTTTTAAAAGTTTCTTTGTGGGTGTATGTGTGTATATTTGTCTGTGTGTGTCTCTTTGTGTGAAGTGTATGCACATGTTTGTGTGTATGTGTTTGTGTGCCATGTGTGGTTTATGCGATCTTTGTCTCTGTAATTGTTTGTGTGTCTTTATGTTTGTGCACGTATTTGTGTGAATGTGTGTTTTTGTGTTTGTGTGTATAGTTTGTGTTTTGAGTGCAGTGTGTGTATTTTTGTGTGGTGTGCATGTTTATATGTATATTGTGCATCTATTTGTATACGTGTGTGCATGTGAAAGAAAGAGGTATGTGTGATGTGCGTGTCTGTTGGACGTGTAGTGCACATACATGCTAGACCTCACATACAGTGGCCAATTAACAACTTTGAGGACTTGGTTCTCTCTATCATGTGTTCCCAGGAACAGGCTTATTGCACTTGTACAGCAATGTGCTATGACTTGATACGTCATTTCAAGATCTCATTAATACATGTGAATAAATTTTATATAAAATAATTGCAGGCACCTAAAGTCAATGCAAATATATTGTCTTGTGTGATTGCTTTTTGAACAAACAAGAAATAACTCAGGTTTACTACTGAACCATCTTAGGTGAATTTCATGATTAGGGAGATTTTAGTGATTAATATTATTATATCTAAAGCAATAGTGGCTACAATTACCCAAATTCCCTATAATCACTGGTCTATGAACCTGTTAACATCAGTTTGAAAGTTCTCTAGTGCTAAAGATTAGATAGATACCTTTGTCACAGGACAAAGTTGGCAACTCTAGATATACAAATTATAATACCATCCATTAGTATAGGCAGGTGATGGGGAATTCTTAAACTTTAAAATACATAGAATACATGTACTAGCAAATAATCACTCTAATGTGAAGATTCCATATGATGCTAACTTGAGAGTTCCTATTTCTCTGAAACTCTCTAGGGCTGCAAATTGCAAAGACCAACATTAAATAATTCTTATTTAAAATTCCATTTTCTAGGATCCATCTCCTAACTGGTATGAGTCAGAGTAACTCAGATGGTGTTGAGTAAGCTGGAATAAGCTCTTCTTACAATCCTGACAAGCAGAAAAACACGATTACCATTATCGTAAACTTGTTGAGTATTTGTTTTTAAATCCCTCATGTCATTCCCTCACTGCGTGAATGGCGCAATGGATGTGAACAAATGCCCTCAGTCTCTGTGGACTCTCTTACATAGCTCTATTGGCTGAACCACTTTCCTTTCTAACCTTACAAGAAATAGTAAACTCAGACCTTCTGTTTAACACTAACCTTTTATTATTAATAGAAATACATGACATATTACCCCAGAATTCAGAAGCTGGGAAGAAAGATGCCATGAATCAGTGGCCTCCCTGTGCCAGAAAATAAAACAACAAAATAATTCTATTCAAGATAGTAAGGAGAGGCCTAACAATTTCAAGTCCTTGCAGTCAGAAAATCACATTTTGGGTACTTTTTTTTAATTCCAACTTTCTTCTCTGTTGGTGTGATTAAGTTCTATAACCAGAAGTAACTCAGAAAATTAACAGGTTTTGGTTTGGTTTGGGTTTTTTGTTTGTTTGTTTGTTTTTTGTTTTTTGGTTGTTGTTTTCTGTTTTTTTTTTTTGTTAATACCCCTAGGCCACAGTCCCTCCTTTTGAGATCTTAGGATAGAAACTCAAGCTAACATATGAAGGGAAAATATAAAGAAGCATTGCTTTCTGGCTTTCTCTCTTGCTCTGTCACTGTCTCATACTAAGCTTGCTCTCTTATCCAACACAGGCCCACTTTCTTAGAGATATTACCAACTCAGTGGAAGAGCCTTCTCACATCAATCAAAATCAACACAATCTCTCTCAGACTTAGCAACAAGATATTTTGGTCTAGGTACACTCTCAACTCAGGTACCCCCAGATGACTCTAGGCGATGTCATGCTTACAGCTGAGGCTAATTAAGAAAAAAAAGACAATAATATATGAGGAGGTTTAAAGATCCAAAGCCAATGTATTAATTTTATAAATTATTTAAGCAGCAAAAACAGAAACATGAAGATTGCAACAACCAGAAACCACACATATCCCTAGAAATGGGAAGAGACAAGCCTCTAAGATCAAGAAGATAGAACTAAAATTGTATCTCCACAAAAAATTTATAAACCAACAAATAAACAATGAACTCATAAGAAGAAATTTTTAGAATACAAAATTGTTGAAGGTTCATCATTTTCCAGAGAAACAACAATATAATGAGATGATAATAAAACTAACAACATAGATGGCACCACAGAAAAAATGAGATGGAAAAATATAAATACAAATATGTCATGGTCCCTTAATAAGAACAAAAAGATTCTAATAAAAATCAATCTACAAAAAATCACTGACCAGCCCATATCCTGTACAATAATTTTCTCCTTTGCCAATAATAGAAAATGTGTTGTGTGAGGAGGGTGTGCCACCAATGTTGGAGAAGTTTACTTCAAGTTTTCTGATGTTTTAATTTTATAGAAAATAGTTTGACTTCTAAAAGGATCTCATTCTTTAATGATAAAGAAAAGAAAGTCTGTTAGGAACACTTAGACACCATTTTCCCCCTATGATTGATGATTGTCTTTAAGTCTGAATCAAAGTGAAGAAATAAAAACTTAAAAAAAAATAGATTTTGAATGTTTCAGTGTACACTTAAAACAACTTGTTTTGCTCTAATTGCTTTATAAGTCATAAATATTATGAAAACAAGTTTTTTTTGCAATTTTTGCATATGGTTGTGGATGAGGAAGAATGTTTTCCATACATATACAGGATCTGGAATAGTAGATAACTATGAGCCTCTCACCTTAAATGTTGGTATCAGAACTCAGGTCATTCTCAAAAAGAATATGTGTTGAGCCACCTGCTAAAACCATAACATTTTTTATCCAATAAACCAAAAGTCTTTCACATATAAACAACAACCTAAATAAATACAGAAGCAAACAAATGATCCTTGTGAACATGGATGCATGAAACTGAAGTTGTTGCTTATGGTAAATTTACAGCATAAAATGAACACAGTCCGTTAACAATGCTCAATAATTTACCACAAGATAACTTTTTACAAAGCTGCTTTCACAGTGAAAACACTCAAATTGATCACTGGGATTATGAAAAAAAAATTGTATACAGGTTGACATATTATGATTTCTATACTTACTACTAAGCTACAGTGATCAAGAATGAGAATAATATTTTTGAAAAAATAGAGGATAGAGAGAAAAACAAAAAACAAAGCCAGAAAAATATAGTCAAAAATAAATGAGAGACCAAAGGTAAATTAACCAGGAAAAATGTAATCTTGAACAATGTTACCCAGCTACCTATGATTCTATATGTATAGAAAGTAAATAAGCACAGACTTCACAACTACCACAAAATTAACTCAAAGTGACCCTTGAACAATTGATTTTAACTCTCAAGCTACTGATATTTTTTACAAAGGCAGAAGCCCCATGCTCTAGGCCTCTCTTTGCAAAAGGAGGTGATCTCTTGCTATGGCTCTGTAGCCCTTTATGCCTCTTTGTGGTTTCAGGGAAGTGAGCTGCACTGATGTCCAATCCCAAAGCAACATAGAAGAATAAATTATAATCTGTTTTATATCACATGGATTATGGCAGTAAATGTGAATTCTATCCTATCTATCTACCCAACACCATGCACACCTAAAAAACCTATATAGCTCACAAACTGCTTTGTCCCCTAGAAATAAACTCTGCTGAACCACACCATTGCAGCTGGTGGGATCAGAAAGTGAGAAGTGGTCTGATAATGTACTGCTGAAACACAATCCACATCACCATCTTTCTAACAGTTTCTAAAATATTGAAAACTTTTATGAGAGAAACCTGAAACTGGAATGCAATATTCAGAACTTTTAGAAACCAGACTTTCAGTGTTCTAATGTGTCTTCCAATTGCACACCAAAAGCTTGCCTGTGAGTGCACACTGGACAGTGATATTACAAGAATCACATCCTCCCATGCCAGGACTGCAGTCTCCCCCTACCAAAGAAATCCATTCACAGCGAAGCTCAAAGTATAAGGACCACTGCACAGGTTACCACATAGACAAACAGAACCATGGTCTGGCTCATCATCCATCCAAATACCAATAGACATAACAGCTCAACAGACCTGTTTGGAATACCCTATCCTGACCATGGCATAGCTGGTGGTCTTACCTACAACTATTTACAGCAGAAGCACAACATAGTCCTGGAACGAATCTGTAAGCTACCTGCCACTCTTCTTACTCATTGAAAAGTATTCCTTAAGTCTTTCCTAGGCTAGGGCCACCCAGCTGTGCCTTAAAATATCAGCAGCTGTCCTACTGGGCGATCAGAGATCAAAGGACACAGAGAGCCAGGTCCTTCCAGCTCTGCCCTTCCTGCCCAGGGGGTGTGGACTTAGTCTAGAAAGTTTCTATTTTTGGAGACATTCTTCTAATCTCCTAGAGCATATCCTCTTCCTCATCCAAAGCACAGGTTCCTTTGGGAGAACATTTAATTATATACTCAATACGCAGTGCAGCCAACCCATTGCCTCATCATAGCTGGGAAATTGTGTAGCCTAAAATGGTCACATTCACACAGTAACTGTTGTTACTGCATAACTCTTGTTAAAGAAAAACAGGCCACGAATTAGAAAACAATGAGTGGACATGGTATGGCTTAGAGACAGGAAAGAGGATGTGGTTATGATGTAGATAAAATCTCAAAAACATATTTTGAAAAGTTGAAACGGGTATAATGGCCATGTACTCCAGAGTCTAGGGATTTGTATTAGAACACATGAAAGATTTCTCAAACCTTTATATCTAGGTGTATATCTAAAACCTCAAAAATAACAGTCCCATCAGGCATGGCCACATTTTACCTACATATATTTTGATTGTACTACTGTAACTATAGCAATTTGATTTCATGATAATGTCAGGACTTTATCCAGATTCTTGATTGTCCTTGTGTGTGGACCCCAAGAAATGGACAAAAAGGACATTTATGGAACATCTAAATTTGATTACCTAATTTCACATAGGTATTCTCAAGTACTCTTGAAGTAGGAAATCTGTCAACCCCCAACCTGCCTCTCCCTTTCTGCACTGTGACTCCACCAGCTTCAAAGTTGATCAATGAACTCAATTCTTGCACAGGTCCCTCTTCATTTATAACTCTCCACTAAAAGAAAGAGAGATAGGAGATCACTCATTAACTGGTTTATTTTTTCTTTTTACTGACCAGTCAAGGCCCAGAATGGAAGGAACTGGAGGACTTTTTCCCCAGCACTTGGCAGCAGAAGCAGGATTAGCTGTTCAATGAAATTGTCAATTACATAGAATGAGGAAAGCTTAAACTAAGGAAGACATTGCTCTACACAGAAATTAATAATCAACATCCCTTGAGAGAAAAGGAATAAAACTACTGATTACCTACAGACATTGGAGAACAGAAACAAATAGAGATAAGAACAGTAATCCACTAAATAATGATACCAATACGTAATCTTAAAAATGATACAAATAATGTATTTTTAAGATGAAAAATTAAGCTATATTGATTTTGAAAAAGAATAGGCCCTTCCCTAGTGAAGGGGATGTCATTAATATGAAATAGATTGATCCTGCTCATTTGCATATTTTGGCCACTGAGATCTATAATTGGCACATTGAGTTATAATCATTGACCTGTTTCTCAAACCTTTGAGCTGACATAACTGTGTTAAGCAGGATTTGACAGATCTGCATAGGAGAATTGCCTAATTGAAAATTCAATATTCATTAGCTTAAGATAATTTTCTGAAACTCCTCACTCACACAGTCTGGTCTGTGATCATTCATGTCACATAAATTAAAACCTGAAGAGAAATTATAAAACAACTCTTGCTACCATAATCAGGTCTTTTTTATAGTAGTGACTCCAGCAGGTGATTGTCTACCCTGCTTCCCCCTGGAGTGTGCACAATAAACGATTTCCGCTATTTGGTCTGGAGTCATAAGCAATGCTCCACATTCGAAATCTTTTCTGGTGACTTCATTGGATAGTCAACTACATGACTCAAATGGATAATTTTAAAACTCTTAAGTGGTACAGTCATTTAATTTAAGCATTTTGAAGGTGTAGTATAGAGAACAGTGAGATCATTGGCTTGGAGGGCAAGAGAATGGAATCAAGGACACCCTCGTCAACATAAAAGAGCTTCTCTCCAAAACATTTTTCTAACAGGATGGAAATTCAGCTGTCCTAGTATTAATACGACTTCCCAGGGAGAAATCATACCTAGGATATTAATAAAGAAAAATACCATTAATGATAGTATGCATCCATCTCTGGCAAATGCTTAAATAGTAGACAGCCTTGACACATTTTGCAATCAACATGTGCATTCATCCTTGTGTCTTTTAACTTCATGCTCCGGGTTGCACTTTGAACAATGTAAATAGAGACAGGCAACTTGTAGGTCTAGCCATTTGGGCAGATGGGTCAGTTAGATACCAAAAATATCACCAGAATTATTTTTTAAACATACCAGACACCTGAGATAGCAGATCACTCTTTAGTGACATTGTGCTGGGTTAAAGCTGAGAGAGGATGAGAATTATGGGAAAAGTGGAAAGTAGTAAAGATAAGAGCTGGGTTGGGGAGGTCTTGCACAAGCTACATTGGATGTCATGTAAGCTTCTTAAGAAAAATAGCATCTTGTATAATACTTCTAGGGGGGAAATGGAAGGTAATGGATGATTTCATTGAAGTCAGCAGAAACTATTATACCATAGGACAGACTCAGGAGGAGACTAATTAAACAATGCCATAAAGGGGAACACAGAGCATCTCAAGAACATTACTGAGTAAGACCACCAGTGGTCTTGTGTTAATAACCACAGCTCCATGTGGGGTCTGAAGCCACCCCACCATAAAAGGTCTGGTTCCAGAACATTAGCTGTTCAGCCAAAGATATTCCTGATCTTAGGGAAGGAGCTCTGTTCTATTGTCAATACATCAGGCTCTTAGGGTAAGCTCCCAAGGCCTAGGCCCCAAGCTCTCCCAAGAATGTTTAACCACCTTAACAGAGGGCCCAAAAGAAAGCCTTGCTTGATCAGGCCAGT
Source organism: Peromyscus eremicus (assembly GCF_949786415.1). Classification (NCBI taxonomy): domain Eukaryota; kingdom Metazoa; phylum Chordata; class Mammalia; order Rodentia; family Cricetidae; genus Peromyscus; species Peromyscus eremicus. The sequence continues at coordinate 6,434,914 of NW_026734288.1, forward strand.
CTTTAAAACAACAGTATTTTTCTTTTCAAATAAATATCACCTGGTGTCATATTGCCCATGTGGCAGAAGTATGCTTTTCTCAAAAAAACTGGAACTTTATGGCATGCCAGGCTTTAAGGTTGTCTGTGACCCTATAATGCCTCAATAAGCAGCTTGTTATAGTTTAATTCTTTGATACATTTGGTCCTAGTGGCTTATTAAATATCTGTAGTGGCACCTTTGTGATGTTTTGGAGCCAAATGTCTGGACAATCTTGGTGAACATAAGTATATTTTACCCTTCTAATCTCTAACTGGCCTGGGTAGCATGTACTTATTGTTGGTGTGTATTAGAGGCAGTCCTCCCTCCTCAGAATTCTATTTTTGAGAATTCCTACCTCCTAAGCATTAGTAAATCCTTTAAGTCACCAATTCTATTCATCTACATCACACCTTAGTGGGGAGTGCTACCCAATGCATAGGATGCCTTTTACAACCCCCCACAAAATTAACTATAAATGGATATTAAATGTAAAAATTAAATGCAAAACACTGAACCTCTATATGTTAATAGAAAGTATTCTATACATTTGGCATCCTGCTTTCCACGGGTTCACAGAAAGCATGTTGAAGTTCAATTTTTTTTTTTTTTTTTTGGTTTTTCGAGACAGGGTTTTTCTGTGTAGCTTTGTGCCTTTCCTGAAACTCACTTGGCAGCCCAGGCTGGCCTTGAACTCACAGAGATTGGCCTGTCTCTGCCTCCCAAATCCTGGGATTAAAAGTGTGCACCACCACCACCCAGCTATTTTTGTTTTTTTGTTTTTTGTTTTTTGTTTTTTTTAAAACAGGGTTTCTAGGGGGCTGGAGAGATGGCTCAGAGGTTAAGAGCACTGTTTGTTCTTCCAAAGGTCCTGAGTTCAATTCCCAGCAACCACGTGGTGGCTCACAACCATCCATAATGAGATCTGGTGCCCTCTTCTGGCCTGCAGGGATATGTGCAGACAGAACACTGTATACATAGTAAATAAATAAATAAAGTCTTGGTTATATTTAAAAAAAAAAAACAACAACCAGGGTTTCTCTTTGTAGCTTTGCGCCTTTCCTGGAACTCACTTGGTAGCCCAGGCTGGCCTTGAACTCACAGAGATCCGCCTGGCTCTGCCTCCCGAGTGCTGGGATTAAAGGCTCGTGCCACCACTACAGCCCAGCTTCAAAGATGTTTTTAAGCACAGCTCCCATACTTCCAAGTCTGTGAGCAGATAGTGCCCATAGAGCAGTGATTCAGAGGCCTGCCCCTGGGTCTAGGGAATTTTGAATACCACGTGGGACCTCAAAGGACAGAGATTCCACAAGCAGGTTTCCACCAGGTCCTTGGAGGACTGACCACAGTGAATTTTACAGCTCAACATCTGCTTCAACCTATCTGGAGACAGAAGCAATTCACTCACCTTGTCATGGTTTCCTAGATCAGCCATGCTCTCTGCTCAACTCCCTGTAGCAGGGCTGACAGCACAGCACACAAAGCAAATAGCACCAGCTCCTCTTGAAAGCCAAGTCTGAAACTCATGGCAGGAGGAAGGACCCTGCTCCACTTTTGACTGGCAGGTCTCCTGGAGGACCTGATTGGCTAATGAGACCTGAGTGACAAGAGCACATCCTGTAGCGTTACAATGTGCTTAAAATCACAGCACAATGGTTCCTGTCCCTCCCTTCCATCACAGACAAAAACATTTTCTAGATCAGCAGAAATATGCATTTCAATAGCTCTTGCCCCAGGCTGCAAAGCAGACCTCCTCTCTTCCTGCTCTCAATAGGCATTTCCTCTTCCTCCTCCTGGACACAATGTGGCTAGTTAGCTTGTCCAGACCACTATACTATGTGGGGTGGAGTGATTCCCTGCTACACAGGTAGAAGGATGCCCAAAATATTAACAACTAAAGAGATATTTAAAGACACACAAGGAGAGTGTTTGTTGTGTGACTTCACACTGACATCAGGTGAACTGAAGGTACTTTTTTACCTGGTTGTCACAGGGACTGCAGACAAACAGCAAAGAAAAGCAGAAACTAGATCACAAACAAGATAAAAGGTCTTTTTTCCCATCAGAAAGCTGGAGGATGGCTCCATCCTCCTTAAGGAGTTTTATTCCTGAAATTCAGAGCAAAGTTTGGCAAAATAAATAATAACAAAGTGTTGTCTTCATGGAAAGTTGAATACTTAGAGAACAATGAAGCTAGGAAGAACGCATGTATGAGCACCATTGTTAGCTAGCACATCTTTCTCCATAGACAGGTGAAGAAAAAAAAACACACCACAACTCTATTATTCAAGCTTCTGTACATGATCAGGACTGATAAAATGAATCTCTCCATGTATGTAGAAAGTTGATTTCATAGAATGTCTTACAGGCATGCAGGATCAGGAGAAAAAGGAAAAAAAAAACAGTAGCCATCTTGAGAGATGCTTCCCCCTACCCTCTTCCAAAGGTTTTTGCTGACCAGTAGTTTTAGAAGTGATCAGAAGTTGAACTTTTAAGGCTGGGACAATAAATCTATGTATCCTGGACTTGGCAAAACAAGATATAGGGAATAATGGGCTCATTTGACCAGAAATTGAACTCAGGGGAGAGTAGGACAGGAACAATAAATCTGAATGTACGTATCCTGGGTTCAACAAAAGCAGGACATAGGGAGTAAAATTTATGTCTCTGTAATACTGTGAATCCTGTTAGCCATCAGTAACCTCAAGGTTATAGTTCAGCCAGTAACTTCAAAGAACTACCTCACACCTAGCCCCCTCATTCAATCCCAAGCTGCATGTAAATGTTTCCTCTATAAACCTTTTAAAATGAGTGCTCAGGGCCATTTTGCTCCACCCACTTTGTTGGATGATGAACGTGACCAAGCTTGCTTGTTTTATTCTTCAAAACTTCTGTGTGCTTGCATCAGCTAATGGCTCTGTGGTGGTCTTGCTTAGGGGTCTTGTGACCTGGGCACAACAGAGATTATTTTAACTTGCCCTGCCTGCTGTCTGTCTCAGCGCTGTGACATCATTGCAGAGGATTCCATTTTTTAAGCTTTGTTTTATTTTATATGTACAGATGTTTGCCTCCAGGTATTTGTACAGAGCACTTGCAAAGGCCAGAAGAGAGTTACAGGAGATGGCTAGTTAAAATGGAACCTGTGTCCTATATAACAACAACTGGTGCTGCTTTTAATTGTTAAGCTATCTCCCTAGGCCACTTCTTTATTTAAAATTTATTTTCATATATTTTAATTTGTTGTGCCCAGATCGTGATCCCCAGAGAGACCACCAAAGATGAGCATGCCTGAATGCAAAAGCAAGGTTTAATTCTGGATATACAATACAAGCCTAGGCAGGGACTTAGTCCAATACATCCAACGCAGTGGAGACTGGAGGAAGTGCCCACCTACCTGCAAGCTCAGTTTTTAAAGGGAAAAATCACAAGGTTATGTCATTTAGGGGTGCTAGTATGGGTACAATTCTGATTGGCTCGCTTCTAGGGGCTTTCTCGAAATCATGGCTTAATCTTACTTCTAAGGGGGTGGTTGCCTGCCACCATTGTTCATTGGCTGCCCTCAGGTGGGGACATTTTTATGGTCAGTTACCCTGGAAACCAGGGTTAGACCATTCTATAGTCCAGCAGTCATTACCTCGTGCCTACCTTGTGACTCTGTAATTTTAAACTTCCTGGTTTCTGGAATCTGGACTGACTTGTTTTAGTAACTATTGGCCTATTCCTTGAAAGAGAAATCTTAGGTCTTAGTTTTTGGGTGAAAGCATTTTGGTCTTATTTCTAAGATGGCTCATTTTGGTTTCACAAATTAATATGTAATAAATCATTTCCCCTCCTTCTTTTCCTCCCTCCATCGCTTCAAATTTCTTCCTTGTTAAGCATGTGAGAATATGGATGCATAAATACATGAATAAAACCTGCTGAGTCCAATTCTGTTAGTTGTGTTTATAAAGATTCAGGGATGAATACATTATATTGGATAAGCAAATAGAGAGCTCATCCCTGCCCAAGACTAATTTGCCCACCTGCAGGAGAATGCCACTATTTAGTGAGCAACAAGAGTTTTATCCCCAAGTGATCTAGGTGCCTTGGACAAAAAACATTCTCAAGAATAGGAAAACATTATAAATAATAGTAAACTTGACGTGGTAAATACCTCAGCTAACAATTGCTGTTGCCTTGGCCTTGAATTTCTGGAGCTGCAAGGAAGACTATGTACATTGTCCCCAGCCAATCAGTTTCCCTTGGTTCTATGGTCCTCCTGTCATGCCCAGATCACGACCCCCAGATAGACCACCAAAGATGAGCATGCCAGAATGCAAAAGCAAGGTTTGATTCTGGATATCCAGAAGCAATACAAGCCTTGGGAGGGACTTCATCCAATACATCCAATGCAGTGGAGGCTGGAGGAAGTGCCCACCTATCTGCAAGCTCAGTTTTTAAAAGGAAAAAAATCACAAGGTTACATCATTTAGGGGTGCTAGTACAGGTACAATTCTGATTGGCTCGCTTCTAGGGACTTCTAGAAATTACTTCTAAGGGAATGGTTGCCAGCCACGTTTCTCATTGGCTGCCCTCAGGTGGGGGCATTTCTTTGGTCAGTTACCTGGAAACCAGGGAGAGGACATTCCATAACCGGTAGGCATTACCTCATGACTATCTTGTAACTCTGTACTTTTAAGCTTCCTGGTTTCTGGGATCTGAACTGACTGGTTTCAGTATCTAATGGCCTATTCCCAAAAGGAGAAATCTTAGGCCTTAATTTTAGGGTGAAAGCATTTTGGTCTTATTTCTAAGATGGCTCATTTTAGTCTCATACTCCAACCACAACCCATTGACCATTCTCATTTTGGATGACATGGAAAACCTGAAATTCCTACCTTCACATTCTAAGTATCATGATTGCAGGCCTGAGCCACCACGTCTAGCCTAAGTGGCTTCAAATGCATTCCATGAGGCATTAGAATGATGGGGTGAGTTACATGAACAATTATACTTAACTATATTCAAAAAATACTTATCTCTGTGAGCCTGGTGTTCACTTTATGCAAAATAAGGACAGAACTCTTTCCAGGTCATTGATGAGTTATAACAGGCTCAATAATAAAGAAAAATAAAATTTCTTAGTGTTGGAAAAAAGGTAACAGTAAGGCAGGCAGGCTACATTTGATGGGAACATTCTTCTGTTATTGAAGATAGGATCAGAACCTGTGTCCTGGCTACTCTAACTAAGCAGGCACAACCACTCATCCTCAGTAAGCCAATTAAATGAACCAAGTTATCCAGTGAGCAACATGCCTCCTATAATGCAGGAACTCTGGAGGCAAGGTGAACAGTCCTCTCTGATGTCCTAGGATAGACTAGTCTGTAGTTGAGTTCCAGGCCAGCCAGGGAGTCATAGTAATACTATTCTTTACAAAGTGAAAAGAGAAAAGGGAAAAAAGCTAATTATTAATGAAAAATTAACACATGATATTTATTCAAATTGACTAACTTGGAACAATAAAGAAAATATAAGATAACTAATCCATCCTTGAGGTCCTTAGAGGTTTAGATAGAAGGCGAAAGATATGCAAAACCAAGTAATCTAATGAAGCCATGTAATTATTTTTTTCCATCTTAAAACCATCCTGAATTATCATCTGGAGGGTTCAAGTCTTTTCCAACAGTAAGATGCCCAGTGAATTACAATTTCTTTCTTTCTTTCTTTTCTTTTTTCTTTTTTTTCTTGGTTTTTTGAGACAGGGTTTTTCTGTGCAGTGTTGTGCCTTTTTGGAAATCGCTTTTTAGACCAGGCTGGCCTCGAACTCACAGAGATCTGCCTGCCTCCATTTCCTGAGTCCTGGATTTAAAGTTGTGTGCCACCACCGCCTGGCGAAATTACAATTTTATGTGGTCCACTGTTCCAATAATTTTTAGCCAAAAAGAGAAGTAGAAATGTCTCTTTAGAACATCCTTATTCCTTCCTACCAGGAATGTAGGTTACAGGGATTGACAGGTGCGGACTGGGGAGTTTTAAGGCCCAAATGTGGACCAGAAAGTGGGGACCTGCAGAAAATTGTCAGTGACAGCTACATGTAGTTGTCAAAACAGGAAAGGGGCTGGGCAGTGGTGGCGCACGCCTTTAATCCCAGCACTCAGGAGGCAGAGCCAGGCGGATCTCTGTGAGTTCGAGGCCAGCCTGGGCTAACAAGTGAGTTCCAGGAGAGGCGCAAAGCTACACAAAGAAACCCTGTCTCGAAAAACCAAAAAAAAAAAAAAAAAAAAAAACAGGAAAGAGTGAGAGACCTGGAATGCACTAATTCATCACACCAGAGTAAATACAGAGAGCACAGTAGGAGACAGGTTTTCTCAGGTACACCCTAAGGATTCCTCTCTGGTCATTTGATCATGGGCTTTCACACCCAAAACTGTCTCCTAACACTTCCTCCATACTCTATAGTTCTTTTTTAAAGGCTCATTGCCACAGGTTTACAGTGACTTCTGTTTAAATCTCAGGATCTCCTCACAAGCTGGATGTCATGTGCAGTCACCACAATTAGGAGCTCCAACAGAGAGTTTTACAGGCATCAAGGAAGCAGAATAGGATTCCATTCAGACAAGTCAGTCTTCATACCTGCTATTTCCTCTCCTCTCCTTACAGGAGGCATAAACTCCATCAAGGGTACACCTGCTAATTGTCTGTGTGGGCTCACATTGCTGCTCATTTTTGGTATTGGAGATAAACTCATGTCTCGTGGATTTGGTCCAGCAGTCAGACACTTTTTAAGACTTATATTGTTGGGGGCTGGATACCATCTGAAATGAGATCTGGTGACGTCTTTTGGCATGCAGGCAGAACACTGCATATATAATAAAAATAATAAATCTTTTAAAAGAAGACTTGTATTGCCAATTACACTTCTGATCATTTTTTGCACTCTTCCCTCATTTTGTAGAGATTTGGGTTTGGAAACTTCTTTAAGTACTATTTCTAAGTTAATTTTGGGTCCTTTCAATCTTGTATTTCTTTTGGAAAATAAGAGCTGAGCTGAAGATGAAATCAGGATCATCCATCACACCTCACTGCTATAATGACATTTGCATGGGACTGAATAGAAGGTTCAACACCTGAGAGCACTGGCTGTTCATTCACAGGGCCTGACTTTGATTCCCAGCACCCAGAAGACAGCTCACTACTCTCTGTAACTACAGGCACCTGGGATCACACAATCTCTTATGTCATACTCTGGTACTTGGCATGTCCTTGATATACACACTGACAAAACTTATACATAGAAATTAAACTTCATTCCTTTTGAAAATAACATATGCATAAAAAAAAAACTTTTTCAAAAGTATCAAATCACACACATATCTGTCTTTTTGTCATTTGTATATCTGGAACCCGAGCAGGACTAAAGAATGCAACACACCTTCTGGACCTAGAAATACAGTTAGTTTTGGGTTATCTGGGTCTAGGAACCAAACTTGTGTACCCAAGAAGAACATGAATATTCAGTAAACTTTCCAGCTCACAAATCTGACATTAAAATGTAGGTGAAGATGCCAGATTACTTCTTCTGTCTCCTGTCACTTGAAGGTAATAAAAGTCCCCTTTAGATGGCAATCAAAGAGTTGGGCTTTTTAGCCCTTTTTGAATGGACTCTCTGCTTTGCTTCTTATTTTCATTATTAACACAATTCCCTTGATGTGAGCAAAGAAAACAAACCTGATTTGTTGAAACCAGAGAGTGTCCAGTCAGATTTTATAGAAAAAGTTCTGTAATTTGAGATATGGCATATATTTTAAGAATTTTTTTTCTTGGATTTTAAAGACAGGCTTTCTCTGTGTAGCTTTGTGTCTTTCCTGGAACTCCCTCTGTAGTCTAGGCTGGCCTTGAACTCACAGAGATCTGCCTCCCAAGTGCTGGGATTAAAGGCATGCACCATCACCGCCTGGCTATTTTAAGAATTTTTTGAGAAGGGATACCTCTACATAGCCATGGCTGTTGTGGAACTCACTATATGAACCAACCTCACCTGAAACCTCAAACTCAGAGATATTGGCTTGTCACTGTCTCCCAAATGCTGGGATTACAGGCATGCACCTCTAAGGCCAGCTGAAATATGTTTTGAAATGTTCTATCTTTAAATCAGAGAATTAAATGATAACATAAGATTTTAAAAGAAATCATCAATGTTGCATTTAATACTAATACCTCTTGAATTTCTGTAATAATAATGTAAACTGGCAAATAATTTCATATATTCCCAATAACTGGGTTACTTGCTTTGTTAACTTTATCCATTTAAAAATGTCTGAACTCTGTCTGTGCATGTATACCTATGCCATCATGTGCATATGGCAGTAAAAAGACAACTTCAAAGTGTCTAGTAACTACTTCTCCTATGTGAGTTCTAGGGATGAAACTAACGAGTCTTCTGGCAGCAAGTGACCTCAATGACATTTATTTGGGTTTAAAAATTATTTAGGTATGTGCCATTGAGGGAGTGTGCATATGCCAAAGTGCTAATGTGGCAATAAAGGAAAATTTTTTAGTTACTTGAGTCTTCCAAAGATTGAACTCAAGCCATTAGGCTTAACAACAACCAACTTTACCACTGAGACAATTCTATGGCATTCATTTGTGGTTATGAAAAATGTAATGAACAAGAGCTTAATTCTCAGAGTAAACTAACACATTCCAAAGGGGGAAAAAAGATAGGAGTATATCACTACCATTTGCAAGGATCTATTACTCAAATTGTCCTGAATTCTTCTACCATTAGATGATAATACATTTACAATTTGAAAAGAAGACAATATTTTACTGATTAAATATCTCAACTAATTTTATTTGAGGAGCAGTGAGACAGCTAAGCAAGAAATATCTGTGCAAGGCTGGGGCCTGACTTCAATCACCATATGAAGAGGGCCAAAAAAAGACCCCACAAAGTTTTTTTCCTGTTCCTACATATCTGACATGATCAAAAAACCCATAATTACAGTAACACAAACATATCAAAAATATTTTCTGTTTGTTTTGTTTTGTTTTCAATAAATTTCATTTCCATTGCATTATCTGGTATCTCTCAATTATCCCCTGGAAGGCAGTACTTCAAGATGAAGTGGCAAATATAAAATTAATGGGGAGATGAAGAAGAATGAGACTTCAAATATTATATGCACATCCATCGCATGTCAAGCTATGTTGTGAATACTGCTGTGGACCATTGCTGCTTGACAAAGTTCCAGCATTTTGACTTTGCTGATGGACCACATTTCTGCAGTACCTTTTTGCTTTTATTGTTAATGATTCCCACTATTAATGCCTTTCTTTTTAGGGGAAATTTGTGCAGGCTTTGAAAAATGATAAAAATGTGTACAACGGTAGACTCCCTTAACAAAATAATTATTGGAAACAAATCCTTGCCACCCTGAATCAAGAATTCCTTTGTGCCATCTTAGTTGCACCAAGAACAGGAAAGTTAGAGATTTACTAGACACACCTGACCCCAAGGATAAGATGCATACTTTTCACATCCAGAGTCTGAGATAATTAAAGGCAAGAGTTCAGTTAATAAATAAAGAGAAATTAGAATGGAATGGTACAATGGAAAAAGAGTGAGAGCTCAGGATCTTTACTTTTGGGAGTGTTATGAGGGGAACAGGCCTATACAGTAAATTTAAGAAATTGTAGTATAGTGTCTGTTCCCTGGAAGAAGTCTTTTTCCCAAGGTCAGGCATTTGGAAAAGAGTCTCTGTTACTTCAGGGAATTGAGGAAAGGTACTGAGTAGTAGCTAAAGCACTCATTCTTCTTATCTGTGGCAGGAGAAACTTGTGGTCCTTTCATTAACATATGGCTGGTATCTATTACCAAGATCAAGGCTATCTTCCTCAACCTATAATTTTAAACCACACACCAGCTCCTAAGACTTTTCTCCTTTTCAATCCTACATGTAATTATAGAGTATAAACAATATCTTTTTCAATTGAATACTACTGGGAGCCATCTTGATTCACCCTCAGATTATGTCCATTTCCTCCTTCTTTCTAACCACTGCAGACTCCACACATCTTAGAGTCCTGAACCCCTTCCCCAAGCAGGTCTCCAGGAAAATATACAATTGAGTGCTTGTTATCTTCCATTGTTACAGCTCTTGAAGACAGATGAAAATGATGATTTGGAAATGCACAGGGTATTTAGTGTGTATTATGCTTTTTTCAATTAAGCATTTTAAAACTAACATGGTTGAAACATGTTGACAAAACAGCACTCATTGGGGGTACATCATCTGCTCTTGTACTTGTACTCAGGAGGCTGACACATAAGGGTCATGAATTCAAATGTATTCCTGATTAATTATGGATATCCCAGCCAGGCTGAAAAACAAACAACATCTCAAGGTAATATGTGAAATTATGAAAATCAAAATGAGGAACAAACTCTCAAAGACATAGCAGTTTAGGGCTATTATGAATAAAGCTGCTATGAACATAGTTGAGTAAGTGCTCTTGTGGAAGGATGGAGGAGCATCTTTTGGGTATATACCCAAGAGAGGTATAACTGTGTCTCTAGATAGGTCAATTCCTAATTTTTGAAGTAATCACCATATTAATTTACAGCTGTACAAGTTTCCACTCCCCCCAGCAATAGAGGAATGTTCCCTTTCTTCCACATGCACGCCAGCATGTCATGTTTCTTGTGTTACTGATCTTAGCCATTATGAAAGGTGTAAAATAAATCTTAAATTACATTTTATTAGCACATCCTTGTAGGCTAAGTGTGGAAGATTCCTTTAAGTGTTTCTCATCATTTTAGATTTCTGTTTTGATAATTCTGTGTTTAGATTTATACTTCATTTTTATTAGATTATTTGGTTTGTTCATGTCAAGTTTCCTGAGATTTTTTTGTTATCCTAGGTGAGGCAACTGAGAACCACATAGACAAACATAATATGTACTCACTTATACATGTGTATTAGCTGGTAATTAAAGAATAATAACAGAACAGTCCAGAAACCCAGAGAAGATAAGTTAAAAGGACAGCTGTGGGGAGGGAATCACAGATCCCCCTAGAAAGAGGAAATAAATAGATTTTGTGGGTGGATAGGCAGCAGGAATAGGAAAGATCAGATGACAAAGCAAAGGACAGAGGGAGAGAATACATGGAGAGAAGACTGGAATAAGGAAGATATTAGGGGGCAATGTGAAAGCCTAGTGCAGTGGAAATTTCCAGGAAGCTATGAGTGTGGCTGAAGTGAGGACTCCAAGTAATTGAGAATAGAGAACATGAACTGGCCAGCTTCTGTAGCCACACAAGGCTCCCAGTTGTGGGACTGATAACTATAGAGCCAAAAAGATATTTGAACCACACTTGTCCTTGATATGTTGGGGCAATAGCAGCTCAGAGCTTGTCTAATGCCCAATCTATGACTCGTGTAATATGAGGCACAGACCACAAGAGGGAGCCCATGCCCAAGACTGCCTGGATGTACAAGAACTGGAAGTTGAATCACTCAGAGAATTAAGGTAGGACCAAATAGAGTTCACTGAAAAGAAAAAACTCAATGAAATGATTCCTAATTCTATTCTACTATAATCAGAGAATGGGGTCTGTTTCACCACTGGACTGTCATCTGAAACTACCTAATGATTTTCTCTACAAAACACAAATTTTTCACTTCTTTGTTTCTTTTTCACTGGAGACCTGCATGAGTCATCAGTAGTAAACATGCAACAAAATCAACATTTTCTCTAAGAAATCATCCCATTGCTTTTAATTCTGACTTACTCAATTTCTCATGGAAGGGAGAAAGTAAGAAAGATTTGGAGCCAAAATACCATAGAAATGACCTCTGGCTATATTTTTCCTGGAGTCCATTTCCCACTGAAAAGCTATGACCTTGACCTCCACCGCATTACTCTCAATTCTCCCATCTTAGCAGTCCTACAAGATTAGCCACTTAAGCTCTGTGTACAGCTTTCCATGGCTTTTGCTATCTAAACTCTTAATATCTTCAACAGTCCTAGGTCCTATACTGTAACAAAATCAATTTTGTTGTCCCATGTTTTGTCCTAACTGGCATGTTTCTTGCTATGACTAAATTTTCCAATCAAAAGCAACGTAAGTAATGAATGGGTTTATTGGATGATATTACTATATCATAACACATCATTATGGGAGCTTAGGATAGAAACTCAAGCTAGCATCTGAATGCAAAAATCCATTGGGAATCTTTGTTTAATTGCTTTTTCTCTTGCCTGGCTACTGTCTTGGGTCAGCTAGCTGTCATATCCAGCCCAGGCCCACTTGCTTATGGATATTGCTATGCTCAGTGGAAGAGCCTTCCCACATTAGTCATCAATCAACACAATCTCTCTAATACACAGTAACCAGCAGTTCTGATCTGGGAACACTCTCAGTTGATGTTCTCCCACATAACTCTAGGCCACATCATGTTGACAGCAAAAGCTAACTAAGACAAAGAGACAATGATACCTTAAAAGGTTTTAGAAACTCAATGCCAATGTATTAATTAGCCATATCAATCAATTAAGCAGAAATAAATTAAATATGAAGATAACAGTTACTGGAAAAACAGACATGTCTAGGAATGAGGATAGACAAGCCTCTAAGATCAACAAAACTAAAAGTGTCTCTGTACACAAAGTTCATAAACAAACAGAAAACGTCAAGGTAATTATATCATGATATCATAAATTTTCAAGAACATAAATATTGGTGATGGTTCATTATTTTTCAGGGAAACAATATAATTAGATGGCCATATAACTAAAAACATAGCTCCACTGAAAAAATAAAGACACAACGCCATACCTACAAACATATACCATGGTCCTTTAACAAGAACTACAAGATTATAATCTAAATCAGACAAAAAGAAATCTCTGGTCATCACTCACCCTGTGCATGCCAATTTGCTCATTTGCTAGTAACAAAAAAATGAGTTGGGTGAGGAGGGTTTTTCCACCAAAATTAGAGAGATTCACTTGAAGCCTTCTGGTATTTTTAACTTTACAGAAAACAATTGTGACTATTAAAAGATCTCATTGTCTTATGATAAAGAAAATGATAATTGCCAGGAGACACCAATTTGTTTCCTATGCTTGATGACTCTTTGTGAGTCTGAGTCAGTGAGGAACTGAAAACTTTTCCCAATCAAATACAAGATAACAGATTTTTAAATCAAAAGTATATGATTTATATTACACATCTAAAAAAACCTATTTTGCTCTAATTGCTTTCTATCACAACAATTTTGAAAACAAGTTTATCCTAATTTTCATGTGTATGTCAACATGTGAAAGAAAGAATGTCTTCCAAGTATGTAGAGGTGACACATAAGAGAAGAGCATGTCAGATCCTGTGGATCTGGAGTATCAGGTGCTTATGAAACTCCCAACTTGGGTGTTGAGATGTGAACACAGATTGTTTCGAAAAACATGTGCTGAGACACTGACCAAGCCCCATAGTACATTGTATCCAATAAACTAAATGTCTGTAACAGATTAACAAGAACAGCAAAGTGTAAATAAATAGAGAGGTTAACAAATGATTGATCAGGAACATGATGCATCAATATTAATATATTGAGTGCGGTAAATTGGTAGCATGAGTTGAATACAATCCACAGAAAACTCTCAACCATTTATGACAGGATACCTGATTCCAAAGGTAAACGCAAAGTGGTAACTCTCAGAGGGCTCATAGGATTATGAAAAAGTAGTACACATATTGACACAATGTGACTTCTATATTTACCACAAAGCTACAACCATCAAGAATATATACAATACATACATATATATATATATATATATATATATATATATATATATATATATATATATATATGAATGAATAAAGTAAATGGAGAGAAAAAGCCAAGAACAAAAGCAGAAAAATAAAGTCAACTTTTAATCAAGAGACAAAATGAAGAACACAGAGGAAATATGGCTTCAAGACAAATATTATTCAACTATTCTATGTGTATAGAAATTAAATAAACACAAATTTCACAACTCCCACAAAATTAACTCAAAGTGACCTTTAAATGCTGTTTCTGACCCTGTAGCTATGGGTATATCTTCCAAACAGAGAGGCCCCAAGCTCTAGAGCTTTCTTGGCAAATGGAAAAAATTATGAAAAAAAATCTCATGCCATGTCTCTGTGAACTCTCATGAACCCATGTGGTTTTACACCCCAGTCCCACTGATGCCCAATCACAAAACAGTTTAGAAAAATAACTTAATGTCTACTTCCTGCCACATGGATTATGATACATGATCTAGAATCTGCTCTATCCACTTGCCTAATAACATGCAAATATATTACAGATATCATGGCCTCCAATAGCCAGGGAAGCAGAGCCTCCCCCTCACCACTGAGTCCACATTCAGAGTCTCAGAAAAGAAGAGCCATTTTCCAGATCACAATATGGACCAACAGAACCACAGTCTGGCTCATGTTACTTCACAGTCACATAAGCTCAGCAGAACTTCTCCTCTTGGTCTGGAGTCAGTGGTCCCCACACTCACCATGGCATGGATTTTGGTCTCCCTCACAGCTCCTACAGCAGAGCAAGATGAGAATCCTGGAAAGAACCTACAAGTTCCTTCCTACTGGTGCTCCTAATTGCTAAGCCTTCCTGAGGTCCCACATTAGCTAAGACCACCCAGCTCAGACTCAGGACAGAGGCAGTTCCCCCACTGGGTGTTCAGAGATCAAATGACACACACAGCACAGGCCTTCTCAGCTCTGCCCTTCCACCTTAGGAGCAGACAGGATGCTCATCTGAGAAATCTGTATTTTCAAAAGTCTTCCAGTCTCCTAGAGCACTTCCTGTTCCCCTTCTCAAGCACACAGTCCTTTGTGTATAAATACACACTGATTGTCCAGTGTGGCCAAACCTTTGCTTCATATCTGGGAAATCCTGCAGCCAAACACAGGTCACATTCAACAGTAACTGTTGGGGGTTGGAGAGATGGCTCAGTGGTTAAGAGCACTGACTGCTCTTCCAGAGGTCCTGAGTTCAATTCCCAGCAACCACATGGTGGCTCACAACCATCTGTAATGAGACCTGTGCCCTCTTCTGGCCTGCCGGCATATATGCAGGCAGAACACTGTATACATAATAAATAAATAAATCTTAAAAAAAAAAAAAGAAACCTCAGGGTTCCCTGCCCCATGACCTGAGGCTGTCTCCAGGGACATGAGACCCCATAGGAAAACAAACAGTAACTGTTGTTTTTTGTTTTGATTTGTTTTTCAGAGACAGGGTTTCTCTGTGTAGCTTTGTATCTTTCCTGGAACTCACTTGGTAGCCCAGGCTGGCCTCGAACTCACATAGATCCTCCTGGCTCTGCCTCCCGAGTGCTGGGATTAAAGGCATGTGCCACCACCGCCGGGCTAAACAGCAACTGTTGTAACTATGTAAATATTAAAGAAAAACAGGCTATGAATTAGAAAACAATTAGTTGTCAGTGGTTGGGCTTGTAGGTAGGAAAGGGACCGTGCATATGGTATAGTCATAATCTCAAAGAATTGTTTAGAAAAGTTGGAATAGAATTCATGGCCATGTGTTTCAGATACTAGGAATTTGTTTGAGAGCAAACCAAAGATTACTCACATGCATTTTTTTCACCTGAGGCTACACAACTTAAACAAGGAAAATTGCAGTTCTGTTGTTAGGCAGGGCCACACCACTTTACCAAGATTGTCTGTAGAGGTTGACCAAGTATAACTACAGCAATTCTGTTTCAATATAGGGTCAGTCCTTTATACAGATAACTGAATGTGCTGCTCTTTGGACAAGAAACAGCCAGTCAGGACACTTGTGGATCATCTAAAATTGGTTACATCACTCCACATCGCTCATCTCAAATACTGTTGAAACAGGAAAACTCTCACCCTTTGTCTTGTCCCTCCATTTCTGACTTTTCAATGTGTCAGCTTCAAAGATGCTCAGTGAACTCAATTCTCACATAGATCCTTCTTCATGTTTATGCCCCAGAAAATGCCAGGGAGACTGTTGAGCACTCATTAACTGCTCTATTTTTCCTTCTCACTGTGTCCAGCCTAGAAGAAGATGCAGGACTGTCTTTCAAGCACTGGGCAGCAGAGGCAGGTTTAAGTATTCAATGCAATTCTCCATTACATAGCATGAGGCATGCCTGGGCTACAGGAGACACTGCTCTACACAGAAATCAATAACCAACAGCTCCTGAGAGAAAAGGAATGACCTAGATATATTAGAGAACAGAAACAAGTAGATAAGAGCAGAAATGTTCTTAAAAATGTTAAAAATAATACCAATAAGTGGTATTTTAAAGTGATTAAGAATAATGTATTTTTCAAGATAAAAAACTTAGCTATGCCAGGTGGTGATGGCACACACCTTTAATCCCAGCAATCCGGAGGTAGAGGCAGGCGGATCTCTGTGAGTTTGAGGCCAGCCTGGGCTACAGAGTGAGTTCCAGGAAAGACTCTAAAGCTACACAAAGAAACTATGTCTCAAAAAAAACCCAGAAAACATCAACAAATAAATTAGCTATATTGACTTTAAAAAAGAATGGAACTTTCTCTAGTAGAGGGAATGTAACTAATAAGAGATAGGTTGATCTTCCCATATGCACTTGTTAGCTGCTGTGATCTGTAACCTGACACACAGAGTTATAGTCAATGGCTTTTGCTCAAAACTCTGAGCTGTCATAACTGTGTCCAGCAGGACTGAACATATCTGCATAGGAGAGTTACTTAATTGAAAATTCAATATCCTCTGGTTCAAGTTAACCTCCCAAAAGTGTAGACGTACAGGTCTGGTCTGTCTTCATTCACAAGACATCAATCAGAACATGCTGGGAAATTACAAAACCACTCCTCCTGCTACAATCAGGTTTGTTTTCATAATGGTGACTCCAGCAGCTGATTGCCTACCCTGTTTCCCCCAGCAGTGTACACAATAAACTATTCCTTCTGTTCTGATCTGAAGGTAGAAACCATGCTCCACATCAAATCTTTTTCCTTTTACTTCAATGGATATGCAACTGCATGATTCAAATGGATAATTTTGAAAATCTGAGGTGATGCAATCATTTAATACATAAGATTCTTAATGTGTAATATAGAGGACAGCAAAGTCATTGCCATAGAGAGCAGCAGCCTCGGACCAAGACCACATATGCCAACATAAGAGAACTTGTTTCACAAACATTTTTCTAAAAGAATTGAAATGCAGCTGTTCTAGAATTAAAATGCCATCCAAGGGAGAAAACACTTGACATGCTTCAGAGATAAATAAAGAAAAATGTCTTTAACAATAGCATGCATCAATCTTTTAGCTAATGCTAAAAGAGGAGACAGCCTAGAAGAGATTTTGCATTCCACATAAGCTAATCATCCTTGTGGCATTTAGGTTCAGTCTTCAGGTTACATTTTCAGCAATTTAAATAGGGACAGAAGACTGCAAGTGTATTCACGAAGACAGAGAGGGCTTACACAGCAAAAACATTCCCAAAATTATTTCTTAAGTAGCCCAGATTTGTGAAACAGCAGGATATTCTTCAGTGAAAGGGTCTTGAGGTGAAGGTCACAGGGGATGAGAAAGAGAGGAAGAAGTATAATATAGAAAAGATAAAAGATGAAGCTAGGTCTCATAACAACTAAGCTTCTTAAGAAGAATAGCAGTTTGGATACTACTTCCAGGGGTGAAATAAAAGGAAATGGGGAAGTTCTAGAAAGTGTCATACAATGGGGCAGACTCAAAGAGGAGACTAATCAAGCAATGCTGCACAAGGGGAAACAGGGCATCTCAGAAACATTACTGACTAAGGCCACAGGGATCTGTGGACTGATAACTATAGCCCCATGTAGTGGAAAAAGTTAGTTTCTCAGGATCTGAAGTAACCCCACCACAAATACCCTGGTTCCAGACCATTGCTAGTTCTCCAAAGCGTATTCCTGGTTTTTGGGAAGGAGCTCTGTTTTATTATCAGTACATCAGGCCCTTGGGGAAAGCTCCCTAGGCCTAGGTGGAAGGTTATTATTAGCTCTCCCAAGAATTTTCTTAATCTCTGCCTCAGGTCCTAAGCAAAAGCATTGCTTAATCAGGCAGTTCCTTAAAACATTAGTGTTTTATTTGTCTTTTATCTTTTTCTTCTATTCTTACTTCTTTTTTCTTTTTGGTTTTTCTTTTCTATTTTTTTTTCTTGGTTTTTTCAAGACAGGGTTTCTCTGTGTATTTTTACACCTTTCCTGGATCTTGCTCTGTAGACCAGGCTGGCCTCGAACTCACAGAGATCGCCTGGCTCTGCCTCCCGAGTGCTGGGATTAAAGGCGTGCGCCGCCACCACTGCCCGATACTTTTTGGTTTTTCAAGACAGATTTTTACTGTGTAGATTTGGAGCCTGTCCTGAAACTTGCTCTGTAGACCAAGCTGGCCACAAACTCACAGAGATCAACCTGCCTCTACCTCCTGAGTGAGTGCAGGGATTAAAGGTATGCACCACCACCGCCCGGCAGTACCCTCAAATTTTGACAATCTGCTTTCCATGGGTGCACAAAAAGCATGTCA